>NC_041331.1:32036420-32683920 GCF_004354835.1 Perca flavescens
CTGAATCAACCTGTTCAAGTCGTCCTTCTCTTTCTTTAGTGAGCAATTCTGATCCTTCAGCTCCGAGACCATCTACACACACACACACACACACACACACACACACACACACACACACACACACACACACACACACACACACACACACACACACACACACACACACACACACACACACACACACACACACACACACACACACACACACACACACACACACACACACAATCCTTAAATCACGTTATGTAAAGCAGCAGTGACTGATCGTGAAATGAAGTCCATGCTACAGAACTAAATGTGACTGATCCGTTTATTTTGCACATCCGTCATCTAACACATTACTGTAACTCCTAACTCTCAAAAGAAGTGCTTCTCATTTAGAAATACCTCCTGGGCTATTTGAAGGCAAAATAGGACAAAATACTAGACAAAAACACTGAAAAAATAAAGAAAAAACACAGAGTACACACGCACACACAGTTCAGTGGCTACCTCATTAGTACACTACTCTGTCGCCTGTGCTCACCTGCCCCAGGGCAACACTGCCCTCTCAGCCCACCATGCGCCCATTTCCACCTGGTTCGCTTTGGCTCCTAAATTGGGGAAAAACTGTTTTCCTCTGTTGCCAAAAGTATTTTGCGAAATATATATATTTCCAGGAAACTAAAGGAGATTGTTCTAATTGGGAGCAATTTCTATCAAACTTAGTTTTGAACTAATAATAGGACTTCTGACAGCCACAGTCTCACTAAAAGTTGAAAACTAAGTAGAGGAGAGAGGACAGAGGAGGTTTTAACTAGAGTAAATAAATAAGCAAAAAGGGAATTTTTCTTGAAATTCAAAACCTCCATATTATTCTCTAAAAGAGGTTCAAATATACCATCAACATCCAAGGAAACATCTGCGACCTACAACCAAGAATAGGGAAACACATCTACTGTTCTACCGAAGACATGTAATTCTACTGTATATGCACTGTGTACTGGGAGACCGACAGATACGGGTGTGGATCCCGTCTTACTTTCTCCATTTCGTCCCTGTAGGTTTGCGCCCAGTCCTCGATGGTCTTCTTCTCCTTCTGTGTGGAACTCAGCTCCTTCTTCAGCTTCTCCAGCTGCTCCAGCAGCAAGGTCACCTGGTTGCCTTTGTTCTTGGCGTCCTCCTCCACCCCGCGCAGCCGGCTCAGCTCGCCTCGCATCCGCTCCCTCTCTGCTGTGGAAGAAGTCTCCAGACTGACTAGCTTCTCGTTGATTGACCGGTTGTCCTTGGTCTGGAGGCATGCGACAGATCATAAAACAGGGAAATCAAAACACCCAAATGACAAAAATGAATCAATACATGAGGACACAAAAAAAAGAGAAAAAGGGCAACTCACCTGCTCGTCGATTCTCCTCTGCAGCTGCATGATCTTGTTCTCCATGCCTTTGTTGAGCTTCTTGAAGTGCTCCACTGAACGAGCCTCGATCTTCAGTTTCTTCAACTCGCGTCTGGCCTTCATCCTGCGGAAGCAGCACTGCAGGTAGACGAGGGAGACGAGGCAGCGCTTGTACCAGCACCGCGCCAACCAGCCGCGAACGCGCTTCTGAATGATCACTGCATTGTGCTCCCGCAGTAACTACAGACAGACACAGAAACAGAAAAGGGGAAGCAGAGAGAAATAAGAGCACATGTGAATATTATGCACAGTCACAATTTTTCTGATTTTAACATAAGCCTAATATTCCTGGTTTCTCTTGTTACAGGTTGTTTGTATAAGAAAGACAGAATAGGGCAGTAACTGCACCATAAGTATCACAGATGTTTTATTGATTACTTCTTGAAGGGTATATGCAGGAATCCTGAAGTTAAATTGAATATATTAATACAATTTAAGACCTTTTTTAAAAAACACTTTAAGAGCTCATCGCCAATTCAAGAATTGACTCACCTCTATGTCAGACCAGGTGAGTGTTATATGTATATGAAATTCACCACCGAGCCAAAACAGCATAACATATGAGCTGGCAACAATCCCCGTGCTCCGGCGAGGTGCAATTGCGACATCAGACAGCGTTGATCCACATTAAAGCTACACTTATCGCTTTCTGACACACAGAGCAGGTCTCAGCCATGGTTCAAACTCCTTGTCCTCCAACCATGTTGGAAAACCTACTCTAGGAGCCACATGTTTATGGTCTAATTGATATTATTCATTGATTATTATATTATGCACTGATATTGTAGGTGGTGGGCGTGTTCACCAGGGTTTTGGGGTAAGTGATAGCAGTATATTTGTTTGCGTCACCTGTTCACTTGGTTTTTGGGCTTTGACAGAGAGGGGGCGAGCCTGGGAGCGAACACTTTCGGTTGACCGCACTCACACACTTATTCGCATCACAAAATAACTTTACATTTGGTAACTGCAGCACTAATTGTATATTAAGTGTGGAGGAATAAATGATTGAACTGGATCTCCAGCACGTCAGTGTGTTTTTCATATCTCAGCGTTTAGTCCCTTGGCGCAGCATTTTTTTGGACTGCTTACAGCCGCAACACCTACATTTCCCTATTAGCTAGGTAGCACCCATGTATAAAGGGACCTACAGTACTGTATAAAGCAGCAGCAGCCAGTGGGTCAGTGAGCGTGTTATCCTTTTCAGATGAGATCAAATCAAGCAGGATTCCATAAACAAACTACACGGACTCCCACTAAGTGACCACGCAAACTTAAGCATTCAACCTCTTTGGGCAAATATACATTTTGAAGCAAGCTACAAAACTGAATACCTCGGAAAAAGGTGTTTATGACTTTTTAATACTTTTTAAGGGCCTTCATTTTCACCAAATGAATTCATCAACTTTTAATACTTTCCACGGACACCCTGTCTTGTTTTAAGAAAGCTGGATCTCAGGACTTAATAATAGACAGACTCGTTAGGATGAATATATTTTGAAGCATTTTGTGTGATGTGTGTCTTACCCCCTGGTACTTCTGCCGGGCCATATAAGCTCGGAGGATCGTCTGCATGACCAGAGCAGCAGCCTGCTTCTGCCTGTAGCGTTTCCTCTCCATGCACATCCTCTGGTATTTCTGGATGATGGTGGCCGCCTGCGTGCGACGCATGAACTTGGCAAGGCTGAGGAGACCCGAGATATAAATATCTCAACTAACACGCATTTCAAATTTGAATATAACTTTAGAGCTTATTTAACTGCAATAATACTAAAAATAAACAATTTTACCCAGTATTATCTTATAAAACAAACGGTCAAAAGGAGTCAGATGTCTTTGTGTGTAAATTATCTGTTTTAATGGTTGAAGGGAGGTGCATATCATGTTCAACTGACTCACCAGCGAGCCTGGTAGCCTCTGGTGAACCTCTGGATGGTGATGGCAGCGCTGCGCTTGCGCAGATACTTTTTGCGAGCCAGCCAACAACGGATGGTTTTCTGGATGCGAATGCAGGCAACACGCAACTTGTCCGCCCTCAACTTCTCCAGGTAGGCGACCTGGCCGGCCCTGAAGAAGATCTTGGTCTTACCAAACTGGTATTTATCCTGGTCCTGAAGGAAGACAGGAGCAGAGATCAGGAGTTAAGACATGATTGGATGGACAAAAAGAGACATATGTACTGTGTGAGGAACATTTGCTACTGTTTTTTTGTTTTTGCACAGAAAGAGGCAAAACAAAGGACTACGTAATGCAAAACTAAAACAGAAATCAGATAACATAATATAAGAGAGTTCAAGACTGACATGCCATAAGCAATGGAAATCATAGGATAACCCTATTTTTTTCCTTTTTTGGAAAAAAAGGAAAGGTAAAAACTCATATAGTCTGACCTGCACCAGTTTCTCCAAAACGTTTCTGCATGTCAACTTCTTGTCAGATAACACATCCTTCTGCTTCATCAGCACTCTGTAACGGCTGAAGAACTCCTGATATGTCCATCTGAGACACACATGCACACACATTTTTTTCTTTTAGGTTCTGCTCAAATTGTAAGGTTTTCAGGGTTAGTATATATCTAAAATTCCAAAAAGGACACTAGTAAGTAAAGCCAGGAAACCAAACAAAACTCGACAGGGAGAAATCAAATTGAGTTATGATAGATAGAGACACTGATCAAATCAATCTGGCACAGAGCTTGCTGGCTGCATAACTTTAAGGATGTATTCAGACACAATGTATATACAGCAGATTCTTAACTGCACGGTCAATTTGCATCTGCCTTCTGCTCAGAAACTTCTGAAAATCTTTAAGGATAAAACACATATCAAACACAGGAGAGTCTGTGGGAAACAGTAGCAGTGTTGCTGGGATGCATCAGTACCTGGATGGGAAACCTGCAGCGGAGATGCGGATGGTTTCCAGGACACCACAGGCTCTGAGCTGCTGCACTGCACGTTTAGGATCAAACCTGCCAACAACAAATAACCACAGTCAATATGACTAAAATGACTTACACGTGGGCTAAGAGAATATGAATACCTCTGGAGAACAGAAAAAATAAATAAAAACAATCATATCATACAACAATTTACTTGAAAAAGTTTTTCATAAACAGAGAAGAGGAAGACTCACGAGAAGGCCAACTTGAAGTCATTGGGTTTGATGCAGCGGACATAGTGGGGAGTGGTTGCGTTCAAAGTATCCATCAGCATTTGCAGAGAGTTACGAAACTACAAGAAAAGACCATCATCATCATCATCACCACCATAACTTCTTTTGTAGTTTCAAACTAGGCCAAGTGCATCTGTAAAATGGATCTTTATGAGCACATACTGCTGTTGTTTGTAGCATTATAATCCATAGGAAGAAACTTAACTTAATTAAACAGAGATAATGTACTTCAATCTAGAGAATGGATTAAAAAAATAAATGATCCCTCAAAACCTACTAAAAACTTAAGTTGTCTTTCTTTCCTGTTTTATTTAATGAAGCTGCAATTCACAACTGGCAGTAATAAAAACTATTGACAATGAATTTGGACAAAAAAGGCATGTGGGTAAACAAGACGCACAATATTTTGTGATATATCTAACAAATATCTACCAAAATGCACTGGATCTGATCTCATTTTGTGAAATAAAAATTCGACAGAGCACCTGTGTAAACACCAATACTGAGTATGCGGGCAACATCAGAAATAAACACTGGAAAGAGATATTAACCTGGCAGCCGACAGTCTTCTTGTGCTCCTTGCTGCTCTTGTCACGGCCCTTGTCAGGTTTGATGCTGAGGCGGGTCCGGCCTCCGGTGCCAGGGACCTGACCAGTGGGACTGGTGGCTTTCTCCTCGTCCTGGAACAGCTCCACCAGCAGGTCAAACTGGGAACAACAGCCCACTTACAGTCACAAACATGTAGGCAATATTGATTTACTGAAAAATAAGTTAACCACAAAGCATTTTGCTCTGGACGTACTGTTAAATTAATCTTCAGACTAATAGTCTCTATTTACAGTACATGACATGCATATGGATTCTCTTACCTATTGCACAACGACTTACCAAGCATGACAGCTTTCTTTTTAGCATTTATAATTTTAGTTGAGTGTTGAAAACCATTAGGTTGAGGACTTAAATTTTTTTAAATGTATGAAGTAATCAACTAATCTAATCTAGTAATCTAATGTAGGGACAGTTTGACATGAAAGTTAATTAATCTCAACATTTTCACACAAAGATCACTGGATAGTTTGAATAGATGAGTAAGTCAATGTTGCTTGATTTGTTGATTAGCGTTTGTTAAATTCGTTCATAGTCAGATCGTTATTACAATGTTTCTTAAAGCCAATGAAAATAATGAAATGTTATGTTTGCTCATATATGACGATATGCAGCGGCCATATATGATGCATGGCATTATCTTGCCATGGTGTTATGAGAGAAATAGCATCATGTATGATGCACACAGACATCAGTCATGTTCCATATAACACGGAGGTTATATGAGGAGGTTTGTTATGTGCAGCTTCAGGTCCTCCTGCTGTGCTCAGAGCGTTGCCATGCTGCTTCTCTCGCCAGCGTCATTAAGCAGGACAGCCAAGGCCACAAAGGCTTTATGTGCTCTCAGCATCATTCTGAAAATATCCTTCTTCCTTTATCCTGTTTTTATGTTCAATCCCCCTAGAGTGTTTAGTGCTCCCCATGCAGCAAACTAAAGGCACACGCAACTTCAATCTCCTCAGTTCCGTTAGAGTGAAAATAACTCGGTGACAGAGACAGAGAGAAAAAGAGAGAGACGGGGAAAGAGAAAATAGGGAAACTAAATAAAGGAAGAGCTACAGGCGGAACAGCATTGTAAGAACGCCTCCGTTTACCTTCTGTTGGCAGGGAAGGGTTGTCATGATGAGGACAGAACCAAACATACATGGACAACACATGGAGACACAGTGACAAAAAGAAACAATGACATTAAAAGGAAAGAAAACCCACAGTTCAAGTTCAAAATCATTATGACCCACCACCAAAAACTATAAAACACCTACGATTCAAACTGAAAAGTAAATAAAAACCAGGCAGACTAATGATGAGGCTGAAATGGATGGAAGGAACGTGATGGAATGATGATTTGAAAGACGATGACGCTTGAAAGAAAGTTCCTGTTTTAGACAACCTGGGTTTTCTTTTCATAGTTTTTTGCCAATTGCTAAGATCTGAGATTTAAGTGACACTGCTTAAAAAAAAAAAAAAAAAAAAAGTCCACTGCAGCAAGACACACGAGTGGTGAGAGGAGTGCAAATTTTAAACAAACCCCCAAATATTATTTATTACCGGCCAAACTTATTTGGAAGAGAAAATGAAGGTGAAAGTTAAAATGTTCGACTTTGTCTCACTGTACTTGTCGTTGTTGTGCACACAGAACATTTACTGTGCAACGAATGATTATTTGCAACGTTTTCAGGTGTGCTAACTTTGGGTCTGGATAATTTGGCTAAACTGTAAGCTTGTTTACAAGCTGCATGATCGATTACTGAATGTTTCCTACCCCAGTTCGTTGTAGCGATGTTGCTCAGTTTCCAGATCTCAAGCAATTACTTTATCAATTCATTAAGAAATGATGGCCAAGACTACAAAGAAGAAAACCTAATTTGTACTGATCCAGAATTTTCTTTAACTCTCTTTACAGTTGAAGGGATATAAACAGTTAGAAAATGCATCATCCAGAACCGTTCTCTGTTCATCTATGGGCAATCACAAAAACAGATCTTTTTCCATGCCTCATAGAGAGCATATTCTACATTGCTTATTTTGTATTTTATAAGGAATTGCATGTTAATGTGTTACTGTACATGGTGATGCAATGAAAACAGTTAGCGGTTTAATGTTTACAGAATAAAATGTCAGACATTTATGACAAGGCCTTGTGGCAGAAGGTTCAGTACCAGATTTGGCTTGTAGAAAAAATAAAAATCCTGTTGAAGCAGCATTTTACAGATGTGCTCCTCGTGGTATGAGCAAACAATCAGCTAGATGGAAAACATGCCAACACGAGCACGCACACACTACGTTTCACCATCTTTGTGGGGACCCATCATTGACATAATGCATTCCCTAGCCCCTTACCCTAACCTGAACCATCACAGCTAAATGCCTAACCTTAACCCTAACCTAATTCTAACCATAAAACCATGTCTTAACCCTCAAACAGCACTTTAAAGTTGTGGGGTCCAGCAGTTTGGCTCCACAAAGCTGTCGGGACCCCACAAGTATACTGTATTCCTGGTTTTTGGACCCCACAAATATAGTCGCGCACGCACACACACACACACACACACACACACACACACACACACACACACACACACACACACACACACACACACACACACACACACACACACACACACACACACGATAAGCTTGGCAGGGAAGTAAAACCAAAGTTAAATAGACTAAATCTTATTAATAGCTCATTACTGTTTAATTCCAATTGTGTAAAGCTCACTGATTTCCATGGAAAAAATCAGACTATACTGTGTATGTTTGTGTGTGTGTGTGTGTATATGTTAAGTGATTGTGTTAGAGGTTAGAGCAGACAGTATTTTAACCCTTACCCAAATCTGTTCTTGTTGAAGTCTACAAGAAAACAGTCGATGATCACTTCAAGCATTTTGAACAACGCACAACATGTTTGTGTGTGTGTGTGTGTGTGTGTGTGTGTGTGTGTGTGTGTGTGTGTGTGTGTGCAACCAAAACATCAGTGAGGATTTAAAGGAAGACTAAAAAACACCCACCCCCACATGTAATGTTGATTTGGGCATTAAGGTTAATGGATCATGAGTATGTGTGCGACAGTGTATAATGGGTGCTTTTCCAGTTCAACAGCATTTTGTTCCAAAATTAACTAAATATTCTTCGAAAAACTGAAATAAACCCATAAGAAATTACCAATTAAAAAAAAAAAAAAAAAAAAAAAAAAAACTTACTATGGGATGTCCTGGTTTGACAAAAGCTAATAAATGTTGCTGTAAAAGATTGTTTGTGTGCACAGTGTGCTGCTGCATAAGGGTGTGTTCATTTGTAGAATCAGATACATGTAGTACAGTAGTAATATACTATCCAAGTATATTACTACTGTTATTACATAACTGCATTTATTTAGGCTCAGTTAGGCTTTTCAGCAAGTCATTAAATACATATTTGGACAAGCTACGGAGGGTAATATGTAGCTAAATAAAGAATAATAACAATAATATATAAATATTATACTAATGAACCACAATCATATTTATCCTCTTTGAGGCATGTTAAGCCAATGACCCGATTTACTGTCTGTGTCTGTGTGTGTGTGTTCAGATTTGTCTGTTATGTGTAAATACCGTAAAACCTAAACCTCTCTGACCATAAATCTCCTGGATCGAGCATTTGTCATCCCCTCGGGCGTCAACACTACCTCCACATGGCCAGAGGAGGGCGCTGCTTCCATGAGCCTTCAGGTTGGACTTCTGCTCAGTAAACAATCGTCTATTTTTCACACAAAGACCAGGTGCAGCACCAGCTCTCCATGAGGCCTCTAGGCTTTGATCTCAGTGGATGCTTCATAATGCTTTGAGTTGTACATTGATGTATTCAAATGGTTCCAGTATATACACATTTATGTAATGTGTGTCTGTACTCCTCACCTTGCTGGCCTTCAGCACATTTATCTGGTCTTCGTTCACTGTGTCCTTGTTCTTCTCCAGGAAACCTTCACACTGGTATTCCACCTGCTCGACGACAACAGAGCATAATACCTTTAAGGGACATTTCACTGGAAATTACAGTTAACCTACTCTCCCTTGCAGTTCTGTATTTATAATCACATCACTGCAGGTGTGTTAATACAAATAATCTCACCCAAAGAAGCATGTGTATTCACACTGTCCTAATGCTTAGGGTACAAAAAGGTAAATGTTTCATTGCCTTTTTCTCCTCCCAGAGTGCTTTTAGTGCTCCCCATGCATGGTTATAGTGATAATAACTCAGTGCCAAAGAGAGGGAGAGACAGGGAAGGAGGAAAGAGAAAAGGAGTTAAAGAGAGAGCTACAGGCGGACCAGCGTTGTAAGAACACATCGGTTTACCTCCTGTTGGCAGGGAAGGGTTGTCATGATGAGGACAGAACCAAACATACATGGACAACACATGGAGACACAGTGACAAAAAGAAACAATGACATTAAAAGGAACGAAAACCCAGAGTTCAAGTTCAAAATCATTATGACCCCCCACCAAAAACTATAACACACATCTATGATTCAAACTGAAAAGTAAATAAAAACCAGGCAGAAAAAAACAGACTAATGATGAGGCTGAAATGGATGGAATGAACGTGATGGAATGAGGATTTCTTTCCAGAACACTTTGGGATGCATTTCCCCTGAGCTCCGAGCCTGCATGAAGTATAAAGCGTGTCTGTGGTTTGAAGACGGCCACACAGCGGAATTTTATCTGTTGTAATTTCAATCAAATTCCTGGACTGCAATGCATCATGGGAAAGCTCTGTATCAGGCCTTTCTTGAGTGCCCTGTATTGATTAGACCTGCAAGCAGACGTCGGCATGAATGCGAGATGCACAGGAGTCTCCAAGTCCCAAGGCAGCTTTGAGCATTGCAGGAACTCGGAGCTATTACAACGCTGGAATATTTAACTGCATACGCTTGAATTGAAGTTCCGGTTTTAGACAACCTGGGTTTTCTTTCAATTGCTAAAATCTGGGATTTAAGTGACACTGCTAAAAAAAAAGGTCCACTGTGGCAAGACACACGAGTGGTGAGACGATTGCATATTTTAAACAAACCCCCAAACTTATTTGGGAGAGAAAATGAAGGCAAACGGTAAAATGTAAACATTGATTATAGTTCTCCTGGTTTTGCATCAAATTGAGGTTGCCAGTGACAGCTGCAAGGCAAACAGTGAAGCCTTAACAGTAGCTCATGAACAGACATGATGCAAGTGTCTTTAAATACAACAACATCAATCTTTGCACATGTTTGGTCAGAAGTATCTCCAAGGAACCCATTTTAATATCAAGGGACCTAATGGAAAAGCCCGTATTAGTCCTTGGCTCCGTTTATCTGTAACCTGATAGTGAGGATCTAAAAAAAACCCATTAAAAATAACACGCCGTCATACAGCACCTCATTACACAATTGGGAACCTATCAAACTAATCTGGATTACACTAGTCAAGCACACACACTCTAAAGAGTTCATTGCAGAACTGATTTCTTGTGTGAAAACAATAACAACATTATAACATCCATCCATCCATAACATCCATCCTCCAGCCATCCTAAAAATAACTCCAGCACTGCAGCAGCCACTGCAGCCAATCTGTCCTTAAGTGTTGTTTGTTGAACTAAAAAAGGTCCCTGTCATGACACTACTTTTCGAGCAAAAAAATTGAATGTCAAACTTCCAAAATAATGAATTTAACTCTGCTCATATCATGACAAACACTATGGGAACATGTAGCAAACACGTCAGTCAAGCCCACCTTGTCAGCGAAATGTTGAATGATGAAGGCGCGGTTGGACATGCGTGGCTTTTCGAAGAGGGAGCAGGTCTTTAGGTGGGTGTTGTAGAGTTTCTGAGCCCACGAATCATCTGAACCTTTGGGCATCTGGTATAGAAAGGGAGAAGTGAAGTGGAAACCATCAGTAAGAAAACATGTATGTAACCTTTTGCTTAAAAATACACTGCGAGACAAAGAACTGAACATTTCAAATAATCTAAGGAAGTGTGTTTTTTCTGGTTACACAGTGCGTGACCAAATCTTTACTCATATTTCTTTGCCAAGAAGTCAAACCAAATGTCCATTTTGTGTTTGCGTTACTCTGCAATGTGAGCAATGTGGACCACCTCAAATGTCAACAGCTTGTAAAATGACCTTGCAGTGGAACCACAGAGAGATAAGTCAGCAGCATTGTTAGTGAACTGGCTGAGCTGTAAAAGTGTGTAGATGGTACTGATATGAGCAACGCCTTTACACTGGCTGTAACTTGAACATTAACTTGTGTGTGTGTGTGTGTGTGTGTGTGTGTGTGTGTGTGTGTGTGTGTGTGTGTGTGTGTGTGTGTGTGTGTGTGTGTGTGTGTATATATATATATATATATATAGTGGGGGAAATAAGTATTTGACCCCTTGCTGATTTTGCAGGTTTGCCCACTTACAAAGAATACAAAAATCTACAATTTTAATCATATGTACATTCTAACAGTGAAAGACAGAATCCCAAAGAAAATTCCAGAAAATCACATCATATGAATTTATTAAAATTGATAACCATCTGATGAGGAAAAACAAGTATTTGACCCCCTGGACAAACAGCATGTTAATATTTTGTAGAAAAGCCATTATTGGCCAGCACAGATGTCAAACGGTTTTTATAGTTGGTGACAAGGTTTGTGCACATTTCGGCAGGGATGTTGGCCCACCCCCTGCAGACAGCCTCCAAATCATTCAGGTTCCGAGGTTGTCGCCTGGCAACTTGAATTTTAAGCTCCCTCCAAAGATTTTCAATCGGATTCAGGTCTGTAGACTGGCTAGGCCACTCCAGAACCTTGATGTGCTTCTTCTTCAGCCACTCTTTTGTTGCTTTGGCGGTGTGCTTAGGGTCGTTGTCGTGCTGAAACACCCATCCTCGACCCATCTTCAGCTCTCTCACTGAGGGAAGGAGATGTCGGTCCAGAATTCCACGATACATGGCCCCGTCCATCCTCCCCTCAATACGATGGAGTTGTCCCGTCCCCTTGGCTGAAAAGCACCCCCAAAGCATGATGTTGCCACCACCATGCTTGACGGTGGGGATGGTGTTCTTTGGGTTGTACTCTGTGTTCTTTGCCCTCCAAACACAACGAGTTGAGTTGAGGCCAAAAAGTTCTATTTTGGTCTCATCTGACCACATCACCTTCTTCCAGGCCTCTTCTGAGTCGTCCAGGTGGTGAATGGCGAACTTCATGCGGGCCTGTACATGTTTCTTCTTGAGCAGGGGGACCTTGCGTGCGCTGCAGGATTTCAATCCATGACGGCGTAGTGTGTTACCAACCGTTTCTTTTGTAACTGTGGTCCCAGCTGCCTTCAGTTGATTCATCAGTTCCCCCTTTGTGGTTTTGGGATGATTCCTTACCGTTCGCATGATCAGGGACACCCCACGAGGCAAGATCTTGTGTGGAGGCCCAGACCGAGGGAGGTTGGCGGTGGTGTGGTGCTTCTTCCATTTCCTGATAACTGCACCGACAGTTGATCTTTTCTCTCCAAGTTGCTTTCCGATTCTCTTGTAGCCCATCCCAGCCTTGTGCAGATCAACAATCTTGTCCCTGATGTCCGTAGAAAGCTCTTTGGTCTTGCCCATGGTGGTGATGTTGGATGCTGGTTGTTTGGGTGTTGACAGGTGTCTTTTATACAGGTAACGAGGTGAGGCAGGTGTATTTGATGTAGATAATTGGTTCGGATTGGGGCTGTGTCTTAAAGAAAGACTAACTGGCTTGTAGGAGCCAGAATACTTGCTGTTTGTCCAGGGGGTCAAATACTTGTTTTTCCTCATCAGATGGTTATCAATTTTAATAAATTCATATGATGTGATTTTTCTGGAATTTTCTTTGGGATTCTGTCTTTCCCTGTTAGAATGTACATATGATTACAATTGTAGATTTTTGCATTCTTTGTAAGTGGGCAAACCTGCAAAATCAGCAAGGGGTCAAATACTTATTTCCCCCACTGTATATATATATATACATACATACATACAAACACACTACCAAAGTTCAGCAAAATAAAACATATAAATAAATAAAAAACATGCAATCCAACTCTGAATTGAATACAATTGAAAAAGCTTCAGTTTCATTGCGTATGCTCGAACGTGGTCATCGTTTCATAGTGGGTTTCAGCGTTCCTGCAGGTGAACTAATAAGTGTAGGTGTCAGAGACTCGGGTCTAGTGTGTGGTGGGAGGCACTGACAGGTTCACTGTCCAAAAAAAAATAAAAAAGTAAAGCAGAATGTGGGTGTGAACGTGTGGATGGTTCTCAATAAGAGGTTTATCCACAACCCACAAGCTTCTGATCAATATGCAGTACTTTATTAATTTATCATTTATGAGCAAGTTTTCATTCCACCAACACTACTCATAAGTCATCGAGCCTTATTTTATTGTACTGTGTGTCCTTAGCTTGTGTGCCAATGCAGACTTTTGTTAAAAGACTGAACTAAGATTAGAAGACTTATGATTACACTTATTTTTTAGATTTCGCTTTCAAAAGCAGGATAAAATGTGTTCTTTTGGACAGAGCTTTGAAACAAAATCAGCATAATCAGTAAGCTGCATCGAATAGTGACAAAGGGCTAAAATCTTGTTCTGTCGGTCATGTGCCGGAAACAATTCTCTCTGCATCCTAAGTGTATTTCAATAATGGTGACTTACCAGAAAACTAAATGTAATACAAACTATTAAAATATTATTTAGTAGGCTAGATAAAAAAGAACCTTGCACTCCTCGTCTAACAGGTCCAGGATGCCCATCTTGGCTTCTATGAGGTTGATGCAGGGCTGATTGTCGTAGAAGTCAATCAGAGTCCAGGGGATCTGCTCCTTCATGTACTCCTCCTGCTCCAGCTTGAACACATGCTGCACACAAAACACACGTGGGGATTTAGCTATATACTTGCATCAAACAAGTAATACTATTTCGCATCTGTACATTACAAAGTGCAATCCAACAGGTAAAACACATGCTGCCCACCATGTTGAACTGCTGCTGGAGTTTCTCATTAGCGTAGTTGATACAGAACTGCTCAAAGCTGTTGATCTCAAACGTCTCAAACCTTGAGAGGAAGAACAGAGGAGTCATGGCGCTTGTACACTGCTGAGGAAAGGCATCGCAATTTACTGTATTTAACCATGATGCAGACGTACCCGTAGATGTCCAGGACCCCGATGAAGGAGTGCTGTTTGATATTGGTGATTAGGGCTTTGTTAACATGCTCCACAATCCAGTTGAAGAGCTTGGCGTAGATATGTTTGGCAAGCGCGTCACGGGCGTTGGTGGCCTGCAGGCGGGGGAGGGTCTTGATATAGGTCTCTGTGGCCGTCTTCAGCTTCCTGTGGCACAGCCACTGAGACATGTCCTGGTAGGTCACGCCTACCAACTCGCAGAACGCCGTCAGGTGGCGATTGTTGGGCTACAGAGAAAAGAGGAGATTTTAATCCGTACCAGGAGACACCCACCAAGATGTCAGCTAAGAAAAGGTGGATTCCCTTATTTGGACTTGTAATTTGAAATGTAATTCTTGAATTATAATATTTTGTGTTCAACAACCCAGTGACACTGTCTCCCCCTAACAAGATGGAGGTTGATGCTATAAGTAAACAAGTGGTGCAAATAAGCAGCACTGACTTATTCTCTTGATATTTCGGTGCTCTAACCGGCCCAACACAATATTTATTTTTAGATTTTGGTCAAATACAGGCATATATATATATATATATATATATATATATATATATATATATATATATATATATATATATATATATATATATATATATATATATATATATATCTCACATAACTACAGATATAAAGTTGTGAATATCATGCAATCGGTTTCAACTTGTCTGACAATTAGGACTGGAGTATAAATATTATCCTCACAGGAATGAGGCTGCTGTCTGAGTCTTTGTCCTTTATCTCCACGTTTCCCAGATGAAGAATAGCAGCCAAAACCTGGAACAATCCCATCTGATAGGACTCATTAATACCTGCAAGGAAAAACACACACACACACACACACACACACACACACACACGTTACAATGTGTACATTTTCCCGACACATTTGAATGTGTATTTCTTTTTGTATGTGAGGGTGTGCAGGTTACCGAGCAATGTAAAAGCATTGCGAGTTGTGGACAGCTCCTTGGTGTCGTCCACACCGTGGATGACAGGGCTGCGGCCCTGCCTGGTGTACAAAAAGTCGTTTGCACTGCCTGGGTGGAGAAACAGAGAGGGTGAATTAATTAAGAAAACATGCAGTATGTGCAGTTTTACCTTGTGCAATTTGGGTACAAATGTGCAATTACAGCATCCCCCTTTATCATGCAGGGGCTGCATTGGAAATGTACATGTACCTGATTTAAAAGTTACATTTATTTTAGAAAGCATTTAGTTTATAATCAGCTAGGAGGCGCTGTCTGTTAAAATCATACATTGTGACATCAGTGCACCATAGCACAATTTTGCAGATGGTTCAGGTTTATTAGAAAAAAAGTTAAATCAAGAACACTTTTGTTTAAGAATGATGTTAGCTCAACTTTCCCACAATCAGTTTCTTTATACACCCTTTACACTGAATTAAGGCATGGCCTGTTGCCTGGCAATAAGAGGCACTGACACGACTGTGACAACCACTCCATTTACTGAGCCAGGAAGTCAGCAGGAGAGGAAAAGACAGCAGCTGTGTGTGTGTGTGTGTGTGTGTGCGCGCGCATGCGTGTGAGACAGAGAGAGCGAATGCCAACTAAGTGGCTGTAAATGGCAGTGCCAGTGTGTGTGTGTGTGTGTGTGTGTGTGTGTGTGTGTGTGTGTGTGTGTGTGTGTGTGTGTGTGTGTGTGTGTGTGTGTGTCCAATGACTAGGATGAGCAGGTGCATGCCCACAGTTGGAGCACTCTGTGTGAGGGCCTGTTCAGCCACAGAGTCAATGAGTTTGATACATAGAAACTGATATAAAATCGGATATGTGGCAGCGCTCTTTACACACTTCACTGTGGTTCATGAAGATTGTTTTGGAAATGTGGAGGGGATAAATATTTTGTTATATGTAGATTGTATTCTGGGCTGAATCAGTTCCACTAGATGTTGGAGTTAAAATCAGTTCTTATTTTCTGCAGATTAAACTTTTAATTATTTTTTGTTTGGCTGAACCAATGATGGATTTTCCGTGTTTTCAGTTTTCCTTGTGTTTTGAACCAGAGCAGCTAAACACAATGCTCTAACAATAACTTACTCTGTTAACTACTGATTCTGAATTGCTATCGCTAATTTAAGTGCTCTAGATTAGATAATATATACAGTACAGTATGTGTCTGAGTGCTGTAGCCCACTGAAAGATGAAAATTACGAGTTCCTTCCAATGCAAGAAAGTGAGCATTTCAAGCTACTGTTTTTGTAATTGCTTACGGTGTAACTGTCCAGTTAAGCCAGTCACATTCAACTGTGAAGCTCTGTGTATTTGTGTTTGTGTGTGTTTGTGTGTGTGTGTGTGTGTGTGTGTGCGCGCGTGTGTGTGTGTGTATAAGTCTTACTCAGCTTCAGAGTCTTGAACTCAGGCAGATGGGATGATGCACAGAGCTGATAGAAAATATGATAATTCCTTTCCTCGTCCGCCTGGAAGAAAGCATGAAGATCGTATGTGAGGGAAATGCTACATGAACACCTATAGCATGCTCAATTTATTCAAATACATCACATGAAGAATTATATTGATCTAAACTTTATTGACCTTGTTCATGCAGGCATTGTCTGCGTCAATGTATAAACATGTGAAAGGTGGACACACACACACACACACACACACACACACACACACACACACACACACACACACACACACACACACACACACACACACACACACACACACACACACACACACACACACACACACGAGGGAGTCAAGTATGTGAAAAATGTGAGGAGGAAAGTGATCATGTTTTCTGCCAACATCCTCATTCCCAACAGTGCTGCAAGGTGTTTGTGCGTGCGCGTGTGTGTTAAGTTAAAATATTCTTCCATATCTAGACACTGTCCTACTGGCTCCACCAGTGAGCAAACACACCCACTGAATTTACAATTAAGTTGTATGAGTGAAAAAGCAAGTAAACTTTATATAAATAAATCAAACTTGAAGACAAATTATCAAATATAAAGTTATAAGATCACAAAAAAAAAATGGTTTTAAACTTTTATGCTTGTTAAACATGTGCACTGATTTGGCCTCTCTGAGACTTTGGGCTGTAAGGAGAGAGGGAAACATATCTAAAGAAAGATTTAGACAAGAAACGGACACAAATGAAATCATTGCTTGGGCAAGAATGTCTTTCACAATGGAGAGAGAGAAACAGGGGGAGAGGAAAGAAGTGCCACACTGTAACCCGGCGTGACGGATGGATTGTATACTTTGTTGCCTCCTACTTGTCTTTGTTGAGAAGGAAGTTACTGCCGCAAACTTCTTCTGCACTAAAGGACACCATGGCCTAACTGACATTCAGTGTTGGTTGAGTTCTACTGGTGGACTGACTGCTTGTGTGCGTTTGTGTCTGGTTGACTGCACATTTTCATACTTTTTAAGAAGAATAGAAAGAGCACTGAAATAATCAAACGTGAGAACATTTTGACCAGGGTTAGCATTATTGTTGACTTGTAAAATAATAAAGGGTCTGTAGGGTTTCACACAGAGGTTTAACACAGAGGACACCCTAACAGTTAGTCAGAGTTGATGCCTTTTGAATGAGAGGTAAAACATCCAATTATATTGAAACATTAATTTTGGCATTTTTTTGCCTTTATTTGATAATGACAGTAGAGTCTGAGATAAGGAATGCAGGAGAAAGAGGGGGGGTATGACATGCAACAAAATGGTCCCCAGCTGGAATCAGGTCCAGGGGCCCAGGGCGGTTGCATTTATATGGTGTGTGTTGATACTTCACCATATGACACAAGGCAAAGTATTTGCGGTATGTGTGTATATGCATGTGTGCGTACAGTGTGTGTGCAGCAACACATGAGTCATGTGTGAGCCAATGGAGGCCAATTAACAACCGAGTCATGGTTCCAGTGGGCTTGTCGCTGTGTGTTTAGGTGCGTGTGTTGTAATTTACAATTACAAATTTGGGAGACAGTCTACCCTTTTATTGTTACATTTTAGTAACAAAGAGTGCCAAACACACATAGCAACAATAAACATCATACAAATAAAATGTTACTACAATTTAAAAGGTAGTTTTATTGTAATGTTTGAAGCGGTTATCAGTTTCCAGATAAATATCATTCCAGATAGGCTTTTCCCAGTCATTTTCAACCAGGCAGTAAGCTGTAAGTCTCAGATTTTGGCCATATGATCATTTTGATGTCAGCCAACAAACTCTAAATGTGTTAAATTATGGCTATAGCACATGGTGTAACATTACTGCTGACAAGCTTTGAGGACTCCTAGCAAAAACACCTTTAATGTCACGGAAACAAGCTAAAGTAGTGTAGTCATGACAAATGCTATAACAAATCACAGATGCTACTTCAGGAAATTCTCTTTTGCCTGTAACCTTGCAAAGACACCGGAGTGTAAGTTCAGCTAAAGAACTGCAAAGTGCAGAACAACAGGACCCTTCAGCAGGAACAAAATTTGCCATCAGGAATCCAGTTAAAAATGACTGAAGGACACATCGGTGCCACAGGGACTTTAGGCTGTGCTTAAAAAAAAGACTGACATGAACTGAAGCTTAACAAAAATATAAAGAATATATAAGAAATGTAAAATTGTACAAAAGTCAACTTTGTGCATGGATCTGTGACGGCTGAGTCAATTAAATATCCACACAAAGGGGGGCGCCTGGGTGGCTCGCCTGGTGGAGCGTGCACCCCATGTACAGAGGCTTGGTCCTCACCGCAGCAGCCACGGGTTCGGTTCTGGCCTGCGACCCTTTGCTGCATGTAATTCCCCCCCTCTCTCCCCTTTCAAAAATCTAAGCTGTCCTGTCAAATAAAGGCCTAAAAATGTCACACAAAAAAATAAACCTGAGTGTGTGTTTGTGCGCTCACCTGAAACACCACTCGTGATTTCTCCAGCAGATATGTTCTCATGTTGGCACCAATGATACGGTAGCGGGTGTCGAAGCCGATCTCGATGTATTTCCCAAAGCGACTGCTGTTGTCGTTTCGGGTGGTCTTTGCATTTCCAATTGCCTGAGAGACAGGTGAAAAACAAAATGCAAAAACAGATACAACTTATTATGTTGATAAGTGTTTAAATTTAAATAAGGCAGATGGTGCAGCAGTACATTTCTATTTTAACGCCATTTGACTTTAAATCTAGTATGCAGTAGCTCCAAATGTCCCAGGAGAGTGGAAAAGCAATTTTTCCTAAAGTTACTGATACTCTGGTGAAGCAGAAAGTACAAGGAGGCAACAAAGTACCTGTTATTAGGGTGAAAATATTTGGGGCGAATATGGCTCTTGAGCATTTTTGGGAAATACGCTTATTCACTTGCCGAGAGTTAGATCTTAGATCTTCAGATTGACACCACTCTCATGTCTGTGCAGAAAATATGAAGCTAACGCCAGCAGCTGGTTAGCTTTGCTTAGCACAAAGACTGGAAACAGGGGGAAACAGCTAGCCTGGCTCTTTAAGTACTATACAACTGATCCTAAAACTAGTACGGCAGAACCTTGAATGCTGTGTTCAAAAACCTGAATCCCTGCAGAGCTTTTACACATGACAAAATAAATCAACTGAAGTCAGCAGCCTTAGGTCAATATACTGGATTGATCAATGACCCAACAAGGAATTGTCAGGCTGGGCTACATACAAACACACACAAACACATCCCAGCTATACAACCAGCCGGCTTGAAGCGAGTTAAGTCGTGTGCGAGCACAGAGGGTTCTTGCTGAGTTAAGGCCAAACACACAGTCTTTCACTGCAGACAAGGAGTCTTTCAGCAGAGCAGGTATTCCAATATCTGCCTGCATCAGGCAAACACATATAAACACCACACACAAACACTCTCCCTTTCTCACACACACGCAGGTTTTGTAATATCGAAAAGGCTGATGTAACCATCTACTCTGCATCCAGGTTTAGAGGCTGAAGTGACATCATCACTGTGATGAAAGAAAGCTTTCTATTCATTCGGTCATCTTGTCTCCGATTGGCTCGAGGTGAAAGTGATGGCTGTGAGGACGAGAGGGATGTTAGTAGAGCGGTTGGAAAGGAACGGACAGAGTGGGGGATGTCAGGAGGTAGAGGAGGGGTGACATATGGGCACAGGGGAGCTCTCCAACCCCCTCCTGTCTTTATAACTCTACAGGAAGAGATACAACACACACACACACACACACACACACACACACACACACACACACACACACACACACACACACACACACACACACACACACACACACACACACACACACACACACACACACACACACACACACACACACACACACACACACACACACACACAGTTAAGAATAAGAACGGTGTTATCACAGCAGAGAGCAGAGGCACTGAAGGGAAGGAGTAAGTAAAAGCCAGTGGAGAAGAGCGACATAAGAAAGGAGAAGGACAAACAGAATGACATTCATCTATTTTCATCCATAAATCAGCTAAGCTTGTGAACATCCTAACTGGGCAATGGAAACAAGCTTCTATACACAAACTGCCAGGAAAAATGACCCAGGACTCTCACTTTGAAGATAAATTCACAGCTATGGAACAGAGCTTTTTCCAGTCCTTCACACCCACAACACAAGTGTTTTGACCTGTAATTTACAATTCTCTTTAGTACACAGGTTGCACAGAGTTGCATTGAGTGATTTCACAGATTCAGAGAGTGGAAAAATCTATGATACCTAGATAGTGATTCTGCATCTAATGAGTTAGAAAAACAATGCTCACAAAAGGTTTAAGATTTTAAGATAAAACTGGAAGTAATCTAAGGTCTTTCTCAACAGGCAGCCTGCAGTTCTCACCTCCATGATGGGGTTGGAAGCCAAGACTTTCTGCTCTACATTGGCCTCGCTGGTGGAGCCGCTGACCGTAGCAAAGTATCTCATGGCGTATTTGGCTGATACCGTCTTTCCGGCTCCGGACTCCCCACTCACAATGATCGACTGGTTCCTCTCATCCCTGATACATTGAACAACAAATATAGATAAACATAAAAAACATAAGGAAACTGTATACGTGTATCACATTTTAGTGTACTTCTGAAGGACTGAGGCCCTCTGGTAAATTTGCCAGTCGAGAGAAGCTAAGTATTGGCTCTGACTGGTATAAGGGTGTTTTTAATGTTACTTTAGTCAATGATGTTGAAGATAGGGCTAGAGGTTAAGGTTAATGATGTGTACCGATCCTGTGAAGTTTAATAATTAGAGTGTGACACAAACAATGCCAGAGTTTGGACTTGGGCTGATAGACGCTAGTGTCAGATGCTATCATCAACAAACATTTTCAGTGCGTGCAGGCAGAGCAGGTGTTAACACACCTTATTGAGGCAGCACTGCCTTCTCCTAGTGAGCCACCCAGTGGCTGGCATTCCCCCCCTATGGCTTCTATTGCATCCCTAACCTTTTGAGAAGTTAGGATATTTGCTTGTATTTCATCTTTCATTCTTTAATTTCTTTGTCTTATACCCTAAAGTTTTTCTTTGCCTTCCTGTGTCAGTAGTGGTGCAACGGATCGTCATTGATCCGTGATCCGTTCGGATCAATATCTTCGGTTCGGTACACACGTGATCCGCGGATTGATTTCTGAATATAAAAAAAAGTTGTGCGCACGTTCAGTCCACACACAGCGTGGTCATGGCGAGCGGAGGAACGGAGGAGGTTGAACGCCCCGCGTCATTTAAATCCCCACATCAAGCACGGCCACGCATTTGAAGAGACATCACCCCGGTGTTTCACTGACAGGAGTAAAAACGAAAGCTGCTCAAGAACCGCTTATCACCGCGGCATTTAAGCAGCCCCTTGTTGCACAATCAGACCAGGCTAAAGCCATCACAAACGCCATCGGTGTGTTTATAGGTGCAGACATGAGGCCATATTTGGTTGTGCAAAACGAGGGCTTTAAACACATGCTGAAAAGTGCTTGAGCCACGTTACGACATCCCGTCGCGCACCCACTTCAGCGAAAAAATTGTGCCAGGTCTTTATGAGCAGGAGAAGAAAAAAAGGTTGTGGATGAACTATCCCGAGCATCCTCTGTTACGCTCACGACAGACGGGTGGACGTCCAGGGGAACGGAGAGCTATGTGACGATAACCGCTCACTTCATCACAGCAGACTGGGAGATGAGAAGTCCGGTGCTGCAGACACGCCCCCTCTACGAGAGTCACACAAGCACTCATCTTGAGCAGTGGAGGAATGGAAGATAAAAAGGCCCAGTAGGCTACTAGTAATATCCCAGTCACAACTGATAAAAATCAAATAAATGCAGTGAATGAGGCAGGACTGGGCACACGGATTGGGTTATTTGCACATGTAGTGAATTTGGCATCACAGAAGGGAATCTCAGTCAATAGCAAAAAGAACAAACTTATGTTTACTTGTCTTGTCTTTTTTTTTTTTTTTTTGCTGATCCAAAAAATTATCCGATCCGTGAGTTTTTTTATCCGTTGCACCCCTATGTGTCAGGGGCTGTTGCGGTTGTGGGCATGTGAAGCCTATTGAGACACTGTAGGTCAAACTGGGCTATACAAATAAACTTAACTAGTGTTTCACAACAACTTGAGCCAAGTGTTCACCAGTGGTGTCATGCACTCCCTGACTCCCACTGGCTGGAACCCAAACACAGACTGATTCAAATTATTCATCTCAGTATAGAAAATGTGACTAATTGCATACTTTGACCCTCATTGACAAATACACAGTTGCATAATGTAAAAAAGATGTGCTTCATTATTACCCCCATTCTAGGCAATTTACACAGGCTCCTGTTAGATTTGGATTTCACACTTTTATGGATAACTTTTATAACACTAAACTCCGTGACTCAGTATATTGATCATATTCATCTTTGGATGTCGAAGAACGTTTTGCAATTAAACAAAGACAAAACAGAAATATACATCTTTGGTGCAAAGGCTCAGAGACGGATCATCTCAGATCTCTGTCTCTGGAGAGCAAATGTGAAGCTAGTAATCTGAGTGTTATCATAGACAGTGATCTAAATCTCAGGAGCAATATTAATCATCTCACAAGATCAGCCTTCTACCATCTAAACATACCAACAGGCTTTCTATCAAAATCAGACTGAGAAATTAATCCATGCATTTATAACAAGCAGACTAGACTACTGTAATGGTAAATTCACCAGCATTCCAAAATCAGATGCGCAGCGACTACAGTTAATAAAAAAATGTGGCTGCTCTAACTGGAACTAAAAAGTATGACCACAAGCTCACACCTGTTCTATTGATTTTAAAACTCTGCTACTTGTATACAGACTTCTAAATGGCCTTGCACCTCAGTATATAAACATCATGCTAATTACACACAAACCAACAAGAACCCATAGGTCCAAAGGCAGAGGTCTTTTAACCATCCCTCATTCTATCTCTAAAGCAGGAGAGGCTGAGGACCTGAGAGAGAGCCCCACACATTAGACACTGTTTTAAAGCAGGTTCTCTAACTTCTTAGTTTGTTTGTGTGTGTGTGTGTGTGAACATGTGTCTTGTATATCTTGGCATTTGTATACTCTGCACGGATTCTGTTTGCACTTGCACTGACTTGTTTTATTATTATGCCATTTTTATGTAAAGCACATTGTGTTGCATTTTATTATGTATGAAATGTGCTATATAAATAAAGTTGACTTAACCGTCCATGGTCTTAAACATTTCATTGATTTACTGATCCCTTATGAGCCCTGCTGGGGCTCCGCTGGTTTTGGTTGATGACAAAAGGTGACCGGGCCTTTGCAGTTAAAGCCCCCAGACTTTGAAACCATCTTCCCACTGAGATTCAACAGGCTACATCTGTAACGTCTTAATTAATTGTGAAGCCCAACACTGCATGTAAAGTCCTTGCACATGGAGTAATGCAACTGTATGCCAACAGTGCTATGTCATACTGGACATACTGAGAGGGTTATGCTGACTACTGCCAGCCTCAACTAAAACTGCCCTGCATTAGTGAAGGAAGCAAGGAGGGAGATCCGAGTGAACTTGCTATACAATAGCGTTAGTATACATCTGTATGTTAATGACATGAACAACCAGAACGGGTCTAAAGAGAAAAGCAGCGTGTGTGTGATTTAAAGAGCAAGGAAGCGAGAGAGGGTGAGACCACCACGAGCCTATTTCTGGCTCAGCTTTGACCTACAAAACCAGAAGAGAGAGAGAGGGCTGAGCGACAAGGAGACTAGAACCAAGGCTACTCAGGTAACACACACACACACACACACACACACACACACACACACACACACACACACACACACACACACACACACACACACACACACACACACACACACACCTCGCCATCTGTTTGTAAGCCTCCTCTGCCACAGCGAAGATATGGGGGTCCATGTCTCCCATGTTCTGGCCGCTGTAGGCATTGATGATGTCTGTCCCGTAGATTCCCAGCGTCTCATACGGGTTGATGGCCACCAGAACGATTCCTACAAGAACACAGAGGGAAAGTGTGACAACAGGTGACACACGGAGATGCTTCTTTCAAAAAATTAGAGGTTGAGAATTGTAATTCATATACGGCATATTGTCCATTACCTATTGTTCATTACCAACATTGAAGGTGTTGGGTCCCACACTGTTCTCAATAAATTAGATAGAAAATAAAAAGGGATATTGTGGGGCGGCATCTAGCTCACCCAGAAAGAGCGTTCGCCCCATGTTGGCTGAGTCCTGCAGCAGCGCGGGTTCGAATCCGACCTGCTGCCCTTTGCTGCGTGTCATCTCCCATCTCTCTCCCCCTTTCATGTCTATACACGGTCGCTACTTAATAAAAAAGGGAAAAGCCCCAAAAAAAATTACCTTAAAAAAAAAAAAAAAAAAAAAGGGATGTTGTCTATTACATGTGCATATGGCTAACATAAAATGTGTCGCATTTTATATGTGTAGCAAAAACAAAACTTTAAAATATAGCGCAAGTGGTGATTTGAAGGTATAAAAAATGAAATGACCATTTTACTGAAAAAAAACCTAAAGATAACTATATAAACCCATGTCATACTCTTGAATGAAGACTAGCTGCAAACAACACTTCACTATACAATAGTACTGAATATAATATAATCATTTAAATATATTTATAGCTAATAAGGGACAATTAGTGTAAACACAATAAACAATACTTGAATTGTAGTATAAATGCAATAGATGTAATTGAAGGTCACAGACATCAAGGCAGTACTTAACTAATAAACCGTATATAATCATCCACTTTGAAACATTCAGCTGACTAGCATGCCATAATAAGTGCAAAAAGATGAATGGGGTTTCTATTGTTTTCAGTGACTGAGCTGAGGAAATCAATGACACTGTACAACTGTAGTGGAAAAACCTAATTTTACAGAGTGATTGTAAAGCGTTTTCATATTTGATCACACAGACGTAGCACGTACAGGCAGGTGAAAAGGAAGAGGACTAGCTCTCCTCACTATATGCTTCACCTCTTTACTCAAAGCTACATCACTAGTTTGTTCTTTACATTACCATTCCTTAGATGTTTGTTGTTTGGAATTTGTGAGTATGGATTTATACCAAAGCACTGACAACACACATAAGTGCCACCTACCGCAGTAAGTGTAGATGAGCTTGGAGTCGATGAAGCGGACTTTGAGGTTGTGCAGCACGGCTGGCTCGTGGAGGTAGCTGAGTGCTGTGAGGTCATTCTCGCCCACCAAGATGTCGGGGTTTCGCAGGTAAGGCAGGTTCTTCGTCTTGGGGTCCAGCTTGTGCTCAATGCTCTGAAGATGACCAGGAGAACGGGAGAGTTATAACCGAGATACATTTAAAACTAAAGAGGTTGGATGAGGAGTGCAAATATGACTGTGAACTGTGATCGTATTACTTATTGTACAGTACAGGCCAAAAGTTTGGACACACCTTCTCATTCAATGTGTTTCTTTATTTTCATGACTATTTACATTGTAGATTCTCACTGAAGGCATCAAAACTATGAATGAACACATATGAAATTATGTACTTAACAAAAAAGTGTGAAATAACTGAAAACATGTCTTATATTTTAGATTCTTCAAAGTAGCCACCCTTTGCTTTTTTTGATAACTCTGCAAACCCTTGGTGTTCTCTCAATGAGCTTCATGAGCTAGTCACCTGAAATAGTTTTCACTTCACAGGTGTGCTTTGTCAGGGTTAATCAGTGGAATTTTTTCCCTTATTAATAAAAAAGCAAAGGGTGGCTACTTTGAAGAATCTTAAATATAAGACATGTTTTCAGTTATTTCACACTTTTTTGTTAAGTACATAATTCCATATGTGTTCATTCCTAGTTTTGATGCCTTCAGTGAGAATCTAAAATGTAAATAGTCATGAAAATAAAAACGAAACGCATTGAATGAGAAGGTGTGTCCAAACTTTTGGCCTGTACTGTACATATTAAGATAAACCCTTATCCAGCAGCAACGTATCATGGTTAGTACCCGGGTCTTCAACAGATCATAGATCAACATGTAAACTCACATGAAAACCTACTCAATCCAAGGGCTGAGGCTAAAATATGTTTGAGATATCCTGATTTATTATTATTATTATTTATTTATTTTTACCAACACCTGCTAAGTAAGTACAAATAAAGTAAGTAATGTATTAATTTTGAGAAATTACAGTTAATTTTGAGAATATATATATATATATATATATATATATATATATATATATATATATATATATATATATATATATATATATATATATATATATATATACAATGTGTTGATTTTCTCAAAACAAGGATCAGTCATGCAATACTATGCAAACAGACTGTTTTCTATGTTTATACTGATGACGACGACGACGAGGACGATGATGATAGAGAAACATGCCTTTTTATATTGCTAAAACATTAGGCTAAATCAAGTCCAAAATCCATTCAGAGCATTCTTCTGGAATCTCCTTTACATGTTT
The DNA here is from genome assembly GCF_004354835.1 of Perca flavescens. Classification (NCBI taxonomy): domain Eukaryota; kingdom Metazoa; phylum Chordata; class Actinopteri; order Perciformes; family Percidae; genus Perca; species Perca flavescens. The sequence goes on from NC_041331.1 coordinate 32,063,778, forward strand.
AGTTGTTGCAGGTTTTTAAGGTCTGGCTGCCTGTGGCGGACTAACAGTGGAGTACCCATTGTTTAATCAAAGACAGATGTCCACTCCCATTAAAATTATTCTTACAGTATTTCATGCATATGTTCTCAAAAATGTCATGAGACCGGCTACTGATTTGGCATGGCTATGAAGCAAAACCACCAGTCGTTCAAAGCTGTGTTGTATTAGTCGTGTTTCCAGCTTGGTTCCCCTCACGCTGTGTGGAAACATTTTACATTTTTTATATGCCTATTAAATGGATCTCTTTCTCTTGCTGATGCGTGTTTAATAAGTATGGTTGATTCGGTTACTGGAAGTCTTTTAGCAGACAACATCAGGAATGAATTCAATAATGGGATCGCTTGAATGACTAATTAGGTGTGGTTGATCATCTTCAACAGCAACTATCTACTAAAACAGAGAGAACTCAGAGGCTGCACAATCATCTAAATGTGTTATTTTTATTAGTGTTGTCAAACGATTAACATATTTAATTGCGATTAAGTGCATTAATGTCAACACGCAATTAATCACACATTTTTATCTATTCTAAATGTCCCTTGATTTCTTTTTATCCCATTATTTTTCTCATTTTAATGCTCTTATCAACATGGAAAAGTGGATCGGCTTGCTTTGTGCAAATGTTTTTTTTTTTTTTTGAAAACAACATTGGCATTTACTGTAGTGTTCAATTTCACACTAACATTCTCACTTGGACCCATTTAGCTATGGTTGCAGTAAGTTTGTTCTTAGTTGTGGTATCCATGTGCTTCTGTCTGAAGTCATCTATTGTCGCCTGGCTTTGATGAGGGGCGGAGAATTGGCATCAGCTGTGTGCTTGGCCATCAAGTGGTATTTCAGATTGGATGTGCTGTGATGATAGCTCAGTTCACAACGACAAAACACACAGATCACTTTGGTCTTGTCAATGGAACCATTTGGCAACTTTGTAAAAGTAAACTTTCCATTCAGAATCTTATTGGCATCCATTTCGGCGTCTCGCGCTCGCCATCCACTCAAAACGTAACGTTAGCCTACTACTCTTTGTAAGTAAGTAAGTAAAGTTTATTTATAGAGCGCTTTTCACAGATAAAAATCACAAAGTGCTTCACAAGGTACAACCACATTGAAATACATTGGATGAAGATAAAAAAAAAAAAAAAAAAAAAAAAAAAGACAAAGATAAATTAAACCCATTTGGTGGGCTCGCAAGCCCAAACAAGTGTGTGCGGCGTGCCTGTTGTGTTTCCGGTCTAGCTAGATCCGGTGTGGTGTTGCAGTTTTTCTAACGTTACTAGTTGTTGCAACAGCATGTGAAAAAAACTACAAAGTTTGCTAGGCCAAAAAGAATGTTAATCTCGCGATAAAAATGGGTTTGTGTTAACACCATTAATAACTCGTTTAACTGACAGCACTCATTTTTATTTATTTATTTATATTTATGAATTGAAATTATTTAGAATTTTAATCTGCACATGAATCAGTAGCACAATCCAAAATGAGAGTCATGGCTGCATCAGTCCATAAAAATAATTGCAAAAAACGTGTATAAATGCCTTATTTCATTATTCAAAGAAATCATTTTATTGCGGTGGTTAGAATTTTTCCCCGTCCTCTCTGAAAAATTGATGTTTAAAACTGTTGATGCTGTAGGCCTACTGATACATGTTGTGTGAAATTTAGCTACACAAATAACCTTGACGACTTAAAACATAAAAAAAACAAATTCTGTTTTCCCCTGTGCTCATGTCTTAACTTTCCATCCAATGTCATTGAAAACTGTTGACAAGTTTTGAATTAAACAGCCAGGACCAGAAACATATAATAACCAGGTCGATGGTGCAAGCCACATTTACATATGTGATTAAATCAGAAAGACAAATATGGTAAATGGTCTTTCCAGTAGCATGCTTTCATTAACAAGAGTAGTGTGCTAGAAGTGGTTTGTATTCTAAACTGAGGAATTAAATGTACTGCTATACATTTGAAATGATCCTTGGGGCATCTTTGCAAGCAGGTCTCATTTGTGGAAAGTGCTAATCGTAAAACCAATAACCACTAATGAGACGCAGCACTTTGAAGTGTCTTTGAAGCAGAGAGAGAGAGAGAGAGAGAGAGAGAGAGAGAGAGAGAGAGAGAGAGAAAGAGAGAAAGGATGCAACAAAAAGAGCTGAGAAGAGGAAAAAAATAAAGAGAGACTGATTTCTCTGCATTCTACACCATTCATCCTCACCGTTCCATCCTCCAGCATGAGCTGCAGGGAGGCGTCGCCATTTTTGAAGTCCTTTGTCAGCTCAGCAGACTTCCACACCTCCTCTGCATCGGGGATCCACACCCGAGCACGCTGAGGGAGAAATTTAAAAATGAAAAAAGGTAAATAAAGACATGTCATAACATTGAAGGGATTCCAAATAAAACCAAGAGCCAGGGTAGCTGACATTTTACATTACCATCCAAAGCCCAATTTTTTTTTAAGACTGCCTTTTTTAAATTTTGATTCTGTATGTATGTATGTATGTATGTATGTATGTATGTATGTATGTATGTATATATATATATGTGTGTATGTATGTATGTATGTATATATATATATATATATATATATATATATATATATATACAGTACAGGCCAAAAGTTTGGACACACCTTCTCATTCAATGTGTTTCTTTATTTTCATGACTATTTACATTGTAGATTCTCACTGAAGGCATCAAAACTATGAATGAACACATATGGAATTATGTACTTAACAAAAAAGTGTGAAATAACTGAAAACATGTCTTATATTTTAGATTCAGCAAAGTAGCCACCCTTTGCTTTTTTTGATAACTCTGAAAACCCTTGGTGTTCTCTCAATGAGCTTCATGAGGTAGTCACCATATATATATATATATATATATATATATATATATATATATATATATATATATATATATATATATATATATATATATATATATATATATATATATATATATATATATATATATATATATAGTGCCCATTCAACCGGGTCACTCTTCTTTTGAGTGCTGATCTGATGGCCACATTCAGCTTTAGGATGAATCATGCACAAGTTGAAAGAGCTGATGGGAATACATTTCACTGTATTGTACCTCGTACGATTTCATGTGATGAATAAAACAACTGATTGATTGATATATGACTAAATTTGAGGGGGCCCTGTGTGATAAACCAACATGACATGGTTTTTCAAATAGGCTGAAGTTGTTATTATTATTATTATTTGGAGATACTTATACAAGTTTGCTCCACCTCATGTTCAACTTTAAAAAAAAAAAAAAAAAAAAAAAAAAAAAAAAAAAAAGGGGCTGACAGTAAAGTTTACTTGTACTTTCTTTCTACTAATCGTTAAAACAGTATGACCTCAGACAAAACACTGGGTTCTATGTTTTCAGTCATGAGAAAATGGCTTGTAATGATCAGTTAAGTTGTGGGAACAAATAGAGGCTCCTAATGACTGAGGAATGCAGTTGTGGACATTGTGTGCTCATAACTTAAAATTCACACACACACACACACAAAGTTCACTATAAATATGTTTTAGGCCTTTCAGACTTGTAACTGGAGGAAATCAGGTGATCACAGACATGGAAAAACAGTGATGAAAACGGCAGTCACATGGCTGAGGAATCTAGCTCTCTCACACACATTCATCCTCACCATTCCATCCTCCAGCATGAGCCTTTTAGGAGGCGTGGTTAGTTTGCTGGATGACTTTAAAATCCCAGACAGATGAGGCCTGCGTGTGCAGGTTGCTGGAGTGAGGACATACAATAAATTGGGGGTCAAAAAACACATGTTGTTTTTCTTACAGTACATGTGATATTACACAAGAGGGGAAGATGGGAGGAAATTAAGAGGCTTTAGAGGTTCAACATAACCGATTCTGGTGCAGTTTGTATTCCAGTAGCGAGCATTTCATCCACTTAACCTGACATGTATGTGTGTCAGTTTTGTGCAGGATCCATCACCACATGTAAAGTAATCAATGGCGCAAGTGAAAATATAAATAGATCACAATGCTTTAAATGAGAGCAGATTAAATATACTCCTGGTCTTCTTGCCTTTGTTAAAGCAATATTCCGGACAGAGTAGAAAGACTAAAACAAACCCAAATTCACACACACTTATTACCACAAATCACGTGACGGGATTTAGACACTAAAACCTTTAAGTGTTATAATCTCAACATGAATGGGGATTTTCACTTTGCTGAGACTTATTTATTTTAAATATTAGTTAAATATGAACACACACACAGTGAACTACTAATACAGGAGTATCTGAATGGCACTTTTGATACTTCTTGAGTACTTTGGGCTTCGTTACATAAACAGCTGGCGGCAGTTAGATGCGAGAGAGAAAGACCTCATTGTAGAAGAGCACAACGGGAGAGACCCTGGTAAATTTGGTCTGCTACTTCACTAGCGATCATCTGAATCATGACATCATGGTCCCACAAACCCTGGCCCTCCCTCTCTCCCTCTGTGTTTTAAGAAGAGTGGTGGAGTGAAATGGCAGCTACAACCTCTCTAACGCCATTTTCCATGACGTCTACGCCAACACAACAAGCTGCAGTGTTTGCCGCAGGTACTCGACAAATAGGACCTGCTCGTTTGTTAGTGTTCGTTTTTATCTTATGCAATTTTGTGGCTGGTTGAAAATATTTTTGATGGTACTTTTTTTTCAGTTTACCAGCTATTGGCAAATAGACCAAAAAGTTAATTTTTGACCCGGATTACTCTAACTTTTTTTCAACAAAATAAATTTGTGAACACAGAGCCTTACTGCATGTGTTCACAAGCGTTATACAAGTGTTTTTCATTAAAGCTCCACCCCCACCAAACCCCCAGGTTTACTTCTTTTCTCTAATCCTTTTCTCTCTCCACCTCTGCAGGAACATCAAACTGTTTGATCAGTGTGGTTAGGTAATATGCCGTGTGGTGAAGGCCTTTGAGTGACACATTTTTTTAAATATAAACTTATAAAAAAATGTTTTTGATGAAACACCCTTAAATTTATTTTTGTTTTCAAGAATTGTGACCAATATACATTACAGTAACATTATAGGAGACATTTTAAAGTTAAAGGGGTGATAGAATGATTATATAGGGTATTTTACACTGTTCCTTAAGGTCTCCTAATGGGGTATGTAACATTGGTTGGGCTGAAAATTACCCGAATGCTATTTTATTAGGCCCTTAACTACCCTGTGAATATGGCTCTATTTGGAACAAGAGCTTTTCTTCCAAATATGGTATGCTCATGAATATTCAGAATGAGTTATGTGCTGATTGGTTTGAGCAAACTGCATAGAAACACATGGGAGACTCGACAGCAGGTCTCACTGCAAAGTTATACATTGTTTGTCGGGCTATTACGTTATTAAATTCACTTCTGAGACTTTTTTAAGCGAGAAATCAACTATATAAAGCTCAAATATGGGACGTTTTACGAAAATTGATGGCATATGAATTTCGTCACGCCACTTATACAACATCTCCCTAAATGTCTTATTAAGCTAACAACGGTGTCCGATTTCAAGTTAATGACTTTTTGTGAACAGTGGGGGTTTCGTTAGCTATGACTGTCCCTTCAATCCTAGCTATGTGAAGCTAGCTACAAATCACGGATGGTTAGCTTCATTTTCAGCGTAATTTGTTTATATTTACAGTTTGAATTTCGTCACGCCACTTATACAACATCTCCCTAAATGTCTTATAAAGCTAACAACGGTGTCCGATTTCAAGTTAATGAATATTTGTGAATTTCAGAGGAATTCTAAGAGGAGCTAGCTCTTATTGATAGAGCTACATCTAGCCGCAGGCTCTATCAATGAGACTCTGAAACAAGCGGCGTTTATTTCCCCAATCGTTTGTTTAAATAACTCAACACATTATAATTACACACATTAAAAGATTAACTGGAACCTGTGGTAACAGATTGCTGGCGTCACAAGCTCGCTGACCGTGCTCTCACTCACACACACACCGGGCATTTAGCTAGCAGGAAGAGGGGAACTGCAGGCCCTGGAGCTCTGTTAGAGCACCAGCGTTTAGTAGTCCATTATCCTAAAACCGGTGACTTTGAGCGGGTATGGAGTGCTATGGGCTGCCAGTCGTGACGGAGCTCCAAGTACCTCAGAGCAGGCCGGGGTGTATGAAGGAAGGCAGGTCGGGCGGCGAGGCAACAACACAGGCAGCACCGGCGCTGAACTCCGACACACAGTCGGACAAAATTTGCAATTAGCCATCCATTTTCGTAAAACGGCCCATATTTGAGCTTTTCATAGTTGATTTATCGCATAAAAAAGTTTCAGAAGTGAATTTTGTAATGGAATAGCAGAGATCTGCGCGACCTAGACCTAGACTACCTGATCTCAGGTCAGTTGTGTTGCCTATGTAAATGTTGGGGCGTGACAGTTCTCTTAATACACCCATGGGCTGACAAAGGTTCCGGTTTTTGGGAGGTTGACGTTTTAAAACTTCCAGCTTTAAAGTTGGGATTCGCCCGTTTTCAGCGGCAGTTTCAAAATATGAGATTTTCAAAAAGGGGGACCAGAGGGTGTGTGCCAATTATAGGGGTATCACACTTCTCAGCCTCCCTGGTAAAGTCTACTCCAAGGTGCTGGAAAGGAGGGTCTTCCAAATATGGTACCTCGGGTTGAGGAGGAACAATGCGATTGGTTCCGTCCTGGTCGTGGAACAACGGACCAGCTCTTCAGGTCTCACTGCAAAGATCCTGGAGGGAGCCTGGGAGTATGCCCAACCGGTCTACATGTGTTTTGTGGATTTGGAGAAGGCGTAATCAAACCCCCGGGAGATACTGTGGGAGGTGCTGCGGGGTATGGGGTGAGGGGGTTCTTCTCAGGGCCATCCAATCTCTGTACAACCAAAGTCTTAGAGCTGTGTCCGGTTCTCGATAGTAAGTTAATGACTCTTTTCAGGTGAGGGTTGGCCTCCGCCAGGGCTGTCGCTTTGTCACCAATCCTGTTTGTAGTATTTATGGACAGGATATCGAGGCGTTGTCGGGGTGGGGAGGGGTTGCAGTTTGGTGGGCTGGGGATCTCATCACTGCTCTTTGCAGATGATGTGGTCCTGATGGCATCATCGGCCTGCAACCTTCAGCACTACTGGATCGGTTCGTGAATTTCGAGAGAAGCGGTTGGGATGAGGATCAGCACCTCTAAATCTGAGGCCATGGTTCTCAGCAGGAAACCCTATGGAATGCCTTCTCCAGGTAGGGAATGAGTCCTTACCCCCAAGTGAAGGAGTTCAAATAACCTTGGGGTTGTAATTACACACAGTGAGGGACAATGGAACCTGGGTAATTGGTCGGAGAATCGGGCGCAAGGTGCGGTATTGCATTCAATCTATCGCACCGTTGGCATTTAAAAGAGGAGCTTAGCCAGAAGGCAAAGCTCTCGATCACCAGGTCAGTTTTCGTCCATTACCCTCACCTATGGTCATGAAGGCTGGGTCATGACCTGCCAGAACGTGAGATCCAGGGTACAAGCGGCTGAAATGGGTTTCCTCAGGAGGGTGGCTGGCGTCTCCACAGAGAGATAGGGTGAGAAGCTCAGTCATCCGTGAGGAGCTTTGGAGAGCCGCTGCCATTTTCGTCGAAAGGAGCCAGTTGAGGTGGTTGATTTATCTGGTAAGGATGCCCCAGGGCCCCCTTGGGAGGTGTTCCAGGCACGTCCAGCTGGGAGGAGGCCTCGGGAAGACCCAGGACTAGGTGGAGGGATTATATCTCCAACCTGGCCTGGGAACAGTTCTCTTATCCCCAGTCGGAGCTGGTTAATGTTGCTCGGGAAAGGGAAGTTTGGGGTCCCCTGCTGGAGCTGCTCCCCCCGCGACCCGACACCGGATAAGCGGACGAAGATGGATGGATGGATGGATGGAGATTTTCATAGTAAAGGGGTGTCAGTGGGACTTTGAGCTTCTATATATGTCCTACCAAACTGTCGTTATTCAACTATGACAGGGTAAAATCGGTTTTGCATTCTATCACCCCTTTAAGAAATAAACTTGTAAGTGCCCTGTTGGACTGTGTAATGGCAACACTGTTTCAGCAGAATTGTATTTCAAATGGTAGTTAGGACCCCAAAGTTTCTAAAGATATAAAATACATCAGGATACAAATTTAGGAAAATTTACCTAAAAGTGACAAAACAAAATGGCTAACACTGTGTTAAATGTTCAACTATAGGTACACCTCTGTGCCTGCCTCTCTCCAATTCCACCATTTTGTTAGCGGTTTCAACTTTTTGGTCCCCACAGGAGACCTTCCCAGCAGCCAGCCTCCTAGCAACAAGAAGAGAGAGAGACAGTAGGGAAGAGATGTAGAGAAACATGTAGGGAGGGAGGGAGGAGGACAGACGCTAAAAATAGCAACAGCGAGTTTTGAGCAGCATCTCACCTCACGGACACACCACTGCGCTACTGGGCCCACTTCCTGATCCTCATAATCATCACCATCACACACAAACACACGTTTCACATGTCAGTAGGTGTCAAGTCTGATTATCCTGAATTAGTTAACGTTGAAATATGCTTGCACACACGCACGCACAAGATTATGGGACGAAAAGACAGAGCACTATAATGCAGCTGCAGAGGCTATGAATTATATTTATAGAGCAACAAATTCCCCTGGGTTCAGAAAACAGAGGAGACATGAAGGACGAAACTCAACCACACCCGCACACCGACAGACATTTACGTGTTTCAAGGACATTATCCTCCACAATGAAACACAAGCTGGAAAAGAGGAGCGTCTGAAAGCTTGAGAGAAAAATGTGATTAGTCAGAACCTCTCAAAAGACGTCAGAGCATCTGTGAGGTCAGAAATCACATGACTAAAGGGTCTCTGCATTGAGCTTGCCCCATGGATGTATTAAGAGAACGGCACTGCCGATCATCTCCCGCTGCTACATTGTGTTTGTAGATCTGTAATTTCCTGTTCTTTTTCATTACCTCAGGGCACTGGCTGTGGGAACACTGATGTGAGGGTCACATGCTGTGTATGTGATGGGCGATTATTTTTTGGGCATTTTTTTAGGCCTTTATTTTTATAGGACAGCTGAAGACTTGAACGGGGAGGGAGAGGGGGAACGACATGCAGCAAAGGGCCACAGGTCAGACTCGAACCCGTGGCCGCTGCATCGAGGATTTAACCTCTATAGAGCGCATGCTCTACCAGGTGAGCTACCCAAGCGCCCATGTATGTTGCTTTTAAAAAAGGTGCAAAACCCAAGAATGGTACTGTCGTCACTGGTCGACAGTACGGAGCTCGAAAAAAAAAAGAAAGTTAGCAGCAAAACTAAAAAAGTAGATAATAGTAGTTGAATACAACAATACAACACCTTCTTCTGCCATTTGCATCCAGTCAGTAACAGATGCTCTCATTGAAATGAAAGGTGACATATCCAATGTATTCAGTGTGATCCGGCCCTGAGCACACGTATAATTGCTTTTCTTTAACTCCAGAAAAAAAGGCAGTGAAGATCCAGTCAAGTGACGTCTGATTTGGTCGTGACACTAGATTAAAGGGGTACCCCGCCAATTTAGTATTGTACTTCCATATGTTTTTTTTTAATTCATAAGAGACAGATCATTGAAGAATGGTCAAAGATATCCTGACTTGTAGTCCTTAGTCCTAAACAACTGGATCCTACATTTCCTATAGACAAATGCAACTTGAAACGTCTTTTGTAAGACTTCAAATTTCGTTTGAAACAGTGATATAATAGAGATCATATTCTCCTTCGAAATGCAGAATAATAAATCAATTACTTGATACTACTGGAATTACAACAATGCATATGATATTAGGATAGTATTCAAGTCATAAGGGATTCCCATTGAGTGTACTATGGTGTACTATTTACCAATTCAATACAATAAGCATGCATCATTATGCTAGAAGGAATAACAGGAAATGGCAGATAGCTCCTGAAAGTATTAGTATTAGTATTAGTATAAGTACCAGCAAAACAACAATCACTCGTAAATGGTTATAGGCCAATCAACCTACAGCAGACATAAGCTTAAAATCATCAAAGAGATTCATGAGATTTTTTTTTTCACCCCCGCTCATCCTTACTGCGAGAAACCATTTACCCTCCTTTTACTGTCTGCTTTAGCAATGATGGAAAAATATGCAAATTATGTGCTGTATAAAGACCCCTGTCCATAATCCATAATATGTATTTTTTGTTATCTGGATATTGTGAATGTCATAATGCCATAATGATGTTGCTGTTCTGTGCTACTGTTTTTAACATGAAAAAAAGAACTAAGAAGAAAGTGTAGAAAAAAAAACAAAAAACAACATGCATCATATGGATCATATTGGAGAACAACCCTGATCTAGCAACACCAGTGTTCTTGTAGCAATGTACTGTGTTTCTCACACATCAAGTATTTAAAAGATAGATATTTCTTTTATATAAAGTAATTAACTAGTCTACACTTTCCCTCACAGGAGCTGACAGCAGATCAGTTCACAGTAGGGAAAGGCTGCTCTTGAAGGTACGAGGCTGGTCTGGTAATCCTGGTTTAACTGAGACAAAGGATCAGGGCCGATTATGCTAATTAAACACCGGCTAATCTCATTCCAGTCAACTACACCGAGATTTCATTACGTTCACATATGGCTACAGGTTGCCACTGTACTGCTAACACGAAGACATAAACTTCTAGCCTACTTGTCTTAATTCTTGTCCTAAACCACAGACAGAAACGTAGGTATAGATGTGTTCACATTAATAAAGACTCTGGATTAAACCAATTTCATCCCATACTGTGTGCCACAATCTGGATCTTAAAGATGGTTGTAATCCGTTAATATGAAAAGGTGTGACCAGATGTCCTGTTTTCATCGATTAAGTAAGCCCATTTTGGCAGATGCTGTGAACGTCGTTTTCATTTCAGCTGTAAACCTAACCCCCCTTTAGCTCTTGATTCTACTGCAACACCACTGCAAGGACATGACTGAGGTTGTGCCCGAAATTCCCTAATAACATGCTATTTGGTAAACAACAGTATGTGAGACTTTTAAGTATATCTGAAATCTTAGTATGAAACCAATAGTACTTGAATTGCATACTAATTTGTGTGAAATATTAAAAGGTCCCATGGCATGAAATTTCACTTTGAGGTTTTAACATTAATATGCGTTCCCCCAGCCTGCCTACGGTCCCCCAGTGGCTATATGAAATGGCGATAGGTGTAAACCGAGCCCTGGGTATCCTGCTCTGCCTTTGAGAAAATGAAAGCTCAGATGGGCCGATCTGGAATCTTGCTCCTTATGAGGTCATAAGGAGCAAGGTTACCTCCCCTTTCTCTGCTTTGCCCGCCCAGAGAATTTGGCCCACCCATGAGAGAGAGAGAGAGATATCATGGCTTTCAAACGAGCAAAGTGGCAGTTGGTCAAGGCCACACTCCCACCCTCCACCTTACCCCCCTCCTCAATAGCTACAGACACAGAAATGGCACATACTAAGGATACCACAATGCAATGTAGTAGTAACAACAACGTTCATAACAGACAAACTGACAGTAACCGTGGGAGCTCTGTAATGTCAAAAAAGGGCTTCAATTTACATTTTTACATATAAGAATCCGTGACTTTGTCACCTGTTGGTCTAGTTTCCTTTTCAGTAATTTAAGCATTATCTGGCGATGCCGCTAGAGTTGAGATCTGTCGGCAGGGGTTACCATACCATACACGTCTTCAACTGGCTCTCTCATTGGGAGAGTGTGTGGGTACAGTATTTGCAGTAAGTGTTTATCTGTGTTTTTTGCCCCCCAAAAAACACCTGGAAGGCACCATTGGGAGGCACCAGTTATGGTTAGGGTTAGGGTTAAGGTTAAGGTTAGGTGCCTTGAAGGCAGCGGTCGCAGCGCTGCCTGGAAGGAGCAGTTGGGGGCAAAAAACACCATTGAGCTGCGCAAGTACTGTATGCATGTGTATGTGTGGTGGTGTAGGGCTGTAACCATGGGGCAGGGCATCCATGACAAGTATTTACAAATCTGCGCAAAGTCAACAGCAGATTAGAGAGACTTCACCTCGCTAATACTCAGCTCTGAGCTTTCACTCTTGGATTGGAGTCCCTCTGGCCTACTGGGACTCCTCTGAGCTCTCCCAGGGTTTTCTCCTGCACACACACTGCCAGGTGCATGTACAGTAAATGAACACCCATCAGACCACTTACATGGAAGTCATTTACAATTTAAACCTTGTATTTGTGATTTCTGGAAGATGATTATTGTAGCTAAACTTTCCTCAAATAAAATTACACTCCTTTGCTCTGGTGTGAAAAGGTAACTACTCCTAGTGAAAAAATCTTGTTCTTTGTAGAAGACTGTGAGGCATTAAGTGATGGGCACATCAGAAGAATGAATCAAGTGAAAATAGATTAAAACCTGAAAACATTTTACAACACAGTCTGGCAGCGACAACTACCTAGACAGCTGCAGCGGTATGCGAAAAAAAAGTGTTTTGCTCACATATTCTCAGTAAAGCAGTCAATGGAGTCCCAGACTGCAGAAGCCTCGTCACATGATGCTACTCATGTGAGAATCTGCTGTTTTTCTGCTCAGCTGGGCAGACGCAGCATGAAGCCAAGATACAGAGACCTCAGTGCTGGTGGAGAGTTTGGCTGGAAAAGAAACTGTGCTAGTGTCGCGACACCCGATGGTGGTCCCTAACTAGACTCTTGGCACAAATAGCGTGCCAATGTCCAGCAAAAGATCAGGGTCCCTTACTAAGACGCTGTGACGATGCCCAGTATCTAATCTCATTAGTTTAGTTTAGTCAGTGCTGACTCTTGGAAAAGTGTAGTTCACTTATGTCAGGGCAGGATAATCCAGTCAAGTGTCCAGCTGTGCTTTTGCTCTATGTTCATACCAGACAATGGACCTGAAAGACACAGTGGTGTAGTCTACGTGATACACAGGTATACACAGTATACCCACTAGGAAAGCTCCAGGATTTCCATATACCCACTTAAAAATGCCCAATGATGGAATACTTTCCATTATATTTTTATGAATAATAGTTATTTTCTTCTTCACATATGCTAAATAATTTAAATAATGGTATTTCCACCATAAATTGGTGCATAAAAGTGTATCCGAATACAGGAAATTAAGTTGTTGAAGCTCAAAACTTCCTTGGGGGAGAACACCCAGGACCCCCCCCAAAGGCAGATTCTGGCCAATATATATACAGTACAGTATACCCACTACATTACACAAGACTACACCACTGGAAAGACATAAAAAAACTGAAAATGGGGAGATGCTAAGCTAACCAGCTCATCACAGACACTATTTTCTTCATTCTCTAAAAATGTCTCCCCTTGCTGCTACATACAACATGCTACAGCATGCTACTGCCCTGCTGATTTCATTGACATAACTAGGCTAAGAAGGATGTGTCCGGACCTGGGCCCCATGTTGCACATTAAAGAGGCATTATACCAGATACCAGAACTTGCTGATCACTTATCAAAAAACTACATGTAGCTAAAAAGAGAAAGAAGCTTCTCTTTCAACAATTTAATTTGATTCAAAGTCCATCTTCTTTAACAATTCCACAAGAGCTCTTTAGGCTAGGCCTATCTACTTAATCAATGAATGGAGGTATGAGGTGAAAATCAAAAGCTTAAAAGCTTATAAGAAGCAAAAAAAAAAATAATAACTTACTTGGACAAACATATACTCCAACTCCCGGTTCATGTTCATCTTGTCTCTTTATCAAGTCTCTAGCTCATGCTGTGAGTCTGCTGGTTTTCTGGGAGCCTCCAGCCACACGCGCCACAAGACCAGACGCTAGCTGATCGAGCACTGAGCTCCAGAGCTCACTGGCGGATGAAACCTACCCAGTGTGTCTGCAGACACATGCAGCGTTTACCGACGTCCCCCCCCCAAAGTTCCTTGCCCTGTGACAGATGACTGGCCTATCAAACATCCCGGCTTCCTTTCTCTGTCACATGATTGGTGGGGGAGACAGATTCTCAGAGGGAGAAAACAGGACTTTCCCACAAACCACAGACATGGCTCCGAATAACAACTGTCTGGCAGGCGAGCAGTCAACCTGAGTCTTGTTCCTATACGCTGGATTGAAAGTGTCTGTTTTAGAAGAGCATAATTTATTCAAATACAAACATGAATCCAAATTGTAGTTTCTAAACCTTTTGTTTGTTTATGTCTGGGTTGTGTAACGTAACACATTTCATTTTACTTTAAGATGCCAGTTGAAAATTGTTGAAATAAGACGCTAAAGGTTTGTTCCTCAAATCATCGCAAGAAATAATTGCTGCCACCGTCACACTGAACGTTAACAGTCAGAATCATTATTTTAGCTCTAAACATGCAGCCCTCCTCTGTGTATATCTGCCCTTGGTGTGTTCGTCTGTATTGGACAACACTGCAATGGCTACATGCCAGAGCATATACAACATGACGCAATTACTTTAACCAGGTTATCTCAGTAATCTAATGCACATGCTCTCTCAAATAGAGCTGGGGACAAAGAAGATAAGCCACTGACATTAGATCATGTAAAATTTCGCCACCTGATGCAGTTGAGGTATGGCAATCGGATGGTTGAGATATTTGAGTCTGGACCAAAGCGGTGGACCGACATCGCTTCCAACAGGGCCATGCTGCTATTGTGCCAAAAGATTAGGGATAGGGGCAAATCAGAAATGGTCAGAGAAAACAAACATTACATCACAGAATACCACTGCTCCACTGCTTTTTGGTTGAAACAGTCAAGTAGGCTGTCCTTGTTCAAACACCCATTGACAAGTGATGCGCCAGGTGTTCTCCTTTACATCAGCTGTTGGTGACAATACTCTCTCCCTCACCATCACCGAGTGGCGTGGCGCCATAGTGTGCAACTTGCTGCCAAGTTTCTTTCCGTTTTTCTGACCCACATCGTTCGATCCTGATTTACCCTGAAGTCTCCCACCCCTTTCTTGGGATTCTGACGCAGAGGTGTATCATTCCATTGCTGCCAGCATTTCAAGTGTTTTCGCCCGTTTGACAAAGGAATAATGGCACATGTGTAACAGTAGCGCGCGTGTGTGTGTGTGTGAGAGTTAAAGAGGCAAAGACTCCTGAAAGCACCACACACACACACTGCAATGAATACAGTATACAGTGTATGAATAATTTCTGCTTTCTGAAAACATGTATATTGTATGTTATACTGATCAGTTACTCAAAGATCTTGTGATGTATTAAAAAGGTAATTCTCTTGCCATATAATCGCATCATTTAAATGCCTGTTTTGTAATACAGTCATGCTCACAGGCAAGAAATCATTACAGTATCGTGATTTAACTGATGATTCCCACCCCTACTCTTTCTAGTCTATCCACAAGTATTAGTAGTCTGGATAAACTCCAGTTCATTTCCAGCATAATCACGGATTGTGTGTGTTGCCGTTGTCTAACCCCGTTCTCTTCAGGAAACAACAACAAACTTCGAGCTAGCAAGCTACATGCTGAAAATGGCAAGTTTTGAAGAAAAAAAATTTGGATCGTGCAACAAGCACGCCTGATTGGTTCTTTCAGGGGAACGATTGTAAAGATTTACAAAAGTAAAAAAGTGTTTACTATCTAACTGGGACGTTTAACTTTTGGACTGATTGGCTGAGATTTGCTATGGACAAAGTACACACGGCGATACACTGGTAACAGCAAACTACGGTTAGCCATGTATCCAGCTAATTTAAATAGCTCACGTTACTGTATTGTGTGAACAGTTAAATTCAGCTAATATTGTATTATGGCGTTTTCTTTTGTGGGGTGCAAAACAAACCTAAACAAGTTCCTTCCTGAGACCATTCTGCAGAGGCACCATCTCTACGACCGGAGCTTAGCGCCGCCCAAGACAAAATGTGATTGGTTTAAAGAAATGCAAACAACCTAGTGTTGTTTTTTTTTCTCCTATCCAGGAGTGTATTTGTGGAGGAGCCTGACCTTACTCCGCAGCGCTGTGGAGAGAGGTCTGGCAATGGGAGACTACAGTAATAAAACAGCTTTCTGGTATTGTCTTTTTAATAACAAATCCAAATGGCTCAGTTTTCCATAAGTAGGCTACCTCTGTTCCCCTGTGTTCCCCTCATCTGATCATTCCTTACCTTGCCTCGAAGGGGAACAAAACAAAAACCATTATCCTGAACATGGTGAGCATAGTTCATTACTGCCTCACTGCCAGCTCCTGCCATGGATGGACAGCCAACCACAGTCTTGCTAAAGTCACTGATACAGACAAATCAAGGCTGTCTGACCTAAGGCTGTGCAATTAATCAAAATGTAATTCATGATTAGGATTTCGGCTCCCAATGATCACAAAAACAGAATCATCGAGAAAAACAATTATTTAGCTCATTACGTTTTGCAAGAAAACTCTTATTTTCTCGTGTGCTGAATGAAAAAAAATAAAGTTTAAATAGGAAAAGTATTAAGGCAAAGTTCACAGTTGTTTGTGTTTTTTTACTGTTGATTTATTTAACTTTTCCACTGTTTTTAAGTTCAATAATTGCAACATCTTTCCAGAAGTCAACGAGTAATCGTGTTAAATTATCGTGATTTCAATAAAATAATCGTGACTATTTTTTTCCATAATCGAGCAGCCCTAGTCTGACCTGCAATAAGAGGCAATGCATCTCTATATAACTCTGTAACTTCTACACTCTAAGCTTGTTGTGAAAAAAGAAATCGGCGCAGGCAATAGTTTTCGTCTCAGTTTAGCTTCATGAATCGATGCTGAGTCTAGTAAATCTAAAAATAATATGCTCTTGTTGCAGTAGAGCAAAACGCTTGTGTATTTTTGCAACTCTAGGTAGTGAATTGAGCCTTTCCATCTCTGAGTCATCTAATGGAAACGTCACCTCACTTCCTTTTCCATGACAATATCCTCCCTCTCTTCCATCTCTGCTTCTAGGAACACAGAACTGTTTCATTCACATTCGCCACCTCTTGCTAGTTTTCATCCTGATTTGTTTTACTTGGCTACATCTAATAAAAAAAAAACAGATTGCAGATTTTTTGGCAATTAATGTTTAAAACTTTAGCTACGTCCTGGTCCTCCAACTCACAATATCTGCCTTCACCTCTGACTCACCTCTCTTTCTACTGGTGGTCAGGTCAGACAGGACAGGAGCCAAACGTAGATTGAATCTGATGCAGTGTGTATTAGTGTGTGTGTGTGTGTGTGTGTGTGTGTGTGTGTGTGTGTGTGTGTTTGTGTGTGTGTGTGTAAGTTAAACAAGCAGCCAGGAGCCACTCAAAACGCTTCTATAAGGCTGATCCATACACACAAAGGGCAGAGTGTTTTCCAACCGTGAGTTGGAAAAGTAACTCACAGAGAGGGTCTGACATCAGAGGCGGACTTCTAAAAACAGACTGTACCATTCAAAACAGAACCTGACTTTGTTTCCCAGCCACACTGACATACATCCAAAGTTTCCCCTACTCCAATGCAATTTAAACCATTTAACAATGGAATAAGATACTATGGAATAAGACTACAAGCCAAATCCTGCTGGCAGAGGAAACTAATTAAGCAGTGTCGGCCACAAACTACTTGCATTTTGTTGATGGCTGGTTGTAATTTCTCACCTAGGTGCTATTTAACCAGGCCCAACACATATTCAATAATTGTTGCTGAAAGGGAGTGAAAGCAGGTAGCAACCTTTATTTGGCTTGATGTAAAATGCAATCTGACATCATACTGCATGTCAGACCAGCATGTTATGTGGATTCCATTCATTTAAAGCCACCTCCACTTGAAAAGAACATGTTTTCTGTAGCAACAATCAATCTTGCTGGGAGGATATCCTGAAAATGTACAGGGATTTTGCAGGAAACTGAATGTGCTAGACCGACCTGCTAGCACCCAGCTATGTAAGGAATTATATAATCACTACATTATCCTTCTTATTACACAACTACTTACTAAAGAAATCAATAATTTGACACAAAAACGTATTTAAAAATGGCCCTCCAGAGTCTATAATCAGAACTGCGTCCATAGCAACGGTCTGCTATTCAAAAATAACAGACCATAGAATGCAGTAATTAACCAATCAGAAAAGAGTATTAAAGCCGTGAAGTAAAAACATAAACAAACTTATGTGTACTGTGCCAATAAGTTGTCCGATGAATAAATTTTTTTTGGGGGGCTATAACATGTCAGAAAATATTAAACATTTTAATAACAAACTACTTAGGCTACTTACTACTTAAGATGACTAAGAATATCAGCAAATATTTACATTATAAGAAGCTGGATGCAATTCATTTCCATTTGCTTTGAAAAATGACTATCAGTAAATAGATTAATCAAATAATTTCATCACTAAATGAAACAAGATTCCTTTTTGTAGGCCTCTCTCCTTAACCATCAGAGGTCAGGATCAGCTACAGAACAGCACGCCAAGGAGCCAGCAGGGACTCAAACATTTCAGAGTCCCATCTGAATCAAAAACCCCGTCTTTGACGACTTGTCTAACACACTTAAGACAACGGAGGGAAAACATTCCTATCAACACGAGGTATCCACCTGAAAGTAGAGTGGTTCAAATTACAAATACACAGCAGTGCTGCCGTTTCGTGCGGATTTAAAAGGGAATTTCAATAGCAATCATCATCATGATCACACACACACACACACACACACACACACACACTGTCAGTTTCATTCTCACGAGCACAACCTTATTCAAGCTTAAAACACCAGCTGTGAAAGTAGGGGGATGGGTGACTCATCTTCTCCCTCATACACACACACAGACAATTTCTTATTTTGGTTTCACGTGTGCAATCAAAAAACAAATACAGTAACAGCACTTATGACCTTGTGAGTCCTCCTATAGCAGCAGTGTCATATTCTTTTCAGTGAGCATCTGAAGCTGTAACGCTACAGGGAGGCTTCAGGGCCTCTACTAGTCTAAACATCCTGGATGCTAAAGGATGCTAAACTGTCCGGATGCAGCGCCCATCTCATTGGTACCCAACCTGCAGGACTCGGCTCACACCCAAGAGAACCGAGTCACACGTCAAAATAAAAAAACTAACACGAGGCCATGTTGTAGATGCACAGGTTTGAGCAAACGCCAAATGTTATGGTTTAAAATCGTAAAACCAGAGCCTCCATGATGGCTGGCACCGCCTTTGCATCATCCCAGCCCTCTAGCCTCCAGTGGGGGGATGATGATGATGATGTATATGAAGGCCCGGAACAAGAAGATATATTGTTCGGGTGAACAAACAAGGTCACAAATGACAAAACAATATCAATAAAAAAAAAGGTGATTTTGTACGATGTACGTTATATGAAAAGGACGACTGTGGGGACGCCAACGACTCTGCCGCATCTTCTAACGTTGTATTTTCGTCAGCTGCACCCACTTCAGCGCTGAACTGACATCTATATTTAAACACCCAAATACATCTCACTGCGTGTCAGACCAGCATGTTTTATGTGGTTTCAACATCCTTTTCATTCATTTAAAACCGACACCGAGCGTGCAGTTATAAAGACACGTTGTTTTCCGTAGCGAAATTTAAAACTGTCAGCATGTTTATTGGGAGAACATCCTGGAAAATGTGATGGCATTTAGCATGCACGCTAAACCTGCGACTATGACATTTATTTAGCGTTAGCCGACATGCTAGCTTTATACATATACATATACACTTGTTTTACCTTTGTGTACAGCTCCGACGCTGCCATGACGGTTACACGCTATGTCCTTTCTCCAATCTGGGCTAAAACTCCGGCAGGTCTCCGCTCTGCATGGAAGTCGGTGTGTGTTTTCATGTAGAGGAGGGAGATATCCTTTGTTGCTGCTGCAGGGACTCAAGGGGAAGATGTGTCTCTTATCGCCATGATAACCTGGAAAGCTTGAAGCTGCTGAGGTTTCGGTGGCTCACTTTGCATTCTGGGTACGATGGATGAAATGATTCAGGCAAACGGGGAGGCTTGTGACCGCGTGGGAAACCGCGCCCCCCGCTGGTCACGAGATGAAAATACACCAACAAAATCTATTTTGTTGCTCCTGAAAAAAAGAAAAACTGAATGTGTAGGAAGGACAACTCTATATCATTTTTTCTTTTTCTTTAGCAACATGGCTTCAACATAAATCACATTATTTCATTGTAAATATACTTAGTTTTATGTGGCTGTCTTTCATGTCTGCAAACTCCTCCCTCTCCTAAATAAATCACATGATTGAACTATAATTTGTAAGCCGCCCCCCCCTCCGCCCGGTTTAGATTTCATTTTGAATAAGAATATAATAATAATATCCAACAAATATGTATATTAATATATATGTATAATAATGTTTTTGTTCATTTTGCAACTTTATTTGATATATGTCCATGCTGGGATAGCATTATATGCAAATTAATTTTTGTACTTAATTTATGTATGTACGTACATAATACATACGTTTGCATTTATTTATGCATTGAATAGACAAGTGAAATTACCTCATACAAACATTCTAAACATAAGTCATAACACACACAGCAATTAAACATTTGTCCAAAACTATTTTATTTACAAAACAAAATGGCACAGAGTAACAGTAGGACAGCCATACACATGCACAGCTCAGACTGACGTTGTGCTAGCTTTGATTTAACACATCTCAGGTTAACTTCATCCAGTCAATAAGGACCCTGGAGATGCACTATACAGGGCCAAGGACATTTTTAAGATAAACTACTTAAACTGATGAGTATAGAAGGCTTTTCCCAAGTCTGAACACAATTCATAACACTATTTGTTCCCAGTGCCAAGAGCTTTTTCAAGTAAATTTTTTTATACCATAAATGTAGTCTACTCACGCAGCATACAGGACACTAGACTGGTCCTTACTGACAGAAATGTATCTTTTAGGTCTCATATATTCCTCTACCTCGTCTGCTAGCATGGTTATGTTCCTGTGTCATCATCTGATGCTGAAATGAATGGCAGACCACAAATACGGTGCAAACTTTCAACACTGCAGTTCAAACTGAAGCAACGGCTCATCCTCTTTCACTCTTCAGTGTTTCAAGATGTCTTGAATGCATTATCTACATGGTTACCCAGAGCATACGCTGCACCTGAGCTTTTCAGCATCTGTGTAAATGTCTGTGTTCAGTGCACCTTGATACATTTAAAATGGAGCTCAGTGAGGTTCGCCTTCCGGAGCCGTGTGTGTATATGTATATGTATATATATATATATATATATATATATATATATATATATATATATATATATATATATATATATATATATATATATATATATATATATATATATATATATATATATATATATATATATATATATATATATATATATATATATATATATATATATATATATATATATATATATATATATATATATATATATATATATATATATATATATATATATATATATATATATATATATATATATATATATATATATATATATATACATATATATATATATATATATATATATATATATATATATATATATATATATATATATATATATATATATATATATATATATATATATAT
Organism: Perca flavescens; assembly: GCF_004354835.1. Lineage (NCBI taxonomy): Eukaryota > Metazoa > Chordata > Actinopteri > Perciformes > Percidae > Perca > Perca flavescens. Next base: position 32,085,419 of record NC_041331.1, read on the forward strand.
ATATATATATATATATATATATATATATATATATATATATATATATATATATATATATATATATATATATATATATATATATATATATATATATACATATATACATATATATATATATATATATATATATATATATATATATATATATATATATATATATATATATATATATATATATATATATATACATATATATATATATATATATATATATATATATATATATATATATATATATACATATATATATATATATATATATATATATATATATATATATATATATATATATATATATATATATATATATATATATATATATATATATATATATATATATACATATATATATATATATATATATATATATATATATATATATATATATATATATATATATATATATATATATATATATATATATATATATATATATATATATATATATATATATATATATATATATATATATATATATATATACATATATATATATATATATATATATATATATATATATATATATATATATATATATATATATACATATATATATATATATATATATATATATATATATATATATATATATATATATATATATATATATATATATATATATATATATATATATATATATATATATATATATATATATATATATATATATATATATATATATATATATATATATATATATATATATATACATATATATATATATATATATATATATATATATATATATATATATATATATATATATATATATATATATATATATATATAGCATAATTTAGAATAAGGACATACAGTGAATGATACAAATCTGATTTAAAACATTCTAAAAAAAGGACTGACTTCTGCCCCTGTGCCAAACAATGGAAATATATATATATATTTATATACACACAATTCCAAACTGATGGATCTTGCTTACCACACTAAAGCCCTCTAAACATGTAAGGGCTGCTCGGCCCTCTCTTCAGCCAGTAAAAACTGTGGTATCAGTCATCCATCAGTCGTAGAAAGGTGTCACAAATCGCTCCTCACACTCACACTTGGATGTCCTGTCTTTCAGCGTATCTTACATTGAAGTAAAGAGAAAATAAAAAAGGAACATGGAAAAGTAAGAAGACAATAACAGAAGGGCAGTCAGTTTGGAGAAGTAGTGGGGGAAACAAGGATAGGAGGCAGTAGACAGGGCCAGATGCCATGAAAACAAAATTAAAACAGGATTTGAAGGTATCAGTTAGCCAGTTCGCTAGGTGTGGGTTCCTGTTGGGTGGAGTCCAGGCTGGTGGGGAGGGGGCATAGGCAGGGGACAGGTACTGTGAGGGGTGGGAGAGGTAATGTTACAACTCTGAGACGTGAGTGGAGAGGGTCAGAGCGGGGAGGTGCTGCAGGGGCTGTGTGTGCATCAGCCGGCAAGTTTACTAGCCACCAGAGAAGGTTTCCTCTGGGGCAGGTCCTGGGGGGTGGGGATGTGGTCCCCTGTGATCTCCGTCTTCTCCGGCGCAGCTGTCGGCAACTGCTTGTTCTTTATCTTGGCTTTAGCCATGTTGTAGTCTCCAGAGTCAAAGTACTTTTGCTGTAGAGAGACATAAGATTCACATTTTAAAGTGTTACCCATGAAAAATGAACACATTAATAATTGCAAGGAGAAATTAACTATTTTCAGTATGCAACATACACAGATTTGCTGATTTGAATACAATAGTAGTACATTTCTTAAGTCCATTTTTAAAGACTTGCTCATTTATTTTAGGCAGATGGTAAAAAGAGCAAATGCCACAAACTGATCTTTATTTTAAGGATACCCTGTGGAGTTTTTGAGCACTAGTAGTGCTATGGACTGGAGCAGCGTTTTTATGAGTAGGTCCTCATTTTGTCTGTAGGATGCACATGCACATGCACAAACACAAGCATGCATGCCACGTGATTTACAATTTTTCAGTTGGTTTTGTGTTATTCTGCTCATTGACAGTTGGTATAGGTAGTCTGGCTCATCGGATGTACTTTGCTGGGATAAAGCCTGACATCCGGCACACGATGTCTCTCCCCTCTCGCGATCTCTGCTATTGTGGCTAAAATGTAAATAAAGAAAATACTGTTTGCGTTGTGACGACCCATCCCACTCTGCCTGCCTGCCAGTCATGTTCTGCAGGTACTGGGAGTGGGCGGGTAGGTGGAGCTGGGAGGGTCGTCTGTACCTGGCCATCTGGGCGTGGCTTACAGAAGGCCAAAAGGACTGCCCTCCTGGGAGTCTCATGCTACATTTACACATGGCCGGCTATTTTCATAAACAGACATTTCAACTTCTCCGTTTTCAAAAATAATATTGTGCACAGCTGTCAGTTTACAGAAAAGTGTTTGTTTACACGTACCCGTGTATATGCCAAACCTGTAGGTGGCAGTGTAACGACAAGCTCAAGCCCACGTTAGCCAATTAGAATCCCGAAAATAGCAACAACAGAAACAAATCACTTCCTCTCTCTTCTCTTCCTCACTTCCTCGGCTGCCTAAACCTCAGTTTGTCTCAGTTTACATGCAAACAAAGTTTTCCAAAATCTCCACTCTGGCCGGAGTTTTTAGAAAGAATCATTTTCAGAGGAAAATTCTCCGTTTGCTTGTAAACGAAAGGCACAAACGAAGGGCAAGGTCTCAGTTTTTCAAAATAACCATGTACGTGTAAACGGGGTATCATTCTCTCTCAGCTGGGCCTTCTGCATCCATCTCAACATTTTGTTTGGTTTGCTACGACATACAACACACATCCCACCATACATTCACCCATCCACACACTGCAAACCCGACTGATGTCTTCCAGTTACACACTCCACCATTAAGCTTATGTTGTTTAGTTAGGTTGTGTTAATATGTCTTGTTTAAATAAACAACTTTTTGACTTATCTTATGTGTGACCTCCCTTTTCTTGCCGGCCTTGAGCCAGGCGGTAACAGTGTTTATTTAGTTTTTTCAATTGATTTAATTACAGACTATTCAAGTGATTACAAGGATGGCAAGTGCGCATCAGAAATTATGGTCAGAAACATAAAATGATAACTTCAAATTGCCTGTTTTCTTTGGCCAGCAGTGAACCAATTACAACCAGATCAAAGCAGAGCGAAGCCGCTACTCCTCACATTTAAGAGGCTGCAAACCAACAAGTGTTTGCTGGAATTTTTACTTGATAAATGAATGGTTTATCACGATGGTCCACTAATGTATGATCAATCATTCCAGCATACCAATATTATATCATCATAAAATACATGTAGACAGTGTAATTATACGCTCATGCTTTGTTGAAACTGTCGAGAGGTGTTGATTCAACGTTATAGTCATTTTGGAGACTGTAGTTTGTGGTGTTGTTGATTTGTATTGCTACATTGAGGGGTGTTTCTAAAATGTTTGCTCTCATTGATGTAAATGGTTTACTGTGGAAAACTCTACAAAGTGAATCTTGAGTTAATAATTTGTCGAACAGCTTTAGTTTCGGAACCATATAAAATGGAAACTGAGTGCAAGTGCAATGTTACAAACAAAAAATGACAGTAGGTCTAGAGACTGTACACCTAAGCGAACTCTAAAAGTTTTGCAGACACAAACAAGAAATCACTCACCCCTTTCTGGAGCCGTTTGCGAAGCAGGTCAGAACCCCCAGGTTTATTTCCTAAATTTGGGTATCTGGCCTTCAGTTTAGCCTCCTCTGACTTCTCAGGACTGATCACCTTGTCCTGAGCCTGCTGATAACAAGGAGAAGCATCAGGCAATAAAATATGGGGGAAAACGTTTTGCTCACATGCAGCGTAGCAAGAGTACATTCACCAGGTGCCTCCAGACTACACTGAAACATTTCTCAGCTGATGGCATGTTATAGAGAAAATCAGAATCAGCTTTAATGGCCAAGTGAGTGTGAACACATAATTACAGGGAATTTGACTCTGGCTTTTGGTTGCTCTTAAAGTAAATACACAGAAATAGACACAGCTAACAAGGACAAAGCTGAACAAGGTAACGTTTAACGTAGCTAGATCTTTGACTAGTAACGTATACAAACATTTGCTAAATTTGCTGGATAAGACCCAAGCAACAGTGGTTACCTGCCTATTTCTAACAAAGCCGGTTAAAACAATGTTAGCACAGAAGTAACGTTACTTAGAGTTAAATATTCACCTGCCAGGGACAGTATTAAACTGAAGTTACAGGTTCAAATTATCGCTACTGCGTTTTATTGTGATCTGTTTTCCAAATCGACAGACATAAAATGAAATATTGGCTTTTGTTTTCTCGACAACAGCAGACTCACAAAAGAGTAAAACAGACACCGTAGAGCTAACATGTACTCGGTTGAGTGGGTTGGACCACCGGTTGGAATTGACCGATAACGTTAACAGTTAATGTGCAAAATAACCGTTAGTCTGTTGACAGCCGGGACGATTAGCTAGCTAGCTAGCTAGGTAACAAGGTAGCAGCACGCGAAACGGCGGTAACGTTAGCTAAAGTTGAATACAATAACGGTATAACATTAACTGTACTGTAGCTAACGTTAGACATCTGGCCAGAATAACGTTACTGCAATATGTTGGGTTGAGCTCTAACATTAACACAGCCATGGTTGAACAAAGCTAACGTTAGCAGCTGAGCTAAATGTTACCTACTTCCAGTCTGTGTGAATGTCATGAGTTTGCTTGCTTAGCTAGCTAGCTTAGTATTAGCTAACAGAAGCTAGCGGCACCTCTGACATTCACACAGACCATCCGAAACATTCGCTATATTAGCAACCGAAACGGCCAAACCTAACGTAGCTAGCTAATGTCGTTACGAAGTTTGACAGATAACAATAACTTGCTAATCTATCAAGGGCTTAGTCTCTGGCTTCGGTTGTTATGTCAACAATAACGAGCGCGGGCGAAGAAGCTAACGTTAAGCTATAAAACGTAGCATTAGCTAGCTATAACAAAGTCAGTAGCTAGCTAGTGCTACAGCTGCTGCTAAACTGCTAACCTTACCTTCTCGTCCGCTGGTGTGTTCTCGGTGGTCTGTGTTTCTTCGTTATCCCCCGACATTTCTATGTTATCGTGATCTCAGACAAGATAATGTTCACTAGTTGAACAAGTGATCCACAAATCCCCTGCTCTGACTTTCCGTACCCATACGAGTCCTATCGAGCTCGCACTCCCGCACAAGCAGTAATTACGTCACATGCGGAGACACCAAGCGCGCCCACGTTCGGGCACTCCTGTAGTGCTGGGATCGGATTTTTTTTTTTTTACATTGCATAACGTAATGATCAGCTGACGCATGTGCTGTGACACAAATCCAGATTGCAGTCCGATAATCCTTAGATCTTGAGGATGATTAATGCTGCACTGATGAACACAGTGTAGTTCATGTTATGTGTTTTCTAACGGTTTTATTTGTTATTTCTATTTTTTATGTTATTGTATTGCTTGCTCTTATCGTTTTTGGTTTTCCTTTTAAGATCCCAATGACCATCACCTAACTGTATTTGCAGCTTTGTATGCCAAACTGACAGCAGTGCTAATCTACTTTTGTCAGCTGTTGTAGGTTGCTGTGTGTAGTCTTGATGAGTGTGAAGTATTGCTGACTTCAAGCTGCAACTCCCAGCAGCCAGGGTACATGCTGTGCTACGCACAGACTACTATTCATACCTCTGAATATTTTTAGAACACTCTGTTGGACAAACACTGCATTTATTTTCTAAAAATGTCCTAAAATTTGTCATCTATAAGCATGTTCTACTGTAAAAATACTGTTTATCTTGATGAACATTACTCCTACTTGCCATTGGTGTTGGTCCACTTATTGTGTTAATTATGATAAAACCTAAAACAGTGTTGTAACTTTTAACTGACATGTGACCTATTGATACTGTACCTAAAGATAAACAATTCTGGTCCCTCTCTAAAGTCAACCATGTTACCAATTCTAGCATTATGCAATTTTTGGTCCCTTATCACAATCTTGTTTGAGTATACATGTTTTTATACATTTTAAAAAGGTATTTACAAGTCAAAGGGGTCACTGGTAACATGCCTCACAGAAAAACATAATTGATAAGCTTTTGTTTACCAAAATGCTTTATGTAAGAATAGCTTTGCATCCAGAAATGTTAATTTAGTTGAAATACTCCCATGATTTCCGTGTTTCAAGTTCTTTATTGTCATATAAAGATGTATCCATAAGGTATTTGTGACTGGTATGTAATTCCAAAAACCACAGCTGTGCCACAGCTCTGTTGTTTTTGATCATATTGTGCAGTTTAGGACCAATTTCAAAAGGAGAAGCAGAAATCACTTGTGTTCTGTGCCTTTCATTCCAGGGTGTGACAGTATGGAGATGTAGTGGTAGGAAACATGGTGGGAAAAATAATAAACACAAAGAGACAGAGCAGCTCTCAAGATTGCTTTAGAAGATATATAGATATATTTTTTTTCAGATTTGAATATTAATGTCAAAAATACATACTATGATATACAGTTTGCACTACATCATCTTAGCATGACAGACGTCACAGGTAGTAACTGAAAATATTAATTTAAATATTAAATAAACTGATGGTAAGTAAACTGAAAGTGAATGTGTAAACACTAAACTAAGGTTACTCTTTCTATTGCAACACTTCCAATAAAGTGGTTCTTGTAACAGTACAAAAGTATTAGAATATTACTATTTTCTGTTTCATTTCCAGTTATAATGAGAAAAAAAAAAAATCCACAGTGCACTTTTGATGTTCTGCTGTGATGATTTCAGTTGAATCCAGCCTTACTGCTTGTTTCAACTTCTTTAGTGGTCCATGGTATGTTTGTTTTGGACGAGGGGGTGGCGTTGCACCGCAGTCTACCACCCACTTCTTCTTCCATATGCACTCCCTCTGCTCCGAGCTCAGGAATCACAGGGTCAAAGGTAAATTCACTTTCAGTTCAATCAATCAATCTAATCTTTTAGGATTTAAAACAAAATATTTTACTATTAAATGGGCCTTGTATTGCATTTATGATGACATTAATTGAGGTTGAAAATAAATTCACTATCTTGAGTACAGGTCCAATTAACATTTTTGATTTTAATAAAAAGAGTAAAGTAGCCTAAACTTTGCTGAAATAATTTTAAGTGTCTAACTGCTTCTGTAGACGATCACTGGTCTCTACTCTCCTGCCAGACGCTGGAGGGGATACACACAACAGCAGGAAAAAGATTGACCGATTATATCTGGTAAGGCCTTCTTAACCAGGAGAACACAATCTGAAACATACTCTACAACCATAACCTTTGACCCAACCTCTTTAATCCAAGGTTGTGCACTTAACAAAGAACATCATCTCTGACGAGTCTCCCAGGGTCTTAGCCCCACCTTGTCAGTTCTGGGGTGACAGAAGGGATGAAACTTAAGATTTTGGGCACATGCCAGGTAAGTCTTGTTGACTGCAGTCCTTAAATTGCTTCTCTTTTAGGTGCCATTTATCTAGCCATGGGCTGCGTAACAGTCTATCGCTGGCATCAAGGTGTGATTGAAGCTTCGGTGGTCGCCTGCCGGGTGGAGGAGGGAGGGAGGGAAGGAGGGAGGGAGGGAGGGAAGGAGGGAAGGAGGGAGGGAGGGAGTCCGGCCTCAGCAGCGGGGAGAGAATGGTGGGTCAATAGGGGACTCTGTGGTGGACTGGAGCTCGTAGGCAGCTCCGCTGTCCACCTCCATGGACTTCCTGGAAAACAGCAGACGGATGTCTCTATGGAGGTAGATCTTCCCAGACTTCGAACTCTGGAACCTGGTCGAAATAGGTGAGGAAGACGAAAGACAGAGAAGATAAATAATCAAGGAGAAACATCACCCCTATGGGATATATATAATTCAGTTTAGTGTGCACTAGAGACAAAATGACAGCCAGGTGAAGCCTTACCTCAGATGAACGAGGTAGCGCAAGGTGCGTCCCTGGCCGAGGGGCTTCCTGCTGGTATGATTGTTTGTGTCACGGCGGACGGGAACAGAGAAGGTCCTCTGGCGCAGGAAGGTCTGGTGTCCAGCAGGCATGGCTCGTAGGTCGTACATCACAACAAACATCTTTACCACTGTCTTGTTGGGATTAAATAAGGTCTGAAAGGTATAACCAGAGGGCATGGGAGGATTTAGACCACTTTCTAACCTTACATGCTGTGAAAGATACATAAAATGAAAATCACACTGTGCATATCATCCTAATAATTCAAATAATGTATATAGAGGAAAATGGCTTTCAAATTTCAAAAGTGTAAGCACCATAAATACATAAAAACATGCCCTTGTTAGATTAATTTCCCTCTTTAACCACTAGGGGTCTCCCTTTTCTTTAGTTACTTGGTGTGACTTTGTCCTCAGCCATGTGTACACAATGAAGCAGATGTTTAATAGAAATGAATATTCATAGAACATCTACATTTGTACAAAAATAAAAACCTAAGGGGTTTCCTTACCACTTGAATGGTTCCTGATGGAGGTACACGGTAGCCCCTTTTCCCCAGGGACTCCAGGTTGATCACGCCCTGTAAAAACACATGGCAACCACTGTATGTCACAAACAGGCACACAAAAGGTACTACACAGTTGAGCTCACACACACACACACGAGGACAGTTGCAGATACAGCTTTCAGCTCAAGGCTTAGTCAGACAGGCTAGCAAAAGAAAGAATTATTAATTGAATAACTAAAAAAAACTACAAAAATCTCACCATGTATGGTGAGGGAGCATTGTCATCGGATACACTGTAGAACGACACCTCGACAGGTAAGGTCAGGTGACTGGGGCAGAAGGACCCGCTGGCTCCAACCTCTGCTGTGAAACCCTCCACTAACCCTAAAGGCTCCAGGCGGTAGTTCAGCACACACTCCTAGGGAAACACAATTCCGTATTTTAATTTCCATTTTTGTTTAATTTGATAATTGAATTATGTAGGTAAGAAAAATAGCATGAGTGAAAGTATGCTATTCTCAAACATGACGAATGGAAGACGTGATTCTGAGTGCGTTTGTGTGTTATACCTCGAAGTTTCCCAGCAGACTGAGACTGGCAGGTGGAGCGCTGGCAATGAACAGCTGCTGTGACTCATCTATGTACCCCTCTCTCTTAAGACACACCCTGAAGCGTTAAAACACACACACACTTGATCAACTTGTTTTCAAGGCGACATGTGTAAAAGAGCATCTTCAGATGTTTACGTGACAAGGGTTCCTGGTATGTCTGAATAGACCTGCGATCAGGGCAAGATCAAATGATCAGACTGAATTCCATTGGTGTGTAACAAAAGCGACATCAGCCATCTCAAAATGTTTGTTACTCTGAAGGAACAGGCAGAATATTAAGTGTCCATTGGTCATACGTACGACTCCTAAGTCACATATCTTTATTAATTAAGCAAATTTCCAAGAGTTAAACAACTAAAATTAGTGCTGTCAAACGATTAAAATATTTAATCGCGATTAATCGCATTAATGTTATCGTTAACTCGCAATTAATCGCACATTTTTATCTATTCTAAATGTCCCTTGATTTCTTTTTGTCCCATTATTTTTTCTCATTTTAATGCTCTTATCAACATGGAAAAGTGGATCGGCTCGCTTTGTGCTTTTGTCGCCTGGCTTTGACTAGTGGGCGGAGAATTCTCATCAGCTGTGTGCTTAGTCATCAAGTGGTCTTTCAGACTAGACGTGCTGCGATGATAGCTCAGTTCATGACGACAAAACACACTGGTCACTTTGGTCTTTTTAAAAGTATACTTTCCATTCAGAATCGTACTGGCATCAATTTCGGCGTCTCGCGCTCGCCATCCACTCAAAACGTAACGTTAGCCTACTACTCTTTGGCCGGCTCGCAAGCCCAAACAAGTGTGTGTGGCGTGCCTGTTGTTTTGTTTCCGGTCTAGCTAGATCCGGTGTGGTGTTGCAGTTTTTCTAACGTTACTAGTTGTTGCAACAGCATGTGAAAAAAAATACAAGTTTGCTAGGCTTAACGCCGTTAAAAAGGATTTGCGCTAACGCCGTTAGTAACGCGTTTAACTAACAGCACTAAAAATCGTGTATGGATATGACACGTACAGGCATGACAATGGCTTTTACCAGCCACAGCCAAATTGACCAGAACTTGTCTAGTGGCTAAAATTAACTTTACACACTTGACGGCCAAACTTTAAAACATCTGCTTTATTAAAAGCAGCACTTGGCTACCAACCACATCTGTTGTGTGTAGGCAGTGCCGTGAAGCTCTGTCTATATAAAGCCAATTCAGTTGTTGCTGCCATTTTGAGCAGAATGTGTGTGATTCTAGACGCAGCCACAGCACAGAGAGCTTCAGCAGGTGGCAGCTTGAGAGGAATAGTCAGCAGAACAGGGCTGACCTAACCTCACCACTCAGAACAACACTCTTATTGTCTGATCTCTTAACACACACACAGACAATGCTTTTAAAACCATGTCAGCGTGTTAGGGTTTAATGTCAGCTGTAGCAAACCTCTTGAATATAGATCCCTAATACATGATGATATGATTAATACTGGTGGTAAACAAAAAAAACTAACTAATAATTCAACTTTAGACACAATAGAAAATATCAAAACCAGATTGCCTTTCTGGCACTTACACATAGTAACAGCTGAAATGTTGCATTGCGAGAAAAACAAGTTTTAAAATTATAATGCAAAGCATAAGTAACTTTATCCAGATGGCACTATAAGAAACAGATGATGTGGGAGGTTACTGACACGGCATTAAACCTGTTAAGTATCCTGACCTCATCCTCGTGGACAAACTGAGTAAGAGTCTGGTAACCATAGTAATAAAGATCCCATGTGAGAAAATGTGTACCTTTTCCCAGAGGCCCAAGGCAAACCCTTACAGCCAACCAGAGAGGTGTCCAGGTGAAAGTAGCCTGTTTGATTTTTCCTCTGAGGAACCTGCGGCACACACAGGACATGGACATGATTAACACACGGCAACTGGCACAGTATCCAAGTTTAGAGCTTGGAGGACAAGATATCTGTTTCTTTTTTCAAGTCTAGGACTCGTAAATTGAAATTGTAAGCTCACAGGAGGGAAATTTACAAGTATAAGTTTGAGTTTTCAATGACGGGAAAAAAATACATTTTAAATCTCTCACTAAAACTATATTATCAAAATAGGTAAAAGAAGATATAAAGATAAACTGATTTCAAAATATTAGCATGACTATATTTTGAGCAATCTGCATCATGATGTGAAAATACAGTATGTGAGCTTGTGTGTTGGTGAGGCTGTGAGTTCCCATGAGTGTCTGTGTGTACATCATAGTGTTTAAATGTGTGAGTGAGACCAATAAGAAGGCAGGAAACTGACTGGGATGATCTGGGAGTGTGGCAATCTGACTGTGACTGTGCCTCATCAACCACAGTTGATGAGGCACAGACGAGTCACCTGCTTCAACTGTCGATGTGTGTGTTTTCTTGTGTGTACATTAACCTTGGCTAACAACTTAGCGGCCAGGCAACAGCAATAAAAACAGCTGCCAGATATTTTAAAGTCTCTTAACGACAAACATTCACCGGCCCACTTCTTACACTTGTGAAAGTACTGTGAGTAATGCTTCAGATGGCTTGAAATAAAGGATAGTGACTGTGGTGTTATGGCAAACACAACTGCATGGACACCGACAATGACTGAGTCAGGTTAAGTGTTTGTGACTGTGAGCCTGTGTGTAGAAAGTGTTATCTTAACACTAATCACTGTGAAGATGAGTGTGTGTTTCTTACAGGGCTGGAGAGCAGAGGCAGGCCAGTACACGGGTGGAAGGCCTTGGTCGCTGTGGCGTCTAATGAGTGGCGATTCTGTTTCTTCCAGCTGTTGCAGGGGCGCAGCGGGGAGGGGCTGTGAGCTCGCTGGATCACAGAGATGGACAGAGATTAGGACAGTTTGCAAGTAAACTAAAATAATCTGTTCTCGTATATCATATGCCGTCTTGAATACCACTCCAGTCCCACCGGCTCCCAGCAAAACACGCTAAATAAAACTAAGCAGTATATAAATGAGGAGGTTCATTCCAGTTTGACATGTTCAATTTGAGACTGTAGTTTAGAATATGCCTTAAAATAATAGCATATTTGGCTACTGCAAGCAGTTGGTTGTCTAAGCTTAGCACAAACACTGAAAACAGCAGAGACTACAAGAAATCCCTGCTCCCAGACAAAAAAATAGCCCTGCACATAACCCTTGTAAAACTTGTTTTTATATGATTTTTTTGTTGTTGTTGTTGTAAAGATTAAACAAACAAGATATAGCTTTTTATTTTGTGAGCTTTAGGGGTGGGGAGGGGTCGGAGGATTTCAATACTTTTGGACGGAGCCAGGCCAGCTTTTTCAGCATTTCCAGTCTTTGCGCTAAGCTAACTGGCTGCTGGCTCTAGCTTCATATGTACCGTACAGACACGAAAGTGGTATCCATCTTAACTCTCGGCAATAAAGCCAATAAGCTTATTTGCCAAAATGTTGAACAATTTGTTTTTTTAATGATGCAGTTGAACCAAGCCTCCTTTAAACAGGGATATGGCATGACAAATGGAATAATTGCAAATTAGTAAGTGGGCTATCACTCAAAAGATTAGGGACAAACAATGCCCGTTAAAATGTCCTTACCAGGACAGTAGAAGGGGGGGTCATGTCTGGAGTCACGTCTGGACTGGAGGAGCATCCAGACAACGAGGGTGCCTGGTTCTCATCCTGCAGGGCAGAGGCCTGGGCTGGTGCACAGGACTGCATCTGGGACTGAAGCTGAGGCTGAGGCTTGCTGTGGTTGTGGCTTATGTTACAGTTCATTGCTGGGCTGCCATCATTGCAAGTCCAACTAAAGATCTGGGCATTCCTTGGGCTGTTCTCAAGGACAGGGGAGGCCGATGGGGTTTCATGGCTGCTGGGTGACCTGACTCCGAGCTTCTCCTGTGGGGGAGTTCGTAAACAGCGACCAGCCTGGGCGTGGGACTGGCCTCTGAATGAGGGTTCTTCAAGTGTAAAGTGAGCACCATTTTGGGAACGGGGAGAATGGCATTCAGCCCCCGGATCGACCCGGGGCTTTTCTGTGCAAACGGGCGGGTGTGCGGCAGCGGTGCGACTGCTGCCTTTGTGAGGTTCATGGCTCGGTATGTGGCCGTTGGTGGCAGTGTGTGAGGCTTGTGGGCCGTGCGTGGTGTGCGAGTATGTGCGGACCGTGTGTGTGACTGTTGTTGTGTGTGTGTGGTGCAGATGGCTGCCGCTCCTGCTGTGCCTTGGGGACAGAGAGGGGACAGACAGTCTCTCCTGGATGAGTCTAGTTATGTCTTGTACTGCCTGGGCGATCAGGGAGCTGTCTCTCTCCCTGTCTTTCTCCTTCTCCTTCTCTCTCTCCCTCTCTCCATTCCTCTCATCCTCTCTGTCTCTTATCTCAGTCATTTTCAGCTTCCTGCATGCTACAGGTTTAGGGGAGGAGCTCTCCCGTTTGTTAAAAGAAGGGTCAGTCACAGGTGTGTTGAAGGGGCTGGGCCACACACGTCCCACAGACTCATAGGGCGGTACCTCTGTCTCTTTGGTCTTACTGGCAGTTATGTCGTCATGGTTACTGCCCCACATGGCTTTGGGAGGGTTGTCAGAAGCAAAAAGGCCGGGAGGGAGTGGCGGTGCTGTGGGGTCGCAGAAGTTGAGCCTCTGTGCGATGCGGGCAATAACTTCCTGTCTCTCCTGCAGCAGGGAGCCAATCAGGGGGTTTGTCTCGGTTGCAGCCCTTGGGGAGGGGCAACGGGGTGGCTCAGCCAAGGAGAAGTTCTTAAAAGCTCTCAGTGGCTCAGGGATGTGCCCCTTTGACCTATCATTGCTGTTAGTGCCAGACCCATAGTCCTCTACTTGTGTTGGGTCAGATGAACCATTAAGAGCCGAGTACAGCCACTTCCCAGCTTTACTTGTGGTAAGTGGAGAGGGGGAGTGGGAGCGGGAGGGTGTGGGGGAGTTAGAGGACCTGTGGAACAGTGGGGAGCCCTGACGTTGGGGGATGTTGACCTGCGGAAGCTCTCCATTCTGATACGTGTGGTCCTCACCAGGCTCCTGGCTCTTCTTGCTGTAAGGAGGGGGGACAGCAGTGTGGGGAAGGCTATTAATGGGGATGTTGTTGATGGGGAGATTAGGAATGGGTAATCCATTGAGGAGAAGGCCAGACATGGAGTTAGAGCTCTTGCTGTACATGTTAGAGTTGTGAAGGAGGTTGTCTTTGCTGGGGTCCTGGCTCTTTTTGTGGGTGGCCAGGCCACCATGGCTGTTGAGGTTTGGGTTGAGGCTGGGGGTCTTGCTGTAAAGCGGAGGCAGACCTGTATGGATGCTGCAGGCCAGGGTGGGGTAGGTGGGTTGGCGGGGGAGCGACTGGACACGAACCTGCAGTGCAACACTCTGGGATACATTGGGGACTGGGAAAATGTGTTCTGAAGGCGGCTGGGAAAACTGCCACACCAACTCCTCATCAGCAGCACTGATCCTGTTTGACAGACAGTGTGAGAGAGAGAGAGAGAGAGAGAGATTCAATTAACACGCCCTTGTTAACTTTAATATCTCAAAATATCCAAGAATTGTCTGAGCCTCTAGAGATCCAGCTTTACTTCCTCGGATTCAATTTTCAAAACAGCACAGCACACAGGGTTAACACCTATATATACATTTGAAAAGAACACCGCTTTAGAAGTTTCCTATAGCTTTGATAATCTGGTCCAACAGCCTTAGTGAAAAGTCTTAAGCCCAACAGTGTCAAAGTCTTCGGTGTGTTATTCAGAGTATTATGTCTGACCTGTAAAGGATGTTTCTCGGGACGATACCATGGGAGGCGCTGAGCCAGGCGCTGAGCTGGGAGAAGAAGACGTAGGAGCGAACCGCCAACAGCAGGGTCTTCTCCTCAATGAAACGATCACCGCTTCTATTAAAACCACAGTTAAAAAGGAGGTGGAAATGTGCCAGTGTGTCAGTTAATAAGAAAACAGTGTTCCCTGTGCCTCCACGTCAGTAAGAAAGTGGGTCAATTTGTAAGGCTAATTAACCCTCTGAGTGCCAAGCCAATTATGTGTTTCTTTCTTTTCTTTTAGTTTTATTATTATTTTATCCCGTATTATACATTTTAATTTTTAGCATTTTATAACTTTTTTAGCCTTTACCTTTACATTTCTCTGGATCTAGTAATAGATGAAACTTATCCATTTACAATTCCATACTGTAAATTAAAGGTCCCATGACATGGTAATCTTTGGATGCTTTTATATAGACCTTAGTGGTCCCCTAATACTGTATCTGAAGTCTCTTTCCCGAAATTCAGCCTTGGTGCAGAATTACAGCCACTAGAGCCAGTCCCACAATGAGCTTTCCTTAGTATGTGCCATTTCTGTGTCTGTAGCTATTGAGGAGGAGAGAGGGGGAGGGAGCAAGGTGGAGGGTGGGGGTGTGGCCTTGACCAACTGCCACTTTGATCGTTTGAAAGCCATGATGTCTCTCTCTCATGGGTGGGCCAAATTCTCTGGGCGGGCAAAGCAGAGAAAGGGGAGGTAACCTTGCTCCTGATTGGCCCATCTGAGCTTTCATTTTTCTCAAAGGCAGAGCAGGATACCCAGGGCTCGATTTACACCTGTCGCCATCTCTAGCCACTGGGGGACCATAGGCAGGCTGGGGGAACGCATATTAATGTTAAAAAACCTCAGTTAAATTTTCATGCCATGGGACCTTTAAAGAAACACTAAAACCTGCACTGAATTTATTATGAATGCACTAAACACAAAAAATTGGGGATTTCACAGCTCTTGTGAAAGTTTATATTATTTTGGGGGGCTAAATGTGTTTCAGAAATAGCAGTATCTAGTAGTATACAATAGTAATTTATCTAAAATGGTGTGACATCTACCAATGTTTGCATTTTACTTCAATTTATTTCACAGTTTAGGTATTTTCTACCTCTATTTATACCTTTTGTTGTATTTTTGTATATATTTGAAGTCATGTCAAGGTAAGCAGGGTGTGTTAAGGTATTAGCTGTGGAAACTGATGGGACATAAAATATTTCACACACACACACACACACACACACACACACACACACACACACACACACACACACACACACACACACACACACACACACACACACACACACACACACACACACACACACACACACACACACACACACACACACACACACACACACACACACACACACACACGCCTTACTGTCTTGGAACTGGCTGCAGGGTCCATCTCTCCAGCAGCAGAGCATCTTGCTTGATGACCGGGTCGCTGATGGGGTCACTTGGGGGGCACTCATCACCATAGCAACAGTCTGGCAGGAGCATGACCTCGATCATGATGGGGATGTTGTTCCTCCAAAGCAGGATCACCTCCGAATGGGTTCGCCTTGCCTGCCGACACTGGAAACACACACACACACAAAGGTGGGGGGTTAGTGTTCATTAGTGAATGTCAACACCAGGACCTTGAAATGTAGGGGCAAAGCGGCTGGGATCCAAAGAGAGCATCACCTAGAACAGACTCTCTCAGTGATTTTATTTACTGCAGGTCACATCTCAGTGTGTGTGTGTGTGTGTGTGTGTGTGTGTGTATATATATATACACACACTTATTTATATATAACTGCAATCTAATACAAAAGCCCAGTTATAAGTCCTACCATTTTTGAAGTAGTGTATATAATGTCCAGTTTATGTTAAAACTATTTTAAAGTGGTGTTGATTCAACTTCATGGTAATTTCAGAGGCTGTAGCTTGTGGTGCTGTTAAACTGTATGGTCAAAATTACAGAAAATATACAATTATCCCCAATATCTCAACAACAACAAACAATAAGTCAAATGAGCATCCCATTTCATAAGTGGGCCTCAATGATTTGAATGACGCAAATGACGCAACAACAACCTCGAGTAAAATGAGAAGAGACTGCCTTCTGTTCACTAAAGACATGAGAGGCCGTGTGCGTAGATGTGTGTGCTACCTGGGGCAGTTTGTCGCTGCATTCGTGCTTGTGAAGAGGCGGCATGGCCGACTGGGCCGGTGGACAGTGCAGCCCCTCGGTTCTACCCTTCACAGAATATTCTGGTGTCCTTCCTTCTGTGATGAGCAGGGTCAGGAACACCAGGAACTCCTCCGCATCGTACTCGAAAAACTCCTCGGTTGCATCTAGGCAAGGAAGAGAAACGGACGGTCAGCATGTCTTTTCAAATCACTTCACATCTAAACAGAAAACAAGGAACCAATTGGAGGAAAGTAGCAGGTAAACTACTAATTTGCCTCTGCTGTGAGCCTGTGACAGATGCTGGGGGCAATAGAAAATGCAATCAGAGAGCCACCTGTATTGACATGATAAGCACATGAATGCCTGAATGGTTTTTACCTAAGCAGATATGGCTATTTAACTTTGGCAGGAAAGACTTGTTTAGAGAAGGGGTGTGGGGGAAGGCAACGAATGACAACTTCAGAGACATATATTTAGACCTCCCATGTCAGCTGAGCGGACACTGTCTGCTCTCTCACTTATACAGCACACACTCGTGCATACAAGTATAGACAAAACTGACAGTGACTTCATTCACACTCACTGACAAAACATTTGCAAACAAAAAATCAACCGGAACATGACGACAGTAAAACGTAGAGTCATGCTGCACCCCCCGGTGCTCCACTAACTTTGCCAGGGTGGGGTAGGGCGGGGTTGACACAGTGACCCCTAGGACCTGGCAGGACAGAGAGCTGAGTCAACCTTTCACCATTCAGGAAATGGCTTTTTCCACCTGAATCAACAGCAAGACTCTGCTGTTCAAATGTCCTATTATGTGAAAGCAGATGGACGACAACAACAAGAACAAGCAATACTCAGCTGGCTGTCACATTCAAATTAAAGCTCATGCTGAGCCACTCTTCTGTTCACCATTATTCACAATAACCAATTTTATAGCAGTTTTTAACGAGGGCCAAGATGGGGGCTGTTATATATTAGGTCACCAGTCAAATGCTACTGAATTGTAGCTGTGGCTCGTCAGTTTTTCTCCAGCCACAACACAATTAACAAAATCACGGTCTGTTCATGTTGTAATTGAAGCTTAGAGCTAAAGTAGGGGTGGGCCTATTTTTAGCAGAAGGTTTGAAGAGCCCATCTTAGCACCATATCTCCTGTGCTCCTCCAGAGAAAACTCTCAGAATCCCGCAGGAGGTCAGCTGATATACAGCAGCTCTGAGAATCACGGCTTTCTTTCTTTACAGCACACAAGCAAAAACACTGGCGTGAATAAGCTGCCTGCCCTACAATCTCAATCCCTCCTCCTGCCTTCATTTAAACTGAAGTCAAACAAATAGTAGGTCACAATTACGTGGATACTTTCTATGTTTTAATCATTTTTGAGGATGTAAGGTCCTCATAAATATAGAAGAAGTAGAAAATACACACACACACACCCTGTCCTCCTCCCACCAGAGCCAGGCTGGCTTGAACAGAGTCCCTCTCAGCTGGCTCTGCAGAAGTGTGAGCTACGATCTGCTGTTGTATGTGTATCGCAGTCAGCCAGCCAGCCAGCCAGCCAGCCAGTCACGCACATTCCTCTCAGGGAACTCCTCCTACATGCCTCTGAGCTGCTGCTGCACGTGGAGAGAGGCGCAGTCCAACACAAAACATGAGGAGGGCGGGGAGGAGAGGTGAGGGAGGGGGGCTGTAGGCTTTTCTTTACGGGGTAGAATCGGAAAGGCTTGAACAAAGGCAGCAAGAGACCAACAGTGAGAGAGGAAAAAGGAGCCACAGACCGACCAGAGGGAGTAATATATGACAAAGGTCACAGAGTCCATCTCCTTTACATGATGGTTGGCTTGAATGCACTGGACATATAGACATATTGGGTTGCGGTTAAGGTATATTCCCAGTCCGCACTGGGAAAGGCTCCAGTTCCTGGTCCTATCAGGGGATTTGGGCTGAAGGTGACACTCCATGAAAGAGGCGAGGAGCAAAAGAGAAAGGAAGCATGGATAGATGAAGAAAGAGAGGTAAAAGAGTGATTAAGAGAGCAGCGGAAAACAGCATCTGAGTGGGGAGTTCAACATATCCCCCCTTCAACACATAAACACACCGCACACACAGACAAATGTACACACAGAGCCCCAGTCATGTGTGTAAAGTGGGGGTCAAATTGCAGCTTTCTAAGAAAGGCAAACCCAGGAACACTTGCCTAAAGCATATAACAAAAACACACATGAAGACAGTGATAAACAGACACCATCTTCAGACACAGACACACAGACACACACACAGACACACACACACACACACACACACACACACTGCAGGACAAAGGACTAGTGATGGAGGCTTTGGTTAAGGGGCCCTGCCCATAGATGAGAGCGGTCATTCTTTAGGGCGTCGAACATTCCTATGAGACACACACACACAAAGCTGATCAGGATTCCTTTCCATAGACATTAAAAGAGAGAGATGCGTTCAACAAGCAGAAGCACTTTTACAGAATTGAGACCTAGTTTTGTCCTTTTTCAACAACTTCAAGTAATCTAAAACATTCTGATTGTAATATTTAAGCAAAAAAACAGACGTGTTGTTGTTTCAACTTGACGCAGGGATCATTAGAGTCAAATCACCTCCCTCTGTCATGTTTTTAATCTGTACTTTTGGTACAAATAGTTAATATCATTTGGGATTTATGTAACAATCCGGGTTGTTTAGCAATCATTAAGCCTCACAAGCAGGGTTCAATGTTCAATCCCGATTCCTGCCTTTTGTCCCCTCCTCCTCTCTTTCCCACTGTACCGTGACCAATCCATTCCCGCCTCTCCATCTCTTTAAAATATGTCTCTCATCAATCTATATTTGTACTATTTGAATTAATGTGCATCTTGTGTATTTTCTCTCTTTCTCCAATTTGTTTTGAGCCTGGGGTCTGTTTGTACATGATGTAATTTAGTCTGTATTTTGTCAAACCCAGTGGTAACTCTACTGGTCCCCATGCATTCAGTTAGAGAAGTACCATAGCAACTTCTAGCACTGCTTGAGAAATGTAAACAGAAAAACATTTCAATCAGGAAAACATAATCAGGTTTAGTTCCACTGTTTAAATAAGAGGCTTTGCTGATACATCCCGCACTTTACAAACCCAAAGTACATAACACACAATGGAACATTGATCTGTCTCTTTTTCATGTGCGTGTGACCTCTCTCCTCCATCTCCCGATAATGTGTGATGTGAATTATGTAACAGGTCGGATTTAGGTCCAGGCGTCTTATTATTAAACCTGTGACGCCTGCCACCAAGTGCAGCAGGAGTCCCGCCTACAGATCAGACTGGTTGGGCCTGTGTGCGAACACACACGCACACACACGCACGCACGCACGCATGACAGAGGTTGTGATTCTGAAGCTTGTGATTTGAATACATTTAGCTGGATCCAATTTACACATTTTGTACGCAGTTAGCATGTCTGTTTTAACAGAGAGACCGATGGGAAGATGGCCAGAAGGAGAGAGCGCGACACAAAGTGGGAGACAGACACACATATTGATATAATCTGACACATTAATCTGTCTGCGGACACACAATCACTGCATGGTTGGCCCTCTTTCTATAGCAAAAGCTTCTCTGCTCTCTGCACACAGAGTCAAACATTCAACCACATATAATCACAGCAAATTTAAATGCTGTGCAAGTAGCCACATGGCCAAAAAAACAAAACAAAAAAAAACCAAAAAAAAAACCACACCCATCCTCCTCTGTGAATGAAGCAGAAAGCACTGCTAGAGTCTTGCTAGTCTTTCTTCATTAGCGATGCGCCTGTGTTGGGGGACTGGAGAGACAAAAGCCAGTGGCAGACACGAAAAAAATAAATAAAAAAGAGTCACAGATCAAAGTCTCAGCAGGAACACAACACTGATGAGCTCACCTATGGCTGGGCTACTGGTTATCAAAGACTAAGTGTTAGGCTACACACAGACAATATGAGATAAAATAGCCTACTACAGGGCAGCAACCATGGAGAGAGACGAAACATATGGGAGAGAGAGAAGGTCTACACAGATGTTGGAAAAGACAGATGCGTAGTCTAAAAAGGGCAGATAGGAAACACAAACTGTTAGTTGAAAAGGCAGACAGGAAGTCATGTTAACAATGTTTCCAGTTAACTGTCTGTCAAGTGAATTTCAAGCAAAGGTTTGAAACCTCGCAGGAAAAATCTGTGAAGTAGGTCGGCATTTGCATCAGCTAGAGTTAATGTAAAAACTCTTTCTGAATGTCAAAACACATCCAAAAAATAAAAAAAAGAATAGTGTGCTAAAAAATGGCAAGTTGTTAACTGTTCTTTCATGACAGGTTTTAAAAGATGAAAACAAATAAATAGCAAGACCATGGATGACCGGTTATGTCAATCAGAGTAACAAGGCAGACAGGCTAAGACAGAATAATGAATAAACTGAGTTTATAGGGACAGATAACCAACCAGAGGGTGTTCAAATTCTGCGTACCTGTTGTATAAAATTAAAGATGCACCGAATATTCGGCCACCGAAAATTTTCGGCCGAAAATGGCCCAAAAGGGCCTTTTCGGTTTTCGGCCGAAATACTTTTATCACCGAAACAATACGGCCAAAATGTTGTGATGACGCAAACAGAAGCCGCGACCTGCACGTGTGTCAGTACCCGATCCGTTCCACCTGCAAAGCGTCTCCTAAGCAAAGAGGCTGAGACGGACCACGGAGTGAAAACAATGAAAAGTACGCTCTTAGTCTGTCAGCACACGTTTCAGTGAGATCTATTCGGATCCTCTGCACTTCATCGCGACTGTAATTGATCCGCGTTATAAAGACCATTACTTGGATGCGGAAATAAAGCCGGGCGCACGAGAAATGATCCAGGCCGCGATGGATGAGGAGATCCCGCGCACGGAGCAGCGCCCAGCGCAGGAGGAGATCAGAGCGCAGAAAAAAAAGACTTGTCTCTCTGCACCAGATGAGGGGCATGCACCCTCGTTGTCTGATATGTTCAGTGAAATCCTGCAAGAAAGTAGCCTCGTGAGACCGTCCTGATCTCGCGAGCTCCAGTTTTCCACTCGCAGATCAGTCTGGCATCTTGAGGCAGAGAAAATTTGGAGCCGTTAGCCAAACGACCGGGCCAATCAGCGTTGGTTTTGAGGTGGGTTAGGTGGTGATAGACAGATGGTTTATAATAATGCTTTTTTTCTCTTGGATCCTTCTTTTGGAATATGGTCCGTGAACCTGAAATGGTGCCTTTTATTCCTAAATTCTCGTTACACAAACGGCAAATCTCCTTTACCGACATGTTTGCATGCTGAGCTAACGAGCTATGCTTTGCCTGCAGCAGCAGGGGCGGACTTGTGGTTGTATTTTCCTACGCTTCGTGGATCTGATTGGTTGATTTGGCCCGTCTATCACCAACATAGGTGATAGACAGATGGTTCATCCAATCAGCTAACCAGTATTTCCGCCCCTTCCCAAAAGTTCTCCAAAGTTCCCAGATGGATATGCCGAGCAAATGCTAAGCAATCCATCTGGCGGAGTCAGGTTAGCAAGAAAGTGCCTCAAATAATAATAACAACAACAACAATAATAATAATAATAATAATAATAATAAGTAAGCTATTCTGTTCTTAGGCTATTATATACAGTATGTGACTATCAGATTGTAGCTATATTTCTGCTAGATATTTTTTTAATTAAACTTTAATATTAATTTATAGAATTGCAATGCCTTGATTTTAGTAAAGATAGTACATAGTCATAGCCATAAATGCAATGGTACTAATAATTGGCATAATTTCTTTTCATTTCGTATTTCATAGTTTCGGTTTTGGTTTCCTCTTTTTCAGTTTTCGGTTTCGGCCAAGAATTTTCATTTCGGTGCATCCCAAGCCAAACACTGGTTACACACTGCCTGCGTGGTGTGAGCGTGGCGTGTCAGTTGCGTGGCGGCTGCGTTGCGTTTTCTATGTCTTTGCACACCAGAAACGTGTCTGACGTGGCGCTTCTGCTGCTAGCCTTGTCTGTACACCTTTCCCATTGATGTTAAACATAAATACATACTGATATGATTACAGCAAAGACAACGTCGGCAGTATTGATGGTAAAATAGGCTACAGAATATTTCGTTCTGTATTGACAGGTACAATATTTGAAAATCAACGGGAAACACGTGTGTCCAGACAAGGCTAGCAGCAGCAGCGCCGCATCAGACACGTTTCTGGAGTGCAAAGACATAGAAAAAGCCACGCTCACGCCACGCAGCCAGTGTGTAGCCGGCCTAATATTCAAATTAATTTTGTGTGACAAAAATAAACAATTTAAAGAATGGCTAGTACATTTGTAACTGCTTTGTTCCAGTTCAAACGGTGGGCAAGACTGGCTGTGAAAGTAAATAAATAAATAAAAAACTGTCCACCGCTAATGTTGAGGGTCCCCTGAGCAAGACACTAAAGCCCATAACTGCTCCAGTGGGGATGAGTCCATTTTCTAAAGATGAAAAAAAATTATAAAACTAAGAGAACAAAAGGTCTGTACAAATGGACCAATTCCTTAATTAAAAACAATGCAGCAAGGACACCAGAGGATTTTTAAGATTTGTGACTTAAAATGCTATTTTGATCTCGGTGTTAAAACCCATATTTGGGGTCTTGAAGTTGATATGATTTATTTAAGACATGTGAGGCTGTGAGTAAAAAGGCATTTCGAGGCAGCTTCAGCGTACCAGTGGCAGCAATCTGCTGAGCTCGCTGAGGTGTGTCGGCTTAACGCACAATGATATCTAGCTCCTTCTAAATGGAACTAAACAGTAAAAGATTCAACCTTCCCGACTGCAAATTCCTCATTCTGATCAGGTACAGCACCGAACGTCCTCAATGGGAAACAACTCGGCACAAACACTCGCACATCGCAAAATTGGGAGGTTGTAATAATGACCGGACCTTAAATCATGGATGGACATGCACGCATATGTAATGTACATGTGGTACAACGGGGCTGCGTGATGATGGAGCTGCAATTTTAAGTCATACCTCTGTGCAAAGTCCTTTAACAATTCTGCCATAGTTGCGTCGACAGGAATATCAGCTGCAACAAACAAAGCACTTCTCATTTCCCTCCCTTCGTTGCTCAACAAATGACAAGACTGTGTCACTTGCATTGAACTGTGCATAGGTAGAGGGAGCAGAAACTGAAAAAAAGCTAAATGTAACACCAGTTCCTATTTTTATTCTGTTGTGTAAGACTTTGTTGGATGAAAAGAGTCAAACGCACTTACATGTATGAATGTTCATACTGTTTTGGAGCACCAGCAAAAGTAACCACAACATACAATATGATAAAGCTGATGCAATAAAGCTGCATCACTGTGTGCCATCGTACTTGTCAAATTATCCTCAGAAAGAGTCCAGAGGCAATATTTTTATTTTTAAATTGTTACGCTAAGAATAGTGGCATACTCTTCCGAAATTTGAAATTCTCATCAAGAACTGTGCAGCCCTCACACACGCACAGACAGACAGACAGAGGCAAAATGGCAGATTACACTGACAGTTTTTCCATGCTAAATCTCTTTACTGCAGCCCCCGATGAGATAAATATAGACACAACTTGGTAGCTCTCATGTTTTTGTTTTTCTCTCCGATTTTAAAGGGTAGGTTCTTACAATCAATTATTAGATGACGTGACGGTGTCTGCCAGCAGCAATCGTATTAAAAAGGGCTAATGCGGTAAATGCCTGAAGTCATACACAATATAACAATAAAAAATATTGCAAAACTGTGAGAAAAGTTCCAACAGCCAGTTACTTGCTTAAATGCTGACTTATATGCCTTACTGTGCTCCTTTGATTACTACGTACCAGTTGGTAGGCTAAGATCACCCTTTAAGTACCACCCTCTTCCCAAAGCACAGCACAAATAGCTCATTGATTATTTCAAAACAGAAGGAGCCCCTCTAAAATCCACCTAGCTGGGCTTTTGAAGGCTACCTGATGTCCTCTATCTAGCTATCCCAAGACTATGAAAAGCGCATAGCCAGTTTCAAAGTATTAAAATGCACTAGTAGCATAGCCGGTGGAAGATTTGAAATGTCAGCAGCTCTGGTCACTACTTTTTGCCACCATGGGAATTGTTTGCAATGCCGTCTTTCCTTTTTCACGGCCAGTTCTGCAGTGTGACTATATTTGGAGACCAGCTGCTCTGCAAGACTAAACTGCATTTCCTTTCCCTATACATCTAAAAAGGACTACAACTACTTGCTGATATTTTTCTTAAAATATGTAACTTACCAACTCTTCATTTCTATGAGCACTTCACAAGAAGAGTGTGGTTCTAAAATCGAGTAATGTGGTACCTACAGATTCCCACAATAGAGTTTTTTTTTTTTTTTTTTTTTAATGCAAGCATAGTGTATGTGCTTTTCAGATGTCATGGTAAAGTCTAGTACTTTTCAGCCGATCTTCTGAACACTGCGTGTACAACTTAGATGCAAATTTGGATAGTTTTGAGGTAAGGTGACCACCGCTATCCTCTAGTTTTTTCATGTTCCTCATAATGGTTTTAAAAGGCGGTCAACATTTGTGAGAACAGACCAAGGAGAAGTCTTGAGGTGTCCGTTTTTTTAGACAGATGTCTAGCAATGGTGTAGTCATGACTTCAAGCATATTGTATCTTCAACTTCTCATGTCGAAAACATGTGGTCCAGCTAAAAATAAGAAGCTTAAAAATCATACTCGATCTCAACGCCTGAGTTATTTTCAGTGGCAAGGGACATTCTAGATAATTTCAAAATAAATAAAAAAATTGAGACTTTGCTAAGTACAGTACGTCTGAGGAAAACATTAACCCCCACAAGCTACTGCAAAAGTGCAAGAGCAAAAATGGCAGAAATTCTGACAAAAAAAATTAGCTAATAGGCTGAATACATTTGTAGATTCAAACAAAACGTCCACTTATAATGCACTTATGTGGGTGTTAAATGTTTCAATATTGCTAAATTTCCTGTGAAAATTGAAATTGCAGTATCATTTAGATACAATTTGCAGAGTGTTGTGAAACTAGACTAGAGCACCACTTGTCCTTTTTAAGTCCCAATATAAAAGGAGGCGTTGCAGTAAAGGAAAGGGGATGCTTGGCCTCAGCGATTTCTCTCCTGACTGACCGACCTGGGACTACAGGAGAACGGTGATCAACGATCACAACTGTTGACCAGGGAAGAAAAAAGGGAGTGTTACCGAGGCAACGGAGACATTGTGTTAAACATTCCTGTCACGGTGATTGAAGAGTGTGAAGAGTCTGTGTGTAAGAATGAGCTGCACCAATATGCGTCTTTGTATGGGACAGTGAGCTGCAGCTTGACAAGAAAGTGTCTGAAGACAATTAATGCTCCGGTTGTGCTCGGGAGTGCGTGCGTGACGTGCACTCTGTATGTATACACAGCACACGACTGTTTTGTGTTGTTAAAGCGCGTCTGTTGTGCTCCGAGTGTACACCGAGACTGCCTGTTGTGTGTCTCTTAAGCCGTTTATGTGATCATACTAGCTTTGTGGTTGTGTTATTGTAAGCATTTGTCACTCTTATATCGGTTGTTCTTCCTTGTTGGGAAGCAGCAGAGGATTGTTGCTAAATTAAAATTGTAATAACAGGGCCAGCTGTGTTTCCATAGTGTTTTATAACATGAATCACACGTCACTGCCAGATCACCTTTCCGGTTTTGTGTGCCTTGTGTTACGACATTAAAAACACTGGAAGTGGTGGCGAAGTCTGCCAAGAAACTGCCGTGTTTTTGCCAGAAGACTTTAAAGAATGGTAAGGATTGCTTTTAAGGAAGAGCTGATCCAGATTCAGTTTGATGTGCTGAAATGAAACACATTTGTTTTAAATTACTGCTAACAAACTGGGAAAACATGATATTTTAATTTCTACTTTTAAGTTGGCTATCAGCATATGTCACTAGTAAACTTTGGCTTTTGTCTGTCAATCACTACTTAGTACCAGAACGTTTTGCTATGGTCAGGGTTCTCAAAACTTTTTCAGCTTTCTCCCACTTGACTAACTGAAACATTTCTTCATATCTATGAACTTTAGATCTATAGTGTGTGTGTGTGTGTGTGTGTGTGTGTGTCTCTCTCTCTCTCCCCCACTCTGCAACACAAAGGGGCAGATTCACAGCGCACGTAGCAACAAGCCCTGATTGGCTAAGAGACGTTAGTTCAGTTCCAGCTGAGGAGAACTGTTCTTCTGTTTTGTAAACTCAGCTGCTATTATTCTCCCGCTACACAACAAACACACACTCAACTCAGACTGACACGCCACCTTGCTCTCTCTCTCTCTCTCTTTCGCACCCATCATTGTCAGCCATGAAGAAAGCTGTTGTTTAGAAGCTGAGCAACTTGCATTCTAGTGAAGTCACATGGTAAATGAGCTCTGAGCCTCTGGGAAAAAAGTTTTCATCATGAGGCATGAGCACTTAACAGACAAAACTCATCTCAGCTCAGGCTCTGTCCAAGCCAGGACCTGATTTAAGAGAAGAGTTGTGGGCCATTTCTATCAATTAGTACTTCTTTCACTTAGTTGTTGAGGTCTTTGTCTCCCTTCTCCATGCACCTTTCTGGTAGGTAAAATTGTACAAGACAGATTCCTGTACATTTTTGGTACATAGCTATTGAGCAAAATGTTTTTTTTATTTTAGCCGTATATGTGACATTAGTAGTTCATGTAGTTTAAAACCACACTTTCTGCAATACACATTTGTTGAGCTCATGCACCCAAATCCCCCTTAAACCACTTGTGCTGCTCCTCCTTCTAACAGTACTGTATTAGGTCATTTCTGTATGATGAAAGCACCAGTAACAAAGGTTGCCTATCACGGTTAGGTAACCATGGTTGAAGGAGTGCAACCACACACTATGCCAGCTGATTTCAGTGAGAAGCACACCTTTACCCAAACTGGTTAAAGATTGGTAAAATCAGCAGGTATAGCATTTGAAATCAGACATAAACCTGCATACTCTCTGCCAGTTCCTCATCACAAAGGTGTCAATTAAAATCCATCTAGGTAAGGAATGAGATACCGATATGCGCTCTTCGTCTTCAACAACCATAGCAACTGAAGTCCTTGATAAGGTACTTAAAGCCCCTATTATTCAGATGAGTGGCTTGGTGGCTAAAAGAGGAAGAGTGGTTGCACTGGGCAGCTTCAAGGTGTGAATGCATTAGGCTGAGTAAATGTCACGCAGAGTGAAGCTTAAAAAAAAAAAAAAAAAAAGTTGTATGCTGTAAACTTTCAAGAGATTTAAAAAAAGAAAAAGAGAACCATGAATACTCAATGTGGTAAGCATACTTGTTGCTAAAGTGGACTAGTGTGTGACATTTACTTGTCCATAACAATTCATCACACCTCTCTCCTAATCCGCCTCTCATCTTTCCTGAAATGACAGAAAAATGATCTTCAGACGCAGTGACCTGAGGTTTGTTGTAGCCTCCAAAGTAGCCTCTCTCATATTGTAGCTAGGCCAACTAAGCCCCCGTTATTCAGGCAAGAGTGGGCCTTTGCAAACTCATTGTCTAACAAACACCTGTTATGCAACATGGAGTGGATTGAGAACAGCAGTACTGGTCAAGGTGGGCAAAGTGGGAATTACTAAGCCCCAGTAGAGCCAGTCTCCAGAACCCAGTCCTGCTCAAACTAGCTTTAACAATGTACACTATTAGGTACAAACCTTCACATTTTAATTTTATAGAAATGTCACAAAGCAGGGAATGCACATCCCAATATTATTTACAACATCAAGGTTTCTTTATGAGAATGACATTTTCAAGATGATATTTCATTCTCCAAAACTGTTACTCTGTGGGCCACTTCATTTATCTGTGTGCATGGACGGGGTCTCCTTGAACAATTCCTATCTCCATAACGGCAACATCCGTCACTAAAGCTTTACTAGAACAGTTTAAATGTCAACAAGCTGACTGCTGGTATCTACAGGACACTAGGGCAGTAGGACAAACCAGCCTCTCTTTGTAACCAAAGCCACCCTGTCCAACGTGAACGAACAGACATTTGACCTCTCCGGTGCTGCCGGTGCCAATTTCTAGAAAGGTGAATCCGAATTGAGTAGTCCAAACAGCGTGGCTCCAAGGGCCACATGAAAAGTGCCAGTTGTGTCCAGGTGGTTGGTGACTGGAATGAACTGCTGGGGTAAAGAAGCACAAGGCCAAGTCTTGAGTTGGCTAAGAGAAGAAACCCTCACTTAATTCTTGTACTGAATGATTAATCTGCCATTAAAAGGCCATCAAACAGCTCTTGTTCACTTTCTCTCCTTTTGCTTCACACCTTTCATTATACTTCATGTATTTATCATTTACAACATTCTATTGTCAGGATTGGCTAAACTCAAAGTTAAAACTCATTGACCCCAAGTTCAACAACAGCATTAAACAAAAACCTTGCCACTAAAAAAACAGCGGAGTAAAAAAAAGGGGGGGGATATTAAGCCAGTTTAACAGAACAGACCGATTGTCAGTTGGTTTGTTGCGAGGATGAAGCAATACTGGGGAATTGACTCACTTAATATTGAGGCCTGAAAGTGATGAGACAATGGAGAAAAGGAAAGGGGATAGTTGTGGTGAGTCTCAAATTAACTTAACCTCACACTCTTGTTAATAAACAACGTGCTTAATGCCGCCACAATGAGCCCGAGGTACTCGCTGTGAACACATGCCACTTACTTTAATGATATATCACTTATTGCTCCATTAATATTTCTCTTGAGAAATCAGTATTGTTGATTACCCCCAGTGTAAATGCACAGACAAGTCATAGATAACATGTCTTGGATTTTTTTTTATTTTTCTTGTTCCATCGTCATGCCTTTATCAGACATTTAAATTCTTTATCATTGAATATGATCTTTTTGTCCGCAACAGCACATTGTCAGCATGGGAACAGGGACCGGTGAGATGTGTGTTGATCTGTTGTAGGGCTGGGCGATATGACGATATAGATCACCAAAACAATGTAAAAATGTGTATCGTAAATATTTTTCTATATAGTTTCTTAATAAAAATGAGAAAATACTCAGTTCTTTTCATTTGTCAAGTATTTAAGTCACACAGGAGTATACAAAAATAGACTTTACCATGTGGTTATTTCATGTAGATTATTACCAAGGAGGTCAGGTTTTCGGTTTGGTTTGTCGGTTTGTCTAAGGTCGTTCAGTAGCATGACTCTTTTATTGATCAAGTAGTGCGTTAGCGTTCACATAAGCAACATTTCTTCAAGCATTTGTGAAGCTCAATTGCAGCAGAGCGTTCTGCCGTGGTCTGAAATAAAGATGCTATCACAGAGTATCACTGACGCCACCGCCAAATACGGACCTGTATATGCGATATATAAAAGAAAATAGCTACGATGCAGTAGACTACTTTTGCCATGTTGCTGTAGCTTTGCACTATTGGCCTCGGCAGAGGTCCATTCTAGTTTATTTATTGAATGCTACGTTGTGATATGAAATGACCTATATCGAGATAGAAGATTTTGGCCATATCGCCCAGCCCTAGTCTGGTGTATGAGTCTGCTTTAAGTGCAGGCTTGCATAACACTCTTTGCAACCAAAGATGTGTGGTGCCTGGTAACAGACCTTAAAAGCTGAATAAGGGTCAAACCCCTTCAGAGTCAGACTGTCTGTCAATAGCAACTTTAATCAGTTTTAGGAAATCTGTAACCGACAAGGCACTAGTTTCTTTATTAAATTTAAAAAGGAATTCTGTTGCTGTTATGCTCTAGGAACACTACTGACAGCTAAGGGTTTTAATGTCTTCATCCAGCAATCAATATAAGTATACTGCTAAATCTGTCAGGCCCTACTATTGGCTTACCGATTTCATTCTTGTGTTTTAGACAAGTCAACCAAGCTCTATTTCTGTCAATATGCTTTTTGTCAAAATATTATCAGCAGATAGTGGTGGTGGAGGTGTTAAATGCTGGGGTGTTACAGTAGCTGTAGTCTATGCGACGTGATTTAGAGGACAAGAGAGAAAAAGAGAGGGGAGGGAAAGATAGGATAGGAAAAGAAGACCAGTGGAGTGGGGAAAGTTGATTCACTACAACGTCAGAGAGAAACAAAATTACCTGTACAAGGTCTTCCCTCCTTACAAACTTGGCAGAATAAAAATAAATCACACATTCCCTAACATGCTCATGTGCAAATACTGCTAAAAGTAAAATAAATAAATAAATAAATAAATAAATAAATAAATAAAAGCTGTTATTTTGGTTTCTTAGTTATTAAAATAATAGAAATGGTCAAAGCATGATAAAGAATACTAGAAGCATTCATGCCAGGCATGAGTGCTTTTTCTTCGCATTGTTTCTGAGCAAGGCGAGCTATCCCCACATAACTTGCACTGATCTACTTATCTCACACCAGGGTTTAAATAGAGTGAAAGGAATGATGCAATATGGGACTCTAGGAAATAACAGCTCATGGAGATGAAGTCCCTAAACTACAAGTTAGTACTTAAAACATTTTAGCTACTTCATTCAGAGCCACATATGAAGAAGAGACACAAATCAAATGTATAACCGAAGACAAACTGAATATGTCTAAGACAGACAGAAATAAAGAGTGAAACTGGAATACGCAGAAAGAGACATAGACATCGCACCCACCACAACACCACCCTTACCAGGAGAAAACCACCAGGTCCAGATGGCTCTTCCTGTTCCTGCAGCGCTGACTGCTGGTTGGCTATGAGGAGCCACGGGGGCAGGGCGATGTGACGCACACACAGACAATGACATCACTGGCTCTGTGACACCCTGGCAGCAGAAATGCGACCCATGCTGCTACGTTCAGCTTTAGCCAGTCCAACACTAAGTCTGCATGGTGTATTTTTGTGTGTCCGTACAGCTTGTTAACACTAAGCCTTAATACGAAGTAGCTGTACTAAATACACCTGGTTTTATGTTGGTGGTGTGTGGATACAGCTCGCTATGACTTTAGCAACTTTAAGCATTAGCATATCTATATTTATAGGGTAAAAGAGCACTTGTGCACATGTCCTGATAAAGGACTGGGTTGCCAAATAAAATATTCCAGCATTATGCAAGAGCATTGCTGGACTGGGAGGACTGGGCATCCAATCCCATATAGCGGCTAGGCCACTTACAGTCAAATCTGTCACAACAGCATTGATTTAGGCTGATTACTCCGGGGGTCAGGATAGTAATTCACATCTGAATGCCTACCCAGTATTGGTATTCATTGCAAAAGGCAGCTCTAAATCTTGCTGTACAATGGGGAGTCCAATATCCATGTTCATTGCAGCTGGGTCAGCAAATGGCAGTGGTGTTGTATTGAAAAGGCAATACAGTGACGATACACTTATGTTGGCTTGAACTAGTTGATGAAATTAATACATAATGTAACATTGTGTATGCGTAAACACACAATATCCGATGACTTTTATTTTAAATCTCAATGAAATGCAAACTTATGGTTTTCAATGCATGTGGTGTTTAAATCCAGTTGTCATACAATAATAATAATAGTAATAAGTAAATGACAAATTACAGGGTGTGTTTTGGAATTTAAAAAAAGACCGCACTACCAATCAGTGCTAGTTTTGATGTAGCTAAAAATCTTAAGAAGAGAGACCCAGAAAATAAATGAGTCGATCAAGAAAAGGGAAAACATAATAGAGCAACTGTTATGGCTGCCTCCTGCTATGGGGTAAATCATTGCAGAGGAGGAAAAGACAACACAGGAGAAGACAGGTGCTCAAGACAGGACAACAACCTTGTATGTCACTCTGTTATCTGGGCCTCTCGTCAGTGAGAGTGTATACTCTGATCCGCTGGCATGTGGCTGGGACATCTCAGGGCAGCTGTAATCTGGCTGAGCGCACGGCAGAAGGCAGGCAGTGGAGTAAATTGGGTGAGGGGGGTTGGTGGACTTGTATTCAACTCCTCCTTAAAGGACTAATGACTCCAAAACAGGAAGCACCATCACACAAACGCACAAAATAACATTGCAGAGCAGAGAGCAGGAACACAGCGCTAAGGACTGCCAGCTGACTGAGTCTCTCCAACTGGATTAGCTCTGAGGTCATCTCTCTGTTGTTTGATTTGTGTCTGAAAGGGGGTGAGAAGGAGAGATGTGGTCGAGGGCATAAAGGAGGAAGCAGTCTCAGCCAGAATTCTTAGCTTATTGCTCACACAGTTCCCCATATGACTTCATATCACCATCAAATGCAAAGTTTTTTTGTGTGTAATGTTCCTTTCAGTGATTTGGTTATGAAGAGGACCGCAGTTGAGCAAAAACAGCCTATTTTTATAGTGTAAACAATTCCAATGTGGTTTTTGAATCAAACTTTGCCCTTTCTACATGTGGCAATGGGAACACACCAAAACAAAATGATGTCCTTATCCTACAAATAAAACACAGCGTTACCACACTTGAGCTGAAAGTTTGAAACCTGTATAACAAGCCATGTTTTCCCCAACTGGTGTGAACAGGTCCCGGGTTTTCCATAGCTGCTCTTTAGGGGACCTATAAAAGCCGTCAGTTGAACCACATGGTTCAACAGTACAGCACGTTTTAGGGCCAATAGCGATTGGTTTGCGTATTCTCTGCTACACTCATTCTCTCCACACACACACACACACACACACACACACACACACACACACACACACACACACACACACACACACACACACACACACACACACACACACACACACACACACACACACACACACACACACACACACACACACACACACACACACACACACACACATACACAACTCACACACAAACAACACACACAGATGACTCTGAAAACAAGGGGGTTAGGCCTCCTCTGAGCAGAACATAAGTGATCCTCTTCTCCTGTTATAACAAAAGCATGGCTCACAAAGAGAAGCTGCACAAACATGAAGAAAACTCTGAAGTCTAAATTCTTTGTTTTCATCATGAGCCGAGGTCTTTGAAGACCGAGATTGATCCTGCTTTTTTTTTGGATACCAATTCTGATACAGGGTTCCCATAGGATACCAGTGCTTCTTTTTGTTTTTCAGTTTTAAATATGTATACCTCATGGTATCGAACCAATTAGGATCATCCTTCCATGTCTAAGAAAATATAAGGCTGTAAAAAGACATCACTTTTTAAGTGTATGTACAGTATGTAACGACAATTTTACACAAACATTACTATTACACATCTGTATAATCGTGTTGTTCTAGAAGCTTTATAAAACTGTGTTGCGACAGCGCTGACTAAGAAACTTAATTTGGATTGGTCACATCAGCCTGATATGGGATCTAGTTATTGAGGTCAACATCAGCACAGATACGGAATCAATATGTTGCATTTGAGCAACACCAGTTCCCAGAATCCCCTATCAAGGTGCTAAAGGTGGAGCACAAGCCCAGGTATGACTGGTTACAGCCTGAATCTAGGGCTGGGCAATTAAATTATATAAAAATGTCTATTGTATATCATTCAATCGCAATGCCAAAAAAACAGCAGCTGAGCTGCATTAAGGCAATATTAACATCATTTGGAATTCGGATCCTTGTACTTTATGTTCACTTTGCACTGAAGTTCTTAATAAAATGAGAAAATGCTTGGTACGTTTATATTATTATTATACTATTTGTCAAGTATTTAATTCATACAGGGGTATACAAAAATAGGCTTTACTATGTTGTTATTTCATATGGTCTATTTATTTATTGAATGACCAGAAAACATGCTATATTGTGATATCGTTATCAAAATATGAAATGACCTATATCGGGAATGAAGATTTTGGCCAAATCACCAGCCCTACCTGAGGCTACATTCAAACTACTATGTTTTTATTTTTAAACAGCATTTTGAAACAAAACGATCTCCGTCCAAACAAGCGCTTAGGCTCCGTATCTTAAATGATCTCCATCCATATTAACACATCGGAAAATGCATATCACATGACCATTTGCATACACTGACTGAGCATGCGCTACGCAGTGTAAACAAGAAACAGATTGTCTAACGTTACTTTGCAGTTGAAAATAATGGATGTGTAAGTTCAATATACAGAAAACACTTTGGAGAAATAACAACAATGGCGAAAAGTAAGATCAGGCATGTATTTGCTTGGACTGACGACGGGGTTGGACTACTAAAAGGTTGTTACTAAAAAGGTATGTAAGCCTGCATTAATGATAAGACTGACTGACCTGATCTGTGTCATTGATTCCAAAGGTCCCCGTTTCTGCCCGTCAAGACTACAACACAACCCCGGAGTTCTTTAACTCAAACAGGGTCGGCAGTGTTTCTAAACGTCTGTGGATGCGAGGCGGAAACGTAGCAAAAGATATGTTTTAGTGTGGATGTAGCCTGAATCTATCACCTCATCACCCACCCAAAGCCTTGGCTGGACTTTTCACATCCACCTGACCAGGAGGTCACAGCCTGTGATGCTTGTTGCAGGAGTGTTCGGGTTAGAAGCACATGTCTGGACATGTTCAACTCTGCCCTTCAAACTCAATATAGTTTGGCTCTCCTAGGAACCCTCAATCCAGCGTCAGAGCAGTGAAATTGCCTGCTCTGTGCTCAACTCGACTTTGCTGTGGTCCAGGTTACTAAGTAAACAGCCTCTTTCACCACTGCAGTCCCATTCTCTGAGAGCAGAGAGAGCAAAATAAGGAAGGCGTGTGGGCTATAAGCAACCTGGTATCTCCACCACAGGAACAGTACAGTATGTGCCAAATAACAATAGCCCCATCGTGACTGCCAGTCAAACAGGGATCTACTGCTGTAGAGCAGCTTCTACTGGAACAAGCTTTCATAATTAGAACATTCAGTGAGTGAGCCAACCTGACATGGTGACAGAAACCCATGAAGGATGAAGAACAGACTTGCTGTAGTGAAGTGCATTTTAGTCTTTTTGTCTGACACAAGGCAGGCATACGGAGTTTGGTTTTAAATCGTTTCAATATCCCCCCAATTTGAGTCATTATCCCCACAACCAATACTTCAACATACAACAGACGTGTTGCTGTTCACAGCTTACCCAGCATGCTGTGCTGCATTATTAGGCTATAACTGCAGTGTACAGTGTCACTCAGTCAGTGTGCCCTTTACTCTGGGTAGTCACATCACACAGATGTCTGGGTCAGTGCTTCTATTTAAAGCCTCAGGATCCTACAGTCAAGACAAGGCAAGGCTAGGGTTAAAGTCTAGGCCCATATAGGGCACATGTTTACTGTGTATTGTGGAGTCCCATTACCAGCATATTGTAGCCTGACAAGCCAGACCCACATCAAGACGTTGGGTCTGGGAACTCACCATTGGCAGGGCTCAATCCGGGGGGCGGGATAAACGGTTGTCTTTCAAATTCCCTCTGCACTCATAGCCAACCAGAGCAACGCCAGTTGATAGATTAAACTTTTGCCGTATCTGGTCGGCAAAACTCCGAACACATCTTCCTTTTTTAAGAATGACTTCAGTGCTTAACTCCAAGTCTTCCAGAGTCGTGGCCAAAGCCAATTCGAAAGACCGCTGTTCGCCAGCAGCAGCAGCCATCTTCTTTGTTTTCAAGTAGCAGGGAATTTACACAGAACCGTCGCAACTCTGCCGTCCACATGTTAAGCCCGCCCGCCGACTCTACACAATGTGATTGGCCTGACCAGAATTTGGTTTTTCCAGCCAATGGAGAGTTGCTAGACTGACCCTGGCTGCAAATTACATTTGCTGTCGCCAGGGTGCATCTAGATTTCCAGGCTAAGCATATTGTGCTCTAAGGAAGATCCCACTCAGGCCAGTCAGCAGTCTGACTGCAGTTTCATAACCTATGCAAAAACACAGACTATCCCTGACTGACTGCAGCTAATCTCATCATGTCTGAGAACAGTGGCTCTTCACTGCATCCAAGTATGGTGCTATTGTGTTGTTGACAACGGATCAAGTCAGCTGTTGCCCTGGATCACAAACAACCATGTACAATCAATCACAAAGTGAATGATTTAGCTTAATCAATGCAGGACCTTATAAAATGATGTCGATTGTGCCAGGGCACAGATTAAGCTTGAGATAACCTTTACAAATGAATGTAATAATAAAATTAGCATAATCACAAGGGTGTCCCCTCTGTCCCGGTTTTACCTCTTGCTGCAGATACAGAGACATGTAAACAGGTTGCAGAGCATACGGCAGGAGCCTGATTTTCACAACAGGGTGGGTGTCAAGAACATTTTGCAGCAGTCCTTTGCGAGAGACTGTGAAAACAAGAGCTACTGGAAAAGGGAACAGCATTTGGAATGAGAGGCTCTTGCAGGTTATATGTTGATGCTAAATGAAACGGGGGGGGGAGAGAAACTGACATTCGTGTTCACTTCCAAAACTGGATGAGCAAATGTGTGTTGCGTTACACGTCCTCATAGGGTCAGGCTTTGTTAATTCACATAACCAGTGACCAGGATGACCAGCTGTTACATAAGTTCCTGGCCTGATTCTTCTCTCAGGGGAAGTGGTACAGTCACTCCACTAAAGCTGGAAAGCTGTATGTAGTGCCTACATGTGTCTGCGTTTGTGGTGCTTCACATACCTCGCTCCGACTTCATGTTGTCCAGTGTCATCAGGTTGCCTTCAGGGTCTCTTGCAGGTCTCTTGCTCAGTCGTCTCTTTTTTTTCTATCACACACAGCCTTTTCACAGCCAACCCCAAATCCTCTGTGACTGAGACCTGCTGTATTAGCTAAGCAATAATATCAGCTTTGATGCCTGCGTGTTGGTGCCAGCTGTCCTCTACCCAACAACAAAGCATTGCTTTGTTAGCATGCTACTGTAGGCTTCCATCGAGTCGCACTGTATTGTCCAACTGACTAACACAAAGACAGCTGATAGCCCGTTACAGTTAGCGTTAGGTAATGGAGTTGTCAGTCTGCTTACTTGCGAGTAACCAATCTGACTACTAGCATTTAACTACTCTTTACAACTCGTCTCAAATTCCGCCACCTGAACCATAGTTACGTCGCGATGCATTTCTGTGTCCCCTCTCCTGTAACATTGGCTCCTCACAACGACACTCTGCTAAAACCGCAGGGGTTGCTAATTCTGCAGTGTTAGCTAGCTAGACAGCAAATACAACTACCGTTAACTAACTTAGTCGTCACGGTTTAGTTAAGCGTCTACTGGTGACGATGACCTCCCAAAACATCCCAACCCCCAATGTAGCGCAGGTAGCCACAGCTCAGCTGCAAACACCGATTCCGATGAAGGACGGTCTCGGTATTTTTTTTTTTTTTTTTTTTTTTTTTGCTACGACGAGAACATATTCAGCGCATCATTCGTCTCACGAAATGTAAACCAGTGTTATCAGACGGATATGGTCCACTTTCTATCCATCCGCAACCTTTGAACCGTCGCCATCTCTTTAACGTTAGAAACGCCACCTGTGCGGACTTCCTTTGCGAACTTTTCAAACCAACAACAAATAGTTAGTAGACTCTACTCCAACAACGCTTCGTAACAGAGGACAACGTTTTCCACAAGCGTTTACTCAGCAGCAGGTGCTAATTTAAGGGCCAGTTGACTACTAAAACTAAAAGGTCGATGCTGATATTATTCAGACGAAATGCAGATGAAAGGAACAGTGAGTCCTCCTCAGTCGTGATGCTTACAGTCTGCCTTCCCTCCCCACTGCTTGTCAAAACAGATCAGTGCAGCTCCAGTCACGTGTCCCAACAACAGCCCCAGTCGTCACTTCCCTCCCTACCAGCCTCGCATGAACTCGCAGCCATAGCAACCGCAAAGTTAGAAGTGGTACCAAAACTCGTGAGGAAGACGCGCTGATGAAAACAAGCTTAAAAATAAAACGCCGGACCTTAATATATGTATTTACAGTTCTGTAACATAACTGACAATGGACGTATGAGTAGCGAAACGGGACAAACAAGAGATGGGCTGCTCTTTGTAAGCTGATTGGTCAGTGGAAATCGGTGCGCGTTCACGTTCGCACATGAGGGTTGGTTTTTTTCTTCTCCGGTCGTGAACATTTTGTTCTGGCTTGCTTGTATGAAGCCAAAGATCGTGTGTGTTTAAGACAATGCTGTTATATGTTGTAGTACAAAGTCTTGACTTGCTGAGAGAAAGCCAAGACAAGTTCTTGGCAAATGCATTAGATATTAACTTTGGAATGCTTTGCTTGTGTATATTCCGAAATAAATAAACTGTCCTATATTTGTCCCTTGTTATTATGTTAAACACGAGAGAGCAATTGGGTTTTCAATAATAATAGGGTAATATTAAACAGAAAAAGCTGTGGGTTGTAACTTACAAAATCAGAAATCCAAACCATAGCAAGCCAATATTATGCCAAAATCTGAAATGTAAAACATGAGACCCATATTTAAGCCCAAGGTGATGTTATGGCTAAGCAATGCCAGATATATTAATGGTAGGCTACAACATCAAAATCAGAATTAAAATACCCTAAATATCCACTAACTAGCTAACCATCCAACTTTGGCCAATCATTGTAATGAATAATGCCCTTTGGCATAAAAAAATGTTACAACATTTTTTTCAAAAACAAAAGTAAAGTTAAGTTTAAAGTAAACTTTAGCATGTGAAGTTAAAGTGAAAAAGAAGCAGATCTAGAACTTGTGGTTCTGCTTACTGCTATGCTAAATGCAGGATGTGGTCCATTGTCATTTTGGTACAGACAAAAAAAGGACAGAGGGAGAGCTCTTTGTTTTAATCTTTTCTCTGCTTAAACCTCTTGGAACAAAGGCAAAGGCCAAAATGAGGGCACTAGAATCTGCTTCACAAATCTGTTTGACAGCTGCAGTTGCACTTTGTGTGTTATTGGTGTTTGCTACACACAGATAGACTCTACAGAGTGGAATTGAGTTTGGGAAAATAATACTACTATTATTATAATTATAATATTTTGGATAGTCTAGAGAAAAAGTAAAAAAGACTATCACGGTACCAGAGACAAGTGGCCCATAGAATAGAGTCATTAAGTTCACAATAGCAATGCAAACATACCAGTTGATTGTGGGCATTTCTGGCAAAGGAGCAACATTTACAAAGTTAGTACAGTCACTGATTTACACCAAAATTATGTTTAAGTGAAAACCCCCTGTTGTTTAACATTGTGGTTGTTCCTACACTGTGTGATGAAACACATGAAGCCTTATCAGCCAGTCTGGGATCCTTCACATGACAAGACCAACTCACATAAGAAACCATGTGGTGTCCTATTAAAGATTTAGCTTGGAAACAGCTGGGTAAGGGGTGGGGTTGTGATTGGGTCAGGGGTTAAAGGTACTGTGTTAGAGCCATTGTTCAGTTGTTGTCAAAGGGCTTAAACATTTCTAGGTGTGTTCCTGAATGGTTAACAACAGTATTGACAGCAGACCAACATGACATGGTAGTTGTATTTATTACACGGTTAAAGGGCAATTCTACGATCAAATGTGTGTACAAATCAGTTTTAAGTTGTGAAACTGAGTTCTCTCTTTAATATAAAACATAGAGAGATATTGTGAATTCAGACCTCTCTGGTGGAAATGCCTTGCAAACCTCGAGGTAGGAAGAATCAGCCATTGCTGACTTTCATTCTAATTTTAAAAATGACATACACTGTTAGACATTTTCCAAGGGTTTTTATGGTAACTTACTGGCTAGTTCCCAGTAAGTTACTGTAAATCTAATTTACCATATATTCCTTTTACAGTAAAACTTAGTTACTGTAATTGTATGTTACAGTAACTAAGTTTTTTTTTATAATTTAAATTAGACAAAGCTTAATGAGCCAAATTAAATACAGTAACATACTTCAATTTTCATAAATACAGTAAATCTCTGTATACATTGTTGGACGTCAGCCAAAATCCCCATAATTCGTTGGAAACTACAGTAAACTGTTTAACAGTATTTTACTGTGTGCTATGTAGTAATTAACTGTAGATATTACAGAAATGTCTAACAGTGTACTTGGTGTGTAGCAGCTTTGTGAAGATCAGCCACTTTGAGTTTGCACTGGTGCCCAAAACTGTAATTGTGTAGTGTTTAATTGTTAATCTGCAACTTGCCAATCACAGCCCAACCTGTAAAAAAAAAAAAGGTGTTTTATTTTTTTGAAATGTGTGAAGCTAAAGCTGACATTTTAAGTTGTGGTTTGCAATGGGCTGCAAAGGCCTGCACTGCACCACAGTTAGGGCTGTAGTTAGTGTGATGATGTCATTTAGAGAGAAATTCTGGAGCTAACAGTCGCAACTCCTGGAACGCTATGACAACACCCTTGTTGATTTTAAAGAGATATGGGAACATTTTCCTATTCACAGATGGAAGATCTGTGCCATATAAAACACATTTGGATTCAATACCTGGGTGCATAGTGCACAGTGTTCAGTGTTCAGTGAAACATAATTTCCAGTATTGATGCTCTGATTTCAAATGTGGGGAGACTGTTATTTGTAGATATTGATTTAAAAAAAAGTTTCTAAAATAGTTAGATTAGTGGGTTTAAATTATATTTTAGTGAACTTTTTTAGTGTGTGAATGTTGGCAACTGCAAACAAAGAAGTTCTTGTGTTTGGAAAAATCCATGTCATAGCCCCATCTAGTGGCAGCATACTAGTAATGCAAGAAATAAAAGGAAAAATTACTACAGTACTTGTATGAATTATTCTATCTATACTACATACATACAGTAAAAATGAGAAATGAAAAGAGGGGAAGAAGAGGGCAGGGGGAGGGCAGCTCCAGTACCTCCAGGGACTGAAAGACAAATGTACAAATAAGAGTGCACCTGAGGTGAAAGAGCGCAGACATGTTCAGTACACTTTGACCCATTCAAAAAGCCTGAAAAACCTAAACACACACACACACACACACACACACACACACACACACACACACACACACACACACGTTCACAGACATGGTGAGAATAGTTTATTGATTTGTAGACGGTAACAAAAGCTTGAGAATGATTTAGCTTTGCAAGTAAGGTGGATGACTAAAATGAAATGATATGTTCTTGTTCACAAAGGCAGATACATGTAGGCTATACCTTTTGCAGAATCATTTGTATTATATCTTTCGTATATTTTTCTTCAGACAATATTCACCAGCCTAATTGTCATCAGCTGAGACATTTTACATTGTTCCTCTGATATCATTGCATCTTAAAGGAAAATAATGTTTCCAGACATGCATCTAGCTTGGCTTCTTTGACAAGTTTGACAAAGTGTTGTTCCAACCATAGGCCCACATAGAGGCCAGATCTGCAATGCAGTGGCTCAGTTTGAGGAGAATTAATGATTTACCACTGACTCAATGTTTTACTGAGAAATTAAGTATGTGAAATTTAGCCCAAAGTCAAACTTCCAGTTCATCAATATATTTTTGCTTACCCTATTTACATACAAATTGAACCAGTTTAATCGGAATACATCATCTGTATAATTTTCAGCAACATCAGATCTTCAAATAAAATGGTTAAATGCACCTGTACGCCAACATTACTATATAGCAGTGCACTGTCAAGAGTTGTTGGTTCCATTGATGTTGGTGCTATCCATAAGTTGGAATATGATTTAGTTGCAAGTAAGGTAGACCACAAAATACATGACACAGCAGTATGTAAAGTGATGGCTAAAGAAGGCTCAGAATAACTGATTGAGGATTTTACAGCTCTGTAAAAACCTGCTTTTGCAGGTTGAGCCACACTTTGAATAAATTCACCTTTGTTGTGGGACTGTGGTGCATAGCAAAATGTTTATTGCAAAATTAGCAATTTACCATTTGAATAAAACAAATTTAATTTAAAGACGGGCTTTAAAAAATAATTTGTTGCATCGCCTTCACAAGATACTGTAGTCTTTAATTATTGACTGGTTTAAATAATTGATATATAGCATTTATAAGTAAAGACATGTGATGGGAATACATTGATTCAAGATTTTTACAGTTAGACAAGTGCATATATTTTTTAAAGATGGTGCAAATGAACCTGACAGCATATATGATATATCCACTGATATTCTGAAACTACTTGTCATGCAGATTCCCCTCCAAGACAGACTCATATGCTTGCTTGTCTTGTCCTCTGATTCCATATCTAATATGATGTTTTATTGATTCAATTTGCCTGTCTGAGCTAAGAAAAAGACAAAACAAAACACAACACCACCAAAATGTAATAAAATAATAATAACAAGAGCCAGGATTCAGAAGCTGGAAATACCAACAGTTTATTTTTCTACTTTTTGTGACTACAGAAATGTTAAAACATTTTGAACACTGAAAAAAGCTGGATGACATCATCACTTGCTTCTCAATTTTCTTTTTTTCTTTTTTCATTTGCTTAGCAATCACAACAGATGATATTGCACGGCACTGAGAAAGCAGTAGCAAAGCCTGGGAAACAGCAATGACAAATCAAGTCATGAGACATGGAGTTATACATCTGAGAGTAACACTGACAGTATTGCCTCTCTGGCACACACACACACACGCACACGCACACGCACACGCACACGCACACGCACACCGAAGAAGCATTGTGAGTTGAGAAGGTCAAAAGAAAGAGCTTAAAGTCGACGAGAGCACAAGGCTGAAGGAGCAATGAGATTTCATTTGGAAATGCAAGTGCAAGATGAACTACTACTGTAATCTATTTCTAAATGTCTATGACAACAAATATGCTTGTTTATCAAAACCCTTCAAGCATCTTTGTATATGAATAGCTGGAGGACACCCCTCTGTGGGTGAGAAACTAGTTCCCCAGCGTAAGAGATCCAGATGATTGTCTTAGGCGCCGCAGTATTGTTATGAGACTTGTAGCCAAGCTACCAATCATATAGGAACTCCTTATGGATAAAATAAATAACAGAACATGTGTAAATGGGGGGAAAAAAGAACCACACTGCATCATCCATTCCCTCTTTAACACAGGCCTTTATAACTGTTATATAAGCACCTGTACTTTGCTAAAAAAACGCTCCCATTTAACATGCTGATACCGTGCTGTCTGCATGACAGAGAGGAAGCAGTACTAACAGTAAGGCCTCTGACAACCCAAGGGAGTCAAACTTACTGTTGGGTTATGCACCAATCAGCCACACATGTGCATACACACCAGCAGTACGTACCAATTTTAACAATGGACAAACACAGTAAAGAAACATGCAAATGAGCACACAAACAAAACTTGCATACCTCAGCAGCACTTGGCATTTGAGCTGCACACACTCGCCCTCATCCACAGGCAGAAAAAGAAATGAGCAGGTGATCGTCCCCATACACACTCACACACTGATTCCTTGGTAAGATTCTTTGCAGTTTTATTAGACTTTGCTCATAGTCATTACACGAGTACGTACCAAAAGAACATATACTAGATGGAGCGAGGCGGCAGTGCCACAGCAATAAAAACAGACCCAGCTCCGTGGCACAGCCCCTGGCAGACCGGCTGCCCAGCCTCCACTCCACCTCACTCTGTGCATGAGACAGCAAAGTGAGCAGGACTTGCAGCCCTCGTTTCAAATGCTTCAGATTGTACATTGAACAGGAGATTTCCAACATGGTAGAGTAAGCTTGTCTACATAGCTCTACGCCTTCTACATTCTATACCCGTGCGAATGGCAAAT
The DNA here is from genome assembly GCF_004354835.1 of Perca flavescens. NCBI lineage: Eukaryota > Metazoa > Chordata > Actinopteri > Perciformes > Percidae > Perca > Perca flavescens. The sequence goes on from NC_041331.1 coordinate 32,130,127, forward strand.
CAAAACTCAACAAGTCTACCTCACAAATGCCAGTGCTTTTCAACGTTATACATATTTTTTTTCCCCAATTTTTGGTTTGTTTTAAAAATCTTTGGATGTGCAGTAATACCCATAAAATAACCGTTTTTTTTTTTAAAAAGTCAAAAGAATATTAAAAACACATACACGTACACACTGCTTTTTGCCAGCTGTTCAACAAAGTAGCTCCTGTATAACTTTGTCTGCGTTGGCAAATCAACTGTCTGGGCTTCTGGCAGTGTTTAAAACACATTGAAATGCCGGCTAGGATTTAGCTGAAGAAGAATACAAACTACTCCTTTTTATATCTAAGCATGGGAAATAAGGCTGTAACATAAAACTGTCTTTTTTGTTTGTTTGTTTTTCAAAAACCTACTATATACAAATCTAGAGTTTCTACAAATGCATAAATTAAAGCAGTGGTTAACCATTACAAAAATGCAATTAAATTAAAATCACAACACGGAAGTAGAGAAAATGGAAAATATGAACACAATATCACAGCAGTTGGTTTTACCCTGTAAAAGCAATAGTCTAGCATCATAATATTGGCATAACCCAATGTCTGATAAAAAATACGCTTCTCCCTCCATCCCTTAAGTTTCAAACATCAACCCTGAAACTTGTCCTCCGTGACTTGAAACAGAGCACTTCTGCCAAAAAAAAAACAACAACTTCAAAATAGATAATCATACAGCTTTTTGAAGTAACAATAACAGTTACCACACGAGTGGAGTTCTGCCTTACTCACAGATAGACGTCTCAATGCAGAACTCAAAGGAATTATTACTATGAGGTATTCAGAGACATTGGTAAAGACATGCACGGCCAGAGTGCTGAACCTTCCTACACACAGCAGAGAGACATGGAAGGTTAGGGGAAGGAGGGATGGAGGGGTAAAAGGGGGCAGGGGAGAGGAGAAAACAAAGACCTTTGGTTTAATCTTTAGAAGTGGACAAGAGAAATTCCTTTGGTATGTTTTCATTGCATGGTTGCACTGGCGAAAGCACCACGGTGTGATAAAAAAAAAAAAACTTTTCCTTGTTTCTTCAGTAGTGGCCCTTCTACAGGCTGAGGTATTCACAGAGTCAAAGGTGAGAGGTCAACAGCGGTATAACACTTTGGTTCAAGCAAGGCACTCGTCCTGGGAGTTTTAGAAAGATTGCAACACGTCTGCTTCTACTTTCAGGAACATGTCTGCCTATAGTTGAGTCAACAATTCTCCCCATGGCTATGTCAGCTTGTCTGCCTATTATCATGCAAAGACGTCTGACCTATTTGGTGGATCAATATTCTCAACCTATAGATACACACTAAGAGGGAGGCCCGAGTAGAAAAAAAGCTGCAAAAAAAAGACACTCCAGCGGGGTACTCCGTCACATTCACATAGGTTGTTTTGAAATGAATCATGTTATAATCATATTTTTTATACAGCCACAATGTCAGCTTTTGCATTTTGTACTTTAGTACTGCTACCAAGCAAAAAGAAAGACTGATCACATGGTTAGCAAGTCCTCTGTACCCCGCAGGCACCTACATGGCCGCTTGTGTGTATCTATGGCTAGATCAGCATATCTGCCTATAGCTACATCAGCATGACTATCTACGGCGCTGTAATCAGAGCACAGATGAAGCAAGAGCACACATAGCAGGGGTGCATGGGTTGAGTGCAGGTGGGAGGGGGAGAAAGGGGACAAGAAAGGAAGCGCGAGAGAGAGAGAGAGAGAGAGAGAGAGAGAGAGAGAGAGAGAGAGGTGAGGAGACGGGGGAAGGGGAGACATACAACATCTTTTAACACCACTCATAGAGGCCGTGCAATGAGAAAAAATCTTTGGTTATCTTTGGTATCATCAAAGTGATAGAAATCACGTATATGGAACTTGAGTGAGGTAGCATCTTTGGTTCACACTATAAAACACCAGCAGGTCTTGACACATTTTTGTTTCTTGTCTTCTTTTGGGGTTTTTTCTTTCAGAGGTGAAGAAGCAGCTCCCTCTCGCCTCTCCTTCAGCGCTTGTTCTGATGAATGTAGAGCTGCTAACCCTGGCCATGAGGAGGATGACGGCAAGGGGCCAGCTCAATATATTTAATGATAGGCTGCCCTGGGCCAGCTCTGTGTAGTGCTTTCCTCCTAGTGCTGAAATGCATAGCTTACCGGGAGAGCGGAGGCAGGAGGGGAGGGGTGGGGTTGGGTGCTCTGGGTATTGGCAACAGGCAGGGTGGGGTGCTTCTGAATTCAGGTGACGAGGTGACATTGCTGTGCGAGTGCCTGAAAGTGATTTGAACATTGATATCATCCCCTCCACCCAACATCTTTGATGAGGAGATAAAATCAAATATGCATGAAGCACACGGGGATGCTGATGCTTATTATTAGAGTGGTGACACAGTTTGTCCCCCCCAACAACAAAAAAAACACCCATCAGAGGCTGTCTGTCTCTCTCACTGTGTCATGGACATACAGCATGAGAGCCAGCTTTTGTTTTCACCTTTGCATAGAAAACACACGACTGAATGGATTAGTCTTTGTTTGCCAGCTGCTGGTATTTTGAACACATGAACTTGAGCGAGATCTGGAGGAATTATCTAAACAGAATTACAGGAAAGGATGTTTCTGTAATGATTCATCTTCACAATGAGCATTTGCAGGAACATTGTCCAGACTCTGTGAAGCTATAGGCCTAACTGGAACATTTAGTTTGATTCAAAATGCATCTATAAGGCAAATGTTAATAGTTAATTTTCAGGGTCGTGTCATATAATATTTCCACTTGCAAGGAACATGTGACACAAAATGTTGTATGGAACAAAAGCTGTGACATTCTCATCTTTGTGACGCCTAACTAACAGTCTGTCTCAGGAGGTAAGGGAGGAAATGAGGTACAAACAGTCTTAGGATTATCAGCTACAAAAAATACTCTTTGGTCAAATTACTTCATATCAGGTTCTGAAGTGGATTTATTTCTAAACTGCATGAGAGGCTTCAGGGTGTAGAAGGCTTCGGTTTCTCTTGTTTAAATTATTCAACGCTTCAGCATGTTGGAAGAAAGCACTACCATGTGGGTTGAGGGTTGGGGTTTTTGGTTTGGTTCAGGGTTGGGATATTTGGTTTTGGGTTAGCAGTCTACGCATGGGCATCTCCCCGTCTGTCTGGAATGCTTGATAGAAAGACAGAGCGCTGGACAGACAGACAGATAGTCAGACAGTCCACGGCCACCGTTTCAAACAAGGTTTCACAACAATCCAGTCGCTCCTGTAGGATTTTTTTGTCTTTAAAGTTGATTGGCCAATCCCACCGGAGCTCCACATTCTGGCTGTTTTTCAAGGGTGTGGACAGCTGCAGAACAGACTGCCAATAGGCTGATTAAACCTCCATTTAGGGACCCATCATTAAAACCAACCAATCAGATTAAAGATAAGGATGGTGAATGATAGATTGATATTGGGTGGGGAGGTGTGGGGTGTAGTAAAGCTAGAGACCAGTGACAGTGAGTGTGTGTGTGAAGGGGGGTAAAACTATAGTCTTTTTGCAGTATGTTACACGTAAATGTGTTGCTGAAACAAACATTTCAAAGCAGGTCAAACAAGAAGTCTTTGGTTTGTTTTTTCATCTTTGGATACTATAAATATCAATATAGTACAGGTTTAAGGGCAAAATGTTGCTTCAATGTCTTTTTAAGTTTCTCTTTGTTTCTCTTGAGTTTTAAAGCTTTTCCACCGAGGTTGAGTCAGTCCATGAGTTGGTCAAATCAGTCTTTCTTCAGGCTTTGGTGCAGGCGTTGGGGCCGGAGTTGGCTGGGTGACCGGAGCCATCGTCCACCCACTTATCTAGGCTCCGGCGACGTGCGTTCATAAAGAAGTTGCTGACCGTGGCCAGCTCGAGGCCCAGCTGCTGGGCGATGGTGATCTGTAGCTCTTTGGATGGACGCTTGTTCTCCTTGAAGATGGCGTGGAGCGTCCGCCGCTGCACATCTGTGAACACCAGCCGGGGCTTCTTAGACACACTCCCCCGCTCGCTTCTGCCGTGGTCCTGTTCCTTACGCTTACATGCTGTGGAGGATTCAGGAAAGAGACAGACAGAAGGAGAGAGTGGGTTTGTGAGAAAGGGCAGAATATACTTGATACTGCATGACAATCCTCTCTCCATCACACCTCAACCTTGGATTAAAAAAAAGCTCCTGAATAAATCCCTTGACTGACCCATGAATTATCTCAGTGGTTCTCCACCATACCAGCTTAACAGAGACATTTGTTTTCATCCTAACAGGGGATACACTGATATGACAATACCAATATCAGATATTTTCCAATCCATTTTTAACCCAAACTAACTTGAAATTAGATTGTTTAGATGAAGGCCCAAAACAGGTTAAGCTTTTGATGCTTGTATCAAGATTCATTTTTACTTTAAGACCTCAACATATGCCTATATTATATTGCTAATATAACAATTGTTTCAAGTAATGTCCTTGAAACAAACAAACAATCCACCAAAAATATCAGCGGTAAAAGTAGCCTAATTTTTAAATGATTGCAGTATTGTTTTTAAATTGTCATTGTGTCCTGAAGAACCAAATGGGAAACAAGCTTTTAATGTATTATGCATCTCTAAAACCCCATCAAAAATCGCAACAGCTGGTTTGAATGATGATGAATGGTCCTCCTCTCTGGTTTAACTTGTGTTCATTTGTAAAACCAGCTATAAATAAATGGATCAGACAGTTTTAGGTTTCACAGTACTCTAATATTCTGGTAGAAAAAGTGTTGTCAGAGTCATATTCGACTCAAAAATGAGTACAAAAGTTATAAGACCTTTTTTTCTGTGTAGGAGCACCCCTTAAAAGATTGTATCTGGTGCATGCGAAATAATAGCATGTTGTCAGGGAACCAGGTCTGGAGGAGAGCAGACAGACAGGAAGCCTGTCAGCCGGGGAACAACGGGTGCTGTCCGCGGTGCTGAAAACAACGGGGCGCTAGGCACTAGGCTGCAGCTGTTGACAAATGAGCTATACAGATTATCTAATATTGAAAAGAAGAACATGGGAATCCGTTTGACAGCAAATCAAACATTCCTTCAACTGATATCGTTGGTATTTCATTTCACTTTTTTTCTTTTGAAGCCCTGCAGCCATCCAAATTGAGATTCATCGGTGCGCAGAGACCAGGAGGGGGCAGACGTGGGCTGCTGGAGCAAGGCCCAACATGGACTCACTGGGGGAAATGAATGAATGGTAAATTCTAACCACAAAGCAGTTCCTAAACCAGTGCTGAACACATTTGCAAAATGCACCAGGTATATAAAAACATTTATTATAGAACACCTCAAATCGCAGTAATGGTACAAAAGAAACCGATTAAATAAACCAATTAAATACAGATTTTCGAACATGTATGGACGAATTGCCAAAATAATTATTTTAATTGTATCACTGCACTATAAAAACGACCAACAATTCAATATTACACTGGGCATTTGTAATAAAGTGGCTTATTACTTCGAGTTACTGGTTGTATAATAGTTTTGCTCTTTAGTTTTGATATCTAAGCAATGTTATTGTCTTCCAAATAATGCACGTGTAAGGTAAGCGCAAACAGTATACTTAAGCTTCATAAGAAAGAGAGATCAAAATAAACACGTCAGTCCAGTTGAAGCTGATTTTGCCTATCCCATTGTAACCTCAGTTTTAGAACACACACACACACACACACACACACACACACACACACACACACACACACACACACACACACACATTCAAGTGTGTGGTAAAGTACAGTGGCGCGACCTACCCACATGACCATAAACTGGAGTATAATTGTGAGTTTAAGTAGCCCGGTGTCTCCAGTGCTGGTAAATATTAACAGAGAGCCGGAGCTCCTCGTGTAAGGGCTGCTATAAATCAGCAGCAGTGAAGGCCACTCAGACAGCAGGAGCCAGCACAGAGCGGGCCGGCCCCGGCACAGGAGGCCCGGCCAGAGAGGTAGCCTTCCCAGGACCAGGGGGACATAACAGCGGCCTCGTTATCACACTAATCACACACACACACACACACACACACACACACACACACACACTGCTCCCGGCTAATCATTACAAACACACAGATAACTGCACACACTGGGCCTACAGACACGGTGTGACGATAGTCCTGAATTTCATAATCTCACATAGAGCCCGAGAGAACAACAAACAGACCTCTGTGCAGCAAATACTGCAAATATTCAACCCTCTAACTATTCTTACTTACAACACCAGATTGATCTCTAAGTTTTAATATCATGAATTCATGTCCTGTGCCAAATCTGCCTATTTACAAACCTATTCTATTCTATATTCTATTCTATTCAAGCAAAATCAGATGGGTAATTGAATACGTGGGAACGGGAGTGAAGGCTCTAGATTAATTTCAGAAGCCTAAAATCAATAAGTAGATATCACATCTATTTCAGATCACGATCACATATCTAGTTCACCTAGAAACGAACGGATCAATAAAAGAGTCGCTCAGCCAATTCTCTCGAAATTAATTTCGTTTTTAACTGTAAACGATTTCTTTTCTCCCTACCTTTTGTGTGTGTGTGTGTGTGTGGCGTTTTTCAACAAAAACCTACAGTTTTTTATTTTGGGTTTTTGCTCTAGAGAGGCTTTGCCATTTTTATTTATGTTTTTTTCTTATAAGAAGTTGAGATATACCGAGACAGGACGTGACATGCTCAAGGAAAGATAAAAAGGGAAAAATAATGAACAACTGAAGCAAGCCTGAAGCAGGCATTCAGTTTTCAGAACAGCCAGTATGAATTTCCTTCCTTTAAAAACATGAAAACCATAATAAATACTTATACAGATTTTCCGTTTCAATTTTAGGCTGATCACACTAATTATCAATGGTGATCAAATACAAAACCAGCTTTCAAAAGTTGAATGGACCTATTTTCCAATTTGCAAAAAATCAGTGATAAAATCTCATTTTCAACACACACACACACACACACACACACACACACACACACACACACACACACACACACACACACACACACACACACACACACACGAGCATGCACTCACACACGCACTTTCCATATGGCTGCAGCCTCACTTTTCAAAAAGCTTAAAGCTGAAATGTCCATTTGTAGGTCATTGATTAGTCATATAAACGTAAAAAAAAATCCATTGGGTTTCTGTGAACGCGCACAGGCGATTTGGGCCTCCATGCGCGCCCTAATTGACTTGTGCGTACCTCAGGGACAAATTAATACAGAGGTCTATCAGTTAATTAGAGAAACCTCAGTCAAGTCAGAGTTAGTTTACGAACAAAACATAAACGCATGTTCTCTCTATTCTACTTAACTGTATTGTATTCTGCAATGAAGGCCTATAATTCTAACAAAGTAACGGCAAAAAGCTTAACTTGACATTTAAATTTAGTTTACACTCTATAGAACACGTGCACACACACTTTTCTCTTTCTCTGTTTACAACAAGGGCAACACCAAAAAGGCTGATCAGTTGCATCTACACCAAAATAAACACATTCCTAACGATTTCTGGGCGAAGGATCAGCTTACGCACACAGTCCAGCGGTCGATATTTTGAGGTAAAATGACATGAGCACTTGTTTCACACAACCCAAAAAATCAGTGTAGAGACAGAAAAGGGATGCGTATTGATACCAGGCCACTCATGTTGGGAGCATCAGCTTGGTGAAGCACTTTTCAACTTTAGCGACTTCATTTTGTCTATTGTTTAACACACTATCCAACAGACCTCTCCTACCAATCCGGTGGCCTTATCTAAAGAAACCAGGGTCGTCGATTCACCAAACCCAGACGCATGGCCTAGTTTTGCTTGCATCTAAACCCATTTGACTTCCAGGATCTTTTATTAGCCTATAAAGGCCTTAATTTCTGGAGACAAGTGGAGACATGATGTTATAGCTATATGTTATTTTGATAAAGAACTATCAGCCTAGAGGAACGTTTGTCCTGAATGCTACCCTCATGGGATTTTACATGACACTTAGATTGCTGGAAAATGTTTAGTTTTCTCTCTCTATAATGAAAACTCAGCTTTTGTCCCCAGCCCACTTCACCCACTGCTTAATATAAGGCAGCATTCGGGTCTAATTGTCCCCTGTGCTGAATTAACGCCCCTGTTTGAGCGTCTGTTTCTCTCAGCAACACATTCAAAAGATGAAAAGTAAAAGGGTGCTTTACCGAGGCTTCGCTCACCTGCGAGCCTGAGCGCACTCATGCGTTGGAACTCAGGCTCCTGCAGCCATTTCCACATGCGGCGGAAGGTCTCTCTACCGGACTTGAGCTTGGACCAGGGTTTGGGGTTTCTCAGCAGGTCGGACAGGGTCCCCTGGGACCTGCACAGGACCCGCTGGGCAAAGATGGCCTGAGGGATGCTGTAGCGCTTCAGCTCCGTGGTGATCCTTTGCGCCACCTCTTTGGTATTCACCTCCTCCATCTGGCCCCCAGAAACACCACCCTCTCCCCCTTGCTGCCCGGGCCCGGAGGCCTGCTCCCGGCTGTTCCCTAGCCCCTGGCCGTGCCCCTGCGCGCCAAGGTGTGCGTGCGGGTGGTGGTGGAGGCCGTTGATTTGTACCATGCCCGCTGAGGAGCTCATGTGCTGCTCCGTGTGTCTACCGAGCATGGCCGGGTGGTGAGCCTCAAACCCGCTGGGGGTGAGCATCTTCTCACCAGGCATGGCGGCACCGGGGTGAGCGTAGGGAGGGATGCCGGCCTGGGACGTGTGTATGCTGGCCAGACCGGAACCAGACAACGGGGAGAGGCTCTGGCCCATGCAGGGATCTTTGTGATGATATGCGGGATACAGACTGTTCATAGGCGCCAGACTCCGGTCCTCTCGCATTAACGTGAAGCTGCCGCTGACATTTCCGGGGATCCTCTGGTGGGGATGATGGTGAGGATGATGGGGATGGTGGTGGTGGTGGTGGTGGTGGTGATGATGGGGAGGAAACTTGTCGGACACGGTGGAGATGGGGGGTAAGGGCTGCAGGGGGGTTAGGGTGGTGTAAGTGCTGCTTGCACTCATGCCTGGGGGGGCTTCACACATGCTGATGGCTGGATGCAGGTGTCCGTGGTGTCCGTGGTGATAGTCTCCGCTGTCTAGGAGGGTTGCCATGCCCATAGCGCGGTGGCTTAGACCCCGGGGGCTCGGACGGGCATGCGGACTGTGGCCACTCAGCAGCTCCCCGTGACCGGCCACGGACTCATGGCTCACTCCGTGCATGTCGCCAATATTCTCCATCGACAGCTGTGCGTTCATGATCCGGGCAGCGCTCTGGACAAACCATCTATCTGATTTACCGCAGTTAGCTGGCGTCCAGAAGTCCTCACGTCCAGTAAAGTTCAATTTTCTTTTGTTGCTTTTTTTTTTCTTCTTCTTGCAGCAGCCTCCTCTGCTCTCTTGTCCTTATATTCACAAATATTCTCCTACCTCTGACGCTGTTTTGCAGAATGAAAACTCCTTCTCCGAATCCTTTTTTTCCCTTGATATTTTTGTTGTTTTTTTTAAATTATTATTTTATTTTTAATTCCCTTTTATAATTCAAGCCCCCCCACCGCCAACCAGCTGTCCTTGCGCTCCGGTCGGGTGCCGCGCCATCTCTATAGTTGTGTGTCTCCAGCCCCTCTTCCACCGCAGCACAGATCACTCTTTACACATGCGCATTGTGGACACCCATCTCCTCCCATACTCTCTCTCTCTCTCTCTCTCTCTCTCTCTCTCTCTCTTTCTCACATGGGGCGCACGCTCTTACTGGGTGAGCTAGAGGCCGCCCCCTCTCAAACACACTCGTACACACACTGCCCCATTGCTCTGACGTCAGCTACCTTTTAAGGAAGGGAGGTATCAAACCACCTGCTAAGGCTATTCTCCCCAATAACCCATATCCAGCATTTACTGAAATGTTAAAAAATGCAAATAGACGGATCTCTAATAAAATCTTCAAAGAATCGACCCATGGGAATTGACTGGATGCAGCACCTAATGTGTGATTGCCAATTGTTATTTAGAACATGTTTAATTTATTAGGGCTATAATGAGGCTTTATCTTCAGTCCTCCTTAAATTATTAAGTGCAAATGAAGTAAACTTCCGGGTTCATTTGGAGTTGATTTTTAACTAGTGAGGTCTGGGTTTCAAAAGCTCCAAACCTCTAGTGAAAACACACTTCATTTTTCTCAAGAAAACAGAAATAAAGCTTCAAAAATTATGTTTGATTATATTGATATGATGAATTATTTTAATTAGCAGCCGAAGGCTGCCAACACAGTTATATCCTATGTATGAGTCCACATCACATAGCCTAGATCCATTCTTTCAGGCTACTTCAGCTGCACCACCCCACCCCCACACCCCTGCCAAATATGTGGCGGTTTAACCAAACGAAGAAGACTGTAGTACCTTCTCTTTTGATGGAAAAAAAAATGAGCAGATGTGTCTATTGTTCAACCATTAGGCTTAACGAACCAAGCCCAGCAGTATGTGTGTACGCGTGTGTGTGTGTGTGTGTGTGTGTGTGTGTGTGCGTGCGTGCGTGCGCGCACGCTTGTCCTATTTGGAGATGGACATATGCACATTCAATTTAACTTTGAGAACCATTTAAGTACAACACTTGCCTGTATACACAGTGACTTTACAAATAAAACACCGACATGTTATTTAATGAAATAAGAGAACATTTATTTTTGTCGACAGACAACTTCCAAATAATACAAATTCACACAAACACTCACAGACGCGCTCTCTAGAAAAGGCCATGGAGGAAATGACATGCTGACACATAACATGACTGTTATCCCCGAGTTGTTGTAGTGCACGATGCACGAGTGTCAAACTCCCCAAACATGCAGCCTGATAAAAGCCGGCCCCCTGCGTCCATGTCAGGGACCGTTTAGCCTAATAGAGCGGTAGCGCAGGGCGTCCTCGGCCGGCCGAGGTGACAGCTTGCAGCGGTCAGTGTCCTGCTGGACCCCCCGCTGAATGAGGGACATGTCAAAGGTGACGCTTCAAGACTCCCAAAGCCAACATCTGCGGGGGGACAGATTAACCTTTCAGACTTTTCCCTGTCCTAGACCTGCTAGGGGCCCCGCATCTGCCAGGGTCCCCACAATAGACCCAGCCCTCGGTTGAACGAGTTAAATAAAAGAAAAAGAAAGAAAAGAGAAGAAGTTAAACTGTCTCTGATGTGAAGTCAATGTCAACGGCGTGTGTGTGACGTGTGTCGAGACAAAAGGACACTAATTCCTCGAAGTGTGGCTGTCCAACCGTGTAGCCCTGTGGACATAATAGACTTTAGAGGCAGGCAACAGCGAAACAAAAACACTGGGAATATTGCATATTCATTTTAAATCAGGTAGTCTATCAAGCTCCTATATCTGCACTTTAATTCGATTTGAATTTAATCCGATTTTTATATTCCATACAGTTTGACCTTATTCTATACAGTCAAATGACTCTTTCTAATTATTGGGCCTATTTTATTTTTCAAGTGTAGGACAATTTATTCTGTTTTTATTTCGCTGCACATCCGCACAGAGACAGTTACAAGATGTAGAAAGACAGAAAGTCCAAGGTTTGGCCTTAAATGGCAGCAAACCTCATCTACACATTCTCTTTGGGATCGATAGGCTCCTGCCATGTCTGCACGACCTGAGCTGTGTGTTTATGTGTGTTGGCTCTCTATGGCCATTGTGCCGAGATATACCTGGCCTTACGAGCCGGTGACATTTGCTTTGCAGAGAATATAAGGGACATGGTTTTCTGAGCACTTCTGAAAGAAGATATATTTCAAGCGAGATTAAATTCAATTAGTAAAAAAGGAAGCAGAGGCACGGACCAACAAGTAGCCTAGTGGCTTACAGATCCATACATGTGCGGATGTGGATATGCAGACGAGTTTGGGAAAAATAGATAGAAGAAAAGGCTGTGCCAGAGCAAAGGGAGGCCAGGCAATGGGCACCTGAAGGCACTGTGTCAATTACTTACAGGTCTCACACTGATTACTAATCAGGGGCATCGTTCCCGTGAAGCCCACAGCAGCATTTCCGAGCAGAAACAATATAATGCCTCGCAGAGAGGACCGTGGATCAATATTTCGACAGCTCTGCAAAGTGACACAGCGTTGCAAGCGTTATAAATGTTCAAATGACAATTACAGCTTGTTTGGAAATAAGGCACTGCTAAATGGCATCTGGTGAAACTAAACTTTTATAAATGAGGCTACTTGCGTTTGGCCTATATGGTCATTTATGGCGGATGAACCAATATGATACGAGGGCGCATGCATAGAGAAACTGAATTAGCCTTTTGAAAAATAAATCACATTGCTGTTGTTTCGTCGTTTTCAACCCATACATTCGTTTATTGCTTCACCTTTTAAACAAATCTATTTTTATGATTTTTTTTTTTACCCCGCTCAAATCCTCCCCCCAAATCAAGAATGTTAGTGGAAAATACTAATATGTTAAATGTTCAAATATTTAAGGCTATGCTTCTCTGCGCTCTTTTCTAAGAATGTGCATTGCAGTGTTTGTGGCTGGCCTTTACAGCATATTTAAAGTATAGGCCTTGAAAACACACCACACCGCGCCAATCAATACTGAATAACATTATAATTCATGGAGGAACACAGGCTACGGCCTTTGATTTGTTAGAATAAACAAACCTGAAAATATACGTTTTTTTTTAATACATAAGCCTCTGTGGCATTTTTGGCGTTTATATGTGTTATACATTGTTATTTAATGTTAGGCGATTATTTAATTTAAATTAGCAACCGAGTCATATCTTAAAGAAAAACTCATTACACACGTATTCAAATTAAATGAGTATTCTTATCATTAGTACTATTATGTATTTTACTTTGTTCTGAGGCTGAAACAGTAGACTAAAAAATAAGCAACATAAATAAAAAAAAATAAAAATGATCATCTCGTCCTCACTGACAACCAGTTAACAGGCGGCAAGCCAAGATCACATTAAGAGCTAAAGAAGGATCATGTTCTCTCTAAACATTTAAGTGGAACTGATTTAGGTTTTCAAGTGAAAACATGTGAGTAACGTGACCAAACAGTAACCAGTAACAAATAAACCTCAGAGTTATAATAATAAAACCACTTAAATGATCTCCCTCTTGATTAAGGAATTTCCTTCTTTTTCTTTTCTTTTTTTTTTTTTGTTGATGTTTTCCTAATTAATATAAATGCCATCATGGCCGAGCAGCAGATGCCGGACCTGCTGCCTTGCTCAGGGGTAAATCAACTGCCTCTTCCCTCGCGTTATTCCGCGTCACTTGCTCTGATTCGTGCGCTCATGTGAAATTAATAAGGCATCACTTTACATTAAGGTGTCCATATGCCGCCCAATTACTCCCTGTAACTTTAGTGAGACTCCAATTATGACAACAAAACCGTGTTAACGATAGCCAAACCAGCCCCACCGTGATGCTCTAAATACGCACTTCAAATATGACTTCTTACTCAAACAGACGGTAGACTTGTAAACATCAATAATCAGTTTGCAGAAATTAAAAAAGCGTCTTCCAAATTTCTCGTGAGATTGCTAGAAATGTAGTTTGATGCTTTATTTTGAAATGTAGGCTATACAATCTAATAATAATAAGTCTCAGTTCTATGTATTTTTTTTATTTTTATTTTTTTACCGTTTTAGCAAAATAAATGATCATGGTTACGATAAAAGTAACTTGCCTTTGGAAAATATATGACATTTTGTGAATTTACAAGAATAATTGGCTCTGGCTAAATAAATCACTACTATGGCAACTGACGAAAGAACAATTTCCACACAATGTTCTCTAAGATGTGGGCTACATATTTCTTTAAAGGAATACAAACTGCGAGTCATTACCTCCCTGAATATGTCCTTATTTAGAAAGCACTATCCTCTCGAATGATAATTAGGGTTTCTTTTTTTTTCCAGCATTGTGTCAAATTATATGAACATTTCTTCCATCTTACAACGACGAGAGGGTGGGGCTGGTTTCTAGTAAAAGGCTTGACAACAGGTTTTCCCAGAGCATCTCTGTCTTTGCATCTAAATGGACAACCTGCTCATCTCTCAAGAGAAACTTTACTGTTTCAGATAAATGCTTTTACAATGAGATAATTTAGTATTTTACATAACAGCTAAATCTGAGACTATAAGTGTATATGCGCGCGCGTGCATGTACAGCTATATTTGATCATGTAGTTGATTAATCACCTGTTATCAGCTGTAATTTCGCTGTTCTTGCTTACGGGCAACTGTAAGTGAATATGCCCGCATTTATAATACCACAAATGGACTCTACAGATACACAGAGCTGCATTATGCAGATACTCAATCAATAATTCTTTCTAATATTGCCCACTGTTGACTTGACACTGCATCATTATAACAGTATTTAATGAAGCCGAATCTGTAATTAATGAATCTTTCCTCCAGAAACAACTTTGGCCACGAACTGATGCCAGTATGGAGATATTACAGGTTGACGTGTATCGCAGCTCTGCTCTAAGTGTGTGTGCAGATACGTCAGCGTGCAGAGAAACTGTGCGTCAGACTTGGACTGCACTCTCTTGTCCACGTCTCTTCTCAACAGGGTGCCACGGTGCAAAATGTCTGCATTCAAACTCATCTTCTTCTGCGCCACACATAAAACAAACACACACACACACACACACACACACACACACACACACACACACACACACACACACACACACACACACACACACACACACACACACACACACACACACACACACACACACACACACTGTAGTCCCCGAATTTACCGCAGGATTCCATTCTGTCATGCGCCTCCCAGCTCACTCCCATACAGCAGCGCACAGAACGTCAGAGGTTGAACATCAATGTACATAAACTCTTTAGCTTCAACATACGAGTTGCAAAAACCAGAGGATGCGCTCGCATTTGCGCGTCTGCTTCGTGTGTGTGTTTTCCCGTCCCACCCTCTCCCTCGTCCTCCTCCACTGGTTCCTCCGGCTTATTCCAGCTTGTCTCCAGAGCTGCCAGAGTCCCATAACCTGACCAAGGTAAACATCCTTAGCCGCTGCATGCGTCTCCGTTTCCAATCGCAAATTATCCGTCCCGCAAAAAACCTCCGTTTTCCTGCTCCGATGCCGTGCTTCTCTCCGTGCTTTTCTCGAGGCAGGCGCATTTGAATAGCTGGCCGGTGTTGTTATGGATCCGTGCGCAACTGAAAGAGAATCAGTATGCAAATTGTTTCAGTATCAATCGAAAGGTTCGATCCGCCTGAGCGTCAGCCCCTTTGGCACGAGAGGCTCCTTTTGCTGCATAAATGTTTATAATGACCATGTATTAGCACACACACAGAGCGAGGAGAGAATATACTGGACTGTTATTGAGATGTAGCCTAACAAAAATATTATTTTTCTTTATAAAATGTAAATTTAGGGATGTGGAGGCATTTAGATCAATGACTCAGAGTCAGACCTGAGCTTTTTTATTTGTGAAATAAACCCACACACACAATTACATAGTATATCGTATGGGTAGCAATGAACTATTTATATGCCACAATAAATATTTAATCCGTGTTTGTCTGTAATTGAGGTTATGTATGTATGTGTATAAGTATAATTACCCCTTTGAATTTTGCACAAAAACTGAAGACTAAAATCACATTTTTCATTTTAACTTTACAGATTTTACAGACACAAAACAGGGGTCACCACTGGAAATGAGTCATTGGATACTGAGTAATGGGAAATGACCAATGTTTTATGCAGTCATATGATTTGATGCACAGTGTAGGCTGTCACATTTTCAAGCATGGTTCTTTCTGTTTGTCATATTCTGATAGGCATTCAAAAGCACCAGTGTAACGGTGCTACTGATAAACACACTGCAGAAAAGAAGCACATTAGTGAGGATGGATAGACAGAGGAAATGAAAAAGAAGGTAAAATAAGTGATGGGGTGATATATTTGCAAGCAGTAGGGAGAAGTGTAGCAGGAAGAAAAGGACGAAACACATAGAAAGTGGAGTACAGTTGAAGACCGGAGTGGATCGGAGGGTTTAGGCAATCAAGAGCAGGACATTGAAGATGAAGGAAAAGAGAGGAAGGGCAGCAAGAGGTGAAAGAAAAGGCTTCGGCAAGGGCAGGGAGAGGAGAGTATGGTCAGTAGGAGATAAAGCATGGAGTCCGTTATCCATCTGTTCCAGGGTTAGAGTTTGACCAGCTGAGGGGGTCAGGGGTGAAGGGTCGGCGACCCCTTGGCCCGAGGGCTCCATGGTCAGTGCGCTGGCAGGTACACACTGGGGACAGGATTATAAGGTAAACAAAAAAGGTGGATGCTTTCCTTCTAAGGTCCTTGTTTTGCACAGATAGACTATTCAGCTCACGTAAAGATGTACTGACTTTTATTCTTTTTAATTCATTCTGAAATGGCTGGATTTGCATTTTGATTGGTTGGTTCACACCATTTCAAAATGGTTTGCTGCAGTCCAAAGCTTATTTTTAAAAGTATTTTTGATACAGGCATTGCTCAATATTTCCAATGTTGTTGACAAACAACGTCACCACAAGTTTCATTAAGTGGCTGTTCTGGAGCTTTTGATCTTTTCACATGGCCTTCGTTAGCAGATGGAGATGTTATGCCATTGTAGATTTCCATTTTGAGCTTTAAGGTTTTCTTGTTTATATTTGCTTGTATATGACAGTAGGCTTTATGTATATGTCAGATGATAATATCAGGAGAGAACATTTTATTGTTGTTTTTATTTGAATAATTTGAAATGCAATTTATTTGTATTTTGGTTATGACAGATTAATTGAGTCGGCTAGGTTCAAAATGCTCTCCTGGCTTTTTATATATTTCTAGTTGCCAGAACTTGATAATGAGGAGAAAATGATCTCTTTAATATCTGGATTTTATAGGTGTGTTTAATCATTACGTTTGCATAGTGAAGTTAGAAGGAGAAGTAATATTTTATGAAAGCTAATTCTAAAATAAACAAAGGATGATTTCACTGATTTTAGACAGGTACAGTGCTCAGACAGATCTACGGATGGGGCTGAATGTGCGCAGATGTACATTAATAAATAAATTTTATTAGGCTATCATAAGCCTGAGCCTACTCACTGTCCTGTACTGTAACTGCATACAACTAATATGCAGTGGTCAGTAGCTTACTGTAACTGAGTGTGTGAGCTGATGGTGCACTCTATCAGTTGGGGCTGTACGAGAGATGAGTATTGGGCATACTAAAATTCATCAGGCAACCCGGCAGTTTTTCCCCAAAATAATTTTTATATCTAAGCTTTTAAAAAAGTCCTTCCAGAATCTTACATTCCCAGTCATTAACTGTTTTTTTTTTAAAATGCAACATATAGTGTCCCATGAAGCTGAAATGCTCTGAAGTGGATATCCCTGTTTAAACTTTAATAATGCTTTGAACAGGAGTGTCTCTCTTGATCAGTTAAGAGCCTCCCAGCAACTATAGGAAGTGTCATATTTAATAACTTGCTTCCATCTGTTAAAAGTGATGTGAGCGCAGCGCACAGTGTGTGCAGATTTAACAAGGCGCTCTGTGGTTAGGTCAAGGATTGCTGTCCTTTACTTGTGCCTGAAAATCTATATCTCGAAAAGGGGAAGGATTATATATTTTATGTCAACAAGAGACTGTCCTCTCCTTTGTGTGTGTGTGTGTGTGTGTGTGTGTGTGTGTGTGTGTGTGTGTCAATGGCTGTGAGCGGCTTACCATTGTGCACAATAGGTCTTCACCAGCATGTGTGTGAAACTATGATTGTTGGTGTGTATGTCTGTGTGTGAGAAGGAAAGAGACTTTATTGATGAGGGTGTGTGCTATAAGGTGCGGGGTGTATCGAAACCTTTATATACACAAGTGAACTTCTTTATGTCACCTGTGGCTGTACCCTCATACAACTATATATATATATATATATGTATCCAATTTGTCATTTAGCATTGTCTATTGGTGTCTTTGTCTGGTATTTTATTAGTATTGGCGTTAAATATGCACAAGTGTCATCACCTTAAAATGCATTTTTATTTAGAGAATGTGTGTGCTGATGAGAACATGTGCTCCAGAGTCAGTGCAGGTGATTGCTATGGATGAGTTTGTGTATGTTCATCATTAATCATGCATGGCATGATGAGTACAGTATACACACAGGTGTGTTTCTGCATTGTGTGTGTCTGTGTGTTTGGGAGTTGTGTGTGTGGGGGGGGGGGGGGGGCTGGCGGAGGGATTAGTAGGGAAAGTTGCTGGGGTAAGGACAATGATAGCTGCATCTAAAAGAGGATTACACGGGTTCCCCCTGTCATCATGTACCTGCCATTATGGGATTACGGACGTGACTCCCACCTTCTCCATTCAACGCTGCAGTGCAGGGCAAAGCTTTCAAAATACCGCCACACTCATAGAGCCTCAAAGTCTCAACAAAGGTGGGGATGAGGGTGGTCCCGTTTAGGTCAACAGGTAGAGTACTAAGGCTGCCTGTTGGAGTTTGACTGGAACCCACTGTTTTAATCCAAGATAAGACTGTATGCACTTGTGTTGTGTGGATAGAAAAATCTTCATACAGCATGTTTGGTGAACAGTGAACATCTTGTAGTCATAGTCATGGATGCAACAACCAGTCAGTAATAAAAATCACAATTTAAACCCAAGTGCCTTATAAACATCACTGCATTTACAGATACAAACCTAAACACAAAACATGCTTTACATGTAATGTAATGCTGATAAATTAAATTACAGGTCTGCTACACAACTAAAACCATGCTGTGTGCACACACTGTAGATACAGACACACAAACAGACACACATTTTATTAGAGAAAAAAAAAATTAATGGAGCTATGATTGCCCCTCACGCAAACACGCTCTTGGTAACAGTGAATACTGATTTGGAACAGTCTCTCATGATATCTATTGTTCATTAGTCATTGTTATCCGGCTTTGATGTAGCTGTAATGGGCTTTAGATGTGTGGACTGGCTCCATAAAGACCCCTGTTTAGTAACGGCCACAGTTTAAATGCTCTTAATGTGCTGCCGAGGTGTGGGGAGGGGCCAGGACCTGTAAATCACAGAGAAATGGGGAGATTGGAGGTGAAGAAAGGAGCAATTGGAGAGAAAAGGAGAGGCGAGGGGAGACGAAAGGAGAAATTGGGCGGGGGGAGAGGGAGGGAGGGGAGCAGGTTCAGGGACGAGGGAATGGAATCTGTGTGTGTGCATTCTGACGAGGCAGAGAGCCTCCCTCCAAAACTGTCGTGTTTACACAGCACAGGTTCACACAGTCGCTCATACAACACACACACACGCACACACACGCACACACACACACACACACACACACACACACACACACACACACACACACACACACACACACACACACACACACACACACACACACACTAGTTGAACCCCCTCTAGTTAAGGTGCTCCTGTGTTGTGTGCATGCTTACAAAGAGTTTAGCATTGAGCTCGGCGACAAGGGATTAAACTATCGTAAAATCGTGTGTGTGTGTGTGTGTGTGTGCGTGTGTGTGTATGGGCGTGCGTGTGTGTGATCTGCCTTGTTCCCAGTAGGGACAGAGCAAACAGACAGAGGCAGCTATCAGCCTCTCCATTGTATTCATCTGATCACTAATCTTCAATGGTTAAATCATTATCCATCCACCACCATGGCAAAGGACCAGGCAAACACTACTGGGCTGTCACCAAGCAGCACTATTCCTTAATATGTTACTGACACACACACACACACACACACACACACACACACACACACACACACACACACACACACACACACACACACACACACACACACACACACACACACACACACACACACACACACACACACAGACACACAGAGCAAGAGTTGTTGCCATCTCCGGGTCTGAGGGGCCTCGATCACTCCCAGCAGGATACTCGGGCAAATCTAATTGCAGGTAAATGTACAGTGCTGCTCTCTGTGGCTCCTGTGTGGAGAAGATGGGAGGAGAGGCCCAGCGACATGGTTAGTATTGGTCGGGATGACTGATTGGCCCTACCCTAACTACATTAGACTGTGGAGAAGTGGCTGGCTCCCTTTCCCTCCCCCATGCACACCACTGCTGCTCCGCTCCCTCCCAGCCCTCCGCTCCTTCAGAGATGGCAAAGGTAGTGGCTTTGGTTGGGCTACTACGTTGGGGGGGTGCTGGGTGTGACCTGTCCCCGCCATGGATCCCTGTGTATCAACCTCCAATAGAGAAGCCCACGGTTGATTGGAGCATATTAGCAGGCTGTTGGGCTGGAGGTAGTCCAGGCCCACTGGAGGGCTCTGCCATCTAAGATCTGATCAGAGGTTATTAGCAGTAAAGAGCCACTGTGGATGAGGGGAGGAGAGACATCATTTACAGGGTCAAAGCCTGGCCGTGTGGAGCTGGCTGGGCAGTGCACACACACACACAGAAAAACACACACAAGGCTTCGAGCACACACACTGGACAGTAAAGGGCGGCTCATTACTCAGTGAGAGCTCAGGTTTCCAGCCTAGACCTCTCCATTAGACCCCCAGTTAGGGAGAAATGAATGGCTGTAGCTTCTCCGCACTCATAAACCATCCAACCATTCACAGCAGGAGAAAATGAGATACAAGTAAAAGGAGGGAGGGGATCTTGGAGGTATTGTGTGTGTGTGTGTGTGTGTGTGTGTGTGTGTGTGTGTGTGTGTGTGTGTGTGTGTGTGTGTGTGTGTGTGTGTGTGTGTGTGTGCGCACAAGAGAGAGCTGAGGGGTCCTCGGGGTCTTTGAGATGGAAATGTCCAGCTGGCTGGCCGTCTGCTGCCTGACCCCTGAGCTGAGGGTCAAAAGCCAGGGCCCCCAACCAACCGGCCACTGACCAACACGCACACATACAGTATCCACACACAAACACTCTCAATATCCACACATGTTCATACCGTGCCTGTGTTTGTATGTGTGTGTTTATGTGTGTGCTTTCAGAGAGAGGGAGAGGGAGCGTGCACTCTGCTGTGTGCGTGTAATTGATCATTTAATCTGGCTGACATCATAATCCCTGACGCGTGTTTAACTAACTGGCTGACCGGCGGAGGAGCAGAAGGGCTGAGTAATTATCTCATTTGGATACATTAATAACGAAGCATCACTCACGTTACCTCGGCTCCACCGGTTCTGAATCAATCACAGCAAAGTGTGTTTGCGTGTGTGAGAGAGCGAAAGAGAGAGTGTGCATTTGTGCATTTGTGTGTATTCATTCTTGTGTGTTAACATGCATTTTCGAAGGAAGCTGCATCGATGCGTTGCACCTCGAAGCAGAGTGTCAGCCATCACACAGCCCAACCTGCAGCAGGAGCGAGCTAAAATGGAGACGGGTGCATGTGTGTGTCGGCTTCTGTGCGTCTGCACTATTACATCGGTGTATGGATTTGTAGGAAAGCCAAAGTGCTCAAAGAATGAACCACAAATCAACAATATTGGAGGGAAAACAATCAAAGAATTTAATCGAAAGATGAGAATACGAGAAGGATATGCGGTGCGCATCAAGGAACAGGCATATTGTTTTGTTTCAAACTGAAGTGCACATTCAAAGCCAATTTTTCAGAGGACGGAGAGCCACACAAACAGCAATCAAATTAAATGGCAGTTGAAACAAAGAGAAGCGGACCTACGTATATGTGTCCTTGTGTTTGTGTGGGAGTCTGTGTGTGTGTGTGCATGCGCGAAAATTATTGCTATTGATTTAAGGCGGAGAAACGTGGAAATGTTACCAGATGGGACATTTAGCTGTGAGTGGCTTGGGATAAAACAAGTCATCTTCGAAAGGCCAGAGCAGAGAGATGCAGCGAATGCACATCACAACACCAAATGCTGTCCAGACCTTCTCTCAGGATGAATTCACAATTCACCATCAAACTCTGAGGTATATTAATTCATGTGCATGGAGATTTTACCTTGTAAATTTGATTCAAGATGTCAGAATTTGCTGAAACGGAACTTTAAATGGATTTATGTTTAAAGTAAAAAATAGTTTTCACATGTCATTTTTTTAGCTTTATAATGGATATAAAATACACATGTACAGCAGTGAATCTGATACTCAGACAGTGAGTGGGTCCCAGTAAACAAAGTATGCAACCTGGCTTTTTGCTCACAAGCCAGAATATGAGTTACCCAAACTAAAATGGTTGCCCTTGAACCCTACTGAATACAGAATGCTCCTGGTCTTGTCTGAAAGGTAACACTTTGGAATTTACTACCAAAAAAACTGAGTAATACTGAACCAATTTTACAGAGAACTTGGTAGAAATGCAAGGTTTTCTTTTACTGTTGTGCATATTAAATAGTACAAATTCAGACCTATGAATGGATAAAGTTACCATCAGAATGTTCACAAAAATCACAACCTGTGAAACAAAGTGTAGTTTTAATGTATCAAGTGCAAATCACAAATCCCTTTGGATGAGCTTTTAATTATCCAAAGGAAGTTTGCAAATCACTTTAGTCGCACGCTGCCATTCAGTCATGCAGGGCAGTTTTTTAAATTCCCTCCATGCAGCAGCTCCCTTCGGCTAGTCCGATCGTCACTGAGCTGGAGTGACGGTGGGGTTCAACACCCCAAAGGCTTTTCTCAAAAGGCAGTCTGATAGTGGAGGCACCTTCTAACCGATGAACTTCTGTAGGGTCTGGGTGAGTTATGTTTTTAGAACAGATTGTCCCTTTAACTGTCCGTTCTCAGTGACCACTGACCGCTGTCCGTCTGTTCTGGTTCGGAGCCTCTCAGTAGAGCTGTTCAGATTACACCAACAGCTCAATAGAGACAAACTCAGCATGCTGCAACACACACACACACACACACACACACACACACACACACACACACACACACACACTGCACATACATTAAACTGTATATGAAGACACACATGCCTGCACATAGACATTAATTTAATTTAAGTGCACCTAAACACATCTGGAAACACACACACACACACACACACACACACACACACACACAGACACACAAAAAGAAAGGCTGGCAGTCTGGTGTTCTTCAAGTTAATTTGACACAGAATCGATTTGATCCCTCGTCATCTCAATAATGATAGAAAAGATGCTAAATGCAATAGAATCTCTGAAATCTAATATTTTGGGGTCAAATCGTTTAATGAAGAGCAATCTGACTCTGGACTTTCACTGTTCGTACTGCACGCCATCTATTAGGATGTTGTTTTTCCAGATGCTTTGTTAGATTACGGGAAGCTTAAAACGATTTTCAGCAAAGTTGTCTGAAGGAACTGTAACCAAACTGTTCTGGATAATACAATTGCATTATAGGCATATAGCTGATTGAGCTCTTACGTGGAGTGCATTCAATCGGTAGTCTAAACAAAAGGGTCAGAAAAATCTAAACTAGCTATCGCTCTCAAATTGATTGACACATCTTTGAAAGGAATACTGGGCAAAACACCAGATTGTTACTAAATCTAATTGATTTAGGTTTTCTGATGCTGTCAAAGGTTTGTTTACGTCACTTGTGTTCCAGCAAGTAATACAGCAACAAAATAGGCCTATAGTTATGACCAGATTAACACACATAGACATTTTTTTTTTAAATAAATAAGACAAACTCTTTTGTTATTTATGTGATAAGATGTCACATTACTGTAGCAGATTTAGGGTTCAAAGTGTGTGGTGGGAAGATTACAGTGTATGACTTTCTGCACTTGTACTCGTTACCAAATGAATATTACAGTAAAATAGGCTCAGTGAAATACTATAATAGCTTTAACATGTGCTAAATGATTCCAAATTAGCCTATTAGGATATTTGTTCTGACAAATAAGATCTGTATATCACAAAACACTAGTTATAGGTTTCTATTTGTGACACGAGGTACAAAATAACCCTTTGACTGACATCTATTCCTGCAGAGGCTGATAATAGCTGTGATTGTGTGTCTGAGCTGCAGCTTAGTGAAAAGGGACCTTTGAGTTGTTTATTTTCACAATCACGTGCAACAATCATACTTTAACCTTATATGTGAGTGCTTTGTGGTTCCTTACATGGGTGCGTGTGTATTTCTGTAAGTGTGTGTGTGATTACCCATGCTGTTATCAGCGGCAAGCCGCCATTCACTCCAGCTGAAATGAAAGGTTTTCCTCTGTCACAAAGCAGTTTCTTTGTTTCCATGGTGCTATGAATCTGTCAAAATCCCAGAGAAAACAGAGGAGGGAGGAAAAAAAAAATCAATGTCCCCCATCACCAACAGAAGTCTCAGCCTAGCAGGCTGCCGCCATGCAAGTACACGCACCAACACATGCATACACAGACAGTGGGAGATACAAAAACAGAAAAGAAGTTGCCCTTGCAACTCAAATCTGTTTATTACATTTCTTCACTGAAGGAAGCGAGCAACTGTAGCCTGTTTTTTTTTATGCGGATATTTTTGATAAAAGCAGAATTTGAGAAGATAATAATCCTCAAACGTTTTCTATATATAACGCTCGTATAACCAGTAGATTCAGAACATATATCAACAGTATTTACAGTAGCTGTAGAGCAGTAGAGTGTTAAGAGCAGAGAGTGAAATTTACTCGCACACTTTCAGAAAGTCTTGTTGTCTGTTGGAAACAGATGTAAACAGCTTATTCTGAAAGACATCCAGAGTTACACGGGTAAGACCCGACTGACATTTGTCGTATGATCATGTTGTGGTCTGTTTTTAAGCCAAGATAATAGGCAATGACATGAGCCTTAACGTTCTTAACTGAAACCAATGTATTTCAAGTCTTACTGAGCCTCTGGGATACATTATTAAAACTGTGAAGAAAGGTGTGCAGCACTATGCAGAAAAAACATGGATTCATAGGGTGGAGACTGGAGATTTTCAAAGGCTTTCCAGATTATTTTGAAATGATTCTTCCTTTTGATACCTAACATAGATAAACACTAAAATGCTGGAGGGAGAAGGCAGTGATGATAGGTGAAAAAAAATCAAATGGTCCCACTTCCTCACACTAACATACTATTGCTGTAAATTGTACCAGGAGGTGATTTCTGTGGAAGTGGAAAAGGTTTTGTTTTGCTCCTGTTTTATGATAATAAATCTGTATTTCTGGTATCTGGGAAAGATATATGTGTGATTGAGATCACCCTTCTGAAGAATTAGGACAACAGAATGGCTCACAAGCTTTTTTTGAGTAAAATTGAGTCAGACATTAGCGACACAGGCACTGACCCTGTCTGTAGTGTGATCAGCTCAGTCTCTGACTGATCTAAGAACTCAGCAGCTCTTTCTGTTAATTCCCTGCAGTCTCTCTATTTTTCACATTCATGAAGCCCAGAGTTCAGCACAAATTTCCAGGCCTGTGCAGAATCGATCACCGGGCCATTGGCGCCCAATGCATGCGGGTTAGAAATGTGTCCGACTTGATCCCGACTTGCTCTGACGTCATGCACACGTGGGCAACGACAACCTCACAAGAGCAAGGCGGCCGCAGGTTTTAGAGCCAGGCAAGACCCAGGTCATGACGGGAAACGCCTGGCTCTTGGTTCAGCATCAACTCAAAATGATGACGTTTTATATAAACGTTTTTTTTTTATATTGTTTTTCAATTGGGGGGATTTTAATTGCTTAATGTGTCAGATTTAAAGGCTTATTCTGTTCAAAACAGACATTGTGTGGTTGATGGTGACGTTTAGAAGTCAGAGAGACTAAACCTATTCAGATTACAGATCATCTACAGTCTGTTGTTTATTAACATCAGCAACAAATCACCTGCAGAGGAACAGGATGTGAGTGTTTCTGTGACTTCCTGTTCAGAGTGAAGGCTCTGAACAGGTAGTCTAAACTAACTAACTAAGGACTAAACTGTCCAACTTGACCGCAGCTTTTTGTCACTGCCCACTGGTGCTGCCGCCTGCTCTCGTCAACTTTACAGACGATTCCAGTTCATCTCGAACAAGCCTATTCTTTCAGAGGAGCTGCAGAAGGTGCACAGATGACGGTAAGAGTTTCCCGACGATCTACATAGTTTATTGTGCAGTGGAATCATGTCAGGCTGCTCTATAGGAGTCCTGAATTAAAAGTAGTATAATAGCTGCTCTTTAACTTTGTATGCAATCATACTGCCTCTAAAATCTGCTTGGCATTCTGTCTGAAAACACAGTTTCAGTAAACTTAAAGTAGTTTTTGACCTCTAGTAACGCAGTTATTTTACGAGTGGGTACCTACAAGACGTACATGCATGCAGGTGTTTTGATAAACAGTCCAACCAATGGTTTCAAACTATTGCACTGATCTTCAGGTGGTGCTATTGTGCCAGAAAAAGGCAGCAATGTGCCAACAAAGGCGAGGAGGAAAAATACTTGCTAGTGAGCATGGATGTAAAAAATTGAATTGAAATGTTCAAATAATTGGCTTTGCAAATGTTTTTATGAGGACGAGAAAGCACTCAATACGTTTGTTATACCTCATACACAGAATGAATTTTGGTGAGTAACACTGAATGTAAACAAACTTTGGTTACCAGCCGCGACAGCGACACTGCTAATTGTTTTCAACTTGTGAGTCTTTGTGTGTGTCATCATGGCATCATGTGGTCCTGGAGACAACTACGGGAACTACCACAGAGGCGGGTTTGAGTGCTAGGTGTTACAGTTATATGTTATATGTTTTTACAGCGGTAGCGTCACTAATGTGCAAGATACAGTCAAGAAGCTTTACAGCTGTGCAGGCTATATCCAAATGAAGGCCAAGCTTGAAAATGGGTGTGTTCCGAGCAAGGGCTCCGGAAGTAGGGGGGTAGAAATTAGTGAAGGTGCCATTGGCCTCCTCACTTTACGCCCCTGGCATGATGTGGCATCGCGGCTGGTGGGATCCCATCGCAAGATGGTCTCCAGTTTTGATCTGATCTCAACCATCCAGCATCCTCGATTCATTCAGAGCCACTGACACACAAAGTCGCAGTATTTACTGTAACATAAACAGATGTAGGATCAGTGTAAGGGCTTGCAAGGGCCAGGGACACAAGTTGAGATTTTTGACCTTACTTCTGAACATAACTAAAAAAGCTTATTCTGTTTAGGGAGTCTTTAGGGGCCCAAAAGTGTTTTTCTCTCTTGATGACTCCACAGAAGAAAGGACCCTGTGAAGTGTGTGTGTGTGTGTGTCTGTCTGTCTGTCTCCCCTGCCACTGACGGCTAATGTGAGGCCATTAGTGTGTGTGTGTGTGTGTTTGTTTGTGTGTCCCTCTTAGAACCCCCTTCATGCTTTTAAGACACTCTTCAAGATTCTTCAAGGCTGCAGATACACACAATGGACAGTCTGGAACATGGGCAGCGTGTGTGTGTGTGTGTGTGTGTGTGTGTGTGTGTGTCTGTGTGTGCACTTCAGAGTGTGTATGTGACTGTTTACAGTATTTGTATGTGTAATTATAAAAAGACCACTTGCTGGTCTTCAAGGAAGCTCTCCAAAGTTGGAAACAGGCAGCCAGAACATCAAACCCAGTCATTAAAGAGGCTTTCACAGAAATAAAGAGGCAGGTGATGAAGATGATGATGATGATGATGATGAGGAGGAGTAATTAGGAGGAGATGAGAGGAAATGGATTCACTGCTTTTATCTCTTTAGCCCTTAGGCTAAAGTAAAGTCTTAAGAGTTTGGAGCGAGCAAATAAGAGAAAAAAGGTAAAGATGGAAAAAAACAATAGCAAAGGATAAACAACATAGATAACTAGAAAGATAGATACATAGGTAGATAGATAGATAGATAGATAGATAGATATATAGATAGGTAGATAGATAGATAGATAGATAGATAGATATATAGATAGATAGGTAGATAGATAGATAGATAGATAGATAGATATATAGATAGATAGATAGGTAGATATATAGATAGATAGGTAGATAGATAGATAGATAGATAGATAGATAGATAGATAGATAGATAGATAGATAGATATATAGATAGATAGATAGGTAGATATATAGATAGATAGGTAGATAGATAGATAGATAGATACTGTACAGACACTCAACATTGTTTAAATACGCGATGTGAAACCTGTCTCGGGCTGTCAGATGTTGCTGTTCCTTCTATATTACATCACAGCTATAAATCTTGATCTCATTGATCACAAACAGGTTCTGCAAACACAATTTCAAATTTAAAAGCTAATGCACAAAAAGAAAAAAAATCAATTTTTATTCCACTAAAGCGGCCATATTGCGAGAAAGTACACAAAAATCAAAGCCGATATATACATTTTCCCGTGAAATCCTTCCTTTCTGGCCCAGCGTAACGAAGTTCGAGAGAACATAAAGCGCATCGTTTTTTGGAGAAATAGCAATGAGATGTAGTAGAAGTTTAGACCATTAGATTTATTACCCAGGGGCCACAAGGAAAAAAATGCAGGATGGGAAAGTGAGGCATCCCATCTAAAAGAGATTAGAGACGCGTGAGCACTCCTCGGTGGGTGAGGTCATGCCCAAAAAAACCATCACATACACCAAACTACACATAATAGCCCCCAAAAACCCAGCCAGGACACACACACACACGCTCTGTGTGCTCTCATCCGACACTTAACAGTGACTTTCTTTCAGTGTATAAAACGCTATCATGGTTGATCCAAAAATTCTATATTCATATATGTAGGCCTGTGTCTGTGTGCAGGGGGGAAATACAAAGGCTTGAATTAAATTAATGACAATGAATGAATTTCTTATGGCTAAATGAGTGTTACTGTTACAGCTACTGTTACTGCAAAAATAAAAAACAATAATAATAGTATTACTTATATTACATATATTTATAACGATAATTCAAAAACTAGTCACAAAAAGGCTATAAAAAATAAATACACCACATTTATGATCACTTTATAAATTCCCTCTAAACATCAAATAAGCCTTCTTTTTGTTAACAACATGAATGAGTAACAGTGTTAACACTGTCTGCTCTGATCCTCCACACTTTGTAAACATTCAAATATTCCCTTTGTATTTGCTAATAACCCAGTCCTCCTTTCATCCTTTAAATCTCTATTGAGGAAGATGTTCTTGATCTTGAAGGGGACTACTCGCTTACTGTAAATAAAGATGGAAAGACACAAAAACTTGCATTAAAGACATAGATAAGAAGGTTTGCAGAATATAAAAGACATTTCAGACACACCATTATGTGGGCTGTTATGTACCTGAGTGGAGCAGCGCTGTAGTGAGTTCTCATAAAACAGAGTTTTTTTTTTTGGGTGCACTTTATGTCTTTGGATGTGAATGTGGAGCAGAACCATTTAAGATTATTTCAGTTTATTTTGTTTTCAACGCTCTGCAGATGGAGCTTACAGTCAATAATATCAATTTGCATTGTGCAAAGTCATTTGGCTCAGGTGGCAGAAGGCCTTGAATGTGGATTTGTGTCTAAATGAAGAAGAACGAGTGATGAAGAGGTGGAGAGAGTGAGTGATGAATGGTTAATGAGAGGGAGAGGAGGTGAGGGGGGCAGTTTGGGTTGGGTCAGTAGATATAAGGGGTGAATGGATGGGTTACTCTTCAGGGTGAGGAGGTCAGTGGTCAGTAAAGAAGAGAGAGAGAGATAGAGATAAATAAATAGAGAGAGAGAGAGAGAGAGAGAGAGAGAGAGAGAGAGAGAGAGAGAGAGAGAGAGAGAGAGAGAGGCAAATGAAGAGAGAAGGCCGATAAATGCGAAGCAGAACAGTGGACGACAGGAAAAGCAGGAAGGATGAAACGGATAATGAGGAAGGAGAGTAAAAGAGAGATGAAGATCCAGGAAAAAGAGAGAAAAAGAGAGAGAAGACAGGAGGGAAGAGAGCGAGAGAGTCAGCATATTGATCGATCAGACCTGTCGGCAGCCAGACAGCCAGGGAGACGTCTGTCCTTGTGCTGCCACTCTCTGGCCTGCAGACACCTAACCCCCCCTCTCCCCCCCTCCCCAAGCTTCTACTGGGGTGGTGGCGTCAGACCGGGGGACCGTGTGCGTGTGTGTATGCACTTGTGTCATGTGGGTTTAAAGCGTGTGTGTGTGTGCTCATATGTTCACGTTTACGTGTGTAGTTATACATTTCTATTTGGTATTTAGCGTGTATCCACAGTGTCTGTGTGTGTGTGTGTGTGTGTGTGTGTGTGTGTGTGTATAGGTTGTCCTGCCCCTGCAGTCTGCCTATTGGTGCCCTGTGTCTTCCAGGGCCTCAGGTGTGCAGTTTCTTCTCCTCTGTGGAATTAACTGGTTCCAGTCAGGAAACTAATGTCACGCTCTCTGTCGCACACAGACACATCTCAGGAGTATGGATTTTATCAATACAAAGAGTTCTCCGTGCACTGAGGCGATGCCAGCGCTGTAGTCTTTTCTGGAAGAGCTACTGTCAACCATCAACCACCCCTCCTCCTCAACCCTCGCCTCCATTTGGGATTTTGTCGTCATATAGAATTTCTGTCCTGGACTAGAATCATAATTTCCTTTGAATCTTCTTTGGCAGCAGGAGTGAGCAGAGACACCTCTGGCAGCTATAGCAGAGGTGGAAAAAGTATTCCGATCCTTTACTTAAGTAAAAGTAGCATACTCAATTGTAAGTAAAACTCCTACATTCCAGATTTAAAAGTATGGAAGCAACATTTACTAAAAGCACCAAAAGTAAAATCACTTCCATGCATCAATGTAAAATCATTAACTGTAAAGTATCTCTATTTTTTTTTTTAAAGATTGTAGAATATTTTCCTAGATGTATAAAGTTGCACAAGTATAAGTACCTTGAAATATACTCAAAGAGTAGTATCAGTCAAATCCTAAAAAAAAAACATAAAAAAAACACATACTTCTCCTGGTATCTAGCCATACAGATGTATGTTTTTTCTTTGTCTAAAACATGCTATCAAGAGATTCCACAGATTTCTTCCATAGAAAATAGTCCCAATAAAAACCATGAGGTTTGAGGATAAACCAGAGTAACGGCATACTGCTGTTTCTTTTTATTTCAATATTTCAATCAATATATTTCGCTTCTGTGTAAATGAAATTCCATTGTATTGAGGTGAAGGCAGAAATCCCTGAAAACCTGAGCGAACAAAAGCAAAACTGTCTGCATGACTAGAGGTAAGTGAGAAAGGTTTGTTGTTTTAAAAAAAAATGTTTTATCTTTTGTTGTTGTTTGTAATTTGGGTGAACTGACCCTTTTTACCCGAGTAAATGTACTTACCACGTCTGATCTACTGTGTGTAAAGATGTGTGTGCATACATCATTCCTATCTGGGGGATCTGTTAAACAACTACGTCCAAATATTCTGCACTTCAGTGGACATTACAGGGTAAATTTGATAGATTAAGGTTCCTGTTCTGTTCTCAATTTGATAGCTTAAGGTTCCTGTTCTTTCTCAGCCTCTTCCCTTTCTCTCTGTCATTCTTTCCGTCCATCCTTAGGCTACAGCTGATCCTATTGTTCAAAAACCTAGAGAGCTGCGAGTTGACCCGAGAGGTCAGATAATCAGATGCTCTCCTCTGCGACTTGCACTAACCTGCAGTCCAGGGGACAGTGTGGTATAAGACTGGGCCTCTCTTCAGTCTGAGAGACAAGCTCATTTAATCCTAGGATGATGTGGTGTTGTGAGATTGATAATTGAAGTTCCAGCTTTTCTGGGATACAACACAATATGCTGGTGAAAGTGCAGTACTGGTCCTTAAACAAAGATGCAGTAAGACAACACTAGCGTCTGTCATTGTAAAAAATAAATAAACATTGTTTTGCACAGATATGGAACAAACAAACCTGACTCCGGGAATAAGAGGAATATAAAAACTCCATCTGGCCAAGTCAATATTACTTTGGAGGATGCAACTGTCTTTCATGTAAGGCATAATTAGGTGTTTTGAATTGTATTTATTCTCTGTCTGATCTCCTCCTGATGCCGAAATACCTGCAGCAATCCATAAAGTGGATATTTATAAAAAATATAGATTTTTTTTCTACTATCTGAAACAACTGAACTAAATGTAAAAGATTCCTCAACTTGGTTACATAGCGTATGGCGTCTTGGCATTAGCGTAACGCACTGACAAGACATTATGGGCTGACAAAAGCAAAACACAGAATAGACCCCCAGAAAATGGAGGCGAAAGGCAGGTATGAGTAAAAGAGAGTGAGGGAGAGAAAGAAGAAACGAGCGTAGGAGAAGGTGAATCCGATTTCTCCTGTTAAATTGGACTGCCCTGCTTTCTCTAATTCATGTTTCAGAGCTACTGCATCGATGGGGAGAAGGAGAGGGTGAAGAGAGAGAGAGAGAGAGAGAGAGAGAGAGAGAGAGGGAGAGAGAGGGAGAAGAAAGCAGGGGAAAGGGAAGACAAATCCATGCAGGGGAGAGCAGAGGGAGAGAGGGAGACTGCGGCCGCTCTCCCACAGGCAGACAGCAATCAATAAATCAATAGGAAACTGTGGTTGGCTGGAGAACGGCTGGGGCTGGGAGGATGGAGAATGGAAAAGAGAGAGACCTGAATCAAAGTAGCTCCAAGATGGATGGAGCGAGGAAAGGAAGGGAGAAGAGGAGGAGGAGGAGGAGGAGGAGGAGGAGGAGGGAGGGTTCAGTAGAGGTGGAGGCGTTGAGAAGGATGCAGGAAGAGGGGGGGGAAGTGCATGGAGGAAAGGTGGTTTTAGCGGGAGCTGTGAGGGGAAAATGGGTGGAGGTCCAGCAGGCTTTTGGGGTCCCCTCCCCATCCTGCCTTCAGCACATTCAGTGGTGCAGTGATAGGGCTTGGCACTGTGCAATGCCCCACTGTGGTCTGCCCAATGAGCCCAGTGAAGCGCGGCTGTATCTGGGGCCGGGGGAAAGCCGTAGGCCCCCTCTGCCCGCTGGGTGCAGCCTGGTTGACTGGCTGCTTGCCTGCTGGCTGGACATCGATCTCAGTGGGTTGGAAAGTACAGCTGGACGCACACTGAGAGCTGGGGCTAAATCTGGCTCAGGCTCAATCAACGTTTGCACCTGTCTTTTCCAAAGGGAATTAAGCGTAGTAGATAGAGAGAAAGAAAGAGTAATGGTGTGTGTGAGCATGTGTGTGTGTGTTTATGTCTAAATAGTGTGTGTGTGTGTGTGTGTGTGTGTGTTAAGGTTAAGTTTTGAAGGTACAGTAGGATCGGATGGTTCGCAAGGAACATGCAGGTTTTGTTTCTAGTCAACGTGGTTTTACTGCAGCAGGTGAGGTTATAGTTTGATGTGTGGTTGTGTGTGTTTGTGATAGACAAAGTGTGTGTGTGTGTGTGTGTGGGTGGGTGTGTGTGTGTGTGCATGGCTTATCTATGGTACACATGTGTAAATGACAAGGTGAATGAGAAGAAGATATTTGCTGAACTCCTTACAGATCAGGCAATTTGTTTGCGTTAAACAGCAGAGATAGTAAGATCAAATATTGTTTCTCTTGAATGTCTCTTCCACATAAAACAGATAAAAAATTGAATTTATCGCTTACAGCTGTGAATATACTGTACGTGTGTGTACCTGGCTACAGCCAGCAGCTGGTTAGTTTAGCTTGGCATAACAGGTTGAGACAGCTACCCTGGGTCTAGATAGAAGATAACATAATATGCCTACCAACGCTCAATGTTATATCACGTTTGTTTAATCTGTCCTGTTGGGGAGTCACTGCACCCTGCCAAGAAATAATCCCACACATGAACCCTTGTAAAACCACAAAATTATGGTTTTTACGATTACATTTTTGTACGGTTTACAGTAAACAAATGATATATATATATATATATATATATATATATATATATATATATTTATTATATCATATAAGTGTTAATTAGTGAGCTTTAGAGGTGCCGGTAGGTGGATTTTGTTATCTTTGGACAAAACCTGGTTAGCTGTTTCCCCTGTTTCCAGTCTTCATGCTAAGCTACGCTAACCATCTCCTGGCTCTAACTTCATATTTAATTTAAGGCTTAGACATACTTGCGCGTTTCATGTGAATGCACACATGCTCCCATTCATACCTTATTGAAGGTCTGCGTCTGTCTAGCATTCCACGCATATGCATTTCCTGATCCACACTACACACTCTATTCCAGTTGGTGGCAGTTGGTGGTCTTTGTATTCCTTTAAAAGATGAATTATAAAAAATGTTGGTAACAACGGATTTCCTCGCACAACCTCTCTAAAAAACAAACATCCATTTTGTTATCTTTTTCTTTTCTTCTTCTTCTCCTTCTGCTTCTTGGAAAACCAGCTAGAGGTGGATAATGGTGCATACGCCACCAACTGGACCTTGGTGTGGAACAACTGGAGCATGAGCCGTCAGCATGGACATTTTTTCTGGGTTGCACGCGCCACCCCACGGACCCCCGTGGGCACAGAAAGTATAAATCCTGCTTAAAACATGAGAGCAGTACCAATCTTCTCATCTAACTCTCGGCAAGAGCGCAAATAAGTGCACTTCCCAAAATGTTAAAGGCACACTATGCAAGATTTGTACCTTAATATAACAGCTTTGATGTCATTTCGATGGTAAATGAACTTGTAGTAGGGCGAATCATCCCGATTGCAAAGCAGGGGAGGGATGCCGCTGGCCAAACCAGCAATGCAGGTTTTGGAGGTGGTGCCCCGGCAAAATCTCGCGGGAATTGCTTCACACATTGCTTTACATACTATCGACATAGCGAGACCGCCGGGCTCTCCATGGATTGTTGTCGGGTCTAGGAGGCGGCGCAGATGGAGGAGGGAGAGGAATAGCGGGGCCGCAGGTCCGGTGTTATGCTAAGGCTAGCATAGCACACAAGCCATCTCTACCGAGCTTGTATCTCTCCAATGTCAGATTCCTGGTGCATAAAACGGACAACTTGGAATTACAAGGGGATCAGGCCGTGAGTGCAGAGACGGCTCTGCGTGAGTGGTATTTACGACAGTAAAGTTAAATACAAGTATTCCACGGCGACTCTAGGGGTATCTGTTTGACAAAAAACGGAAACTGCATAGTATGCCTTTAAACAATTCCTTTGAATCCCTTGCTCAAAGGCAAAACTATAGCTAGCATTTTTAGAAACAGTGAGTTCCAACTTCCCTCAGAACTCCATCTAAGAAAATAATGGACAAGACACCAACCAAAGTTTTTGCTTGAAAACAAAAACTAGAATAATAGAGTAAAATACAATAATGTCAGAATTAGTTTTAAAAAACCCGACATGCGTAATATGTAATCGTAGAAATGTAAACATCCCTCCTCCAAAACCTAATAAATAATATAAAGGACATTATCTTTGTGGTAGCCGTGCTCAAGAGCACCTCAATAATAGTTCATGAAGGTGAAGAGTTCACATCCTCAGAAGTTTACAGATTAACTTTTCTGTTTTTCAAATCCCAGTGTGTTTCAGTGTTTGTGACAGGAAAGTGTTTCAATAATTGAAATTGCTTTAAATCATTCAGTACATTATTGACTCTCTTTAAATCAATTTCATGTTTCCAATTTCCTAAAAAACATCATATTGGTAGAAACAACCTCCATGTGTGAGAAGCATGATAGCTGTACAGACCAACAGCGACTTTATTTGCACTCACTGCATTTTACTCCCTGTATTTAGAAACAGACTGCAATTTAAGCATTAGAAAGTCCCAACTTAGACGATCTGATCACCATTAGCTCGCTCTGGCAAACTCTTGAGTTGTTTATAGCTATTGTCAATAGTCATTGTGCAATTAAGCTCTTTGTATTGATAGCCTATCAGATGGCTTTCTACAGTCTTTATCAACTGCAAGGCGGCTTTGCAGACTGTCAGAGACTTACTGCACATGTATAACTAACGATCGCTGTCCAGCAACTTGTTAACTGTCTGTAATAAATACCTAGTCCTCTCCACTGTTTCCTTTTCATTCTTCTTTCATTTTTCTTTCCCCCTCTGTCTTCCCATCTACTATATTTTCTTAGCCTTTCCGCTCCCATTGTCTCCTCAATTTTCTTGACCTTTCCTCTCTTAGTCTGTTTCTTCCTATCCTTTCCTGTCTTTTCTATCCTCTTTTTCTTTCTGCTTGTGTCCTCTCCTACAGCTCTTTTTCTGTCCCTCCCCATCATCTTCTCTTCTCTTCTCTTCTCTTCTCTTCTCTTCTCTTCTCTTCTCTTCTCTTCTCTTCTCTTCTCTTCTCTTCTCTTCTCTCTGGGGTCCCATCCTAGAGAGGCTGCTCCCACCCAGACACAGATGGCCCCCAGATCAGATTTATCAAGGCCAGTAGAGCCCTCTGCAAAAGGTCACTCTCTTAAAAGCTGACCGATCAATGGTCCAACTCCTAATACTAACAGCCGTGCTTTTTCGTCCGTTCTCTTTTCCATGTGTGTGTGTGTGTTTGACCATGAATGTGTGCTTCTACATGTGTATCTGAGTAGGTGCATATGCTTTTATCCATACATGTACCTGTATGTGTGTGCAGCTCTGAGAAAGAGACGAGGGTCCTGGATGTTACTAATTGAAGAGCCGTCCCTCAGACGCTCCTCTAATGACCTCTCCCACCTCTAATAGTGCAACCTTATTGAGGCTCTACTAAATATTTCAGCAAGTCATTAGCTCATTACACGTCATTATCTACAGCGTGTCCGGCCCGCCAGGATTAGCTGCGAGACTTTTAGCAACTTCTCTGTGGGAAATCAATAATCGGCAGACACTTTCAATCACCAGGATGGTCTGTGTGTGTGATCATCTGTGTTGATCAGAAATTCACACAATCGCACGCGCACACACACACACACACACACACACACACACACACACACACACACACACACACGCAGACATTATGTTGATTTCATCTCATATGTGGGTCTTTCTTAATTCTTAATTCACTGCATCTGTTCGTCCTACAAATTTGCTGAATTAATGTTTAATTCATTATTTCTTTCTTTTTTACTTGGATCGAAAAGCTGAAGAACATTTGCTGCACAACATTATATTTATTGGGGGCGGCCCTGTGGCCTAGGGGTTACAGTAAGATGCCGACCATCTTGCATGCCGTCTCCCCCTTGTGCTGAAGCAAGAAAAGCTAACACTATGCTACTATAAGCTATTTATTGAGTTTCCTTTTAGTGAAAGACTGAGTGAATTTAATTTCCTCTGGTAAAGAGTGTGCAGCATAGGTTATATGTCTAAGGCTTTTTATTGTGAAAGGTGAGAACGTAGAGCACAAATAATGTCTCTGGTAAACGGCATCTTTGTCAAGGTTGAAAAGAGTAATAAAATTTGACGTCTATACAGTCAATGGTTTGGACAAAAGCATCCATGTGGTTGTATTATGATCATCATAAGTAAACAACACAGCGCAATTGGTTGATGTCTTTATTCGCGGTGCGAAAGCTCATAAACATCGACCCATCGGCCTCGTAATACTCGCGTTCTGTGTGAAATTATGACGACACATTACAAAAACAACGGTTCGGAAAAAATGTATTGACGTGCGATTTAATCGCACGAAAATAACTGTGTGTAAAGACCTTTATGGCTTCAGCACCTGCTAGCTGGTTGTGATGTCATTTAAATAAAGTTAAATTCTGTACAATTTAATGTCTAATCATTTCGTCGGTTTTCCTTTAGATGAAATAGTCGGAAAAATTTAATGTAGAGCCATCACATTAGTGTCACCATTCATTGTTTGCAGTGTGTGTGAGTTTACCAGGATCCATCCTTTTAGTTTTTAAGGGTCGCGGGCCAAGGTTGAGTACCTCGGCTCTCGTATCTAGAGGGGTTTGTGTGTTGAACCTGAGCGTGCCTGCTGCCTGGGAGGGAGGCGAGAGCTGTTTAAGGCAACCATGAAACCTCTTTGACACACTTTAGGAGTCACTTAACAATGGGCAGGATGTGCGTGGTTAAGTGTGTGACTAATTTCTTTTAACACAGTGTGAGATTGAGAGACTGGAGGCCAGAGGGGGGCGGAGCTGCTACTTGTTGAGAAGGTCAGAGGTCAGCTCTTCTTGAATAGACCCAGAAATACCCAATCAATTACGCAAACACACACACGAACTGAAACACACCCTGCAAATGAATGCACGTACACACAAGAATCAGAGGAGTCTATTATAAGCGAATACATTTTTTTGTTTTGAGCCACGGTGCTGCAAACCAAAGAGAAACGGATATAATTATGTGGGGGCAGCAAATAGACAATCAGTCAACGACAAATGAGAGCGTCTGTAAACAGCCTTAACAGTTAGGACCTAAACAGCAGCTTTCTCTGCTCTGGCATTTGCCTTAAGCGACACATCTGTGGGTCCATCTATCACTCTCTCCTCACCCGCTCCTCCTGCTGCAATGAGACAGAAAAGGGAGATGTTTGAATCAGCTAAAAGTTTAAAAGCTTTATTATAAAGAGCAAATACAATTGCTCTCTTTTGTTGCTCATCTGTCTTCCCTCTGCTGTTGTGCACTGTCCATTTGGACAGCAGCAGCATTACTCAGCAAAACAGCAAATCTCCTCATCTGAGAAATTAATAAGTGAGATATGATCTAATCTAAGTAAAGGTGGAGGACCAGTCGAGGGGAGCACAATAAGTTTACAATATGTAATCAGATTTCAGTTACCTTCCCAACAAAATGTTTTCTTAGAGCAAAATGATTCTACTCTATATCTAATAAGAAGGAATTGGTTTACTTTACTAAGTGGCCTAAGCTATATCATGCTTACT
This sequence comes from Perca flavescens, assembly GCF_004354835.1. Taxonomy (NCBI): domain Eukaryota; kingdom Metazoa; phylum Chordata; class Actinopteri; order Perciformes; family Percidae; genus Perca; species Perca flavescens. Next base: position 32,168,871 of record NC_041331.1, read on the forward strand.
TACACAGTCTTTTTTTTATAATGTACTGTAGGACGATGCTGAATGATTTATTGACTTTGAATAATCTTAAATGATGATTCCATGTACATTTTATACATGAAACACTTAACACAATATTCCAACACTTTATTCATTGTTGTTAGAATGCAGGTTAGGTAACAGATTTACATGTTATTATGTCAAAAGCAGTTTCAAGGTAATTAACAATAATACATATGCTGTGGTTGTGTGGCTTTATGATTGCTGCAGAATTTAGAATAATGCATTGGCTGAAATTATATAATGTCCGTTTGATAATGATTATGACCTTTCATGCTTTTTTCCGGCTGATTTTCCGTCTTTCACTCTTGTACACTCCCAATCTCTCGCTCCTCTTCTCATTTCTTCCCTAGCCTCCCTCATACTTGTTTCAGTCATAGGCCCATCCCGGTACCCACCCCAACAATATTTCACATCCTGATTTATTTTGGTCCTGGAGTCATGCAACCCTAAATATTGTAACTGACCCTGGGCGTATTGATCTCCCTGTGTCGGCTAGCACTGCGACTTCCTGCCTTATAACAACCCTATGAAACCCTTCATAATCTATCATCATCATCATTTAGGAAAAAAAAACCTGCGCGCCTTATTTATCTGTTTGTATGTTTGTGTTTATTTGTAGATGTGGGTAGTGCCTTTATGTGTGCACTGTGTTGGTATTTTTCTCCACATTATGTTTCTGCATTTGTATACCTGCATCTAAGTCAGCTGCATTTTGTCTGTGTGTGTATCTTTGTTTATCGTCAGGTGTGCCCATGCTGTTTCTGTGTGTGTGTGTGTGTGTGTGTGTCCTTAATGATGCTATTTTGCAAGAGGAGAGAAGAAACCCCTGTCACCATGTTAATGAGGGGTATTTATATCAGTTACCTGGCAGTAAACCACTCTGATCTCGTTTCCTCATGTCTCACTCCTACAAGACAGGTGTGTGTGTGTGTGTGTGTGTGTGTGTGTGTGTATATAAGTGCACATAAATGGGTAAAAGTACAAGAAATGTAGGCTACAGGATATCATGGACACAGCACAAAATTGTGTGTGTGTTTGTGTGTGTGTGTGTGTGTGTGTCTGTGAGAAGGAGTGTGTTGAGGGTGGAAGAGACAAAGAGGGTAAATTGAAAGGAAATGATGAGCGATGAGTCTGTGTCGCACATTAGTGTTCTGCAGTTTTTTTTTCTACAATAATTGTCTGTTTCCTTGGACCTTACTGTGTGTGTGTGTGTGTGTGTGTGTGTGAGAGAGCTTTGCGTAGCCGTAGGGTGCCGTTTCTATCCTTATCTGTACGTCCAGGAGTGTCACACGTCTAAAAACGCCTTTGGAAATTTCTACATCTTTTGACCAGAGGCCTGAATGTGTGTGTGTGTGTGTGCATGCACTTTACACCTACATTCTTGGTTGGGGCAGTGCGTGTATGTATGTATGTGTATATGTGTGCATGTGTTGGGATAGTCGGGGTGGGGGGTGAGGCCGTATCCATGGTAACATCCCAGCGCCACCCCCACTGGGTCCTAAAAGACAAAGAATCACACACACACACACACACACACACACACACACACACACACACACACACAGAGCACTACAGGGCCAGCTGAGCCAGATCAATATTTCTCCCCATTTAAAGAACTGAATTCAGAGAATGGCTTTTCAGCGCCCAGACTGCAGCCGTGCTTTAGACCTTGGGTTTTTTACACTAAACACCCAATCTGCAAAGTGGCGAGGTTTTTTTGTACCGACCCAAAATAATTCCTGGCCTGAATCTTTTTCCTTTTTCTTTTTTACTGTATTGATGGATCTTTTCAGCCCTGCTAGAATCTCTATCGTGCGGTCAATCTTTGTCTGAGTCCCCCCGTCTTCCTCTCTCTCTATTTTACCTCTTTTACTTCTGCCATCTCTCCCAACCCTGCTTCTACTGCGTGAGTGACAGGGTCAGATTGCATTCAGCATCCCCTCTCTTTGTCCCACCCTGTGGCTGACCACAGCTCAGATCCCGGCAGCTCCCTCTCGGGTCCCCTGGGGCGTCCGAGCCCATCTCTGTGGCTGAAGGGCTGGACTGGCCTTGGCCTAGTGGCCCTGCTGGCTGCCTCAAGCGTGAGAGGGGGGGCTGAGTGTCCGTGGGCAGGGGGGGCGGACTTGGTTCCTTGACTGCTGTCAGTGGGTGAAATGGAGGACAGCTCCCTCTAGCACTGCTGAGGTGTAACAACAGGGGAATAACCTAAAAAGAAAAGCTCCATTGTACATTGTACATTGTGCATGTAATGCACACAAAGAAAAGCAAACTGACCGTTTGCTTCATATGTGTACAATTACTTTTTTCCTCCAAAACATAACATGCAACATGCGAGCTGATTAATACAGGTGGATAAACACGCATGAAAGAAATGCATACAAGCACGCAGTCAAACTCTCAGACACAAACAATTGCACATAGCGCATCAAGAATCGCCTGAGGCTGATTGGTGCATCCTGTTTCTGAAACCGCCATGGGAGGTATCCGGCGCTTTCTGGTTCGATATCCTCGACAGCCCCACTGTGTGTGTGAGCATTGTGAGCGCCTGCATTTCATTAAACACATTCCATGTAGCAGTCTGTCACTCTCCTCCTCCAAATGGAATAATTCATTGTTCCTTGATTTTGTTTGTTCGGAGTCTTCGCAGGCACGAGTCTTTCCGTCTTTCGCCATTGCCGTTGAGACTGTGATCTGATTTAGGAAGTTGGTAATTGATTTCATCAGGCAACAAGGCTGTGGGCCACTCGGAGCAGAGAGTGAGAGATTGGAGGGGACTTTACCTGAGTGGGTCCATTTTCTACATAATCCTCCACAATCATCCTCCAGTCATCACCATGCTACTGGAGAGCCTGTGTGACACATTGAAGATTACGGTGCAATGCTCTCATTAGATGTTAACACTCAGTGACCTGTCAAGTGCTCTTGAACAAAGCTTCAGCAGCCTGTGGTTGCACTAATGAGAGAACAGTGCATACGTGGAGTGAAGAGAAAGTCAATTCCACACTGCAGTGAAACACACCTACACTTTAAAGAAAGGATGAGCCACTTTTAACATGCCATTGAAGTTTGACACAACACACTTAAAAGACTAAAGACCTGGTAACAGCTTGACAACACATGTCAAAGCAGCGCATGCTGCTTTTCACACTCTAATCACACACGTTCAAATCATATGCCTCCTTTACTGTAAGGCCTTTACTCAGACACACATTTTTTTTTTAGAACATCACTTAATTCAATTCAACCTTCCATCCATTTTTTACTTTTTATGTATGAGAACACTGGAGCCTATCCCAGCATGCACAATGCAAGAGACCTGGACAGGTTGCCGGTCCATCAAACACAGCTACAGGCTACAGGCAATTTAGAGTTTGCCTTTTCATTTGAGTGAATTTTCAACTCACTGCATGCAGGAGGAAAATGGAGCATCTGGAGTGAACCCACACAGACACAGAGAGCCCATTCAAGATTCACCCAAAATCCACTGGCTGAATGACTGATATTAAAAGGACTTCAGTTCACATGTTTTTGCGGTGGAAAAAAGTATGAAAACACCCACAGAAACTGCTAAAAACACACATCAATCCACTTTTCCACATCCATTAATGTGCGTTCCATTTTTCTTTGAAAACTTTTCACCACTAGAATTCATTGTAAAAGACAGACTTCCGGACCGACCACAGCTGCAATCTTTGTGGAGGACGTAAATGCAAAACAGACACATTTTAAACCTAGGGGTTTAGAGGGTCCTTGTTATTCATTGGTAAAAAGAAGTTTCACAAAATATAATAGTGTTTTATTCATACTGTCAAATCTTAACAGAAGTCATCTCAGGACACTTTACATCTCAGGACACTTTAGATCTTGACCACACTATAATTTACAGAGACCCAACAATTCACACGAGAGCATGCATTTGGTGCGACAGGAGGAAAATGACATGATGAACAGTGGCAATTATAATAACAGTAAAGCTAAAGGTAATATAACTATGGCTAGTAATAATAGTAGTAGCAGTGCAGGGCATAGCAGGGCATCAAGCAGGACAACTGCAGCAACTGCAACCACGATCCAGGTGCCACCACAATCTAATCTATCAATATAATTTTACCATTGGTGCTGCAAACTCCATGCTGCTCGGTTTTCTGCATTGATTTTGGTGTATTTAACAAGATTAATTGGTTTTATTCTCACAAGGCAAAACAAGCAACAATCTGGATTAGATCAAATATGATTTGTTGTTGCTATGAAATACATTAATAGGATAATATCATTACTATAGCAAAACAGCAAGTGAGGACAGAGTAACAAATGTATCTGGCATTGTGAGAATAACAATATTTTTAAATCAATGACTGAATTAATACATTGACAAACTTAGGAGGACATGTTATCTCTAATAAGGCTCAGACAATAGATACTTGTCAACTGGCAGAGGTTTTTCTATACCATCAAGTTAACTGTTAGGGATGGGGGCCCCAATACTGACCTTATTAAGTGCAGTGGGTATCGGCCACATTATATTTAATTCCCTGGATTAGCCCAAAACAGACATCCTCATCCAATTATTTTATCTATGAATTTGTTTTAAACTGAATTTTTTTAAACAAAATTGAATTACTATATCATAAAATATATCATCATGATAAAAAAGAGAGGTCGCATTGTGGCTTGGACTACATCCCACATAGACAAGAACCATCCAAAGATATAAGCTCAGTATTCACTGTTTTTTTTTTAGATTTGATATTGTTTTATTTTATTCTTGTAACAAACATCCAATTTTATGGTTTGATACAACATCCTCCTTCCGTGAGTAATGAATCAACAGTGCAAAAATGCGGTCCACAGATCATTGAGTGCATTTCTCCTTCGTTTTGCCTGTGACCTGTTAGAGTGCTGTGTCTCTGAGCTATTTGTGGTGGTGCTTCTTCCATCAGCAGAGACCAAGGCTTTCTGCTGAAGGGACGAGCCAAGATATACAGACCTGGCAGACACAGCCATATTTCAGATGTGATGGGAGAAGCAGGCTCTCACACTCCAATACACACACATCAAGCGACACACGGACATGTATATCAGCACACACACACACACACACACACACACACACACACACACACACACACACACACACACACACACACACACACACACACACACACACACACACACACACACACACACACACACACAGGAGGGAGGGGTGGTGAAGTGGCAGGCTAAGGGGACATAGGGAGGTGGGGCCAGGGGTTGTGTGACAAGGGGACAGGGACACACTGTCTGTTTTGTGTGTGTGTGTGTGTGTGTGAGATTGTGTGTTCCTGTGTGTGCGTGTGTGGGCATGCTTGGTGGTGACACAGACACCTTGAGGTGTTGCAGACAGCCACCAGCTGCCTGTAAATAATGTGTGCTGTAAAAGGAAAGTCAAAACCATGGAGAAAACTGTTATATATGTACAAAACGGCTTAACCTTTGCCAAATATTCTTGTGCTGCAGGCTTAACTGCTTATTATACAATTAATTCACTTCTAAGAACCTATAACAAAAAGAGATGTTTTAGAAATGCAGTAGATTTTAAATGTGGACATAGATCATGCATCCTTTTTTGTTCGAGTAACCTTTCTAGAACATGATTCCACCTGCAAATGTAATTCACTGGACCTGATGCAACTGTCATTACAAAGTTCACAGGTCACAGAAAATCCATCCATGAACTTTCTGTAGACTTGAAGATGAGTTGGGTTGAGGAACACACCTAGGGCATGGTAACAAAGATCCCATCTTTAGAAAAAGGAAGAAGGCGGAAACCTCTGGACTCTGAGTGAGACCTTGAGTCTCCAAAAGGGAAAGAAGAGCACTACTGAGAGTGGTGACAAAAACAGCCGGTAGCCTCTCTGCCAGAGCTTCAGAGTTGCTCTGTTGAGATGGAAGAAGTAGCACTCCCCGTCCATCTGGCCTTGAGGATAGTGGTGGTGAAAGGGAAGGCATTCATAAGTAGGAGTAGACTCAAGAAGACATATAGCTGTAAGGACTGCCAATGATGCTTCTGAACAAAGGATACTGAGTTGTTACAGTTTTTTTCAATTGCTTAAGCACAATTTTGACAACAGGGACCGTCTTTTTCAAAACACTACACACAATTAGCACAACCACACACACAATTAGCAGAACACCTCAGACCCTTTACAAAATGAAACACTCTTGCAAAAACTATACACTAATTTATAAAAAACATATTTTGTTACCATATTAAACACGTTTCATTTGACTTAATTATGTTTGAACCAGATACACACTGCTGTTGCTAACCTAAAACACTTTTAGCAATTCTACTTCTCAGTGATTAGAATACTGTAAATGAAATTTACAGTAAGTTCACCAAACACTACACAAGACCAATGGGGAGGAAAATATAATTTATTTCTCTCCATATACCCAAATCAGTCAACATGGAGAATCACAAGTTTTCATGCTACTACAGTAGTGTGCATAACACTGTTAGCTCAGCAAACAACAGACAAACATGAAATACGGTATCAAGTACAGGTTACAATCACACAAAAAAACAACAACATCTAACTAGCTGGATCTGGCCAGAAAATTTCATCAACATCACAGGTGATATCCTCATTGACAAGACAACCATCTTGAATGTTGAATCCATCCTTGCACAGCTGTGGCGTCGACTTGGTCACAGGCGTCCTCCATGGCCTCAATGAGGGATACCTGGGCCCCCTTCCTCCTTGTCGTTCTCGACCCTCAATCCTCAAATGTCACAGGGAGGTGTATCAAAAGTGCTGATATGGTACATACAATGAGCAGCTGATTACTGTAACTGTAGACAGATTTTCTTTTACCTGTTTCCTTGTCGAAATGTCCTCATGACAGATGTCACTGTATATCTACTAAGATTTGGCTGAACTCTTAGTCCAGTCAGTCCGTGGTTCACAACATGGTCCACTAGTGTTGCGCGACTTTCATTTGATAAATTTGGTCCTCTTCTCCATTGAGCATATTCTCCGGCTTCAGGTCTTCCTCTCCCTCTCTCTCTTCCTCTACCTCCACCTCGGCCACTACCTCTGGCTGGGCCTCTTCCTCTTCCTCTTCCTCTACCTCCTTCTCTTCCTCTGAGGATTCTCACTCTCAGTCTTCTTCTTCTGACTCCTTCCATTTTGGTTGAAAGCAGGTGAACTTACCTGCTGCATTTTATACAGTGCTTAAACCCGGTTGGTGTATCTACAATTAAGCAATCATGTGTTTGCGTACCTGGTGGCTGTGTTTAACCAATTGGTTCATGGGTGTGTTCATTTGAAAGCCTTTGCTTTGAAATTGCAAGGAAGAGACATCATGATAAATGTCTGTGTCAAATGCATACAAGTGTGTTTAGTGTTTTGCAAATCACTGTGATTTGCAAAAAGTGTGAATCTGACAATGTGCTTACAGTTGTGCAAATCTAGGCCAGTGTTTTGCTCCTTGAGTGTAAGGTTTTGCTAATTGTGGGAAAGTTTTAATTTTAGTGTGTAAGCAATTGTAAAAAACTGTAATGTTTACAGTAGTGCATTGCAAAACATATATTCAATACAGATATTTTCTGAATATAACTTATCCAGAGAGCACATACGATAATGAGTGAAAATATGTTTCAAAATGATCTAAAGTCCTTGTGTTTCTTTTGAGACAAGATGTGGAAGCACAACCACTCACTGATACCATAGGCCTTAGGCCAGACATTTTGATTTGTCAACAATGATAGCTCTGTTTTATTCAAGTGCCCCAGTAAGGGATGACAATGTGGCAGTGAGCCAGCAGGGACAATAACAGGACCCTGAAACTGAAGCAGCAAAATACAATTCAGCCATCATTCATTTCATCATTTACACCTGTACTTTTCCTACTGTGACATGTCAAAATGCCTTTTGTGAAAAAGACCTATGAAGTTGTTTTTGCAGGTGAGGCAAAACTGTACCAGTGATGAGAGGTATCTGGGTATTGTTGCTGATTTGTGTGCGTGTGTGTGTGTTCATCTTGTTTGGTGTGTTTCACAGTACTGTAACTGAGAAAGATGTGATATTTGTACACATACTGACATGTCAATTTCCAATGTAAATAAATAGCAAATATGTGACCTTTATGCATATTTTTAGACATTGACCATGATGCACAGTATAGTAATTAAATAGCATTCAGAGCAGCCTACTGTAATTGTGCACTAGTGCTGCCCCAAAACAATAGAATAGAATAGAATAGAATACACTTTATTGTCCCCGAGGGGAAATTTGTCTTGGACACAGTGCCACATCCGTTGCTTCACAACACAGACAATATGTAACATAAAAACATTCTCAAGTTAAATACAGTAAGATAAAATCAACATAAAAGTGAGATCAGCACATCGTCCTGAGACACAAGGACACAAAAGCACAAAAGACAAAAGAAGGACACACATGACAGCACAGGAAGCACAACATCCTGAGAATTAACTGTAATAATTAAAGTGCAAAGTGCAAAAATGGCTGGGGTATTTACTGCACCCCTGCTCTGCTGGACTAAGATTTACTATTGGAGTTCAGCAGCTTGACGGAAGTTGGAATAAATAATAACTTTAGTCTGATTGTTTTACATCTTGGCACACGGAATCTTCTGCCTGATGGCAGAAGTTCATATTCAGGGAAGAGAGGGTGTAGTGAGTCTGCAGTGATTAAAACAGTCTTGCATTGAAGTCAAATGAGGAGATGAGATGTGATGTCTCATTGGTCAGACAGTTATGTAAATACAAATATTTTTTCGCATATTTATTAAGGGCTTCTCTGTGTGGAAATAAAGGGACCCTATACCTGTTGGAATTAAGGTCAAGGTATGCTTGAAACAAACTTTGTGCGATGAGTCATCTGACCATGTCTAAAGGCAGACATGTTTATAGCTCTTCCAAATGGCCACACTCGAAGGCCAGGCAAAAAGCTTGAGGTCATAAGAGTGGGGGGAGACGCCATGAATCATACAAATGGGGATAACAGTGAACATTTTCAGACAGTCTCTTCTAAAAGGCATCCAGGGTGTTGCACTCAGTTGCACACATGAAAAGAGATGGCATAGTTGTGTGAAGAAAGAAAAAGAAGTGCTTATTTCAAAGGAGAAGCTTCCAATCCTGCATACCTTCTCACCTCCCCCACACATCTGCGATGCCTTTTTCCTCCTTTGTTCAGGATATTCTTGTCGTACCTCTGATTAAAAAGCCCACTTTTCACTCTAACATCAAGCTCACACTTTATTCAGCTTTACATTTTCATTAATTCCTACAACCTTACTGCATCCCGGCTCCTCGACAGCCAATTAAAAATACAAAATAGATGTTCAGTTTTGCACGAGTGTATTAGCATATTTTTTTCATGCGTGACTTGTATGTTCACCATGGCTCATTAGTGTAATACATCTGTCAGTGTTTTATTAAAAGCCCTTTTCACTGTGTCTCTACAGAGGAATATGGATCATTTTACATGGCAAAGAGTAATGTGTGAGCAGAAATCAACGTTGTCATTTATTGGCCTACGTCTTGTCCCACAACAGGAAGCTGCAGCAGGAGCGGGTGCAGCAATCATACTTTATTGTTTTATGGTTCTCAAATAAAAAAAACATGAATCATCTGGCTTTCTAAAGTGCAATGTCTAATAATATCAGAGTGACCGATTCTGCCTGCGTCTGCACTCTGAGAGAACCGTGGTGTGTGTGTGTTTGTGATTAAGAGAGTGAGAGAAAGATACACAGAGAGATTGAGTATGTGAGTGTGTGAAGGCAAACCCAGAATAAAAGATCTATGAAAAAGAAACTTGAAGCGTGTGTGACTGTAGGTCTGCTCGTGTGTCTGTATTTCTGCCAGTGTGTGTGTGTGTGTGCTGTTGCATATCAGATCATGATGACGGTTGATTAAAGTGCTTCTGTGCAAGTGTTGAGCGGGCAAAGGACTTTTAGAAATACAGGAGGCATCATACAAACTAGATTTACAGACTCGGAGCCTCTCCACAGATGAGAACTAGGTGTCATTCCTTTCAATATATCATACCTATACCTCTTCCTTTCTACTCTTTCACTCAGTGTAAGTCACTCTAGGAAAGAGCATCAGCTGAATGCTTAAAATGTAAATGTATGCTGCCTGTATAATATCCACAAATGTATGTAATAAAAGGTCCAGAGCAGCTATGTGTTTTTTCTTTTAGAAAACTAGACACTTTAGTGCATGGAAATCCAATTAGGGCATCTGTTTCCTGAGATGGAGCAACCACGCTGTCTGGCACCAACAATCATTCCACGTTAAAAGTTGTCTGGGTGAGACGTCTCTTTCACTTAAATGTTTATGGGCCAGCAATTTTTCATGCCTGCTTTGTTTGTTTTCAAGCTTTGAATGTCTCACACAAGCTTGAATGTCTGAGTGCTTATTGGTTTGATTATGCTTGTTTGGAAACACATTTGCTTTTTTTCAATAAGTCAGTTGCATATTTACATGTATTTCTCTGTGTGTTTCTGTTTTCTTCTTCAACCACTTTCTAACAGTGTGTGTCTAATAGTGCTCCATAAATTAAAAAAAATGTGTGTAACTTCCTATCCTTTTGCGGTTATAGATTACAGCACCTGACACTTACTGTACTTATGTCCCACAGAATACAGGATACCAGCCTAATCCAACTGGACCAATAGACCTGCATTGCTGTGGAGAAATGAACTGACCTGGTACATCTCCTGCTACCAATCAACCCCAAGGGGATGGGGAGCCACTACCACACCATCAAAGGCTGCTCAGAAAAAGGTGTGCATAAGTGTTTTTTTTTCTAGCTGAGCTGGCTGACATCCTGCTGGCACCCTTACATAGCTCTGTCAGACTTCTTAATTTATATTGGACCCAATGGCTCAATTTTTCATGATACACAGAATTGTGAAGCACCGAAAAACTTAATTCAACCTTTACAGCCTTTTCTTTTGCAATAATTATGTAGTAAGTCTTTTTGGGTCAGTGAGCATCACCACTATGGTGAAATGGTCTTAGTCTAGCACTTTTTGCTTAAGTAACGCCTACACTGTGTGATTTTTATGGGGCTCAACAGAACTGCAAATCCTAAAATTTCCTTTTAGCTAAAACTGGATGAACTGTGCGCTTCAAAAGATGGCCGTGAATAAAAGAGGGCCAGTGAGTGATGTTAGACAAAATACTGCTGGACTAAAAGAAAAAAAACTGACACAGTTCTATACTTCTGAGGAGCTTTACTGACAAAATACATCCCTGAGCCCATAACCCTAGCCTTAACCATCAAAACTACATGTCTAACCCCTGAACCTAACTAATCATAACTTTCTATTCATCTACAACAGAAATGAGGACAGGTAAAAACGTCCTCATTCTTAATTAAAAAAATTCTACATATTTGCTCTGCTTGATGTTCAGACAGGGACGATACACCAAAAGTCTGTCTCATCACCTACCTTTCTCTGCACTCAGTCATTTCTCTTCTATCTCATATTTATCAGCCTCTCTCTCATTCATCCTCTGTGAAATTCTCTCTCTCCCTCTCCTCTTCCTCCTCCCAGTCCACTGCTGAAACACTCATCAATTACCCTTATCCCTCTGTGTTATCCTTCTCTCAATCCCCCTTCATCTTCCCAACCCATCCAGCGGAGTGGTTCCTCCTGGTTGGCTGCGGGCCACCCAACCCCGTCCCTGTCAGTCACCCTGCTCGGTAGCTGAGCGGAGACTGACAGCTCCATGAGCAAATCAATAATAATCTTCAACCAGTGTAATCCTATACCTGAGGATATCCCTTAGTGCACCCACATCTTCCTGGTTTCACTCACTGTTTCATATCTTTTGATTAGCATATTCAGTGTAGTTGTGCAGAAATAAGCAGGCTCGGAAGAAAACAGAAGGTGAGCTGAGTGTGACGTAGATAAACAAGCCAAATTATTTGAAAAGCGGGAAAGTGTATCTGTTATGTGCATGACCATACACTGTAACACACAAATACACGCTCGTACACTCTTGCCGTCCTGTCCTGACTGTCACCGAGGCTAAGGTCATCTGGTTTGATGTATGAGCCGACTCATATGACAACCTTCATATAACTCCAACCTCTTTCCTCCCCAAGAAAATTAACAGGAAGGGCTGAAGGACTGAAGGAGAAGATGTGATCTTGCTCTTGTCTCATAAAAAACAAAATATAATACAGCTAAACTCTCTGTGCCTGAGTCTTATTTCTGGCCCCTCTCTTGTGTGTGAACCTTTCCCTCCTGTTGGATGCTTGTAATGCTGGGAATCTGCAGGAGTTTAATCACATTCTCTCTCAGTGTATCAATCTGGGAAACAATTCTGAGTGTTTGATTAAAATGCAAAATTCAAATCGCTTATTCGCCAGTCACAATTGACATTAGTTGTACTCACCATGCAACAATGGAAACAAAAAGTAAGTAGTTACTTTTTTCCCCCCAGTTCTGCCGTCACAGTTAGCATATGGAGCAGCTTTTTTTTATCAGCCAATGACAGAGGAGATACAACAAAATAGAGGGAGATGAAACTGTGTAGAGATAGTCAACAGTCTACTGAGTTTGGTGATCCCTCTGACTAAGAAGAAGTACAGAAGGGAATCATAGCTTTCAGCTAGATCAGTCTTTTTGAGAGGAGCAAGGGGTCCTGCTGTTTTGTAAAGCAGGAGTAGAGGAACTCCTTCACTGTTCTGCCTTCTTCACACTTCTTCTTTCTCTTAATCCACTTGCCCTCACTCAGCTTCCTCTGTGTGCAGGTCCCTCAGATACTATCTCCATCTGCTGTAATTATAGAGACCCCCACCCCCTATTCTCTCAGCCTCACAAACACATACGCACACAGAAGACCCTGGTGTAATTCATGCTGCCTAAGGGGTCATGAGAGATTATGAGTGGGATCGATCAACGTGATGGTTCACACACACAAACACTCACACACACACATGCACAACCTCATCATCGATGAGGGCCTCCTTACCTCCCCTCTCCTACTGAGGGACATCCTGCAGCTAATGAGGACACACAAACACCGTTGACTCTATCGACCACCTAAGCTTAACAAGGTACTTCATATATGGCCCCGCTGGAAGACCATCAGCCTGAAGATTCCGTGCTCCACACCTGCTCCACCACCGGAAAGTGTAGTTAAAGACACAATTAGCACACAATCAAACAACGTCCTGGTGAAGTCTTCACTCTCTCCCACTGCTATCACTTCCTGGACTCTTCTTGCAGTTTCTCTTCATTAGTGGGAGTTTTATGTCATACCACAGATGTAGATACAATTTCCAACTAATGTAATCTCTACAGCAAATCATTAACATAAAGTTGTCACTTTTACATTTGCCACAGTGACAACCCAGGTGATTATTCCACATATTTGTGTAGCATTAACATTTGCAGGAGCTCTTCTTTAAAGCCGTTACACACCAACAAGATGGCCGACCGTAGGCATAAAAAACCAGTCGGACGGATCAGTCTCCTCGAGTTGGATGCAAAATGTGTTATTTATGATGTAAAATATTTTCTGGCAAAAAACGCCCACTTTTATTAATACAACAGGCATTAGAATAGGCGGGTAGAATTTAAGGATGTGGACGTTGGAGTAGTTACCATAAGGGGGGGATGTTTATCTTTCACCTTGCCTACCTGCCTAAATTAAACTTAAAGTTTTCATTTGTTTTTCTCATTTATTATTTAATTATGATGATGAGTATCCACATGTTTTTCCATGAGTGAACTTTATGGTATTTTGAGATTAAGACACATTTTCCATTCATACTGTACATAAATCAATCCATTCATAACTGATTGTCCTGTTCAGGGCTAGTGTATCCCAGCATGCACTGGGTGAGAAGCAAGGTCCACACTGATGTGAACATTGTAAAAAAGTGATAGCCTGGGAAGTTGTATTACTCTGAAGCCATATGGCGAGGGTAGTGTTAATGTAGAGAATCACGTTGAGTGTGTTTGAACACTCCACACACCACAACAAGCTGGCCAAACAACTTTTTAGATAATATCGATGCCCAGCAAAGTGTCTATCATAGCCTAATGTCTGCATGTCGAGCTGTGTGTTTGTATGTTGAAGGTGTGTTTGCAGATGTGGACTTGCTCATACAGTATGTGTGCCTGTGAGAGGATACTTGTGACTTCACTGTTTGCATTCAAACATGGTTGTGTGTGTGATGTATGGATTATGGAAGCTGACTGCTGGGGTCCAGAGCAGGTGTCAGGTTGCTGCTGGGAACATGAAAGAGTCTCTGAGGGGGGGAGGGGACTGGTCAGCAAACCTGACCTACAGAATCAATGTCCTTATAAAAGAGCAAATGACAAGATCAGAAGAATGGCTACCATCAGGAAGTCACAGAGGACAGGTAAAGTACAAAGGACAAAGGACAATAAATAACTATTTGATTCAAAAATATAAAGCCACTTAGGTATATATTGTGCAACAAAAAAAAGTCTAATCTTTAAAAAAATATTGCATACACTCTCCTCCAAAGTGTCTGCACTGATGACATTTTTTTTGTAATAACAGTGTGAAGTTATGTGGATTTATAGCATGCAGTGGAAATGGCATATATACACTCTACTATACTGTATATATAAGTATAACAAATTTAGTTTATGCTCTTCAGAACAGCTAGTGAGTAGACATTGTGGTGAGATTGTTTTTGTGAATCCAATTGGCCACCATTCTGTCATTAAAGTCCTATTTTAATGTCAAACATGATTGAATTGGCACTTGGATATATGGAAAAGCCTTACTGTAATACCTGCTAAAGTTCATTATGTTTGAATTTACACTGTGTAACACAATATTCCCTTCACCTGTTTACAGGCTTTTACAAACAGGTTGACCTCCTGAACACGTCTAAGTACACTGCGTGTTATATGCCAATCTTAAAAGCTCTTGAAAAGTTCAACCCATTTCACTGGAAGAAAAGTGCCATCTGCATCAGCTGTCATCAGGCGTAAAGTTCATTCAGCCCTGATTGTGACATTGGATCACATTCAGTCACCACACAATGCACACAAAGGGCAACGATTCAAGACACTCAGATAAAGACCTGCAGACCCCAAGTGTCTTCAGTGTGCTGGTGGGGGACCAGAAGACCACTCCTCCTCCTGTATCGACATTGTGTGCCCTTTCAGAGCACCCCGCCACCTTGGTTTCCTTTATCTCTGGGTAGGATGGCTCTGCAGCAAACAGTGGGGTTCCCCCACTACAGGAGCAGGGGCTTTCTCCACCTAAAGGTCGGCATTGTTGCCCAGAGGCTTCAGATCCTCACTCCATTCTGCTCCTCTCCAGACTGTCCAGCCATCAATCCACTTCAAACATGCACATGCATTTTTTCTATGTCAGAAATCTTAAGGTTTTGGTTGGGTCAGACACTGAAGGCCAGATCTACCAACATAGTCACAATCCAAGGTGTTGCACAAAAGCAATGGTAGGTGCAAATGCTCTCAGTTGGGTAAAGTTCAGTTCAGTGATTTGTAAAAGAGGAGCGGAGTTGTTTTCATTGTAAAGCTGGAAGATTTTTTACTAAGATGTTAGAAGGTAAACGTAAATATTCTGAACTAGGATGTCCTTTATTATTATATCATGGGTATAGGGATATACAGTATCATAGGCTTGCGAACTTTAGAAGATGCAACTGTGAAGGGTTATTACAGTTTTTCTCGATCGCTAGGACACTTTTTTCAATACTTTTAACAACTTTCCTAAACTCTTAACGCACCAACACAACTACAACACACGATTGGCAAAACAGTTAATTTCATGCTCAAAATCACACATTGTAAACTAAACTCCAACACTGATTTTCAAAATACAATAATTCACTAACACAATACACTGTTTACCAAAACAATGCAATCATGTCTCAAAATCAAATAATTCTTCCAAAACACTAACACATGTTCTCTCCCAACAGGAACATTTAGTCAATCATAGCACAATGTCATACAAAACACTAACATCCCATGGAATTACAGAAACTGCATTATTTTATATGTGTCAGTCAGGTCTGCCCTTTCAAGACAATCAGATAAAGGCCTGCAGACCCCAAGTGTCTTCACTGTGCTGGTGGGGGACCAGAAGACCACTCCTATATTTGTGTTTCAATTTACAATATGATCAGCTGTTCACTTTGACTTTAGCCTATAAGTTAGGTTTAGAACATGATGTTATCTGTTCTGACATACAGTGTGAAAGCATTTGTACATTTGGCAGTAAAGATCCATTGTTTTGGTTTTGGTGGAGCTTGTGTGTAAAAGAAGTTCAAGCATTTTAAATGTGTGTTAACTGTATGCATTTTGTGAAATGTGTTAATTGTATAGCCTACACAGACGGATGTTGTGCTAACTGTGTTAAGAGTTTAGGAAAGTTGTTAAAAGTATTGAAAAACGTGTCATAGTGATCGTAAAAAACTGTAACTCAGCATCAAAAGCTTAATCAAAACCACGTCACGCCTAAAGCTACAAGTCGCATGTGCCAGTGCAGTAGTTACTGGTGTCCTCATTGGAGAGCTTAAACATAAAAATAAATCTGGCACAAAATCGGAAATAAAACCATCAACTTTTTTGTTTGAGCATGTAGGGCAGTACATCACACATCATTATCTCAGGTTTGGATACAAATAGTTGACATACATTTATGGAAGTCTGTGCTGAAATTGTTAGGGACCTGTTTCATGTGTGTTAAACAGAGCATTCCTTTACTTAAAATAAATACGATAGGGGGGCTCCAAGATCAGGTCATTTTGTGAATGTGGCCCGACAGTAATGGAGAGAGGAAACTGGCAAATGCAGGTAGCTTGACGTTTTGCAGGCGCAGCAGTTGTAATGAAGGCACCTAGTTAGGTGAACACGGCTGTAATGAAGAGGGGTGATTAGCGAGCGAGACCCTAATGAGGGCGTGTTTATTGAGAGGCAGTTGGATGAAAGTGTTTCTGGGAGAGAGGGAGAGAGAGGTGTGGGAAGAAGGGGGAGAGAAAGAACTTATGGGCTGAGTGATGCTGCCAGAGCCAATTCATTACGACTGCAGCTCTGTCAATCCTGCTCATCTCCTGTAGCACTAGACCACTAATGGAATTAGTCCCTGTCACACACACACACACACACACACACACACACACACACACACACACACATAGCAAGAGAGACCGAGAGAGACAGATACACATACACAAACACACACTGCATTAACACAATGGGTCCTGCAGATATATCTCTGTGTCAAAGCTCTCACACTTGCTGCCATAAATCCTTGGAGGTCAGAAGGGTAGCCACACACATGCAGCATACACACACACACACTGCACATTAAAAAAAAAAAATAAACCACAGAATAATGAAAATATTCTAACATACACAGAAAGAACATCATTACGTATGTATTTGTTTTGTTTACATTTTGAACATTGAGTACTCCCTGGCTCACCTAGAATCAATCCACACTGAAATGTCAGAAGCAGAACAAACCGGCATGGAGGAGAATAAGAGAATAACATTAATCTAAATTAGAAACTCTCTCCGGTAAATAATTGATGAAACATTCTGTTTATCCAGTCCAGGCTGAATCTGAACCTGTATTAGGTTTTCAGCGGCACACGACAAGACAATGCCTTTGACTGAGAGCTGGTTATCTGATTTGATCGAATAGAGGTCAACACCATCCGGTCAGTCCTGAAGACAGAAGATCACCCACCCCCCTCCCTCCTTACAAACCCTATCAACCATCCTTCCTGACCATCCCCCAATCATCTCCCCCCGTGGCTACCACCTCCTCCTTTTCCTCCCTGCTGCTCTGAGTGAGCGGTCATTAGATTACACCAACGGTCATGACCGTAAGGATTCTCCATCACTTTCCAGTAAACTCCATTCCCCGAGACCTAACCAGACCAGCAGGAGGCTATAGGGCAGGGACATACATCCCAACCTGAATGTATTTCTGCTGTGTTTCATATAGGGGGCATGTTGCATTTGAACATTTGTAAGATCAAGTGGAAAAGACAGAAACCCTACAGATCTGCCATGATAGGCAGACGCTACAACATATGCTCCATCACAGCAGGGTGGTATGTTTTTATGGTCAGCTCCCCCCACCCCTGAAGGCCCAACCTCTTTCCTTCTGAGCGGTCAGAGAGTGAATCAAAGACTATCGTGATTGGCTGGCTTTGACTGGACGACCTCAGAGGGCAAGGGTGAGCGACCCCACAGGCCTGGTGAAGAGTCAATTCTCCCCAGGTCAAAGGTCGGAAGTAATGCCCCCCTACAGCAGCTTCAGGAGCAGGAGCATCAGGGGGATGAGCTGTGTTACAGCAAGCCTGAGTGCCGCACACACACATCAAAGAGATTGGAAGAGGAGAGGTGAGTGTGAAGAGCTTGATTGGGAGTGACCGAGGGTGATGTGATGCGGTGATGCAGGGGGGGAGGTGGTGAGGAAGATGGGGAGGGTGGTGTTTGGTCCTCTGAATGCCTTTGACCTCTGCACTGACCCCCTGCTGAACACCCCCCTACCCAGTAATGATTGTGCTTGTGTATACATTTTGTAGTGTTTTCATATAGCTTTAGGTTTGGAACTAGCACAAATAGTACATATCTATCTATCTATCTATCTATCTATCTATCTATCTATCTATCTATCTATCTATCTATCTATCTATCTATCTATCTATCTATCTATCTATCTATCCATCCATCTATCTATTTATCTAGCTATCTATCCATCCATCCATCTAGCTATTTATCTATCTAGGAGTTGGACTGAGTTATGGAGGGGTCGTGAAGGATCTCACTCTCTCTTGTTCTCTTGCTCTGTCCTCTCTCATTGTTTTTCCTCTTCAACCAGTGAAACCCAATACAATATAAAGCAACAGGAAGTGGCGAAGGTCAACATTGGCCCAAACAAACACTACTCTTTTACTCTAAGCCTCCTACGTCAAGGTGGAAATTCAGCTTTTCAGCACTGATGTAAGCTGGTGTATCAGAGCATGATACAAGTATATCTTTATATATCATGTTATCATTGATGATTTTGAGACATGCTGATTTTTTACTTTGCTTTTAGTGAACAACCAAAAGAGATCTGTTTAGCTATCCATCCATCCATCCATCCATCCATTGCTAGACAGCAATAGTCCACTAGCTGGGACTTAGGGGACTCTTTGTGGCAAAAATGAGGTTAGGAGGTTGTTTTTAAATCAACCACAAGACACTGTTGATTGAATAATTAATGTGTACCTTCATGTAAAGGGGAAACCCCACACTCACCACAAAAAAGGACACTTTCAGTCTCCTTCCATAATCTCTGTTTCCACTAAATTTCCAAGAAGAGCACCCACAAACTAGCCTGGTTGACACCAGACCCTTCTCAGTTGTAACTGAGAGTGGGTCTGGGCAAGCTTCATTCACAGCGCATTTCAGAAGGGGCGTCACCAACGGACGCCGCTCAAATGCCTCTGGGCACAATTAGATAGTCCTTTAACCACTCAGACCAACGATCCGGGTGACGTAGCAGCGACATCAACGGGTTGCTGCCGAAGCGGTGGCCGTCATGTTGAATGTAAACAAAAAGCTGCTTGCATCATCATGTAAAGCCTGCCTCAACTGTTGTGATTGGTGCCTCGATTTGGAAAAATTGGAAATGGGCTGGAATAGGCTCTTTGCCAGACTGACTTGCAAAGCAAATTTCAAATTTGCTGGAAGTTCGTCAGGGTTTTCCCAGGCTACCCACAAACCACAAACAAACCATCAAATATCTATATCCATCCATACATCCATCGATCCACAGGTCCAGTGAGGCAATATGGCTGACTGTCCTCTCCTCCCCCCTCCAGTGGATTATTTCCTGTTCTGTCCCTTTCTCCTCCCTTCTCATCTGATCGGTTCCACTCCCTCCTCCTCTTCTCTTCTGGTTAGCTGTCTTTGACCCTTGTCCCCTTGTGTGATCATGCTAACACTGCACACACTCCCATGCACTGTGACAAACAGCCTGACGCACACACACACACACACACACACACACACACACACACACACACACACACAAATATCATCTAAGTGACTGAATGCTCTTGACAGCGTGGAGAAACACAGCTGGTTTAAAACACAGTGAGATGAGACTTTAATGTGTGTGACCAGGGACTCCTGCTGGCATCCGAACACTAACTACTAACAATGAAAACACACATACATACAGACACACATGCACACATGCACGCATGCACGCATGCACGCACACAAGCACGCACACACACACACACACACACACACACACACACACACACACACACACACACATATAAAGACCACAGTCACATGTGCACAAAGCATCGATGTACAGTAAATTACACATAAATTCATATAGACTCCAATCTCTTTTACATACATTGACACACAAACCATTACGTTCTCACACACTGCAGTCACACTGACAATCTGTGTGTTCTCAAATTCACACACCAAGCTGTGCATGTAGACACATCATGTATGCATTCATTGTATGTGTACTGTCCTTGTGCCCCTTTTCTTGTGTGTGCGACTGTGCGTATGTATGTATGTATGTATGTAGTGTGTGTGTGTGTGTGTGTGTGTGTGTGTGTGTTTGTGTCTGTGTGCATGCAGCCTCCACGGTGAAACACTGCACCAGAGAGAGATTGGAATCAATACTTTCTGCTCCATCATTTGTCACATCTTTACAAGGCTGAAGCCATCTGAACACCAGTCTATTCTACTTTGGTGTCATTTATCAAATTGCCCCACCTTGCAAAGACACACACACACACACACACACACACACACACACACACACACACACACACACACACATACAATAGCACAAACACATGCTCCTATTTAAACAGTCACTTTTGTCATTCTTTTGTCAACAGTAATTTTTATGTCTGGACTAATGATCTACTGTACATTAGCAAAATATTGTCTTGTAATTTGATTGCCTTATGTCTTTGAGCCTTAAATTCTTGAAATAGTCTCTTTAATTACATCTCTGCTTTCAAGAGGATGTTCAAAGAATTTGCCTTGCCTCTGTAAAAAGTTACACTTATCTTTTTTCCAAGCCGATAACGTATTTCTCCACAACAGCCAACAGAGTGCATGCTGAGTGTATAACAGGATCTTGGAAAATTCTGCGAGATTGCTCCACTAACCAATTTTCCTAAACCCTGTGGTAACATTCCAAAAGCCCAGATATGACTTTATTCAATTCATCCACAAACGATAAAGCAATTAACCCCGATAACTTTCCACTGCCTTACACATGGGCTGCCACACACACACACACACAAACACACACACACACACACACACACACACACACAAAAAACGCACGCACACACACACACGATTTATAACATACTGTAAGTGCAGTTTATCCAGATAATAAGCATTCTCAGGAGAGGGCTCTTATTCAGTTCAGTTTTCCAGGAAGGTTTAAGAAACACTTAGGCCTGGATGATACTTTTAAAATGTATCATATTTTTCTACTTTTTAATAGATCATCATTTCACAGCATTAACGTTTTCCAATAAAAATTAATTTTATTTAAAAGTGCATGATCTCGGATAGGGGTATGCCAAACATCAGGCCTATGAGCCCAGGATTGGTGCATTCATGTCTTTCCTCGACAATAGGAGATAACTTCCTAGAGGTCTATAATTTACTGAATGGACTGCTACCTTTTCTTTTTTTTATTATTTTAGGCCTTTATTTGAGAGGACAGCTTAGATTTGAAAGTGGAGAGAGAGGGGGAACGAAGAGAGAGGAATGAGCCTCCGTACATGGGGCGCACGCACTACCAGGTAAGCCACGGCAGGCGCCCCACCTGCTTCCTTTTATCATTTACGGAGCCCCCCTAGGGTCAGCTGAGCAAAAAAAAGCCATGCGTAAATCCGTAAACACAGTTTATAGACTGTGCTCTCGGATTCATAATCTGTGCCCTCGGTTTTGTAAACTATGCCCTTGAATTCACAATCCTAACCCCTGCCCCTTATCCCTTAGGTGGCGTTTTGTCAACATGCCACAACCTGAGGGAGTGTTAATGTTATGTTAATGTTCACATTACTGTGTACTGTCTGAATATTTGAACGTATTTTTAAAGGTCCCATGACATGGTGCTCTTTGGATGCTTTTACAGTTTTTTACGATCACTATGACACTTTTTTCAACACTTTTAACAACTTTCCTAAACTCTTAACACAGTTAGCACAACATCTGTCTGTGTAGGCTATACAATTAACACATTTCTTGTTGCTTTGACACAAAATGCATACAGTTAACACACATTTAAAATGCTTGAACTTCTTTTACACACAAGCTCCACCAAAACCGAAACAATGGATCTTTACTGCCAAATGTACAAATGCTTTCACACTGTATGTCAGAACAGATAACATCATGTTCTAAACCTAACTTATAGGCTAAAGTCAAAGTGAACAGCTGATCATATTGTAAATTGAAACCAAAATATATCCCCTGCATTTTATACATGCATTTATTGAGAAACAACTGATTGAAGTTATAGTTCAATCACAGCTGATTCCCTTCTAAGAAACACACTCAGGTGTTGTGGTTCTTTCAATCACATGATCATATGGTAGTACAGTAAAAGAGGACCTATTTGAACAATATACTGTAGATGAACACAGAAAATAAGAAAAATGCCTTCACAACACATACAATTCTGTCTCTGTCTCCTTTTTTTCATAAACCGTACATTCTATAAAGCTACTCTGAGATGGGTCAATCATTTTTTGGATTGAATCTCTGCAGCAAAAGAAACAAATTGGTGAGCGGGTAGAGCAGGCGCACATATACTTTGTATATACGTTTATACGTTTGTGCCTCGACGCAGAGGTCCAGAGTTCAAATCCGACTTGTGACGATTTCCTGCATGTTTTCCCCCTCTCTCTCTCTCCCCTTTCTCAACAAGCTGTCCTGTCAAATAAAGGTGGAAAAGCCCAAAAAATTATCTTCAAAAAAAATGTACTAAACTAAACCCAACAAAACAAAAATGTAGAGAGGCTTCAACAGAAACTGCAATGCAAAACACAGTATATGATCAATACAATCACTTGTATCTGTTGTATAAGGGCAGACCTGACTGACACATATAAAATAATGCAGTTTCTGTAATTCCATGGGATGTTAGTGTTTTGTATGACATTGTGCTATGATTGACTAAATGTTCCTGTTGGGAGAGAACATGTGTTAGTGTTTTGGAAGAATTATTTGATTTTGAGACATGATTGCATTGTTTTGGTATTTTGGTAACATAGTGTATTGTGTTAGTGAATTATTGTATTTTGAAAATCAGTGTTGGAGTTTAATTTACAATGTGTGATTTTGAGCATGAAATTAACTGTTCTGCCATTCGTGTGTTGTAGGTGTGTTGGTGCGTTAAGAGTTTAGGAAAGTTGAGGGGGGGTGCAAGGTGGAGGGGGGGGGGGGGGCCTTGATCAACTGCCATTTTGCTCGTTTGAAAGCCATGATGTCTCTCTCTCTCTCTCTCTCATGGGTGGGCCAAATTCTCTGGGCGGGCAAAGCAGAGAAAGGGGAGGTAACCTTGCTCCTTATGACCTCATAAGGAGCAAGATTCCAGATCGGCCCATCTGAGCTTTCATTTTCTCAAAGGCAGAGCAGGATACCCAGGGCTCGGTTTACACCTATCACCATTTCTAGCCACTGGGGGACCGTAGGCAGGCAGGGGGAACGCATATTATTGTTAAAAAAACTCATAAAGTGAAATTTTCATGCCATGGGACATTTAATGATTTGGCCATATTGTTATTGAAACTTTCAAGCCAATGAAGCCCTTTTGAATTTCAGGTAGCCTAGCGTTTTCAGGACAATCTGAAGGAACAGAGCAGGAGGGATGGTATGATGAGGATAGTGGAGGGTGCTGGCTATTATGTTGCTAGGTGTTCAGGTGGGGTGAGATCTGGTGTTTGTGAAGGTCTTTCAGTTAGCCCTTATGCATCTGCGTTATGTTTCTCCACTCATTTATTCAGTATTTTACTCTAATTTGCCACCAATCTATATAATATAAACCCTTTGCCTGGGTGTCAACCTATCAAATATAAAAATTACATTTGTAATGCACAAATTACTATTTTTGTATTCTTAAAGCACAACAACATATAATGTCACAACGAAAAACAATAATAAAGTATAATAAAACAAAGAATGAAATGCTTCTTTAAGGGTAGAGGAAATGTGTCTATTTCTAATGCTAATAAAAGCCTTTTAAATCCCATTTGATTATCTTGAAAATGCCGTGACATGAAGCTTGCAATAAGCCTGTTTTTCTTAGCTCATGAAAAGTTGACATTTTGTAAATTCATGGTGTTCACGTTTATGTATGTACAACACACACACACACACACACCCACACACAGACACACAGACACACAGACATAAAAACAGTACATCATCTACATACATTTAATTGCATTGTACTGCCACATGTCCTGTCTCAAAATTCACTGTGTGGGACAAAACAGAAAGAAAGCAGGAAAAAATACATCTTAATCTGACCAGTTGGAAAAACAACCCAACACAGACCCAAAAGATCTGCATAGTGTTACACCTACATGCATCACAGAGTGAGACATGATGACGTGTTTGAGAAAAAAAAGAAACTCCCAATTTTCAGACTAGCCCTTTTGATCTGCCCTCAGGCCTGCTGGTGGGTATCTTCTAATGAGGAGTCGGCCATTGACCATCCTCTGTCTGTTGATTCTTATTGGTGGCATGCACTAATAGAATTCTGCAGTTCTGGAATCAAAGTAGTTTTAAGATAAGAGATGTAAAATGGCGGTCTATTCTGCTAATAAGTACTAAATATTTATATGTGCATTTAGGGATTAGACATACACTCAGCAGGTTCAGGTCAATTTCTATATTTCAATTTACATATTACTACAATTTCCCAAGATGCTTGTTTTACATTATCAATCTTATCGATATCAATCTTGCAACAAATTATGAGTTAAACAAAGAATAAAACTGTTGTAGCTGTATTAGATCAGAGGCAGTGCGACCACAGATTGCAACTTGACAAACTTTACCAAAGAAAACAGGATAATAATGTAGAAACTTGAAAGGTTTAAGTAAAATACATCCTGATGAACATTTTTGTCTGTATGAATAGTGTGTTTGGATCATTGCCACAATTGACAGAAGAGGGATACGGTAGCTACCACACAAGTTAAAGCGAAGGTAACACCTCAGACCACTGGGACTTGCAACTGAACATCTCACACCTCTTCTTTACCAGGCCTGGAACAAGACGACAGGCTTTCTCCATTTACACCCATTGATTCTGTCACTGACATGTGTTTGAGTCTTGTTTGGCTAAAAGTCGAACTTTAGGACACATCAAACCATTTAGTTCATGTTCTCAACCTCTGTGATCGAAAACCTTACGTCCTGGGGAGGGAGACAATGGTAGGACTCAAGAAACGACAATATCAAACCAAAATGGTGTCATGTGAACAGAAACTAGATGTGCATGATGAAAGCCAGAAGCATATTAAACATCAATATAGCCAAATATAATCTATGAATATAAATTGTTCTGCAACTGCGGTCTGCAAGACCATTGATTCAGATCACTAAGGCCTCTGTCCTGTGCAAATGGGATTGTTACTGCTCAAATAAATTAAAAGCAAAAGGCAGATGTGTGTTAATTAGCACCCACGATGATGGAAAAATTAATTGGAGAAGCAGTTTATATAATCATAATTATACTGTACTTCATGTTGAAAATGATTAAATCATATTTTGACAAGTTACACAGCATTTAGTTTGTGCTTGTTGATAAAATCTTAAAATAGCAGTGGCAACACACACAACGTCTATTCTTAGAGTAACGTCTCATTTACATGCTTCTCCCACTTTTGCACCATGCATACACTGTATGTTGGAGGTGCCTTTTACTTGATCTTTTATTTTTATATATATATATTTAAAATACTTTTTTGTGATGTAGGAATAGCACACTCATGTACCAAAGAGCAATCCAGCACTTTTATTGTGAAATCCAAGTAAATGGCATGGACTATATCAGTTATATCATGTTGTCAATCTTTTCATCTTCAAAATTAATATCTGGTAATAATTAACTCCAGAAGACCTAAGTGATTACACTTTATGTTAATGTTAAATTATATATTTGGGCTAACTGTTGATATGCCCACACGTCAACTGTGCTGTGTCCAATCACTTTTAATGCACCAACATTAAAAGCTGTATTGTCGTAGCTCTTATGTTTGAAGCCGTGGTGAGGATGGTGGAGTGCTTAGGCGTGACTCTGTAAAGTGGAATCATCTTTCCTTTGAAAGGACAGATAGTTAGAACTCCTCTTTGAGAGTGATCGTTAAGGATAACCACTAACACCACAGCCCGAGAAGAGACAATTACCCGCAATCACACCGGCCGCCAGTGGAGTGGCATTTTATGCAAGTGTTTTTGTGTGTGTACGTGTGTATGCGCGTGGAGGTTTGTTCTCTCCTTCGCTTGGCGTCTGGATGGCCCCCGTCTGCCAAGCCAGTCATCTGTCACCATTACAGGACAAAGGCAGCAGCGTCTCAGGGCCATTACTGAGATTGCTGGAGATGATTTGGAGTGTCCTCCTCAGCACCGAGAAAATCATTTCCTCACAAAGAGGCTGCCCGTCGGCTCTGCGGGCCCCTGCCAGCCTACGGGACAAACTACAGAGCCCTTCTTCTGCCTCAGTTGCCTCCAGGAGTGATGGACATAAAGTACACACAGAGAGAGAGAACCAATCAGAAAACAGACAGAAAAGAAAGCCAAAGAGAGCAACAAATAGTGGATTAAAAGCTGAGCAAATGAAAAAGCTGAGAGAAAAGCATGAAGAATTAGTGCATCTCTTAATGTGATTTAAGGGAAGAAGACAGTTAAGAAAAATTTAAATAAAGGAAATGCTGCCAGGCTGGAATGAGAGAAAACTAAGTGTGGAATAAAGTTGAATTAGCCAATTTCTAACACACTTCCTTGATTTGAACTATGTTTATTCTCGTTTTTCGTTTCCCCCCTTCTATCTTTCATCTTATGCTTCCTCTTTTTCACCCAGTCTCTTTCTTCTCGCTCACACACACACACACACACACACACACACACACACACACACACACACACACACTCACACACACAGCTGGCTAGATATGTAGCTTCATTTACAATCTAGCTGACCTTGGCTGGAATGTGGATGAGTGTTTAAAGATCAGTGCTGTGATGTGAGCACTGTTTGTTTGTGTGTGTGTGTGTGTGTGTGTGTGTGTGTGTGTGTGTGTGTGTGTGTGTGTGTGTGGATAACTGGTCAGTGGCTGGAGTGTTGCAGTCACCCCCTTCCACCTTCTCACCTCACCAAACCCACTCACACATAAGCACACCTCTGACACACAGAGATCATGATGAATTGTCCTCTCTGTAGATCCAGATTGTTTTTAAGGTTTAATTCAGTTTCTTCCTGTGCTTGGATGAGCAGCTGTGTGTATGTGTGTGTGTGTGTGTGTGTGTGTGTGTGTGTGTGTGTGTGTGTGTGTGTGTGTGTGTGTGTGTGTGTGTGTTGACGAATGTGTTTGCACCGCTGTGTAGGTGTGTCACAGTATGTGTGTGAGAAAGAAAGGCAGAGAGGAAGTGAAAGAGCGAACAAACTGGCGTTATGGATCTCAGGTCTAATGTACTCCAGCAGGTCAGTGAGTGGGGGCCTCCAGTAGCCATGGAAACGACAAAACCTGATCAATACCCAAGGTTACGACCTCTAAACTGCAACCCCTCCCCCAAATTCCCATCTCTCCTTCCCATTTCTCCCCTCATCCCACCACATCTATCTATCTATCTATCTATCTATCTATCTATCTATCTATCTATCTATCTATCTATCTATCTATCACAACCCTTTCCTGGTCAGCCCAGCTCTCTTGAGGCCTCTCTAATTGCACTTGTTTGCTTTTTCACATATATAGTAAAATCCTCCTTCTCACCTACAAATCTCTTTATGCCCTGGCCCCACAGTACCTCTCTGACCTCCTCCATCCATACACCCCACCCCGAAACCTGCGGTCCTCAGACGCTGGCCTGCTCTCCATTCTCCACACCCGACTCTGTACCTTCGGAGACAGAGCCTTTAGTGTTGCAGCCCCATCCCTCTGGAACACCTTACCTGCAGATATCCAAAATGCTACATCCCTGGACATATTTAAAAAACTCCTGAAACACCACCTGTTTACCACAACCTACAACCTCCTTTAGTTTAGCCAAAGTAATTCTGTAAAGTGTCCTTGGGTTTCTTGAAAGGCACTATATAAATTATTATTATATCATCAATGTGCAGTCAAAACCCAATCTAACCCCAGCATTATGGGGTGCCTTGAGGATGGGCCAAGTGTGATGCAAAATTTGTTGTCTCCAAATTTACATAACACAGCAAAAAACGAGGCAACATTAACATTTACTACATTGTCATGTTACATTGTCATACATATCAAAACACTAACAGGACTTAAAGTACAGCAATGTTATTTGCTCTTTGAGGCTGTTCTTAGGCATAATGTTTAATTTCTTTAGGCACTTCATACCTGTAAATGGATAATCGACAATAGAGATATGACAGGAAACGAGGAGAGAGAAATGGCTAGTGACATGCAATAAAAGGTGCTTTACCAATTTGACCATCTTGGTTTAGCATGCTAACATTAGTTAATTAGCACTAAACTGCTGAGAGCAATGTCATCATTTTGCTGTTATTTTGTAATATTGGACACATTTAAATTTTGACATTACATAAAACAGATTCTTACAGATATCCATGGTGTCATTCTTAGCTAAAAAGGTTGTATGGTTGTTAGCAAAACAGAGAATAAAATTAATGATACAAGTGGAAAGACAAAAGAGAAGAAAAACTGATTAACTGTCAGAGACTTCTTGGCTTTGCACAGTGTATTTATCAATACAGAGACAGCACCCCTTTCTGTCTGTGAGGGCAGGAAAAGTAGAAAATGTTGGACATCTTCCAGTCTGCAAACCACAGACCAAAACCTCCATTTAAAGTTATCAATATCAATCAATCTTGGCCTTCCTTTAAACTGAATAAAAGGTATGAGTTATCTTCATCAGTGCTACACAATAAACTGATACCATCTGGCAGAAAAGGGAGGACAAAGCAAAAAAGAAGAGGCAACATTGACTAATCACAATAAAATCTTCTGCACAGACACATATACTACGGTACCATTTCTGACATAATCTTGTCCTGTGGCTTTCAAAGACTGCATTTCTTACCCATAAGGTGGGGTAGAAGAAAGAGTGTCTTTAAACTTTGATAGTGTACTGTGTAGTGTTCATCTGTGTTAAGCTGCTAAGGCCTTCTTTTGATATCAAATGATACAATAGGAAAACATATCTAAGTATACTTTTAGTACCATCTTGCTGTGCCAACGATTTGCAAAATGTACCTATTTTTCAAGAGAACAGAACATCACTCATCAATTCATATTAAGCAAAGTTGTAGTTACAGTAATGAACAATTAAAAATACAGAGATTACTATATAAATAAATAGACAAAAGGAAATAAAAACATCAATAAATAGTATAAATACTTTACAGTAACATGTATATTATCATAATACGATTTAAAAAAAGGCCACAGAAATAGTAACTTATAGCAGTAGTGTTACAGTTTTTCTTGATTGCATTGATGCAGCAGTCAACAGTGTATGAGCTCTTCCAATCAATCATTACACAGTGGACAGCAAAATACAAAATACAGCACTCAGTGTGAATCAGTGCACCATTGCTTGTCATTGTAGCCTATTACTGGACGTAGCTCTCATGCCAGTGCCATTTGTTGTCAAATTTGCCTTCTTGCAAAGAATTGGATCCAGAATCAGAAATGCTTTGATGCAAATGTTATTGATTCCATTGATTCTTATTTTCAAACTGTGGCTGTAAACTGAAATACTGTAAATATTACACAAAATACATATAAACCAA
The DNA here is from genome assembly GCF_004354835.1 of Perca flavescens. Taxonomy (NCBI): domain Eukaryota; kingdom Metazoa; phylum Chordata; class Actinopteri; order Perciformes; family Percidae; genus Perca; species Perca flavescens. The sequence goes on from NC_041331.1 coordinate 32,198,980, forward strand.
AATAAAATCTATTAGAGTGTAATAAATTAAGAAAATAAAAATAAAATCTTTTACAGTAAAGTATAAACATCTATTACTGTAGAGTATAAGAAATAGCCACTATTGATAGTCAGTCTCTTCTGTCTTGACGATGGGGCCACATGGTCTAACCCTGCAGACTGATTGCTAATTGAAGGAAGGAGTGTAGGAGTGAAGGAGTGTGAAACAGGTGCTTCAGTGATTTCATACTGATGTAGGTAGTTTCTAATAGTTAGGAACAGATGGTTTCTGTTTGGTTACCATAGCTAAAACAACAGAGTTTGGACTGCTTAAATGACATCCGTGTTAACTGTTCTGCAAAAGGGTGGGGGAAATGTGTCAATCCAATGAGAAAGGGTTAACACATTTGCAAGAGGTGTCTTCTGCTCTGCTGAGACGGTGATGATGAAAACCGAGTGGATCCCAGTTTCTTTAAGCAAGTCAAAGCAATCAAGAAAAACTGTAATAGTAGTGGTATAATAGTAATAGTAACCTAGTAGTAGTAACATGCCTGGATGGTAACAGATTTACATTTTCCTATGAAATCTAGCAAGACTTATATTTTGTACACTCAGCATATGTCCACGCTAACAAAAAAAATGAACAGAAGCCAGCAGTAAAAAATAATGAGTAGGAGGAGGTGGAGGTGGTGGGGTCCTACACTGAGTGACTTTAAACCCGTTAAACCCTCCACAGATTGCGCTAGTGTTTTGACAATGGCCAGTAAACTATCTAAATTGCAGTGTTTTAGCACCTGTCTTTCTGTGCTGAGCTGTGTAGCGAGGCGTGAGGCTGTCAGCCTTGTCAAACGGCCTTTCTTTCTCTCCTTTTTTCTCTCCCTGCACGGCTGCTATCATCATCACCGGCCTTTCAGACACCAAACTTTGTCCCTTTATCTCCGATTGTGCCTCTCCTTCACTATCCCGCGAAAATTACCCTTTCATTTTGTTGTGCCATAAAATTACAGCCTGGTGAAGATTGGCAGTGTTTTTCTGCAGAGGGAGGGGGGCAAATCAATGTTTTTGTTGTGCATGTGTGTGTGTGTGTGTGTGTATGGGCGTCTTCAGAATGTCAGAATTTAGTGATGTGGGATCGATGTGCCATTGTTCATGTGTATGTGTGTGCGTGTGTGCGCGTGTGTGTGTGTGCCCATGTCTCACAGCTATCATGGAAGATAACAGGACTCTTGGTAATGCCAGGCTACAGGGGCAAAGACCCCTGTTTTACTGACACTTTTAGATTTTTTCAATCAGTAAGAGGAAAATAACAAAGTAGTACTGGAGGTGAGGACCTGTGGTGGGGCAAACCAAGAAGTGGAGTGCTGCGGTTGATCTATGTTAGAAAGTACTCATATTCACACCAAATCAAAGCAGACCACACACGGATTCTCTTGTTTCTTTATTAAAGTTGAGGCTTCACTTCTTCTCATGGAAAAAAACAATCTCAGATGTCACAACCTAGCTCAAAAGTGTGTGCAAAAGGAGGGAGACCACACATATAGTGAGACGATCTTGCAGGTCTGATTTACAGAGGCTCCTCCCCTCTCCAGAAGACCAGGGGAGACACTGCATAGAACAGAGTGGAAAGGATGTTACCATTAATGAAGTTGTAAAGAATTACAAAGATGCGCAGGAAAAGGCCATCATCTGCCATAATGTTGATGTGTCAGATGTCTAGGTTATAAGGCTGCAAAAACAGAACCCACCACATGATCCTTTAGTTTGGATTCTGAAGAGAATTCAAAAAGGTGACTGGGTTATGATCAGTACAACATTTGGCCTCCCAGCATCAAGGTAGACATGGATGTGTCGCAACGCCAAGGTCAATACCGGCACTTCTTTTTCTGCCACTGAGTAGTTCAGCTGGTAGGAGTTAAACTTCTTAGAAAACTAGCTACCTGGATGATCACACCTTGTATGTCAGCTCGAAGAAGTACAGCACCTTCTCCAATATGGCTGGCATCCACTTGAAGAAGGCTGGTCCAAGCGAGGGGCAAATGAAACTAGTGCGTTAGTTCTTTAACTAAATCCCAAAACCTCAGTTAGTTCCTTTTTTTTGTAATGGCAACATGAAACTTATCAATAGCTGAAACTTTGGTACAAACAGGCAGCACATGACCTTCATCCACAACCATACCACGACATATCAAGGTAAATGTTATTTATAGTCCCACTTTACCTTAAGAAGACCATGTGTGATTGAAACATTGTCAACTCAGCCCAATATTCCAGTAAATTAGTTCCATATTGGATGATTTCACAGTTCACTATTTACATCCCGTACCAAAATAGAAAGTAGTGTGTCCTATATGTAGATAGTTTTGTAGATGTTTTTGTCCCATTACAAACTTTTTCTCTTAAATATGTTCTTAAGAAAGTCCCTAAGAAAAGTCTACGTCTGATTCATGACGTGTTCTTAAACAGCAGAATTGTTCGCAGGTGGGTTCTCAGGTGGGAATGATGAATCCCAATGTCTCCGTAAATTGAAAGCTCATGCCCGTTAATTCTTTTTAACACAGGCAAACGCCCTCATAATTCCCATAAAAGGGCATGAGATGGCAGGGCCGTGTCGTGTGCACACTTAGAGAAATGTCCAAAAGATGCAGCAAAGACGGAGGAAGCCTCCACTCCAAAAGAAAGAAAAACTTTAGTAATTCAAAAAAATTGCAGAAGTGGAGGTACAGCGGCAAGAAGTTAGTGAAAAACGAGGTATCATATTTAGTAGTGTCAGCAGTGCATACTAAGCAGCAAATAAAAACGATGCAAGGAATGCAGTTACTCATGCAGTGACCACTGTATCCGGAGAAGGGCGCAGAACTGATGAAGCAGAAAAGAAATGGTTTCATGGCAAAAAATGTTTTCAAAACATAGAAGATACTCTTGGCGTATAAATAGCGTGATCAGTCACTTATTATTGGATGGCAGGGTTCCCCATTAACATAATTGATGTGAACTGAAGGCAAAGCAAGGCAAGTTTATTTATATAGGCCTCGCACAATTCATACACAATGGCAATTCAAAGTGCTTTACAAATGAGCAGTAGTGTGTATTTATTAAAACAAACAAATGTATAATTATGTGTAAAATAATGAAAATAATTAGTTACAAAATGGAGAGAAAACGGTATAGCTACTTGCTTTGCGCAAACTTGTCAGCTCTAAATTGTGCGTAAGAGTGCTCTTGAGTGTGCATAGATTCTGTTCTTACCTAAGAAAAAATCCCAAATAACAAAACATTGGTGAATGCCAGATTCTTGGTGAAAACTGTGTAAGTGGGGTTTAACAACACATTAGTTCTTAAGAACGTTTGGTGAATGAGACCCATTGGTCCCCTTTTTAATAACGGCAACCACCACCATGACCTTTCCCTATTTTTAACTGTTTTACTTTAATTAAAACCACAGTTTACAGTATTTTATTTCAGGTATTTTACAATACCATGATCTTTCCCTATCCTTATACTGTAGGTGCCATGGACATATATTGTATAGAGCATGATTTTTTTAGCATTAGATGCAAAACAACATTGTAATTCAATATAATCCAAGGTTTTTCGAGATCTGATGTATTACTGTAAGTAAAAGGGCATATTAGCACAATGGTATCTTAGACTTGCACAGTGAATAAAATAAAGACCAGTGTTGTGAACATCAGCTCATTCCTGGACAGTCTCTCGTTACTGTCTCTTTTTTGCTATCAAAACTCTTTGAGAGACAGAGACAGTGTCTGTTGTTATCAGCGTAAAACAGGCTGCTTCCTCAGACAATTCTTTGTCTGGTCAATTAATAACCAGCATCGATATTAGCATGTTTGCGTAAGGAGCGAAGGAATAAGGGCATGCATTACCAATGACGCCATTTCGTTATCTCTCTTCTAAGTTGACATTTTGCTCCATTGATACTCTGCCGCTTCCTTGTTGGCTGGAGAGTCAAAATAAACATGGAGTCCAGTTTGCACACAATCTGAAAGCTATTCATCTAATTTGGGGGTTTTGTCATGTATTTTCAGCATGGTTATAACATGGGACTAGTCTGCCTTCATGACTATTATTAGCACTACAAAGCTATAAATCTGAAGTTGTTAGATATGTCTTACGATGTAGACAGTAAGAAAATGGGTTTCATGCAAGAACCACTTGAATAAACGGATTTATTGCCTGTCTTAGTCGCTGTCCAGATCGGAACATCCTCTGTTCCACCTGACAGTGAACATCACTTGTAGCCTATTAGTAGGTATTCTCTTATATCTCCATGACTGTCACACCCCCTTGACCACCTCCTGTTTTTAAATCAAGTCATGGACTGCTTTGTATTTCTGCCACAGTACAGCTCTGCATGATGACAGTAGTATTATTCCTATTTAAAAAAATATTCCCGACAACATGCCTTGAAGCTTTGTTGTGTGAAATTCTCCTTTTTTCTCACAATGGTGAATACAAAAATGTGCATGAGTCACAATGCAACAAAAAACAATTGTGTCTTTGTATTTAATTAAACAATTGTCTGCAAAGGTGCTTGGTATGAGATTCAGTGGCACAAGCCTGGCAACATTGTGACAATTCTGATTTTCTTTATTTGTTTTTATTGAGCCAATAATCCACCTCCTCACTCGTTACTCACAGCCAACATTTGATATGAGTATCCATGAAGCAGACTGAGTTCTGGTACTGCATTGAATACTGTATGTAATTCTTTTTCGCTGAAAGCTTTCTGGATCCATACCAACTACCTTTCTTCGACGCATGTAGAAGAAGGGTGACCTTTATGGCTTTTAAATAGCGTAAAGCTACCAATTCATGCTTTTTGTCCTATCAATAGCCTCTTGATATTGCAAATCCCAAAAGTATCTGATATTATAGCAAAAGAACAGCAGGAGAATGTGGAAGGCATTTACTTGTGGCAAAGTGAGGAAAGAGGCAGAGTGAGAGGCAAGCTGCAAGGTGCCATCAGTGCAGAGAAATGGGAGTGAAAAGGATGAAAACCTATAAATGAAAATCAATACAAGAAGGCAGGAAGGCATAAGAACTGGGGGAGGAGGTAATAGAATAGACTAAAGATAAATAATGAGGACAGGAGGAAGGGGAAAGAAATGAGATGGGAGAGCAGAAAGAAGGAGACAAAGAAAAATGATGGCAGAATACAATCACAGGAATGTATTTGTTATTGTGTGGCTGTCCTTGCCAGCAATAGACTCAAGTTAGAAGATGGACAAATTTGGCCTCAGTAGATTTGATGAGTGAAAAGTGCTCAAATCTCCACTATTCTTTTCAGTTTCTAAAGACTCTCTGATTGAACATGCACTTATGGCAACATTATTTACTATAAAATAACAGTTTCAAAATCATTTTGATCCTACTCTAAATTGTAATAAGGTGAATGGAGCCTCCTTCATTCCCACACTGTGCCCAGAACTTTGGTGAGCAGTTATGATCTCCCTGGAGAAGTGTTGTAACGCTTCCACCACTAACTTTGGGGAAACTGGATCATATTTAGTGGAGAAAATGAAGAGGATAACAGCTTATTGTATTCGTTCAAGTTACTCTCTTGAACTCTATGGGCTATCTTACACCCGGCGCAGCGCATGGGCCTATGGGCATGCTGGTCTTACAGGGAGGTGTGTTCAGGTGAATTCTTGGCGTATTGAAGTGATCGCGCCATTGACCAACAAAAGCTTGGTCTAAAGTAGCGCAGCATTTCATTGTTATTTTAACAGCAAATTAGTAAAACTAGTACAGTGCCCGTTGAAAATGTACCTGTTTGGAATGGGCCGATTGCTTGGCCTGTGATAAGAATGTAATCACAAAATATCACAATGACAATGTGGAGTAATCAGACATGGACTCATGGCAGTGCGCTACCCACCTGGTCCGTTATGAGAGCCAATCAGCACATATCTGCGTTCATCAACCACCACAATCGGACTTTGTGTGTGTGTGTGTGTGTGTGTGTGTGTGTGTGTGTGTGTGTGTGTTTGTGTGCGTGCAGAGAGAGAGAGAGAGAGAGAGAGAGACGGTGTTGTCTCGTGTCATATGATCATTAACAAATTTAACATTTCAGCAAACGTGTTCATTTCATCACAGGTTTAGTGGCGACGGTAATGTTATTAGTTAGCTGTATACTTAATTTTTACCTGGGGTGAGTCTGATGAAAAGTGCTGTGTCGGCCCAGTTCAGCTCTGAGATTTTCTTGCATTGCACAGCGCTGTGAAGGAATAATCTCCGAGATTAGGTGAGGTGTGGTTAAATAGTCTTCTAGCTGAAAAACCTGTAAAACACTGTTGCCTAAGTTTCTTTAACAAGTAACTCCCTTTCACCGCTAAGGCTGCTCTTCATCATCTGACCTCCCTGAAACCAGCTAATTTCTCTATATTTATTACTTTGTGTTAGTCTTTGAAAAGTACTATTATTTTGACTGGTTTCCAACACTTAATTATATACAAAGTGGTCTGTTCAGTCTCTTAATTCATAACACCAGCACTGGCATAACAATCATTCTAGAAATCTATTCAGGTGTGTATCTATTTGTATGAATGTTTGCTTGTTCACAGAGTGCATTTGTAAAAGAAGCTATTTAATTGTATTTGGAAACAGAGATGATGGGTGCGAGCCTCCAGGCTATTGATATGTTTCTGTGCCTGTGTGAATGCAGCATCTCATCATACCCTGAGATATTTCAACACAACCATCGATCAGCTTCACCAACACCCAGATCAGATGATACCGGGCTGTGTTACAGGAAGCATGTGTGTTTAAGTGTGCGTTTGAGCCAAGGACAAAAACAGCTGCGAGGAACGAAGAAAGAATCACCTTATTTCTTACTTTCAGGGTAGGAGAATTAAAATGTTAAATTAATGATGAAAAAAACAGATGAATGATGATAATTATGTATTTGTGTGTGTTTGTGTGTGTGTGTTTGTTGAGATCAATCATGAATGAGTGCAGATACTCCACCATCACACTGTGCAACTCTCTGGACGCAGGCCAAACAGGAAAGGGAGGCTGGCATCAATTACACACACACACACACACACACACACGTACACACTGAACGCACAGCACCAAGAGCACAGAGCTGTGAGGCCAGTTCCATCTGTGATTCTTCAAAGAGTTTGGCTAATATTGATTTGGTGCCAAGGTTAGCAGCTCATTCAGGGAGAGTGGAGCTTTCAGGAGCAGCTGGAAGGAGCTGAGACCACAGCCGGAGACGGAGGCTGAGACCTTGAGCTGAAACACACGGCGGCAATCCTCTGTTGGGGCTAACAATGTCTCCAAGCACACCATCACAATCACAATGTAGACAAAGACAAATAAACACACTGACACATAGGCGGGCGCACACACACACACACACACACACACACACACACACACACACACACACACACATACGCATGCATACTTACATGCACTCTCCCTCTCACATCATGAGCGTGCCGCATTGAATGTAGAGTGGGAAAGAGGGCAAAAGAGTGTGAGAGAGGGAAGATGTGTTCTGTGTGTGTGTTTGTTGTGCAGAGACAGAGGATTAGTTGTGTTTTTGAGAAAGTGATTGAGGCTCTTAAATTCAGCTCTCGTCCCTGGCCAGAGGACCTCTGGGCTAACGCTGTGTTGTTATACTGTTGTGCAACATTTGTCGGCGTGCTCTGTGAACGTGTGTGTGTGTGTGTGTGTGTGTGTGTGTGTGTGCGTGTGTGTGTGTGTGTGTGTGTGTGTCTGCAACTTTGCTTTGTACAGTCCTTGCTTTATTTTCTCCGATGCACTAATTTAGCATGCTCATCTAGCTCAGCTAACAAGACATTGGGCATTTTTATGTGTGGGTTTAACTGCTGACATACACTTATTTGATACCTGTCATACATAAGAACAGAGAGAGTTTTTCCCTTCTATAACCAACATTTCAGAAAACAAATGGAGATGCAGGATACTCGGATACTGCATTGCTAAAATATAGAACATTTCTGCTATGAAAACCTTCATCATGACACTTCCAATGTGTCTCTGCAAGAACACAAAAACAAAAATACAAAGTTTATGCTCACTTTGAGGCCAGAAGCAGAGGTGGGTGCAACTCTCACACCCATCTCCCTTTTTGAACATGATGTCAGGAGGGCTTTCAAGCACGTAAACACCAAGAAAGCAGCAGGACCTGACGGTATCAGCGGACGGGTTCTCAAACTGAGTGCTGACCAACTAGGTAAACCGGTATTCACGATGATATTCAACCTGTCACTGTTTCAGTCTGTCATACTCACATGCTTCAAGAAGTCCACCATCATTCCTGTACCCAAGAAAACAAGACCAGCCAGTCTAAATGACTGCTACTCAGTGGTACTCACCTCTGTAGTGACCTTAACACTGGAGCACCCCAGGGCTGTGTTCTGTCTTTTGAGTCCCCTGCTGTACCCTGTACACACACGAGCCACTTTCGACTCCAACAACATGATCAAGTTTGCTGATGACACAGCTGTGGTGCGCCTGATCACAGACAACAACGAAAAGACCTACCTGAGAGAAGTAGAGGATGTGACCTTTCTGATGTAAGGACAACAACCTACTCCTGATGTCAGCAAGACTAAAGAGATGATAGTAGACTTTGGGAAGAAGCAGCGCAAGAACTACGACCCCCTTAACATCAACGGGTCCTTGGTGGAGAGGACCTTGGTGTCTACATCACTGAGGGTCTGACTTGGGTGCTGCATACTGACTCAGTTGTAAGAAGGTCAAGGCAGAGACTTTGTTTCACAAACAAATACTGAGGAATTTGTACTCCTGCATCATTGAGAGCGTCCTGACAGGGAACATCACTGATACCGTAACAGCACCGAACAGGACCGCACGGCCCTGAAAAGAGTGTTTTTTTGGCTTTATGATGAATCATGCACAAGTTGAAAGAGCTGATGGAATTACATTTCTACCATTTCACAATATTTTTTATTATAAAAACAACAACTGAATTAGACACTTGCAACTTGACAAGGTTTAGCACCACATACTTGTCAAGTTGCAAGTGTCTAATTCAGTTGTTTTTTTATGCAAGATAAATTCAGGTATACAATAGTTTCTTCTGTATAGTAATACAAGCTGTACTCTTGGAATTGCAACAAAAATCTAAAAAAGTTTTCTTTCATGTCATTCCCTATAGAAGCTTCCTTTATGCTCTTATCCAACAACTGTCCTCCATTACGACTGCAGTTAGGTCTAATGTCAAACGTTAGAAGAAGATGATTATAACTCAAAATTCTACCAACTAAGTACAAAGCCATTACTTACAACTTCCAATGGCTGATGAAAGAGAACATTTTCATTTTAGCCTATATACCGTATACTTTATCGTCTGCAAGGATAAGGAGTGTGTCTGGGGGCATGTGGGTGGGGATCAGGGAGTGCTGAATAGTCTCAGTTTTCTTTTAAGATGCAGACAGTAGTGTAATGGTAGGCCTACTGTAAGTGTCCTGGGTTCACCCAACTTGACTTAAAGGAAATAATATACGAACAATAAGTCCAAACGTCTCAATTTAAACTTTGTTATTATTTACAACATTTTGGTGCAACACACCACACATTCCTTAACGCCCATGCCTCTCCCAAACAAAGAAAAGTTGATGGCGACGGAGATAACAAAAACAGGGACGTATTTATCTTGTACTTTAGTGGATCATAACATATCGGGCATGCAGGTTCAAAATTAGACCAACTTTTCTATGATGTAAGGTGCTGCCAAGATGGCGGTGGCCGGAGCCACCAGGTGCCACCAGGGATGCCACGTAACGCGTTACTTGTAACGCATTACTCTAATCTGACCACTTTTTTCACTAACGAGTAATCTAACGCCTTACTATTTCCAAACCAGTAATCAGATTAAAGTTACTTATCCAAGTCACTGTGCGTTACTATTTTTGTCATTTTCCTTAGTAAAAATATATATTTTTGCTTTCTTCTTGCGTCTCGGGGAGTGAAGTCACGTATGCGACAAGTCACGTTTTCAGCATGTGGACAGTTCACGTGTACCACGCAGCGACACAGACGTAAACAACAATGGAGGGAGGAGAGAGATGCACGCTTCTAGCTGGAAATACAGTCACTATTTTGAGTTTGTGTCAGCTAAAGACGGCAATATTAAGGTTCATTGTACACTCTGTGCTGGTGGCGACAAAGTGCTATCTAGCTACAAAAACACTACGTCGAATCTGAAGAACCATTTGGAGTCGCAGCGCTGCAGTCAAACTTACAGAGCAAGTCCCAGCAGGTGGAGCGAAGCAGAGAGCAGGAGGTCCCCCACCACCCAAACAACAAAAACTGGACTTCGGTGCAAAACCAGTAAGTGGAGAGTTGAAGAAGTTGGTCGGGCAGTAGGCCTACGTTGTAGCGGAAATGCTGCCCTTAAACACGGCTGACTCGCTCCCTTTTGTGCCACAATAACCTAGATCCTACTACTGGCAATGCCTAGCAACCTCACAGTAAACCAAGTAATTAAAATCAAGTAATCTGTAAAGTAACTAAGTTACTTTTAAAATCAAGTAATCTGTAAAGTAACTAAGTTACTTTTTCAAAGTAACTGTGGCAACACTGGGTGCCACCCACTTTGAACTTCATTTTGGCAATTGAGAAATCTATGGGTGAAATCAGAGACTATGCCCATATTTTTGATACACACACGCATGCACTCATACACATGACCGAATGCATGATCCCCTCCAGGCTTATGCCTGGGGGGGATCATGAAACAGAACAGGAAAATGAAAAACTCATGTCTGAGTAATTTGTCATATTGCTGTCAGTGGTAAGGAAAAAAAGTTCCTAAGCACACCAGCTTTAATCTAAAGAACGAGTATCAGTTTTCATGTTTACTCCTGAAAAGTTTACTTTTACAAGGTTTCAATTTGACAGCAGCAATATACTGACGTGCATGTGCGCCTGTGCGTCTGTGCACGCTCACACGCCCCCGCACATCACCGCCTCCGCCGTCATCATTCAGACTAATCCCCTCACAGACCCCTCATGTTGCTCTTTGAGTACAAAGCGTGTTCTGGGCTTAAAACAGCAGCACAAAGACACAAATAAAAAACCTGCTGAGACTTTTGACCTTTCGGCTGGGATTACAGTTTTCAAACAGCGTTCAAGGAATTCAGCTTTCACATCCACACAGCTTTTCAAACAGTCTCCCTGCTCCCTTCATCTCTGCTTGCTCGCCATTTAATGGCCCTCATTTTTGTTAAATACCATGAGTATTCTAGAGTGAATGTGCTGTGTCTTAGTTTTCTGTTGGGTTTGTTGCTTCTGGCTGATAAGGAATACATAAGATGATATCATACAGTCACAACTTTGCTGCTTACAGTATGTGTTCATGCTCCATCTGTGGTTTTGTTCTGGTCTTTTTACTAAATAGAGTAAATAAATAGAAATGTTTAAAGAATAATCTTTTTACATATAAACTACACACTACAGCTGTTCTGACATGAAACATACCACAATAGCACAAAACTGAATGCAGAAACTTCATGTTTTTACATTTAAAGTAAAATATTTCCCTGTAGATATTTACCGAATCATTCTCAGATAATTATCAGTGAAACAGCAGAGCTGTTTCGGCTTTGTCTTTTGATTACATCACAGACTGGGGCTCTGTTGTTTTCCTGGCTTCCAGCTTTAGTAGACAGTTTTTCATGCGTGCAAATATTGATTAAATTGTCGAGCACAAGGAACTACAAGGAATTACATATGTGAATTCTGTTTCAGGCAGGATTTTTTGCTTTAACTGGAGTTCGCCTACGAGCGGTTTTCTGAGCTGTTCTGAGTATCACTCGGCTCAAAGTATGTCACTGTATGTGTATACTAACAAGCTTATGCATCAGAAACACACACACACACACACACACACACACACACACACACACACACACACACACACACACACACACACACACACACACACACACACAGCAGAGTCTTACTCATTAGAGCAACTTTAAAACAAAACATGAACAAACTGTATTTAAAAAAAGACCAGAAACACAACAATGAAGGGACTATCCCATAAAGGTATACTGTTAAACGTGTGTGTGTGTGTGTGTGTGTGTGTCTAGCAGCACGAGTCATTGTCTGGTGATTCTACTCCAACCTACGCTCTCCCTCGCTTTCCTCTTCCCCTACAGCCCATCCCCCCCTGAACACACAGACACACACACATTTTCTTCTCACTTCTGCTTGGCCGTTGACGCCTCTGCGGATCAATATGTGCAATTCTGGAGAAATACTGCATCACCATGGCAACCAGGCCCCCGGTCCTAGAGGAGAGCTACAAACCATACAGCTTGGTTTCTGTCCCACCTTCTCCACTCTCCCTCGTCATTTTATGACTTTTGTGTAATATTTTGCATCTGGGTAATAGTGTACCATTTCATTCGTGTTGTTTTAGTTGTTTTCATTAATATTATGTTAATTTTATTTATTTATTACCGTTTTATATCATTTAACAGTCCATATAAACTTAAGAAAACTATTGTTGGGCTTTCTATGTTTATCTCTAGGGTCTCTATTTTCTCCTTATGTGGTGTCATGCTCGAGGTCTCCTCACACTGCCGACCAACTTCTCTTATAGTCAAGATCATATACATGTGGACTTTCCAGACCCTCATTGATTGCAATCTCCTATGCAAACACAGCATGTGCATGATTTAATATTATAACAGAGATGTTTGTGTTGTCCAGGACAAATATGTTGTTCTCCGTCATGACACAGTGACCAGTAGAGAGCAGGACAGGAGAGGTGAGAGGGACCCAGTGACAAGCAACATTGATCTTGAGATTTTAACACAAAACAGAGCAGCGGCATGGGGCATAGTTGTTGATTAAGCGATACACTGTAATAACACCTTAATTAACACAAGAATTAGCAGACTCACCTCACCTGCAACCCCACAATCCTGCAGATTTCCCACTAACTCCAAAGCGTTTGGCACCAAATGTAAAATGTGGAGTCCAGTAGAGTTGAGAAAGGCTCTTTTTTGCCAGATGAAATTGTAACCACCAGCCTGTTATTTATTGTTAATCTCTGAATTATATATATAGAGTGACAAATGAAAGATTATTTGTCTTATAATTATTGCCATGGCACTGTCGTAAACCAGAGAGATGACAAAACACTAATTCATGTTTCATCTCCAGCAGGCCGGATTACAGGGGCGATTCTAGGATCTAACCTTTAGGTGGGCTCAGCCCCGAATGAGAATGTGACACGGATACAGTGCCTTAAGCGTTAACCCCCCCTGCTAAATCAATAATTTCATTAGCAGATAATCTCTGAGCTAGCAACTGAACAACAACGTCAGCTAACATTTTTTTACACTATTAACACTACGATGGAACTAAACCTGACACTTATGAGTCACAGTAAACGACCAGTTTGACACAATGTTCTAACATTCAGCAAATTTAGTTGCTTACGTTTCAATTTGGGTTCTAACCTGCGCCATGAAATTACCAACTTTTTCTCTGGAGACTACCAATGTTAAACTTCATAACCACACTCCTGCTCTCCCTCTTACAGATCAGATAGAGACTCAGCCAAAGGCGGGAGTCAGGCACAACCACCTCCGATTGGCCAAAACTACGTTTCTGTTAACCCTTTCCTTGACTGGGTTACAGGTGCATAGCATTGGCGACAGCGACACAGGATATTAAACCTGTTTTAAGCTCTTTGAACCTGTAATTTTTTGTCCTCTGTCACTAACAGACATGTTTGCAAACTCTCACTTGAAGCACCAAAATTTATATAAAAAAAGTATTTTTAATATTATGGGGGGCTGAGATGAAAGTTAGGGCTTGAGCCCCCCTAAAAAGGGTAAAAAATCGCCCATGGGATATTTGATGCACTTTGGCATGTCCAAACAGTGGGTTGAGAAGATACAATTCATTCAAATTCTGCAGCAAACCTACTTATCCAAGGTCTTAAATAGGACCGATTTACATTGCAAATATGTGACATCATGTTCACTCTCTGTAGTGTAGATGCCAAAAACCACAGAAACAAACAATAGAATACCAATCTTACGAATATTAGGGAGAAAACCCAAGAGAGCTTTTATGCAACATCTTAGAACATACATTCAGTTTTCAATTTTTGACTGTTTATTGGTGTATGTGTGTACTTGTGGCTGTGTCTGCCTGTGGCTGTGTGTGTGTGTGTGTGTGTGTGTGTGTGTGTGTGTGTGTGTGTGTGTGTGTGTGTGTGTGTGTGTGTGTGTGTGTGTGTGTGTGTGTGTGTGTGTGTGTGTGTGTGTGCGTCTGAGGCTAATGAAGCAGTCTGACAGGGAGACAGGGATCTATACCTTCCCTGTGTCCAGACTCTCTTCCCAGGAGGCGAGCTGCCGGACCAACCTTGGGACCCTAAAGACCAAGACAGAGAAGACCTATCACGTAGGCTGTCTGTCAGAAGAAGGCAATGATGTTCATTTAGTGTTTATCACAAAATAATAGGCCTACTATATCTTATTCCAATACAGATTCTTTCTAATGTGTTGCTTCAGACCCAACAGGTTGTTATCTCTCATCCTCCTCTCTGTTTCCTTTCTGTCACTTGTTTTTGCCACATCCATCACCTACGAGAAGTGTATGTGTGTGTGTGTACGTCTCCCCAATGCAGCTTCAAGGCGGAGGCTGCCACGCTCCAGAGATGTGACGGACATAAGCCATCAAAGACAGAAAGACGTGTGGCAGATATGCAGCTAAAAATACACTTCTCCCTCTCTCTCACACCATCATTTTTTTTCTTCACCCCTCCTTTCCTTGTCCTATATGCCTGCATTTCATTTTTACTGCAAAATTGCCAAAAGTAACTACTATTTACAAATTATTTACAGAAAAATGTATACATCCTTTATTTTCCCATATAAGGTCAGTTAAGTCTTAATTTCCATGCAATTAAAATCCTACAATGAGGATCATGATATTCTTTTTTGATGCACCCATAAAAGAATAATCTATGAGGGTTTTTGCATCTTTTAGTTCTAATGATTTCCTTTTATTAAGGATAATGTGACAAAAGAATTCAAATGCAGTTTTCATTTTACTGCCCCAGCTACCTGTAGCTGTGGTTGGCACATAGCCTGAGGAAAACTGCTTTATGGAAAAGAAAAATCAATGGCAAATTCGTGAAGGACATTCAATGACATTCACATTCAACACTCTAAAGGGAGGATTAAAAAATTGAACAGTGGCCTTAGGAGAGCTTGCACATAGGGGATAAAATAAAAAAGGCACAACAGTTTGATTCACTACAATAAGACTGTGTCAGGGCTGTGTCAGAACTTTTAACACATTCATGTGAAACTTTTCAAAACATTTTTTAAATATCTAAAGATACTGCACAGAAAATGCAGATGTTACTGAATCTACTATTAAAATGGATTCCCAAGAAATGGTCATTAATAGTCAGTGATGCCACATCATCCCTAAGTCGACACTTACAAAGTGGAATTACTCCGCGGCTCATCAAAAGGAAATCCGTCCGGTGCTGTGGAGAAAATCAATGACAAAATCATCAAGGACATTCAGGGACAATCACATTCAGCGTGTGAAAGGAGCCTAAAGAGAAAAACAACCACATATAGGTGATTATCTTTCACTCTTCAAAGTATGAGGCTTGCTACATTATGATCAATACTTTCTCATCTTTTTGTTGCTGTAATGCAGAGTGCATACCATCTTGTAGCCCCTGATTCAGTATGTGCCCATCTCAGCATATGCTTCCTCATCAAAGAGTCAGACACAGGAAATATTTTAATGTAGACAGGGGTGGGGCTCCATTATAGAAAAAAAGCACACAGCTCATAGAGCAGATTTCCATTCAAATAAAAAATACAATGATCCAAATGTAAACAACTTCTCTATCAAAACTGAAAATACAGGATTGGAACCTTCTCTTTGTCAAAAATGGACACCAGAGAAAAACATTAGGTCTAGGTTTATAATATAAAGTTATTAATATTTTCTGATATTAAATGAATCTCTGTTAATTGTGCTGCCTGTCTTGGCCAGGACACTCTTGTAAAAGAGATTCTTAATCTCAATGAGTATATTCCTGGTTAAATGAAGGATAAATAATTGTTTGTGTACATCAGTAACACTAGTTGAACATGGCCTTATTTTTAATTAATTACAAATTTTAAAGAACACACAAAATGTCTATTTTTCATCTGTACATCAGACGTTTTATTTATATATTCAAATATATGTTTAAAATAAGTGATTAGTAAGTCATTTTAGATCATTGGTGAACTAAATCTAAATTAGATTAAAAAAAATACTGGGTGCATAATCCGGTTTTCTTTTTTCACACTGTTTCTCCTGACTTTCTATCACTGTCAAGTGTTTTTTAAGTGTACAGGACGTTGTTCATTGTAAAGTGTGGTGAAAATTAGCAAATCCAACAAATTTTGGTATGGGGGACCCAAATCTGCACCTTTTAAAAATGGACAAATTTTGGCAGCAGTGCCAAGATCGAAAAGTGGCTGATGGCCTGCCACTGTGATACAGAGGCATAAAACATGCCACTCACGACAGCCAGGGGTGTAGCACAGCATTCTCGGCCCTGTAGAAAAGCATTCTCTTTGGGGTCCCACTCCCCGCATCCACAGTTATTCTTTCTAGCATCTTTTTGGGCCCTCCTCACATGAGGGACGTGTGTACTCAGTGGTAGGCAACTGTCGGTGACAAACAGTAAAGTAATTTCATATATTCTTGCCGATGTAGTTAGCATTAGAGCTCGAGCTATAGTGAGCGGCCTTTGCCACCAGGGTTTGTTCCGCTGTACCACAGTGGCATGGCATCAGCTACCAGCACATGCCGCAGTCGTGAGCGACATAAGCCGCCAGGGGATCGTCTTATGCCTCTGGACCACAGTGGCATGCCATTAGCCACTTTTCCATCTCGGCGTCACTCTATTTTGGGGTGAAAACCTGTAAAGGTTATCGAACATTATTGAAATGCTAAACTCACTGGGGTTGTCCTATATGCAAACAGAAGAAAACAGTGACTTGTAGCAAATACAGCAGGTTACAGTAGCTGTTCTTTTTAATATTATTATTACCCATTTACGTACATATTGACTATCACCCCACTACTGTACCTGACTACTGCTGATTTTACAAAGCTAGGGATTTCTGGCACAACTTAACCTACTTCCAAGATGTATGTAGACGGGAAATAGCCTGAAGAGGCCTAAACTCCAGCAACACTATATGATTTCCAACTCAAACTCCACACACATGACACTGATGGCACAGCAAACCTGCAGAGTAAAGCTCAGGTTGTGCAGCGTAACAGCGCAGCAGGTCTGGGATATCCAGCAAATACTTGTACATTTTACACGTGCCCATCGCACTGATTGCCTAGTTATGGAATGGAGAGCAAAGCTACTGTAAGTGAATTGGGTGTCTTCAATCTTCCCCAATCACTTAGAGCCTGTGCTGTGCATCAGCGCATGTCATCCATCATGTGGACCAGAACATGCCTCAGACAAATGGTGCATCAGCATTCTGCGGGGCCTCAACGCTGCGATGGCTGGTCCCCGAGGCTAGTGGTCGAGGCTAAAGTCCCTCTGACCGTCCTGAAGAGAGATGACCCTGCAATTATACCACAGTTGATATCGGACACCTGAACTGACCTCTGGCAGTGCTCTTAATTTGAAGGCTTTTATTTTGCTGAGTGTCAAATAAGCCACGTGAAACTGTACTGTCATCCCGCGAGAGGACAGATGGGGTCTTGTCGGGACAAGCCCGAGATTTCGGGAAAGCATGGAAAGAGAAAGAGAAGTAGAAAGATACTGTTACAGTAGTTGGGAAATGTGCAATGACCCCTCTGTGTGTGTGTGTGTGTGTGTGTGTGTTTGTGTGTGTGTGCGTGTGTGCTCATGCACAAGTGTTACCAGCATGCTGTGTGACTTGGAGAGGTGTTGCTAGGACAGGGTCAGCCTGGTAACCTTGGTTACATGCCATTATAGGACAGTTGAGCTTATTACTAAAGGCTTGACCCACACCTTGGCCCTCTCTCAGAGTGAAGGAGCCATCTCCTGATGGCCTAACCTAATCCGTAGATGGAGGGACTGTTTAATGGATTACTACACCTCTTCCCCTCTCTCTCTCTCTCCCTCTCTCTCTCTCTTTCTCTCTCTTGCTTTCTCTACACAAATAGGCACGCACATGCTCACACACACATGAACCCAAACACACACAAAACCTGGAAAACCTCTCAGGAAAAGAGACTCAGAGAAATGATCAGTAACAGTATTGAGTGGTTGATAAGTTGTCGGTATGTTACTAATATTGAATGATACTTTGACTCTGTGTTGAGAGAATTGGTTTTTCACACCACATGCAGAAATGGACATTGAGATGTCTAAAGAAATCTTTGTCTTTCAGCACATTAAAATACAGTGGTCAGCTCAGCTCTCTGTTGGTGAGCCAGCTGCTGACCATTTTAGCTCAATTATATATTATTTTCTCTTTAAAACTGAATCCAATAACTGAGAATGTTGCAAACCTTTCACCCACCCCTAAACCATGTTTATTTCCACCCCCTGCTACCCAGGAGTCAATATGGGCTAAAATCAAAACAGAGCCTCCACAGCCGACCGATCTAAAGTGCACATGTAGTTTCTAATCCCTTTTGCCTGTTACCATGAGCTCTCTTTTAAATGTGAGGGTGAATATTTTTCAAAACAAAAAGAAAAGAAAAAGACAACATAACTTTCAAAATTTGTTTCTTGGCGTTCCATTGTAGTGGTGAAAGAGCAACCTCGGTGTATGTGTGTTCATGTCCATGTGAGTGTGTGTCATGACAAAGCGTGGGGACATTTGTGAAACTGGGTGACAACAGTGTCACCCAGAGGAACCTATAGAGCCATACAGAAGCTTCCCCTATATATTGACACTGTGCTGCAAAATAACATTGCAGCCTTAACTGGGCTACCTGCCCAGGACTGTTATGTTTTCTCACGAACACACTGTGACAAAAGACAACCAATCCTATATTACACAAAGATGTGTAACATTCACCTGAAACCCCAGATTTTGACATGTGTGGCCCTGGTGAGAAATGATCTGCTTCCCACTGCATTAGTTCAACACTCCAACTACTGAACTATTCAAGACACCAAACATAAGCAGTTTAGGGGCTAAGCCACCGTATATCAGCAGGCCACACAGGCAAACTGTAGCCCAGTAAGATGGAAGCCCCACACACATTCAGACAGAATATTCCCCTGAGAAAAGCTATCGACAGGACAAACATCAAGGAGTCTCCATCGTCTGCGCCTCTCTCTCCTCAGTATGTCAAAGCACACCCTCTTGACCTCAAGACTCCAGATCCTCTCCTCACACCAGTGGTCCCATCAAACATTCAGAGGCTACAGCTGCCATGACATGAGACACATATCCGGATGCATAGCAAGCACACACACACAACATATGTGCACGAACATGTGTGCACGGGGAATCAAACGCAAAAAACAGACTACAAATGGGTGCAGTGGTCCCCTGATGACTTGGAGGGCATACTGTGTAGTGTAAACTGTATGCTGCTTCAATATATCTTAGTAAAGTAGATAAACTATTATGAAAACAAATAATTGATTGTTGAAAATGTCACTTGCCACAGCCTCTTCAACTTGGCATATTGCATTGACTACATCAACAATCATAATCTAATTAAATCAGATTGTGATGAAATCAAATGCAACTTGATATTTGAACAAATCCTCAAGACACGCCCATGCGTGTGCCTTTGTGCCACACTGTATGTAACCCCCTGCCATGTAGGACTCTGCATTATAGTGCTGAATGGCAATGTAATCCTATAGTGGAGAAACAGCACTCCCCCCATCTTCATTAGTAGGAGTTTAAATTCCTGCAGCCTCTCTGAGCACGCTCGACTAGGGGATCTGTATCCCACGCCACACCGGGGCAGACGGAGGTGGCGCCTCTGCAATTTCATTTTGTTTAAAAATACTCCCCAAATGTTGTTAGGGCTGCATTAAAGGATCCTGTGTTAAAACAGGCAGGAGGGGAGGATTGAATCAGCTCACCGTAGGCTGGCACTCCTCACAGCTCCACTCTGCATTAAAGGCCTGTTGGGTTACACTCTCAGCAGGAGACAGTGCTACAGCGGCCCATGCTAACTGCATTAATTCCTCTGTGTTGTTAGATATACAGCACCTGTGGATACAACTCGCTCTGTTGTCTGTAATTACTGTCTAAACAACAAAGCAGTACATGCTGGCAGCGCATATAACAGATCGGTCAAGACTGAGGAATCTCCCCTGACAACCTCGAGAATGTAGGCTGTGATCAAAAAAATCATACAAAATTAAGGTTAGTCAGTGTTGTGGTGTTAGGCCTTTTGTCAATGTAAGCCAATTTGGACTAATGTACATTTTCCTAAATGTCAGAAAATTAGGATTAGGCTGCTAAACAGACCCCACCTGTTTGAGTCATTCCCTCTGATCCTTCTGCTGAAATGGAGATTTTGCCTCGGATGAAATCATTAGAACAATAATTCACATAACCAAACGATGCTTGGATTCATATAAATGACAAAAGTAAAGCGTCTATTCATAAATGGGGAATTAGAAACATAGTAAAGGTCGGATGTTTAGATACACACCCAACGTGATTACTGTGATTTTAGAGTAAATTGAATTTATAGATGTTACGGTTGCAATTTAATTTCAGTATCAATTAATCTGCAGATTATTTTCCCAATTCATCATTTAGTCTGTAAAATGTCCAACAATAGTGAAAATTACTCATCACAGTTTCCAAGAACCCAAAGTGACATCTTCAAATTGCTGTTTTTGTCGGAAAACAACAGTCCAAAACCCACAGGTATTTCATTTACTATATGTCTTGAGTTGGTGAAAGTGCTTTGTCTTGAAATCCAGTTTGAGAATGATCCAGTTGTAAAAATTATCCAGCTGTAAATCTGCATGGAGATACATGTACTAGAAACTGTGCCAAATGTTTAACAGATAAAAGTATAAGGACACATAAGTAAACACCGGGCTCAGGGCACATAAAGCTGTTGTTGTTCATCATTCATCATTTAAGGTTTAACAGGCCATTCTCCTTCCGCATGTAAAAAATGTTGAATCTTTCAGCAAGACACAAGTCCACCTTGAAAAAATTCATTTGTATGTGAGGAAGAAAACTATTGATTTCCCTGCAGTCTGAATGGTGGGAATGTGCTCAGCCAGCGGAGCCGAGTGCAACTGGGATTTTTGTCTGTCCCAGCTGCCGTCTATTTGTCTCTCCTCTCCTCTCTGTCCTGATTTGCTTCTGTCTGGCTGGATGCTTTCCACTTCTATAAATCCTGCACTGCATACATTTCTGTACATTGTTATTTTTTGGCTGTAAAACGTAAATAGCTAAATTCCATCCACTGCATCTCTTTTTCATTACTCACAGTCACAGCACAATATCAGTGACATTCAGCCTTTTACCTGAGGTTATTCTTTTGGGTTTAGATGCCCAATAGACTAGTCTGTCGCTGATTCTACTTTATAAGACTCATCATATCAGAAACATGTCTGCCTCCTCTGTCTTCAGTTCACATTTCACCTAAATGACACTCCATTACAGCCTCATCGTCAAGACTCAAACAAAAGCCTCTATGGGCAGAAATATGTGTCACTAGAAACTGAATTTGAATCATTTATGTTTGTATTGTTTTACTTGAATATTTGCATTGACAAACTAAATGAAACAGCATACTTTGAAATAGTTAGTTTGGACCTGAATTCCAATAAACCTGAAACTGAATGTATTATCATGAAATTAATCAATTTCCAAGCTACTATTGCTGTCATATTTAGTTAAGATGGACCTTCCTTTCGGCCACTTTGGATTTAAGTTTGTCTCCAATAAACAAACTATCAAAACATAGGCTTGTAATAGAGCATCTTTGGCTACTCTGACTGTGAGATCTGTGAGTCTGCACTCGATTGCTCTTTGTCAACGATCGGATTTGTGTCTCAGTAAACTGAAATTGAATTGCAAGAACTGAATCTGAATCATGTGAACTGAATGTGAAAGTATGGAGAGTTGAATTTCGATCAAACGATGAATCAAACTATTTTGTTGTATTATTCAGTTTCAAGTTTATTGGAAGTTCCAGACTAAATTCAATTTCAAATTATGCTATTCAGATTCCTTTTTTTTAATAATGCATTATTCAAGTTGAGCAAAACAAATTTAAATATAAATGATTCATATTCAGTTTCTTGTGACACTTATTTCTGCCCCAAGGCCTCCTCTCTTAACCTTCAACTCAGAAAATACATCTAACCAAGGCCAAATAGAAAGCAATGGTTTAGCCTGTAACACACATAAAAAAGTGTTAATTGCTTCAGAAGGGCAGAATAAGTACGAATTCTCCTTTTACAATAGCCTGGGTAAACCCTGACGAACTTCCAGCAAATTTGAGATTTGCTCTGCAAGTCACTGTCAGTTCCAACTGAGAAGTGTCTGGTGTCAGCCAGGCTACTTTTACAAGGTTTCAACAGGATTTTATGCTCTAAAATCAGTCATGTTTCTGTCACCCGCCAAAGTACAAAGACGCAGGAGTTGTTGAAAGACCTGTGTGCACCTGCCATCATTGGCAAAGAACAAAGAAACCTTTAGGGCCATTATTGTGAAAAGGTTTTTATCAATAAGACAGAGCTCAAAGATCTCATAGAGAAAAGATGCCAGCAAATGGCAGCATTTTTTTCATGTTCCTGCAATCAAGATGCCCTTCAGGACTCATTACAAAGGCTGAATCTCTTTGAATGTCTGTGCATGCTGAGAGAGGGATTGTTACGAGAATATGTAAGAGTCTATGAAAAGAAAAGAGGAGGGGAGACAGCGATACATGCCTCTTTACTGTTGGATCTATGTAGAAATAAACACACACACACACACACACACACACACACACACACACACACACACACACACACACACACACACACACACACACACACACAGTCCAAGTATGAGGTCAGTGGTCTGTCTTTCCTTTTGTGTCACGTCAAGCTAACAGATGGACATTGACCCTCCCCTCATGGACTCCGATGGACTCCTAGAATCAAGATGGATCTCGGCTTTCTCACATTTGCACTCTGTGAAAATGCCCCAGGCATTCATCAAAATGACACACAAAGAAGCTGTGGTTCGTGTATTTTCAGTGTGGTCGACCAAAATGACTGCAGAGAGCTCACTTCAATTCAGGCAGTTAAGACTTAACCATGCGTGCTTGTGCCTTATTACGAGCAGGATTAGGCAAATCATTGATTTTTGCTTCAATCAAGATAATACACCAATAATGTGTATTTTTGAGAATTAGCAAAGCAAAATAGTATTTCGATACTCTGACTGGAGGCAGGTTCTCCTGGTATTCATTCACCTTCAGGGTAAATCGCTCAGCTTAATCAGATAAGGCAATTCATCACACCAGAGCTTTTGTTAAACCTGTTAAGCTTCATCTTTTTATGATTAAGAGGTTTTCAACTGATTTTTTTCTTCCCTACACCGAGCCCCAGGTGGCGAAGAAAGCTGCTACAAACACAGATATTGCTTCTCTGCATCCAGTAAAGCATGTGTGTGAGTGTGGCTAGCATTGTGCAAAACGTTGAGTGCATGCATTACAGCTGAGGCGAGCAAAAGAGAACAAAACCCAGCTGGTTCCGAATGAGTCCTTTTATCGGCGATCGGTGACCGGTGGGAAACCTTGAGAGCCCAAACTGTGTTTTAAGTGAGACTGCAACTGCTGGGGCCATTATCCTTTTCACTCTTAAACCTTTCTCTCTCCGTCTGCATGTGTCTGTATATGTGTGCATACATGTGTGTCCATGCCTGTGTGTTTGTGTGTGTGTGTGTGTGTGTGTGTGTGTGTGTGTGTGTGTGTGTGTGTGTGTGTGTGTGTGTGTGTGTGTGTGTGTGTGTGTGTGTGTGTGTGTGCGTGCGTGCGTGTCCTTCCCCTGCCTTGAAAGCCCTCAGAGCCTCAGGGAGCTGTGAAAAATCAATACTCTTCGGCAGCTCTGCCTCTTTATTCATTTAATAACTCACTACCATTGCATTACTGTTCCACTGATCTCCCATCACAGGGCCCAGATTGACACCTTTGTGCTCTTTTACCACACTGGAGTTTGATGTAATCAGTTAAACCTCCACCTCACGCCTGACACATGCATCAAATGGACCTTGAGTATGAACATGGGTGCATCAACAACACTGCAATATGAAAAAGAGGAGTCAAAGTGTATAGCCCAACTGTGAGGGAGGACTCTGCGTGTCATGGCGCCTGCTTGATTGTCTGGTGGCGAGCTGCGCCGTAATCCTGGAAGTGGGCGTTGAGCGGGAGTAACACACACAAATAACAGGAGCAATGTGAGGAAGCGAGGTTTGGAACAGTGGGACCACCTAGTTTGCATGCTAAGACTCAAACATCAGCCTTGTGTATATGGAAGTGAAGAAATCAGAGTTATTAATTTACAATAGACAAGGTGAGACATGATGACAGTTTTCACTAGGTGAGGCGTTTCATCTGTGTCATGTTGAAAACTCTGGTATGTGACATAGGAAGGCTGTGTGTGTGTGTGTGTGTTTGCATATTTATGTGTGTGTCTTTGTTTGTGCACATGTACAGTGGTGGTGGAGGTGGGGGTTGCCTCCCTGTGTGGGACTTGGAGCAGAGAGCAGGTGGGCTCGGGATGGAGTAGAGGATCTGTATTGATTGTTTTTGTGCCTCAGAGCTGTTTAGCCGTTGTCAAAGCTGCCTCCACCAGCTGAGAGGCAAATTGCAGCATTTACACCGGGAGGCGTTTTCTTTTTCTTTTCTTTTTTTTTAATCTACTTATTTATTTATTTATCTTACAATGGGAGATATATCTACAATGTCTGCAGTGTCAGAGTATTTTTCTCTCTGCTTTATTCACAGTCTGAGCAAAACTGCCAAAATTAAAAAGAAGCAGCTGTGACAAGACAGTCAAACTAGGGTGAAACTGTTCAAGTTTGCAGTCAATGACATAAAAAAAAAAGTTAGTTAAAGTGTTATCAAACAATATTTTATTTGTATCTAAATTAGCATGCATACGTCACAGCGTTTTTGTCTTGTAACCACTGTCTAAATTATGATGTTAGGTATGCATTATTGCTCAGTGGTATCAGTACATTGCATGGATTTGATGTATGTGTCAACAGTTGGTTTTTATTAAATGCAAGTGTACTTGTACAAGCGTACCGTAATAGTATAATATCCATTTATGTTGTAATGTGACAATGCCTATTTTTCAAGAAGTTTGTCATGACTAAAGGACGCAGTCTCTCATTTGCTGTGTGCGGGCAGAATTTTAAAGGGTGTCCTCACATTCTGACTCCCAACTCATCAAATACTGATGCTTGGTCCGGTCCCGTTGGCGTCACTATTTATTTATTATTTTTTAAAGGTAATTTTAGGCCTTTATTTGATATGACTGAAAGGGAGAGAGAGGATGAATGCAGCAAAGGGCCACAGGCTGGACCTGAACCCACAGCCCCTGCGGCGAGAACTCAGCTTCTGTACATGGGGTACCAGGTGAGCTACCCGATGCCCCTTGGCGTCACTTTTTAACGCTCTGGGTCGGGACCCCTTGGTGTCATTTTTCAATGTAAAACCACTTATTTAAAGTTAGGGAAACATCGTGGGTGGGGTTACAAAATGTGCGTTTAAGTGACACACTGGACAACAACAGTCTCCTGGCTTAAAGACCTGTGTTGTTTGACCCATCCACCACCCCAACCTGCATCCTTCTGCGGATTATCGGTCTTTAAAATCACGCACTTCCGTTAATGCACTGAAGTGCACTTCGTACACTATGTACTAACTTGCATAGTGCGTAAAATTTGATGAGGGACTTGCACCATTGCACAGGTACGGGCTATTTTTGCCCAGGCAACAGCCCATTTGCCCTTATTGGCTCAGCTGCCCCTCTGGAGAAAGAGCTAAAATAAACCTTTTATTTTGCCCTCAGCAATGCCCTCTTTCCCCAGTCACGTAACTTTGTTTATATTCTCGCACACGGACCACCAAGCCAGGGACGGTTTAGAAGTTAAGAAAGAGAAGGAAAGCCCTTCTGTCTTCACGTGAGTTTTTGAAGTTATGGAGATAATGACAAATGCCCTGTGAATTATAACAAAAATCCACTTGAGCTTCGAATAATGTGCAGGTTCAGCTTGTAACGTTTGCATCACGTCAGGCAGCATTGCCTTATATTAACGTATCTACGTTACGTCCGTTAACTGTGCGCTCTGTAGCGAAGAGGGAGGCTCAGGGATGTGATGGTTTGGGCTCTTAACCATAGACTGTTAATATGAACTCATGCTAGATTAGACATTGTTTACAGTCAATATCTTATGTGAGTTGTAAACCAACAATCAGATGTAACGTTAGTGAAAGCTGATAGAAGTCGACTTCTGGCTATTTTGTTTTGAGATGATGAATCAATGTCCCAATTGGTTAAAAGCTGCTATATGTAACTTTCAATTTGTGTTAATTCTTTGGACAAAAGTCGTAGTGTTTTTACCACACCTGCTGTCGCAAAGGTCTTTTCTTTATGGTGCTGTATTGCCCACTGTATTACCGAGTTAGCTTTATGGGGAGGTCATGCAGCTGCGATGAATGTTTTGCTTAGACAGAAAACCATTATTTACCATAAAAGTTACAGATGCATCGTTGCGTTTCAAGTGTGACATATGGTAACATAGCTATGTCTTTTGAGAAAAACCGGGTATCCCTATCACGAGCCAAAGCATTAAAAGATTGTTGTAGCAACAAACGGTAATAATAACTTAGATTCATATAGCGCATTTCATGAAACCCACATATGCTTTACGCGTTATCGGCCGTTGTCACTTTCCCTTTCCCTGTTAGCTTTTAGTTGTTCTTTGTTTAATTTCCTTCTTTTTTGTGATGGTCCTGCCCCGGTATCAGCCATAACTACAACAGATAACTTCTAAAAAAAAACATTAAAATACAATTTGGCAGGCTATGTAAAGAAATATACTGCTTCCTTTTACCTGTCTATAAAAGGCTGGATACGAACACAGGCTTTCCGGTGTTGCAAAGAAATCTGTGACCCATCAGAATGTGTTACTGTAGCACCGTGTCTACCTGCCGCAAATCATTCTGTGACTGCGCTGGAAAAATCTAACTTTTTTTTGTCAGTCTCGTTTGCTGTTATAGGTCATTTAAGATCATTGTATGAAAAATGACAGAGCTTCAGAAACATTAAAAAGTTACAAATGGTCACTTTAAATGTAATAAACTTAAAAACTTAAACTTAAAAAATATATGTATAGCCTAATGTGTGTGCTTAAGTATGCATACACAACAAATACGACTGACCTCAAAGAAGCAGTTAAAAGAACTGCAACTTTGCAGAGCTGGATTAAAATTGGCAGCAGGCCAGCTACAGGTGAAGCATTTCATTATTTCATTTTGATAATGTCAAGCAACAATTCTACATTGTGTAATGTAGGCCTATTTTATCAGATGCATTTTCTTTAAGTTGGAGTAGACTAATAACTCATTAAAAACAAATGTTTCATTCAATAATAAGTACAGCACAGTATATTGTATATGTGCATGGCATTGTGAATTGGTTCTAATTTTATATATGGGGCTAACCCCAAAATTTCCAGTTCACAGAGCATTTGAGAACCTGGGGATCAAGTAAAATACTTTTACTAACTGTGGTCATGTTATAATTGACAGGGGGAGTCCGCGTGAAGGAGAGGCAGGTTTGAATTGAGTCATGGATTACAAATATGATGTTCGTCAATTTAAAAGATAATTTTTCAACCGAAGAAAGTCTCAGTTAGCCGTAGGTTTGTCATTTGACCACTTAGTTTTGTGTGAAACTGCTCAGTGAACTACATCTTTTGTCTCACACAATTTACGTCACCTAGCTTGATGCTCAACTTGCTCGCTAGCTAGCTAGCTTAGCTCTGTTCCACAACACATGTAACGTTATCTTACCTGATGTGTTTTATCCAGTGAAGTGTTTTCAGCAGAGAAGCAAAAGAACAAGTAAGATCCTCTGCTCATTTGAGTAACGTCAATCCCCGGTACGATACACACAGACATCGCAGCTTCAGCGAGAAGTCATCCATGCGACTTTGAAGTGTGTAGTCTTTCTAATTACGTATTTTCACAGCCTTATACTTCAACAGTTTAACAATAAACTGAGACTTCCTTGACTTGCGAAATTATCTATTAAACCAATGAACATCATATGTGTAATTCATGGCTCAATTCAAACGGAATAAAAAAATAATTTGTCTTTCCCCATTCACTACCGTTCATATTTTTTCCGAGTTAAGGTCCCTTAGCAGTCCACCGGAAGGGGAGGGACTTTGCCTCTCTATACCAGCAGGCGGCAGTAATCTATTTGTCATTCAAAAAGGGAAACCGGATAAAAACGCTGCTACGATACCCACAACAAACAGCGTTTGCTTGAATCAGCAGTGGCAGAACAGAGCAGAAAAGAACAAAGCCTACGGCCCCTCTGCTTCACTACCCATCGGGAAGACAGTGGAAACCAGGAGATGGCTAACCAGACTGTCCATCTAGATGGACTGTCTGGTTAGCCATCTCCTGGGATGTCATCTGTTCTCTCTGCAAAGAATTCTCCCTGTGGGAGCAGAGGAACCAAACCCAAACGGCCCGCTGCTGGCTCGTTAGCTTACGTTAGCTTGCTAATTCCACCCACCCAACATCCCTTTATCCTACACTGGTTACAGAAAATTAGCCAAACAAAATTGTCACTCATGTGGCGATAGCAATGGGTTTTCCTACGTTGTGACAAGAGTGTGTGAATGAAACATTAAGTTGTTATATTTTACTAATTGCTAGTAAGCTAGCTTGCTTGCAAGGGGGCTAATTGTTTAGCAGTGCAGAGGTTGCAGAGAGAGAGAGAGAGGTCTATTACAGTCCTAATATTATATATCACGGTATAGGATAGCCTAATAGTTTGTTAATGTTAGTTTATTTTGTAATGTGTTGGTATGTAGAGATCTGTTAAAAGACATGTTATAACGAAATAAATATACCAACACAAGTAGTTATGTATATCTCGTTGTACGTTTGCCATCTTATGGACATAATAATGCAAAAATAGTTCATCATTCATCAATCATTTGAACCTGTATTTTTTAGAAGGAACATTCAAATGTCATTTTTGACCAGTTTTGACAGCTCTATGTGTATTGGATTGATCAGATGAGATGAATGGATGCCTTGTGAGGCCTCTCACAGTTGTTTGTTTGCTTTCCTCACTCTTGTTTTCAAGCCGAACAGCCTATCAGATGAATTGGCTGTTTAGCCAATGGCAGACGCTGGTTCAACCAAAACAAGGCAGACGAAGGTAGACGCGTGGCGACAGTGCGGGACACACCGCACAAACTAGGGCGCTCACTGTCGGCAACTGGTCGACTTGGCGTGTCAGTGCCTTTAAGTGGGTGTTTTTTCGGGGTGGACAGTCGATTTGAGACTGCACCATTCTGCAAAGCTTGGTTAAGGCTGTTTTTGAAAAAAGACTCGATAGGAAAGTGAAGAAAAAGAAGCCCCACTTTGTGAATTGATCATAAAATCACAATTACAGATACTTTTATGACCCAACTTTGAACCCCCCTTTAAAAAAAACTTTTCTGTGAATAATTTAAAGACTCCACTACTCCAGTTAGTAAAGGTGCAGTCAAGATAAACTCTTAGTAAAGGCTAGCTCATGTCACCTACCTCAAAACCGAACTTGCAAAGACAAAGGTAGAAGCAGTCAATCAATCAAAAAAGGAAAGAAGGAGATAAACAAAGAAAGAAAACAGATGTACTGTATACATTGACCACAGAGAAACACTGCTCCATTATGCAGCTGTAGTAGTCTGTTGGCAGACAAAAGATAAAGGTGGAGAAAAACAGACAGAAAAGCAATATGTCCAATGTTTTACCACCATAAAGCACTGATTTAAACCCACAGAACTTTACAATGTGGTGTTTTACCTGATAGGTTGAGTCATCCGTGTGTTGAGGGCTAAGTGTATGATTTAATGATGGTGCTCTAGCGGAATATGCACACTACAGTGTGTTTGCTGATCCAATAACCAGCAGGGAAAGTTAATGACATAAAAGGAGCTGCTGTTTGTCAAACAGACTGAAACACATGATTGATTGATTGATTGATAATCCAGGGAGCCTCAATGCCATGTCAGTCAATAATGTAATACCATAGGCTATATCTGGAGTATACTAAAGTGGTGCATGAATACAGTCAAAGAAATACTCAACAGCATGGTATTTAGCACTTATTAGTGGTGGGAGAAGTGTAGGGGTTGAAAAGGTGGCTGGTGGTGAAGAAACAAGTGGTTTACAATGTTACAAATGGCTGGTTAAAACTGATTAGAAAGCTCGGTCAAAAACATCCTCCCCCTTACATATAGCTACCACTGAGATGCTGTTGAGCAAGTGATCAAACCTAAAATGTCGCCAGTGGATTTGCTCAACTTCCAACATATGAGGGGCCAATGAAATGTACTTGGCAGTTTCCAGGTGTAGGATGTAAGGAATATTTAGCCGTATGAACTATTTTTATTCATGAAAAAGTATCTAAGTACATGTACTAATTTACAATATCCAGGTACTTGAGTATATTCATTTTATACTTTATACTTTTACACTCCACTAAATTCAGAGGAAAATTATAGATTTTTACTTCATTATATTTATTTGATAGTTTAACAAATTAAGATTGTCTACAAAACACATAAAAAACATATGATCATCTTAAAAACTGTGGATTACTGTTACCTACCAATGTTGTCACAGTATTTAAAGTTTGAATTTAGAACTTTATCAATCCCAGATGGGGAAACTTAACATGTGACAGCAGCACAGAGATCTAACAAAAAGTAAAAATTATTCATAAGAAATCTTAATACTTCTTACTTTGCTGTTGACATGTTTTGTCTTGTTTTTTAATCATGTAGCCATGTGAATTAAGGCTTTTACATGTTCTCCATGACAGAGCAGTGTGCCTTGAATTCGTATTGTATTGCTTCTCTTGTTGTCACAGATGTACAAATGACTGAATGCAGAAAATAAAACTTGTATTCATGAAAAAGAGGATTTAAGAGCTATACTTCGAATTTCATTAAATCTTGAAAACAGTCTTATTATTGACTGACAAAAATGTGATGATATTTGTAAAACAAAATTACACTGTAGCCGTACAGGTCACCAGCATTGTGTTTACATCTGTAAAAGAAACACATATGTCAACATGTCAATAAGAAATTAGCCTACACTTCTGTTAGTGAGGATTATTGGTTGTATTAACTTCAGCATCCTACACAGCACTGCTTTCCAAAAGTTTGAGCACTCAATATCAAACTTCACTATGCACTTGCACTGACTTACAAGGTAAGAAAGTAAAAATTATAAAGTAAAATAAAAGGAATTAAACGTCTGACTTGGTCACTCACTACGGCTTGTGGTTATCACTCTAGATAAAAACTACTTTGAGTTCTGTAATATTATATAATGTGTAAAATAATAAACATAAAAGTTTCACAACTGTAAATAGGTCAATCAATAATTCAATTAATGCTTTCCTTCAAAAAATAATTTTAATGAACTACCGTCATAAATAAATCGGGCATTTGGACCTCATTCGCACACGTGACAATTAGATATGAATATTTCTCACATTTAGGGAAATTACAAGACAGACAAAGAAACAGAGAAAGAAAAGATGGCGAGTGGGAGAGAAGAGTTAGTGGGTGTGTTGTGTTGCTGTTTGGCTCGGCTCCATGCAGAGAAGCTGACATTAAATCATGCATTGTGCTTGGTTGCATGCGTGTGTGCATAAGTGCACGTGTGCTTATTGATTGGCTTACACAGCTTTATAGCGCTCTGTTGTAAATGTCATGTTTTTACAGGCAACTGTTTGATATTAACCTGATTAAAGTATGTGCTTGCTAACACAGATTGCAAGCAGCAAATGGTTACAATCAGACGATTACTCAGCAATTAGGAACCGACTAAATGACTATATGGCTGTCTGATCAAGCAAAGTAAACAGAGTGTTTCCGTCCTCCCTCCCCATTGTCCTCCTTCTTCATCCCTTTCTGTTTGTCAGAGTAATTCACTGCTCTTAAAAAGGATGCCATCTATGTGTCTAATTCTGGACCATATTCTTGCTTTTTGCACAGCATACATCTGAAACAGTGTATTATCCTACAGTACAGACACAGATATTAAACACGATAGAGAAATGTCATAAACTTGAAGAAAACCAGTGTGCATTTGACACTGGTTGAAAGTAACCAAGTACATATTTACAATAATTTACAATATCCAGGTACTTTACTTGAGTATATTCATTGTATACTTGTATACTTACACTCCACTAAATACAGAGGAAAATATTGTACTTTTTACTTCATTACATTTATTTGACTTAACAAATTAAGATTTTTGTCTACTAAACACATACAACATATGATTATCCTAAAAAATATGATGCAATACGATGTGGACTACTAAACTACCAATATTGTAACAGTATTTGAAGGTTCAATTTAGATACAACTTTATAAATCCCAGATGGGATGGGAAAAACATGTGACAGCAGCACAGAAGAGAACTAAAAAAACAATTTGAATGTAATGAAATTAAATTAAACTAAGAAATTAGAAATCATTCATAAGAAAATCTGAGTTCTTCTTACTTTGCTGGAAGTTGACATGTTTTGTCTTGTTTTGTTTTTTTAAATCATGTAGCCATGTGAATCAAGGCGTTTACAGTTTTTGCATGACAACGCAGTGTGCCTTGAATTTGTACTGTATTGCCTCTCTTGTTGTCACAGATATACAAATAACTGCATAATAAGATCCTTCTTACGAGTGCTTGTTGAATAATTGTGTCTACAGACATGAGAACACAAAGGACAATTGAATGCAATGGTCTTTTTTCCTTTTGCAGTGACCTGCCCACAATATGCTCAATTTACAGTCTATGGTCAAAGCACAACACTCACTGTTGACAGTTTTAATTCAGGTTGTGGAGGTTATCACCTATTTAAAATTGCTGGTTTGAAACTCTTTTTAACTAAAAAGACCAGGAGGACGGACTGAGATACTGTATGCTGTATACTGTTTCCCTTCTGTTAAGAGAGGCCATTAAGGTGCATTTTAGCAATAATTTACTCATGTCACGCAAAATCAAACTTTTTTCTTGATCTTCATATTTTGTCTTTCTTCAGAAATATCCAAATAGTGCATCCAAATTACCATTCCCACATTTGGCTTTATTGTCTATGTTTACAGTATTTGATATTCCTTATGGACAGGTTTGAGTGAAACTGTGCCCCCTCAAATGTTTGGTGCACTACATCCCTGAAGGCATATATCCCCCATCTAATGTGGCGGAGCTGCTCAGCAACTCCGTAAGACTCATTGATTTTGTTTCACAGATGTGTCAATGTGTGAATATAAAGTAGGAGTAGCACTGAGAAATTATTGAATCATTTTGTAACCGCTCATGATTATATTTTGTGAAACATATTTCTGTACCACAGCATTGCACTGACCCAAAGTGTCCCTGATGATAACTTTGGCTTTAATGTAAGTTTCAGAGTACATGCCTTTTACCTTGCTGCTGTTTGACTCAGCTGTGGACTTACAGCTACACTTAGTGGCCAGACTGCACAATGGCATCAACGAAAGAGCGAGAGAGGGAGAAAGAGAGAGAGAGAGAGAGAGAGAGAGAGAGAGAGAGAGAGAGAGACTAAGTACAGGCGTGAATGGACGCCCATCAGAGAGATAGAGAGCGAGAGAGAGAGTGTGTGTGTGAGAGAGAGAGAGATAGAAAAAAAGAGAGAGTTTTTGTGAGAGAGAAATTGTCTCTGCTGGGAAAACAGATTTTCTGATGACATGGATTTTGAGGTATTATCAAACATCTACTGTACAGTATAGTACTATAGTAAAGAGAAACTATAATTTATGAAGGTATTACTAAGCCGTTTCAAAAAGAAAGAAAATAAAATTCCCCACACAATTTTCACTTCTGCATTTGGTTTATTTTTCGATGTTTCGGTACCAAGGACCTTTCTCAAGACACATCATAGTAAAGTGACATGCATGAAGTGCATAGTGCTTAAATACAACTACAATACAAATTATGATCATATGATGATCTACAGCTGTTTTAGAGGTGTGTCCATGACTACACACACTGGGAGAAATTTAAAAAACCAAATCCCCTCTGATAAAAACAAAAAAAATTTTTTTAGACATAACTCAGGTATATAATAACTGCCCTTGACTTCCCAAAAAACGTTCTCTTGTTTCTCTGTATCTTTCAGCAAACATGCAAAAAACATCAGCGGACGTATTACTAAGCCATACAAATCTCTGCTATAGTGTTTAATGATTACGTTCATGTATGTGAGCATGCAGGAGTTTGCATCAATAGTTGTGCACTGTTCTGTCTGGTGCATTGATGCACTCAATTCAGTTCAATTTTCACAATACTCACAAGTAATCAATATGTATAAAGAAACAACGACGAAACAGTTAAAAGGCTTAAATGTCCCAAGAAAGGATACGATAATGCAAAAACAAGCGACTCTACCTGGTACCCTGACATCAAGAGTAAGAAACCTTTAAAGCAGTACTAAAGCAGATGAGTAAAAATATGATGTACTGACTCACATATAGGCTCTATGCCCTTTTTGAAAAGTAAGTGACTTTTTAGTTGAAGAGCAGAACACACTCTCTCTCTTTTAATTAAATGCCAGCCTCAGCAGGAGTGTGCTGCTGGAGGCGCCTCCCTCCCTCAGGTCCTTCTCATTTATTTTTTTATCATGTAAGTTGCACTCCTACTTCTCAAAATGCCTGTTAATAGCCGATTATAAAAATGTAGGCTATAGACCTACTGGTACATGTAGCATCAAAACTGCGTTAACTATTGTAACTATATTTTAGCTAATTTATCTGATTAATGCAAGGGCAGTGCAATTGGAGTTCATGGAGTGCTGGAAGTGCTCTTACAGTAAGTCTGAAAAAACCTGTCCTGTGTTTTCAAAGCTAAGATTTCAATTTTCAGATTATCGTATTTTACCTTATCTTATTTTTCAGGACACTTATGTAAAAAAAAAAGCCCCACCTGAAAAAGTGTGGTACTGTAATTTATAAATAAAATACAATTCTGTATTAATGTATGACATAAAAAATATCCACCGTTGCTGCTGTTATTTATCATACTAATTGTAGGGTGTTAAAGGCCTAAATAACATGATCACAATCTAGACATTTAGTAATGCAGTGAATATGCTATGTTAAACATTTTATCTTTGCCTCATAGGCACTGACATAAAGTGCACTTGAGTAATTGACTGTGTGTGTGTGTGTGTGTGTGTGTGTGTGTGTGTGTGTGTGTGTGTGTGTGTGTGTGTGTGTGTGTGTGTGTGTGTGTGTGTGTAATTATCTTGCCTGAGACTGCCTTCAAATGTGCACCTTGCCTGTATGTTGAGGACTCCCTGGGAATGGATCCCTGATGGTTTTGCGAATATACATGGCTCTCTGCATGCATGATTAATTTCTTGTGCAAATGTCAGCGTATATGAGATTAGAATGTAAATGCAACTGTACGCCTGCAGCGTGTATAGCCAAGGTGTACCTTCTAACTTTACTCTGCTCTTGCACAGGATTGATTAATCTAGGCCTATGTCTATAGATCTCATTACAAGAAGAAGAAGTATGCAAACATATTGCAGAGAACAAAGCATTTTAGTTGATGATCTGTTTATGCTATGACAATTGTTATTCAGTATATTGGGCTGTGAGTGTAGGTTTTCTTGTAAAACTCAAAAGACAAAGATAATTTTGGGTTATTTCCTGTTTTTAGGGTCGGTCTAGCCTGCAAATGATTGTTCAGTTCAAGTTGATCGTTTACTCCATGACAGATACCCTGGCATCTGACTTAAAAATGACTGGTATTAGTAATTGTCAAGCCACTCAGACCTCTGCTGCTGGTATGAAAAAGGTTTTACTCAGCAGCTCCTGAGTTTCAGTGTGTATAGCAACATGCAAGTTACCATATAAGAAGAAGTACACTAAGCAACACACAGCAGTAAGCAGTATGTTAGTGCCACCTACGGTTGTCATGAGGAAACACAGCAAAACAGTAAAATAATACCTTCAGAATGGTGCGTCCAGACAACAGTTGACATTTGTTTTGTTGGAGTTTTGCAAGTGTAGTATGAGTAATGGCTGAATTATAAATATCATGAGTGCTTTTTTATAATGAATAATAATGTGGTACTGCAGTGATACCCTAAGGAAAAAAATTCTTATCACTCCCAACCAGGGAGATCAGAGTGCAGGGTAAGCTGCTAAAGATATTGAACCCCCCCTCTATAAATGCCTCTGAGGACAGTGTCATTAACCATTTACAGTAACCCCTCTAGTGTACTAATGAGACAAATAAAAGGGGGACATTTGCTATGTTTTAGTTTTATGTTTGTGGTGGTCTTGTATGACTTTTTTTTGCCATTGTTATGTGCTTGTTCATTTTACTGTTATCATGTATTATTTTTAAAACATTTTCTCTTGAGAAGCACTTTGTGACTTTGTCTGTAAAAGGTGCTATATTAAATAAACAAATTATTATTATTATTATTATTATTATTATTATTATTATTATTATTATTATTTTTTTTAAGCTATGTTTACCTCCGAAGCAGTGGCCTTGCTGCAGTAGAATTTGTGTAATTGCTGGAGGAGCTCAAAGGAAAGTGCAACACTGGTTATTATACTGCACAACCAAGCACTCTCTCCACTGGATATAATGACCAAAAGTAATACTGGTCATGAAGAGATGTTCTGTCTGCTGCTGTATTTGAACTGCAAATGTACTTGCAAATGTTTCAGTACTACATTCTTTTTTCATGTCTTTCATAATTTGAAATTGAATTGGATTGCAACGATTAACAGTTTCCAAAGATTTTTCTGTAATTAAAGGAACACATCATGAGGTATGTCCTGTGTTTTTGTCTCCATGAGCTGCTTTCTTATTGCAAACTGATCTGGGCAATTATCGTAAATGTAAATATAAAATATGCCACAGATTGTGTTTATCTGCTAGAATTGGGATAGGTTGGGTTAAGCAGCTCAGTGGTATGCCTTTATAGGAATGTGAAGGCAGAAAGAACCATTGTAAGAATGCTTGCTAATGAACCATGATGATGTATGAGGAAAGAAATCTATTTAGATGAGAAGAAGCTGCATTAGAACAGGTCTGTCGATGATGGTGTAAGTGCAATGTGAGGCACAGGATAGAGAGAAAAACAAGCAATAGTGAAGCAAATCTAGACATCCTTTTTTTAATTCTTTCATTTCTTCTTACTGTTGCCATGTCATTCCCTTTAGGTTGGGTTAGAAGAACTGTGATCATGGCAAATTGTAGCAATTTATGATGTTATGTACATGATAATACATACAAGGCTAATCAATAATTTATGAAATTCAAATCAGCATGAAGAAGCCTTAGTAGCATCACTAGAAATCCATTCAAATATTCAATCACCTCACCATCCTGGCCTATTTACTTATTAAAATATTTATTTTATCTTTTGCTATTTTTAAGATACACAAATGTTTTCAAATTTAGCATGAAATATACTAGTAAACCAGCTCTGTACTCTGTAAACAATGTGGTTTCTATGAGCAATGGGATCTTTGGAAAGCAATAGAATAGTCCCAAGTATTTATTATGCTGACCGTAACCAGAATCTGCAAGATATTGTGTAAAAAAAAGACCACAGTTGTGATCAACTGAAACACTGTCCTCCTTGTCCACCAGAGGGCAATATTACCCTGTCCACTTCATTCTGCCCACCACTGCTCGGGGCGTTTTCCCAGGCCAGGGTGCTTATAGTACAGGCCGGGTGCTGGGTGCTTGGTGCTGGGTGCATAACAGCTCAAGGTATTGCCTTTGTAAACTGCAAACCCCCTCCCACTCCTGACACACTGGAAGCTCAGGAAGCTGCTCTGTCTTATACTCCTCATCACACTGCTGGGTCTGATAGTGATGCATATTTGTGTGTACAATTCTTAAAATTGCCTTGCCTAAACTGTGATGATGGGAGTCGATGATGATGATGTACAATAAATGATGGTGGTGGTGCTTAGACTGCATTTTTGCAAGATTGGAGATGGGTGATATTTTACACTGGTTATTTTTTTAAATGTTTTTTTTTTTTATTAAATTTGCATCAATTAGTCACATGACTATCATGATGCAAGGTGATTTTGGAATAAAGAAAGTTTTGTATTGCGACAGCCAGTAGGCATTTTTATAATGAACTTGTACAATTTAGGCAGAAAGTTAGAGCAATACATTATGTCTTCTACACTCTCTCTGTTGTTACATTTGGACCTGTATTGCAGAGTATATTTCAAGCTAAATAAGAGAAAACAGTGTGATGCTTTCTCCACCAGCTGACTGGATCCCCACTAGGGCCCAATGGCTCTGCCTGTTTGTATTTCTTGACCTTATCCTCAGCCTGATCCTGCAGGGACACAGGAGAGCCCTGCCTTTTGGGCTGAGACGATGTCTCTCCAAATAAATCCGATAGAGCTCAGGCACCTGCCGAGTCCGTATTTCTTTCCTTGCAGCGCAGGGATTTGGAAGCACCACTGTGCGCTTTGCCTTGGTTTCTTGCTCTGTCTTATTTTTTTGTGAATTCATTTTAAAATGTTAAAGTGAAATTATGAATACAGTTTAAAACATGCTAATCCATGTAACCTTGCCCACATATTGCCTTATACGTATTTGTAAACATATTACTTCATTTTCAGTGCACACGATGAGATAAAGGATGTATTGACAACACAGGCCAGCCTTCACAAACATTTTCCGTTTCCGTTTCACAGAATTTATCCTTGTCTGAGAAACCTTCAGCCCCTCTGCTAAAGAGAGAAAGAGAAAAACAAGTGAATCCACTGAGAGGCTTTATAGTCTTTCAGCTCAATGCGTTGTATGTGTATTTTGGGAAATGTCAGGTTGTTTTCTCAAATGTAGTTGGGTTTTCTGGAATTCCTGTTGTGTTTTCAGAAATGTCATGTTTTGACCCTAAGGGTCACCATACATCAGCAGTCTAAATCAATTCCCTCATTCCTTCATATCAGTGAGAAAATAACTAAGCAACTTTTTGGCAGTATTCACAATATATTCCCTTCACAAAAGAGTATTATCTAACCATAACTTTCACTGTCAGCAGCAGCAGCGGCTATTTTCCTGTTAAAAGAAACTTCAATCAGGAGAGACTTGTTTGCAGATATGCAAAAGGTTTTAATGTACAACAGTATGTAGTGTACAGTGTATTGGAGATTGAACTCCATCGTTATTAATACATTTAATATATTAATAAATTTAATGTAGGGGTAGTGAACCAAGATGTAACCCCCCGATGGAATCCAGACTCCGGTGGTGGCGGAGAAAGCCGGAAAACCAGACCGAGAAGGCATTGGTGCGACAGCTGGAGAAACCCCTAGGACGGGAGGCGGTAGGGGAGGAGAAGGGACGACGTCTTCTTGAAATGACAGCTGATAGCACAGGGAGAGAAGCAGCTTTTTACTGTATTGACATTTTTTTCAATACTTTTAACAACTTTCCTAAACTCTTAACGCACCAACACACCTACAACACACGATTGGCAAAACAGTTAATTTCATGCTCAAAATCACACATTGTAAACTAAACTCCAACACCAATTTTCAAAATACAATCATTCACTAACACAATACATTGTGTTTACCAAAACAATGTAATCATGTCTCAAAATCAAATAATTCTTCCAAAACACTAACACATGTTCTCTCCCAACAGGAACATTTAGTCAATAATAGCACAATGTCATAAAAAACACTAACATCCCATGGAATAACAGAAACTACATTATTTTATGTATCAGGTCTGCCCTTATACAACAGACAAAAGTGACTGTATTGATCATAGA
Organism: Perca flavescens; assembly: GCF_004354835.1. NCBI lineage: Eukaryota > Metazoa > Chordata > Actinopteri > Perciformes > Percidae > Perca > Perca flavescens. The sequence continues at coordinate 32,239,078 of NC_041331.1, forward strand.
TTGTGTTTTGCACTGCAGTTTCTGTTGAAGCCTCTAAATTTTTGTTTTGTTGGGTTTAGCAAATTTTTTTAAAGATTATTTTTTGAGGTTTTCTGCCTTTATTCGACAGGACAGCTAGTTGAGAAAGGGCAGAGAGAGAAAGGGGGAAGACATGCAGGAAATAGTCACAAGTCGGATTTGAACCCTGGATATCTGCGTCAAGGCATAAACCTCCAAGTATATGTGTGCATGCTCTACCCACTGGGCCAACCTGGCCACCATTTTCTTTCTTTTGCTGCAGAGATTCAATACAAAAAATGATTGACCCATCTCAGAGTAGCTTTATAGAAAGTACGGTTTGTGAAAAAAAGGAGACAGAGACAGAATTGTCCTGGTCCTCCTCTTCCTCTCCCTCGTGAAGGCATTTTTCTTATTTTCTGTGTTCATCTACAGTATATTGTTCAAATAGGTCATTTTTTACTGTACTACCATATGATCATGCGATTGAAAGAACCTCAACACCTGAGTGTGTTTCCTAGAAGGGAATCAGCTGTGATCGATCTATTTGCATGACTTCAATCAGCTGTTTCTCAATAAATGCATATATAAAATGCAGGGAATATATTTGTGTTTCAATTTACAATATGATCAGCTGTTCACTTTGACTTTAGCCTATAAGTTAGGTTTAGAACATGATGTTATCTGTTCTGACATACAGTGTGAAAGCATTTGTAAATTTGGCAGTGAAGATCCATTGTTTTGGTCTTGGTGGAGCTTGTGTGTAAAAGAAGTTCAAGCTTTTTAAATCTGTGTTAACTGTATGCATTTTGTGTCAAAGCAACAAGAAATGTGTTAATTGTATAGCCTACACAGACGGATGTTGTGCTAACTGTGTTAAGAGCTTAGGAAAGTTGTTAAAAGTATTGAAAAAAGTGTCATAGCGATTGTGAAAAACTGTAAAACAGTGATGTAATGCTGTGATTGGCCTATGGGATCCTTGGCCGTTCCTGATTGGATTATCAGAAGGTGAACGCCTCCAGCGCTGATTCGCTTTAGGAGAGACTGATTACTTGTTAGGTCTTCCTGAAAGAATTTGCGCTGAGCTACATTAGACCACCAACATTTATACTGTGAGGTACTTTTCAGAGAGAATGTAAAACTACGTACATCCTTTCTTACTGTGTGTGAACAGCTGGAAAGATAATTTGTTTACAGGAGTGTATTTACTTTATCTGCTGTTTTTTTTTCACCTGGTTATGTATGTTGTGCCCTAAATAAACTGTGGAAATAGTGGGGGAAGGCGAGAGAGTGGTGCGATCCCCTAGGCATTACCAACAGATCACCGCATGATTAGTCTCGCATTGCCAGACCTCTCCACAGCGCTGCGGAGGAAGGTCTGGCTAGTCCACACAGCATTCTGGAACAGGAGAAAAACATGCATTGGTTTATTGGCATTTCTTTAAACCAATCACAATCGTCTTGGGCAGCGCTAAGCGCTGTACGCAATAATGGTACCTCTGCAAAATAGCCTCGGGAAGAAACTTGTTATGGTGGAACATGTGCTTGTTCAAAAATGAAGCATAGCGTAAGTTCTTGCAGGTCACGGAGTCAAGCTCTGCTATTATCTCAGCTCACAGCTGACAGTTCCTAAACCAGCATACCAGCTGATGGCTCAGCTGATTCCCTCTTTTGATTGGATTTCCAAGTAGCGCACTCTATTTAAACTGCTTTTCCCAGCCTACCTTGCTGCATCTCTTGCAACCCACCTCCACCCCGGCTCCTCCTTTTAAATTCATGTTGTCTGACTTGATCAATGTTGTGTCTCTCTCTGTCATTGATGCTGCTCTATTCTGTACCCTATGGGGATCCTGCACTGCTGCTCTCCCTGCTTAAGGCTTTTCATGTATGCACATGGAAAAGCCATACCGCCAAATACAAATTGCAGATGAATGAATCTATTTTAACAAAGTGGTCCTGACTGAACTTGTTTTAGTCGTGCAACAAAAAACTCAGATTGGACAGATAGTCTAGTTAGCCGTCTGGATTTACCCAGCAGAGATCTGAGGAGCAGGTAACCATAGTCCTCATAAATCCACCGGAGTTTAGAATGGCAACACAAAGAAAGCGGAAGGTGAGGGACATCCAGCCGAAAATGAGGGACATACCGCATGATTAACTAACAAAAACAAGGATTTGCATTACCTATTTGCATCACTAGCTACATATTCTTTACACTGACCAGCACCACTTGAGCAACATGTTTACAATGTAACAACAATGAAATTATGCGTCCTAAAAGTGGAATACTGTAATAACATAACAATGACAAAAATTATGTGATCTTCTCTGAAAATGAAATAATTGCATCCTATGAATTATTATTATTATGTCTCACAGTTACATATTTACAACCTATTTGTTGATCTTTTATACTAGCGCCTACTTTTGCTTTAATATCTCCACACCAAACCTGAGTCACATAGGATTGTACTGTGTGTACAAAGCCATACCCTTGTTTTGATTTAGGTTTGCTGCATGCCCAAGCAAAATGTATTGCAAAGGACTATTCACTGTATGCCTTTAAGCAACGAGAGGTCTCCTGATTAAAGGGCTCACTTCAGCCTTGTCACAAATAGTTGGAACAGGAATAAATGCGTAGCCCCAGGTTATTTGTGTTTGTTTTCTGTGTGTGTGTGTGTGTGTGTGTGTGTGTGTGTGTGTGTGTGTGTATGTGTGTGTGTACTCTCTCTGTAGTGATCCATCTGTTTCTGTCCTCTTAGTTGTGGAGGTTAACCTTTTCTTTGTTGACACACACCACATCTTGCTTTTCACACATATGATTAACCATTGAACATGAGTTAGGTATCTCTCAGTCTGACATAAATGTCAAGTGTATATGCACCCCCCAAACACACACACACAAACACACACACACACACACACACACACACACACACACACACACACACACACACACACACACACACACAATTTATTCTGTCTTTGCTCTGCACCTACTGTACTGTACATACAGTCAGAACAGCACTAATCGTAATCTTTGCTGCAACGTCCCATTGGAGATCATTAAGGTCATGGAGATAATTATGTTTTCAGCTAATCTTATTTTATCTGATCTAATCTAACATAATGTAATATATGACATAATATAATCCACCCCACACACACATTAGAACAGTGACATTTACCTGACATCTAAATAGAAAAAAAATAGAAATTGCATTTAGATAGGACATTAGTGAATTTCAAGACACGCGTAAACACCCTACAGTACAGTGCTGTATGGTTTGGAAACTTTTCCCATATAGAAAAGTCAGACTTAAATCTCTTTTGGATATTTATACTTGTTTGTATCCCTATCTTGACAGCATCTTAATGCAACTCCTGTAAATACTAGGATTCTGATGTCAAGTTAAGATAGATGTGTTGTGTAAGCGAAGATTTCAGTCCATTTGGATGAAGGGGCAGAATTAAAAGAAAGCTAGAGCCTTCAAGTCAGACTGTTGTAATATCAGCCGCTTGTTAAGTAACACTTTATCCAGGGAAACCACCTTCCTGTCAGTCACAGATTTTATGTGTTGTAGGATGAAGAATGTTTCTTAACCGTGACACACATTTTAGGTCATATCGCCCACCCCTACTATATATCTGGCACAGGCCCATTTCAACAGTTCGGTTTGATGATTCTTACATACTCTATGTAATTAAGGAATAATAGTAAAATACTTTCTTGCATATGAATGGAAAAAAGGTCCTACCATCTGCTTTTTGAAGGCCACACTCACTCTGAAGGAAAATACATTCGGATAATTAAAAAATGAAATGAAAGTAGTAGCAAATTATAAAGATAATGTGCAATATGCTTACCTGCTTAAATCTGCGGTGAAACATTCGGGGGAATTGTGTGCTTTTTAAACTGCTCCTCCTTTGTCAGTAAGTGACTTTTCCAAAGTGCACTGGTTCGATTAAGAGCTGCAGGTGATTAATTAATTATTGTGGCGGTAAAACCATGAACTCACATAATCAATACAATGCCTTTTCCTGTGTCATTTCTAGGAGTAGAGGACTATAAGCATTTACTGTAGTGCTACATATAACACTGCTGACTACAGTTCCAGGGTCACATAAGTGTTACAAATATGACCGCTAAAGATAAAACTCCTGTAAATAAAGACCCTTAAACATGTAAAATCACTGCAGAGGTAAAAAGTACAGACTTTCTGTGATACTTAAAAGGTAATGATAGGAAAATGAACGGTAAAGAAATCGAGTACCTGTGTAAATGTTTACTTTCTGCCTATTAACAGGTCACAAATCTTCCTTGGTCAAAGCAGCATGTGTGTCCCCCCCCAGTCAAAGACATGGGAGGAAATGAGGCGCAACATTTCTTTCACAAACCTGCCTCTAATATAAATTGCTGTAATTGTCAAGGTTGATTAAAAATGATTCAAAATATTTAATGAGAAGGAAAGTTTGTCAAGACTCATCAGTTAAAGTGAATCTTGACTAAATATTTCTCAGTTACACAGTGTTAGCATCTAATAACATTAACATACAGAAGGTGGTAAACTGCAAAAACATATAGAGATTTCTGGAAATACAAAATCTGCACCTTATTGTGCATATGTTTCTGATTGAAGCTAATAATTGAGTGACAGTTCTTTAACTTTAACTATAAACTCACTGTACAATAGACATGATAAAAAGACATCCCTTTAGTAGAGGGAATGTTTATGAGGTTTATCAGTGTTTTAAGCGCCCAAGTCTCCTTCCAGGCAGCGCTGGCTGGAAGGCACTAGGATTAGACTGTGGTTATGGTTAGGGTTATGGTTAAGGTTAGGATTAGGTGCCTTGAAGTCAACGGTCACAGCTCTGTCTTTAAATCGATTAAGTAATGGTTAGGGTTAGGGTTAGGGTCAGGATGGGTGCTGCGAGGTGCACGGGCACAAGGGGACCACTGGTGTGAATAAAACACTTAAACATCTCCTTAATTAGGAAATGGTTATGGTTATGGTTATGGTTATGGTTATGGTTATGGTTAGGGGTTAGGGTTAAGGTTAAGGTTAGTGTTAGGTGCCTTGAAGTCAATGGTTGCAGCGCTGCCTGGAAGGTGACGTTGGGGGCTTAAAACACCATCAAGCGTTTAGGAGTAATCATTTGATAAGTGTTTATAGGTTGTAGTTTAACGCCTTGTAATTTCTCTGGATCCTAACCGCTCTGTGTAAGATATAGCCTAAAGAAACTCTGCAGCCACAAACTAACACCAACCGTGTGGAGAAGAATTCACACATAGTACTCTAATGTTTACTTATTTATTTATTCTGTGTTGGAAATTAACAGCCTTGTCTCTTTTCTATGACCATGTTTACAATATGCTTGCAATAAATGTAGAAAGAAAACGGCATAGAGAACAAAGGCATACATTGTGAAAATGAAATAAAGAGAAATTTATTTAATTTTTTTATAGTGTGACTATTTTATATAAATAAACGTCTGTTACATTCAAGCCATTGCCAAATGAGTTGATAGGAAGCTAATTAACCCTATCAGCTCCACAAAACTTTTCTCAGTATTGCTATGTTTACAAAATGGTGTTGTATTGTTATACTGTACACTTAACAGTATTTTTATATTTCTGTTTTTATTCTTTATATGTTAAGTGAGCGTTGTACTTTGAGAGCAAAGATTAACCGGAGTCAAATTCCTTGTTTGTTTACACAAACCTGACCAATAAAGTTGGTTCTGATTCTGATTCTCATGGTGGTGAAAATGAACTTTTATTGTCACTTTTTCTGACATTTTTGTCACTTTTTTTATGCTTTTGGTGCTTTTCTTTCACTTTTATCAACACTTTTTAAAAGTCAATAACCCTAACTTACATGACATTATACCAATTTTGTTTTTTAAATGCTATAAAATTGAATAAAATTCCCAAAAATAATCATTATTTTTGTTTAAATGTTGTTTGGGTTCCATAATGTACATCTATGTTATTTTTGGGCAATTTGGTTCAAAGAAACCCATATTTCTGATATTAAAACCTTTGAAAATGGGTCAAAGTTGACCTGAGGACAACACAAGGGTTAAATGTCTGGGTAAAAAACTTTTTTTTTCTCCATTGAACACAATGTATTTTCTTTTTAAACACACTGCCCACTGGCAGGGAGAGGGATTACTAAACTGCAGTTTCTCTCCTTGACCACTCATAAAAAACAGCTCATACCTTAGGAACGGTATGATGGAAAATGATAGTGGTTTTGAAACCTTGACTTTTTCAAAGTATACCTTTTTTTCTTTTTAAGATTATTTTTTGGGGCTTTTTCCCTTTATTAGATAGTCACAGTGGATAGACAGGAAAGGTAGGAGAGAGATGGGGGATGACACACAGCAAAGTGCCGCAGTTCAGTCTCAAACCCGGGTCGCAGCAAAGGAGCCTACATGGGGTCTTGCTGGGTGAGCTAGAGGTCGCCCCAAACCGCGGTATACCTTGAAACCAGTAACCGGCCCATGCCTAGTTCAATGTGGAGAGTGACTTTGTTCCTGGTCAATAAGCTTGTGGCAAATGTCACTGCCAGTGTGTTTGTTGCCCTTAAGGGCCAGAGCCGGATTGATTTTATCATTAAGGGCTAGAACCTCATTTTGCTGGGCCAGAGATATGTACAGTATATTAATGTTGAACAATGTCTTAGATTCTCTCAACTATTATTGTCAACAATGGAGGTGTGCACCATTGCTGGGTTGTACAATATTGTCACTCAGTGAAAGTAATTGGAATTCCTTAAGGCAATTTTTTTTTAAATAAAGGGTGAAATCTCTGTCCTTGACTTTTGATGCACTGGCTACACACACTGCCTTTGTTTATTCTATAATCCTCAGTCAGTGCTGTTTTTTTATTGTCACTTCATGGCCTTTCCTTTGAGAACACAGCAGGAGGGGATGCTTTTCAGGTCTCAATCTTTGAGGTTGTCTTACTTCGGGATCTCTCTTTTAAATTCAGTCTTCTATTTTTTGTGTGTGTTTCTGCATTTCTGAGAGGGAGAGAGATGACATACAAGAGAGTGAAAGGAAGGCGAGATAAAGTGAGGAGGAGGAGGCAGTATTACCTGCTGCTGTATGTGCTACACCAAGCTGATTCTGGACTGTGATGGGAGGCGACACCTTTCTGAAGCAGTAAAAGTCCCCATGAATCACACAGCGCTCACCCATTTCTTTCTCTCTCTCTCTCTTTCTCTCTCTCTCTCTCTCTCTGTAGATCTTACTCTTGCTCTTTATCTTCCTCTTTCTCCCCTTTGGGACTCAGCTTGTCTGTGTGACTCTCTCTCTTTCTCTGTTTGTTTCTCCACTGTCACATGTACCTGTCTCAGAGCACTATCTGCAACATGGGATGTGCCGGAGAGAAATGAAGTGCATTTGTCACTGCTTTCACATTTATACACTCTTCCTGCCACATGCTGTTTTATCTCTCGCTGTGTCTTTACACCTGTCTCGGTTTCTCGGTCTGCTTCTGCCTTACTGCTGTGTCTCATTACTGCAGTAGATGCGTAGTAGAACAAACAGGTACTTTATCAGATCAATAATAAGGAACATTTTCTTTTGCTCTTCAAAGAGTGGCACATTTGCTATCTCAACACAGAACAATTAGTTATTATCTGTTCAGAAGCGTATACAGATAGCATAATATGCTTGTGTGACAGATGGTGAGTCTCAGAATTTTACTTAATACATCTTAAATAATGTGTGGAAAAGCAAGCATGCATTATGTTGACACATTTAAATGACCACAGAAGCTGCACACCCAACAGACACTTTCAGGCCAAGTGTGTGGACACAGCAGTGCTCATATTATAGCACCGATATATGGACAGATTTCAGCAGATAATATTAAAATGACAAGTCTAAGCAAAGCCTGTTTGTGTGCTCACTTGCAAAGAGGAAAAACAGATCTTAAATAGAAGCTCCTGAAGCAAGCAACAAACAGTGCTGATAATCAGAGCTGACATGCGACTTTGTGTGGGCAGGGGAAATGGGAAAGCCGCACTTCAGAGTCTTGTTGTGTGAGTGTGTATGTGTACATGTGTATAATTGTTTGTGTGGTTTTATGTATGACTGTTTGAGGGCAAAGGAAAGCCTGTTCTAGGAGAGAGCATGGATATGTTGATGGATGTGAGTAGATGTGCTTAGTGAGCACAAATAGGCTCTGACAGTCCCAAATTTAGCCCTTAGATTTCCCCAGTGTTTGACCCATTGACCATAGAGTCTTTAATACAGGTGTACTCCAGCTGGTGCATTTTGACCTGCACCTGTATAAGTCGATTGATTTCTGACCTGTATCTAAACAATGCTGAACCAGTATTCTCCGGCCTTAAAGGAAAAGTATATTTTAACCTGGTGTAATTTCCATAAATGTGGCCATTGTGACCCTATGGATAATGCCAGATCTGTACTCTGTGGTAGTGTTTAGAGGAAACAAGGACAAACCAAAGTATATCAAGGAAGCTGCATGAGCCTCCGTCAGCTTTTAAAATACACCAGATTTTTACATGAATCATTTCAAAATGAGTCAGACTGAAAGTGATCAAAACCTAAATGCAATGGCGGATTATCCTGTGGACTGGAGGATGAGGATGATCACACTTATTAAACACATGTTAAAAAATGAGAAACATTTATGAGTTTATGCGTTTTTTGCAAAATACATTTTTAAAGCTATAGTGCGTAGTTTCTGCCGCCCAATGACAACAAAACTGTTGGCGTGTCCACATGATACAAGCCTTCCTTGACCGGCGCAGGAAAGTCACCGGACGACACAATCTCCTGAACATAGCCATACTGAGAAATACAGAGAGAGTTATGTGGAGCTGATAGTCTTAAAGGTGTTGTAGGTAGGATTGTGAAGATCTGGGATTTAGCCAAAGAATTTGAACATCGACAACTTCTCAGTCCCTCCCCCCCTTTCTGCTAAAAAACCAAACTGTCTCCTAAGCCCCTCCTCCCCCACGAGGGAGAATGAATGCGTGTGCATGAGCAGTGACTGATACGAAGTTAGACGTTTTTAATTACCTGCTTAATGTAGTTCTACTCAAACATAGGGTCAGTTTCAGCAAATATGACTGAAAGTTAGTTTTATAAGTCTTACCTACTGCATGTTTAATTAGCTTTGTAACAACTCATTTGGCAATGGCTTGAATGTAACGGACATTCATTATTATCAAAAAGTTACGCACTAAAGATTTACTATGTTCATAGCTATTCTATGAACTGACTGAGAATCTTTATAGAAATCAACAAAAAGTGTACCTAACATAATCAAAATTATGTATGCGTGTTCTGTACGTGTGTGTGTGTGTGTGTGAGCTTATACAGTAGCTCCATTTATTACTTTGCAGATTGGAGATCCCTGTGTGGAATCTTTGTTTTGATTTAATTAAAATGCTTTTAGAGCATTTCTTCAAGCTAATTATGGATATTCCTTTGGGGCTGTTGATGTGTCAGCAGATCAGGTGACTCCTTCATTGTCTCCACTCCTGACTCCATTTTGCATCACAGCAAGCTTTAATTCTCCAGAGCCTAGACAAACAGACTTGATGGCTTACAGTAACGACTTGATGGACTTGATGGAGAAACTCAGAATCAGCCTGTTGCTAGATTCATGATGATCAGCCGCAGGTGGAATTGAACCTCCGCTATCTTCTCTTTAGCCCCTCAGCACATGGGTAAGACAAAGACAGTAGTCGGCACACATAATCCACAAGTTGCAGGTCATCAATGACTACGTTCACACGTACATGCACATAATTTGCCGGTAAAAAAAAGACGATATTGTGACTAAGCTGTTTACATGGCTAATGAAAGTGAATATTCCACTAATATTCTGTTTACATGTAGCGGTGCAAAATACGATTTTTTCAAAGTTTACCAGCGGTGGTGGACTTTGAACTGTGCTTACACAGCGTCCCTCTTTCCTTCCTTCAACCATCTTCTTGAAAGGGTCGGCGTAGCGATGTGTGCGCATATCCAAAAACCTATTGATATCTAGGTCTTTGATAGAGTTTAAAAGTAGCTGTGTTCCTCCTTCTTATCGGGTCTGCAGCCTTGCAAACTGTTGGCTGGTTGGTTTGTGTATAGTCTATATCCTTGACGACCCACTTCCGGGATTGCTCCGTCGCCGTGGGGATATCTGCCGGATATTGAATCCCCTGTTTTTTCTAATGTATAGCAACTCCTTCATATATATTAGTGTTTTAATTAAAAACATAATAGACTCAATTTTTAACAGCCAACGTTTACCAGCATTTGGCCAGTAGTTGGTGTTTCTTTCCAACTCTGCCTACTGAAAGTATTTCTGACTCCTCAGCCAAATGCTTGAGTGGATTGGAGACTGCAGTATCTGGTCCAGAATGAGTCATCAAAGGGGTCACACTCTCTTGAGTCAGGGCTTGGGATCACAGGCTTTGGTTTAGGTTGCTCATCTAGTGGCTGATGGGGACGATGATGATCGATCTTCTGAGAGTGTATTGATCAGCTGAGACAGAGTTATTGTCTCTTCCCATTCTGTTCCACTCAGTCTTTCTCTTGCTCTCTGTTCTCCACTCCCTTAGGACTAAACTGATGGGAAGTCTACTCTACTTTGCGAAGCTATTGGCAGCGACAGTCGTCTCTGTCTGTGTGTGAATACTGTACAACCGATTCTGTCTACCTATGTGTCTGCCTGTGTTTCTGTCTGTATCTTTCTACCTGTCTCCTCATGTCCCCAGTTAGTATACATACAGGACTTTGTAGACACAGACACCTGAATTATAATTTCACATTTGATTTACAGAAGGATCAAACACATTGTCAAAGTGTCTCATATATTTATGTCCTGTTTTATTGTGTTTTAGCTTATTTTCCCTTCTATTTATTACTCTTTAATTGTGTCTTTTTATATTGCCTTGTGTGTCTCTTCTTAATACATTTTATGTCCTATGTAAAGCACAATAAATTGCCTTGTTGTTTGTGCTATTCAGTACCAATAAACTTGCCTTGCCTCTCTAAATTTGCTGCCTCTCTGTCCCTACTTTTTTGCCACATTTCCACTTCACCAGGCTCCCTCATTTCTCTACCTATCCACCAGATGCCCTCAGACTTTTCCACATGTCCCTGTCACCTAACTCCCACTTCCAGTCACTCCCTCTAGCCCTGTAGTAACCCCTTTCCAGCCATTCCCATCACATGACCTTTCCCGCCCACCTGTTCACCTGTTTCCACTTTCCTTCATCAGCCCTGCAGTATATCATGAGCCCATTTCCACTCATTTCTATCCAGATTGTTAATGTTGCTTTATGTCTTGGGCTTTTCCTTTTCAGCTGCTTGTAGTAAGTAGTAGTAAGTATATGCATCTTCAGTTCTTCAAAAGTTAATGAACTGTTTTTGTCAGCCTGAATTGTCATCTGGGTCCCCTGCCTCACACCCACACACCAACGCACAACTACAATTTGGTAACTCGCCAACAAGCTACTCTATTTCTGATTACAACACAATTTGGGTTATTAAACAAGTCTAACTTTAATAACATAATTATAACACATTTATGTTACTCATCCCAAACATGGTAGTTTGACCTCTGAGGTTAATGTCATCCACAATCATTGGAGTCAACGTTGGCCTCTGTTTCCAAAAAGCTTTTAAAATACTTGTAACCGTCATTAGCTGTCGCCTCTGGAACCAAACAAATAAAACAAGATGTTATCGTTCCCACAAGAGCGGTAGTACTACATTACAGATATCAATATTACCACATACCTATTAACAGGTACAAGATGCCATTTTAATTTATTGCCCTTGATGGTGAGTAAAGATGGATAATGCAATATTGATTTTAAACATTAAAAAGCCATATGTTGAATACTACAGATGTGTTGGGTAAGATGTGTTGCTCTATCTCTTTGCCCTATCTCTTTGCTATACTGTACATATTAAGTTAGGCTTCTTTTTATTCAGCTTGCCATCCAAACACATTCCACAGTAGACGCAGAAGCATATCTACACTGTGTTTTGAATGTGTTTAGCTGCATTCAACTATAAACTATAAATACATTAGCCAACGTTTAATTCATTTAAATCATTTTAATTTACAGATAACATGCACATACAGTATACAGTATACTTGCATATCCATACTGGCTGCCCAGCCAATCTACAGCATAATGAGTAAAACCTGGGGCAGTATCGTTTCCAAATCCGCATAAGCCTATTTCTGCAGGTAGAAGAAAAAGAGGCAATTTCAATGAGGATGGAGAGAGTGAGGAAAAATAGCTGAATTAGAGGGTGTAGGCAGAATAGAGGTATGAATGTCTATTTCCTTCTATTAAAAGGACAGCTGTCTACAGCACAGGTCTCAGTAGTAGTCATATTGCTGCTGGATTTGGTCTTTGTCCTGATGAGTAATTGCATAGAACGTTAGTTTGCTCGTCTTCATATAATTTATAACACAAGGTAACAAGGTACAGTGTCTGTTGGAACATACACTCAACAAAATTATAAATGCAACACTTTTGTTTTTGCCCCCATTTTTTATGAGCTGAACTCAAAGATCTAAGACTTTTTCTATGTACACAAAAGAACTATTTCTCTCAAATATTGTTCACAAATCTGTCTAAATCTGTGTTAGTGAGCACTTCTCCTTTGCCGAGAAAATCCATCCACCTCACAGGTGTGGCATATCAAGATGCTGATTAGACAGCATGATTATTGCACAAGTGTGCCTTAGGCTGGCCACAATAACAGTAACAACAATAACGAAATAACAAAATAATGGTACCCAGTCAGTAAACAAAAAAAAAGAAATTGCTGGATATTGGCAGGCCACTCTAAAATGTGCAGTTTTACTGTATTGGTGGGGATCCGGGGGGGTCTGGTGGGGGTCCGGCGGGGGTCCAAAAAACAAGTCAGTAAAAAAAAAAAAAAAGTTGCAGGCCTCTCTAAAATCTGCAGTTTTATCACACAGCTGTCATGTTTCATCCCTGTGTCAAGTTGTTGTTTTGAGTTTGTGTTACATTTTGTTTTATTTTCCACTTCCTATTTTTCCCTGGATTTTGGACCTTTGCCTGTTTTCTGGATTTTTCCCTTGCCTGTCGTTATTTGGACACTGCTGCTGAGTTTATTTAACTTCTAAATAAACTTTTGTATTTTACACTTTGAGTCTTGCCTCGTGGGTCCATTTTCTGTGTGCTTGATAACAGCACACAGATGTCGCAAGTTTTGAGGGAGTGTGCAATTGGCATGTTGACTGCAGGCATGTCCACCAGAGCTGTTGCCCGTGAATTGAATGTTCATTTCTCTACCATAAGCTGTCTCCAAAGGCGTTTCAGAGAATTTGGCAGTTCATCCAACTGGCCTCACAACCGCAGACCACGTGTAACCACACCAGCCCAGGACCTCAATATCCAGCATCTTCACCTCCAAGATCGTCTGAGACCAGCCACCCGGACAGCTGCTGCAACAATCGGTTTGCATAACCAACAAATTTCTGCACAAACTGTAAGAAACCATGTCAGGGAAGCTCATCTGCATGCTTGTTGTCCTCATCGGGGTCTCGACCTGACTGCAGTTCGTCGTCGTAACCGACTTGAGTGGGCAAATGCTCACATTCGATGGCATCTGGCACTTCGGAGAGGTGCTCTCTTCACGGATGAATCCCGGTTTACACTGTACGGGGCAGATGGCAGACAGCGTGTATGGCTTCATGTGGTTGAGCGGTTTGATGATGTCGACGTTGTGGATCGAGTGGCCCATGGTGGCGGTGGGGTTATGGTATGGGCAGGCGTATGTTATCGACAATGAACACAGGTGTATTTTATTGATGGCATTTTGAATGCAGAGATACTGTGACGAGATCCTGAGGCCCATTGTTGTGCCATTCATCCACGACTATCACCTCATGTTGCAGCATGATAATGCACGGCCCCATGTTGCAAGGATCTGTACACAATTCCTGGAAGCTGAAAACATCCCAGTTCTTGCATGGCCAGCATACTGACCGGACATGTCACCCATTGAGCATGTTTGGGATGCTCTGGATCGGCATATACGACAGCGTGTTCCAGGTCCTGCCAATATCCAGCAACTTCTTTCTTTTTTCTTTTTTTTTTTTTTTTGCTGACTGTTTTTCTGACCCCCCGCCCCCCAATACAGTAAGAATGCACATTTTAGAGTAGCCTGTTATTGTGGCCAGCCTAAGGCACACCTGTGCAATAATCATGCTGTCTAATCAGCATCTTGATATGCCACACCTGTGAAATGGATGGATTTTCTCGGCAAAGGAGAAGTGCTCACTAACACAGATTTAGACAGATTTGTGAACAATATTTGAGAGAAATAGTTCTTTTCGGAACATAGAAAAAGTCTTAGATCTTTGAGTTCAGCTCATAACATATGGGGGCAAAAACAAAAGTGTTGCGTTTATAATTTTGTTGAGTGTAGTTTGTTTGGAGATAAATTACAAATCAAAATCCCATGCAGTTCTTGTGTTGGACACGTGCAGAATAAACTCATGTCTGAAGAAGAGCAGGAAGAGCTTGAAACGTCACCTTGTTGGTTATTTAATACATATTTTTAATGGGAGCATTATCTAGTGTGCAGACTCTATTTCTCCTGTCCCATGTATTCTTCTGTCCTTATCGTCTGTCTGTGTGTGTTTTTTGTTTTGTTTTTTCAGAGTTAATTCATGAACATGGACTTGGCTGCAACTGTCATTGTTGAATTCATGCTTGTTTTAGCACATGAAAACATTGAAACCTGTATTATTTGATACATGCTATCTGTTAAATGTTGGAGTCAGACTTCTGAAACTGAGTTGACTGGGCACCAATAGGTTGATTGATTGACCTGTCTTATTATTCATTATGACTATTATACTTGAAACTAATGAAAAAAAACATCACCTCTGTACATAATGCATGCATAATGCAGTCTTCTGAGTCGGTTTTAAGATAAAAAACCTTTTATTAAAAAGGTTTTACAAAGTGTGTTGTGGTTGATTTCTTAGGTGCCGACCAGGATGGTGCAATGAATAAGATCTTTACCAAAAAGTCTGTAGAGCAACAAACTTGTGTGTACGGAGAGTTTGGTATATACACAAGCTGTCCAGTTGTCCACCCTCCTCTTCTTCAATCATAAGCATTAACATCGTACATCTATTTAGCTCTGTAGTACTGGATATCACTGTAGATTTCAGAATGCAAAACACAATGATTAATACAGATCGTGTGTATTACAGCATCCATCCATCCATCCATCTTCGTCCGCTTATCCGGTGTCGGGTCGCGGGGGGAGCAGCTCCAGCAGGGGACCCCAAACTTCCCTTTCCCGAGCAACATTAACCAGCTCCGACTGGGGATCCTCGGCGTTCCCAGGCCAGGTTGGAGATATAATCCCTCCACCTAGTCCTGGGTCTTCCCGAGGCCTCCTCCCAGCTGGACGTGCCTGGAACACCTCCCTAGGGAGGCGCCCAGGGGCATCCTTACCAGATGCCCGAACCACCTCAACTGGCTCCTTTTTCGCGCAAAGGAGCAGCGGCTCTCCTCCGTGCTCCTCACGGATGACTGAGCTTCTCACCCTATCTCTAAGGGAGACGCCAGCCACCCTCCTGAGGAAACCCATTTCGGCCGCTTGTACCCTGGATCTCGTTCTTTCGGTCATGACCCAGCCTTCATGACCATAGGTGAGGGTAGGAACGAAAACTGACCGGTAGATCGTGAGCTTTGCCTTCTGGCTCAGCTCTCTTTTCGTCTGGCGGTGCGATAGATTGAATGCAATACCGCACCCGCTGCGCCGATTCTCCGACCAATCTCCCGCTCCATTGTCCCCTCACTCGCGAACAAAACCCCAAGGTACTTGAACTCCTTCACTTGGGGTAAGGACTCATTCCCTACCTGGAGAAGGCATTCCATCGGTTTCCTGCTGAGAACCATGGCCTCCGATTTAGAGGTGCTGATCCTCATCCCAACCGCTTCACACTCGGTTGCGAACCGATCCAGTGAGTGCTGAAGGTCGCAGGCCGATGATGCCATCAGGACCACATCATCTGCAAAGAGCAGCGATGAGATCCCCAGCCCACCAAACTGCAACCCCTCCCCACCCCGACTACGCCTCGATATCCTGTCCATAAATATTACAAACAGGATTGGTGACAAAGCGCAGCCCTGGCGGAGGCCAACCCTCACCTGAAACGAGTCCGACTTACTACCGAGAACCCGGACACAGCTCTCACTTTGGTCATACAGAGATTGGATGGCCCTGGTAGAGACCCCCTCACCCCATACTCCCGCAGCACCTCCCACAGTATCTCCCGGGGACCCGGTCATACGCCTTCTCCAAATCCACAAAACACATGTAGACCGGTTGGGCATACTCCCAGGCTCCCTCCAGGATCCTTGCGAGAGAAGAGCTGGTCCGTTGTTCCACGACCAGGACGGAATCCGCATTGTTCCTCCTCAACCCGAGGTTCGACTATCGGCCGAACCCTCCTTTCCAGCACCTTGGAGTAGACTTTACCAGGGAGGCTGAGAAGTGTGATACCCCTATAATTGGCACACACCCTCTGGTCCCCCTTTTTAAAAAGAGGAACCACCACCCCAGTCTGCCACTCCTTTGGCACCGTCCCAGACTTCCACGCAATGTTGAAGAGGCGTGTCAACCAGGACAGCCCCTCCACACCCAGAGCCTTGAGCATTTCTGGACGGATCTCATCAATCCCCGGGGCTTTGCCACTGTGTAGTTGTTTGACTACATCAGTGACTTCCGCCTGGGAAATCGACGACAATCCCCCGTTATCCTCCAGCTCTGCCTCTAACATAGAGGGCGTATTAGTCGGATTCAGGAGTTCCTCAAAGTGCTCCCTCCACCGCCCTATTACCTCCTCAGTGGAGGTCAACAGTGTCCCATCCTTACTGTACACAGCTTGGATGGTTCCCCGCTTCCCCCTCCTGAGGTGGCGAACAGTTTTCCAGAAACACTTTGGTGCCGACCGAAAGTCCTTCTCCATGTCTTCTCCAAACTTCTCCCACACCCGCTGCTTTGCCTCTTTCACGGCAGAGGCTGCAGCCCTTCGGCCCCTTCCGGTACCCTGCAACTGCCTCCGAGTCCTCCGAGATAACATATCCCGGAAGGACTCCTTCTTCAGTCGGACGGCTTCCCTGACCACTGGTGTCCACCACGGTGTTCGTGGGTTACCGCCCCTTGGGCACCTAAGATCCTAAGACCACAGCTCCTCGCCGCAGCTTCAGCAATGGAAACTTTGAACATTGTCCACTCGGGTTCAATGCCCCCAGCCTCCACAGGGATGCACGAAAAGCTCCGCCCGGAGGTGTGAGTTGAAAGTCTGTCGGACAGGGGCCTCCTCCAGACGTTCCCAATTTACCCGCACTACACGTTTGGGCTTACCAGGTCTGTCCAGAGTCTTCCCCCACCCCCTGACCCAACTCACCACCAGATGGTGATCGGTTGACAGCTCTGCCCCTCTCTTCACCCGAGTGTCCAAAACATACGGCCTCAGATCAGATGAAACGATTATGAAATCGATCATTGACCTTCGGCCTAGGGTGCTCTGGTACCAGGTACACTTATGAGCATCCCTATGTTCGAACATGGTGTTCGTTATAGACAATCCATGACTAGCACAGAAGTCCAACAACAAACAACCACTCTGGTTTAGATCAGGGAGGCCGTTCCTCCCAATCACGCCTCTCAGGTGTCTCCATCATTGCCCACGTGTGCGTTGAAGTCCCCCAGCAGAACAATGGAGTCCCCACTGGAGCCCCATGCAGGACTCCAGTCAAGGTCTCCAAGAAGGCCGAATACTCCGAACTCCTGTTTGGTGCATATGCACAAACAACAGTCAGAGTTTTCCCCCACAACCCGCAGGCGTGGGGGAGGCGACCCTCTCGTCCACCGGGGTAAACTCCAACACAGCGGCGCCAGCCGGGGCTTGTGAGTATCCCCACACCCGCCCGGGCGCCTCACACCCTGGGCAACTCCGGAGAAGAAAAGAGTCCAACCCCTATCCAGGAGTATGGTTCCAGAACCGAGACTGTGCGTAGAGGTAAGCCCCACCAGATCTAACCGGTAGCGCTCCACCTCCCGCACCAGTTCCGGCTCCTTCCCCCACAGAGAGGTGACGTTCCACGTCCCCAGAGCCAGCGTCTGCCGCCCGGGTCTGGTCCGTCGAGGCCCCTGACCTTCACTGCCACCCATGTGGCATCGCACCCGACCCCAACGGTTCCTCCCACAGGTGGTGGGCCCATGGGCTGGAGAGATGGGAGCCACGTAGCTTGTTCGGGCTGTGCCCGGCCGGGCTCCGTGGCAAACCCGGCCACCAGGCGCTCGCCGACGAGCCCGCCGCCTGGGCCTGGCTCCAGACGGGGGCCCCGGGCTTCCTCCGGGCAGGGTCACTCCATCTCTACCTTGCTTACAGCATACAAAGTTTATTTTAATCTACAATGGTGAAAGATTGGTGTTGGTGTGGGACTGAGCACCATTGCTGCAGAGGGTATACAGCAAGGACACGGGTGATAAATACCTCCTCCATTTTATTACATTGGAGCTGAGCCCTGGAACCTGCATGCGTACAGTGGAGGTGCAGATTGATTCTTCTTTGATGCTCTGCAAGTTGGCAAACTTTCTCTTAGTGATGAGAATATTAATTATGTCCTTCCTTTGTTTTAAATGTCAATCCCCCTCCAACTGAAGATGACTTCTGAGGCATACGTGCTGTTGTCAAGACAGAGGGGATGCTTTCATCTGTAATGTTATTGTGCTTTCTCTGCACAAGTCTACTCACTTAAGGGGAAAAACTAAAAAAAATAAAATAAAATTGAAATGTTATTTATATAATATTGCACAATTTAGTTAATTTCTTGAGTTAGCCAAGTCATACAAACACACAGTGAGTGGTGGCAGCTGCAAAGTTTTCATTTCCTGTCTGCACTTTATCGGAAGGATCATTTGATCTGATGAACAGGACTGACTTGCCTGAGTAACATTAGTGTCAGTTAGAATTAGCGACATGTACTATTCTGAAGGCATAGCTGACAAATGTGCTGTAGTACAAGATTGTCACCTTCTCACGAACATGAGTTTTTAATCTTCCAATAGCAAGCAAGTACAGTGACCGACAGGGGCAAACGCCCTGCAACTTCAGAAAACACATGCAAATAGACAAAACACAAGCAAATTAAGAAAACAACTTCATTAATTTGACAACACATGCGCATCATTCAGCAAACGTGCGAGAGAGAGAGAGAGAGAGAGAGAGAGAGAGAGAGAGAGAGAGAGAGAGAGAGAGAGAGAGAGAGATCAGAACAGTGTGCAACGGTGAGATCATAGACTATAAATATTAAGTCTATGTTTGAGATGTTTTCTCTCGTTTGGTGGGTGTGTCTCGGCTCAGGTCACAGGTGATACTCAATCAGCAGAGACGAGTCTGTAAACTTGTGGTAATAAAACATTTAAAACTGCATCAGCGTTTAACGTTGACGTTTGTTTAAGCCATATTACATGAGAGGGTTTAATTTCGAGGTCTGAAAGGCGCATCGCTGAAGTGTAGGCCTCCTCAAGTGTAATATTGGGATTATACAACAAAATAAGTGATCAATCTATATTCATATTGTGGAGCAATTTGCTCTTGAAATACAAAAAACAGACAGGATTTATAGTCCCTCCCTGTTTAGTAAACCTGCCAATTTACCGTGGGATTTATCAAACTGAATAAATCCTGCCTGCACATAAACACAAAACTGCTTTGCTTGCTCCATGGTGTTGTAAGTAAGGCATCTGCTGGAAAGGTTATTGTATTCATTAGCATGATTGCTGTACTGTTAAGTTCAAAAACATCCAAAAGTACGAACAGCGGACCAGACGCAAGCTTTTATTTTGAAAAGTCAAAGCTCGGGCACGGCACCAGCCGGGAGAGCATGAGACGGGAGAATAGACTGTATATTACTAATATATTATATTATGTTATTAATAATAATAATATGAATTTAATATACAGTCTATGGACGGGAGGACATGAGACGGTGGTTCTCTTTTTACTATGCGGCCATACCGTACTCTAATAAAAAGTCGGAGCGCTCTCTCCCCGTGGGGTCGAAAATCCACCTGTTCCACTTAGCTGCTCCCTCTAGAGGCCTGGAGAACTTCCGTTGTGTAATCTGGATGCAGCGTTTTTTTGTTGCATTTGTTTTCGGGGTTTGTGTGCTTTTCTTTTTGCATTGTTTTTTATTTGCAGCGCGTGTATGTATTTGGTTGTGTTGTGTGTATTTGCAGCGCATTTATGTATTTGGTTGTGTTGTGTGTATTGGCAGCGCGTTTGCTGAATGCTGCGCATGTGTTGTCAAACTAATGAAGTTTTTTTTTTGCATGTGTTTTCTGAAGTTGCAGTGTGTTTGCCCCTGTCGGCCACCGTAAGCAAGTCATAAAAAATGCACGTAATGGCCATGTCAAACAATTTAATCATGACATAAAGCGGCATACATGCTGAAAGTGATACTCTACCCAAAACCTAGCTTTTATAGTATCAAATAATCACTGTAGGCTTAAAATGTGACTGTAACTCAATTAGCCACAAGTTTAAGTAAACATAGTCACAACCTGTAAATGTAAATGGCTAAAACAACAATTCTTCGACCTTTAAAACCTTGTCACCACTGAAATCTATTAAAACCAACATGAATTCAAGTTGGTCACAGTCATTGTTCTTTAGCTCCACCTGCCAAGTCTACCAGGGATGAATATCTGATAAGTCTCCCTTCTAGCTAGCTGTCTGGATTTACCCTGCAGAGATCTGAGGAGCAGTTAACCATAGTCCTCAGAAATCCACCGGAGTTTAGAATTACAACACAAAGAAAGAGGAAGGTAACAGACATCCAGCCGAAAATTAGGGACATCCGGCGCAATTTCCAGCGCCACCTGAACAATCCCAGAAGTGAAACGTCGTCGATATAGACTAGTGAGGAAGAGCAACTCTGTTCAAACAGCTTATATAGGAGAATAAGAACTGTATTTACTGAGGAATATGAGTTTATTAGTCAGAATGAGTATGAAATCTATTAAAACCAACATGAATTCAAGTTGGTCACAGTCATTGTTCTTTACCTCCACCTGCCAAGTCTACCGGGGATGAATATCTGATTAGTCTCCCTTTAACATAAAATAGAAATTGGATGAAGCCCCTGGTTCATGTGTTGATACAAATATATATCAGAGCAACAATTAGCTGATCTTAATCAATTCATTGATCAAAACAGATTTAATCAGCAACTATTTTGATAATGTATTAATCTCATGAAAAAATGCCCAAAAATGCCCAAAAATCTGTAATTCCAATTTATTCTGTGTGAGAAGATGAGACAATATATAAAGAAATAAACCTTAAAAAGGACCAAGGAGCCTGACCAAAGACAAAGATCTTGTGGTGTGTGTGTGTGTGTGTGTGTGTGTGTGTGTGTGTGTGTGTGTGTGTGTGTGTGTGTGTGTGTTTGTGCGTGTGTGCGTGCGTGTGTGCGCATGTCTGTCTGTGTGTCAGTGTCCCACAGCGGCCTGACGCTCTGAGGCATGACCAGGTGTCGTTGCACCAGGAGGCTGTCTGCACATTGTGCAGAATATTAACAAGCCTGACCACACATATATGGAGACACACATTTTTTTGCACATGTAGCAGACACACATATAGTACACACACATATTTAAATACTCAGACACACCCACACAGCTGCCATTCGTGCCTACACATAATAATAATAAGAATAATGTGGGAACAATACTGTATTTGCATGTCTGTGTGTGCGTGTCTAAGTCACTCCTTATAAACCTTTGATACATAATGTCACACTCTTGATACCATATACACACATTAACGCATACATTTCAATGTACACAGACACACAAAAGTCAAGGATTAATCCTCCCACTCCACCACACTTCCACCCCATTGTGATAACGTAGTCAGAGGATGAGGTTTTTCTCAGCTCTCGTTTTCTGCCTTGGATTGATGGAAGAGCGAGAATAATTTAGCTGTTGGTATCTGCTGCCAGAATGCTCCTCTGGGACATTTACTCACACAAACCCAGGAGGCTGGGGAATTCAAGCAGGCATACTTAGATGCATGCATGTAAAGATAGAAGTGGACATGATGTCACAAACAGAGACGCATGTACAATAAATAAATATAAAAATAATACACACAGAAATCAGATGAGGACTAAAGAGGAATGAGGCTTTACATCTACAGTGCATATTTCTGTGTACGCGTGAGGTATATTCGTGTTATGTCTTTCAGTGTTTTCATGATGGAGCAGCAGCATGACTTCATTAGTGCCAGAGGCAACTAGCCACAGATTACAGTAAACCGTGTGTGTGTGTGTGTGTGTGTGTGTGTGTGTGTGTGTGTGTGTGTAATCCTTTAAGCATGCAAGTGTACACTACAGTAGGCTGTGCTGCTGTATGTGTACATGTTTGTAGGTTTTAGTGCAAATCCTCAGTTTGTAGGTTGAAATTACTCAACATCTCCCACTTGTAAAGGGATGGTGGGATTAATGTCCCTGGACTATTTCTCCTTTAGATCTTTGTGAGCGTTCAATATGAAGACGTTGAAGTGCTGCGCATGTACAATACCGTGTTCTTTAAGTAAATGTTATCGATTACCGTGTCCAATGAATGTGCTCTATTTCAGAAGCTTTTCTTACTTTGTTTGTAGTGTTTAGCTGGGGTAAAATGGAGAATGCACTTATGGATTGAGTGTGTGTCGGTTGCGGTTAAATATATATATTGCTTGTTCATACGAGTTGATATTTGCACAGGCTAGATTTAAATATACACTAACCGAGTACCATATTTGTACATGGTTAACGGTATTAGTAAAATTTGCTTAGGCTCAGATAAATCCTGTCCTTGAGGATATAGATTAAAGGGGTATTCCAGCGAATTAGTGTTGAACTTTCATAAAGCTGGGTGGACTGGCAAGGGTGAGATTAGAAAAAGAAATTGTCAAAATCAATGCAGCAGTTCCTCATATGGGTCAAGCTCCAAAAAAAATGCTGGTTCCTACACTTTCCATAATGCAGAATATTGTTTTTTGTTAGAGTTAAACTGGCTGGCCAACAGCCACTTAATTTAAACTCCACATCCACAAATTATTAAATGCAAAGCCTGTGTTAGTCCAAAAGCCTAAGCCAAGATACATGGGAGATGTCATTTATTGTGAACCGGCAATAACTGACACCTAAACAATGAGCTGAAACTCGGAGTATCCCATTTTTAAATAGATACAGATTAGTAATGTAGATTTGTTGAATTCAGTTCTGCAGACTTTATTTCTGCAGGAAAAACAGATTTAACACTTCTTATACTGTATGGTGTAATAACATTTAGGATTCCACTGATTCTTTTTTTGCATACAGAATTATAAGGCAATGTCAAAATTTGCTGCATCCTATAATTGCATTGCTTTTGAGCATTTCACTTAAAGGTCCCATGGCATGAAATTTTCACTTTATGAGGTTTTTTAACATTAATATGCATTCCCCCGGCCTGCCTACGGTCCCCCAGTGGCTAGAAATGGCGATAGGTGTAAACCGAGCCCTGGGTATCCTGCTCTGCCTTTGAGAAAATGAAAGCTCGGATGGACCAATCTGGAATCTTGCTCCTTATGAGGTTATAAGGAGCAAGGTTACCTCCCCTTTCTCTGCTTTGCCCGCCCAGAGAATTTAGCCCACCCATGAGAGAGAGACATCATGGCCACGCCCCGAACATCCACCTCCCCTCCCTCTCTCCTCCTCAATAGCTACAGACACAGAAATGGCACATACTAAGGAAAGCTGATTGTGGGACTGGCTCTAGTGGCTGTAGTTCTGCACCAAGGCTGAATTATGGGAAAGAGACTTCAGATACAGTATTAGGGGACCACTAAGGTCTATATT
The DNA here is from genome assembly GCF_004354835.1 of Perca flavescens. Taxonomy (NCBI): domain Eukaryota; kingdom Metazoa; phylum Chordata; class Actinopteri; order Perciformes; family Percidae; genus Perca; species Perca flavescens. The sequence goes on from NC_041331.1 coordinate 32,263,029, forward strand.
AAAGCATCCAAAGAGAACCCTGTCATGGGACATTTAAAATCAGCGAGATGCAGGAATGAGTTGTACTTTGATAACTGAGCAACACACACTAAAATGTTAAGGTTAGAATAAATTTAAAGATGCTATAATCAAATCTTTCTCATCTCTTTTGCTGGTGTACATCATGCTTACAGTTAACATCAGAGTGGGAGGAAGATTTGTTTCATAAAGATAGCACTTGGCCGGAGCTCACTGGTTTCAGGTATGATTGGAAGATTTATTTTGATTTGACAGGAGAGATGGTGTAGTGGGCAAATAAACTGCCATTTCCCCCTCCCTTTACCCATAAAGAGAAGTCTGTAAAGGCTATGCATATTATAATTTCTGTTCCCAACCTGTCAAATGGTCTTCTCACTCGGAGGCCTTATCTCTGTCATAGTATTCCAAATACCACAAGCTACAGATGAATGAAAGTAATGATTTCAGACGATGCCACCTGTTTCAGGCTTTGAGAGAATCCTCTCTATCGAATGAACCTAAAGCTGTAAATCCTTCACACAGCAGACACCTCTCAGAGTCTCTTGGTGATTGAAAGGACAGATTGATAGCTTTATGTCTCTGTTTTGAGGTATTATTGATACTTGAGAAGGAATAGTCATTTCCTCTTCACATTGATTTAGTGAGGCAGATGATATGTGTGTGTGTGTGTGTGTGTGTGTGTGTGTGTACTCTATGCATTAGCGTTGACTATGCAAATGCTGTGCTGCCTCTAGTGTTACTACAACTCTGGTCTGTAACAAAATGCTTCTTTCTTGTACTTAATTGTACATTCATATTTCGTTCACATACTTACTCTCACTTTCTCTCATGATAAATGACAATCCCAGCTATCTGCATCAGTCACAAATGTGGCGTTCATCATAATTTACAGGTATTTGATTCAAAATTGAGACAGTTGCACAGTACAGCTTTGCATTACTGTAACGCAATGGTGCTGCTCTCGCGTAAATGGTGGTTTGAACCCTCACATCCACTTTGGTGTAAATACCTCAGACTGCTCGCATCAGTGGATTTTACTGTTATATTTCCTGAGTTTGGTGACACTTTAAGGAATTTATTTATGGCAAATAGGAGATGTCATAGCCTGCAAAAATTCCCACATATCTCTCTTACATTTAACTCAAAAGAAGTTGTCATAAATGTTTTTTTTATCGTTTTAAGTTCAGTGAAATTTAACATCAGAAAAATCTGTTATGACGTGAAGACAGCACTGGAGTGCTTGAACAGCCTGTAGCCATTGCTAATGCTAGTGAATATAACAGACATAGTGCTGCACAGCAAACCAGATTCGGTAAGTGGAGTAAACAAATCTGAGTATAAAAACCTGGCATATATTGTGTTGGTGTCATTGTGTTGAAAGTTTGGGTTTTTAATTGACCTTTAGTTGTAGAGGATTGTGTTGGCCGGCTGGATGCTCTTAAGTAAAACTGTAAGGTTGAAAATAACCAGACTTCTCATTGCTGATTGTATGTTTTATAGTTTGAGTGCACGCAGCAGAGGGAGCTTTTAACATTAACAGCTGTGTAGATAGAATTACCCCCCAAAGTCATGCTGAATGTGAGATACAGTACTGGGCCAGGGGTCAAATATCGATTTCCAGGAAAATACAACACTGGGCCGGCCCACAGGGAGGATGATGAAAGTCAATACTGGGGTTTTGTGTCTTTTTAAATAAATCAGTCAGCTATATTTACCACAGCAAGTTTTTTTTTTCAGGTTTAAGAGTATCTTCAAAGTAATGTCCCATGAGAGACCTAAATGTGGAGCAAACACTCACAGATCATGGTGAAGAGAGAGAAACAATGTTTTTATTGTAGCATTTGGTTTGGACAGTTCATTATTAATATTCACTTAATTATCAAATGACAAAAAAGATGTTCAGCAAAGGTCAGATGCCCTTTTTGCTGAATTGGCACAGGATTTTTTACCCTAACTCTGATCTTGACATTAACAGTGGAATGGAGACTCAATGGTTGGCTTCAAAATAATAGTCCAATTCACTGTGGCACAAAAACCACTTCCGAGTAGATAACTGGCATTGATTTGAATTGTGGAGATATGTAAATTCGGCAAACTTTTTTATTCCTGTTGTCATTTTCAGCTGTAACTGTAACTTTTAAAGATACTGTATATAGTTAACCACTGGTGCCCAACCTAATGTTTCTGATGTGCTTATTTTCTGTACAATGTTGCTTTGCTAGCGTTTTTCGTAACCAAAACTAGTGTTATGAACAGCCATATCTCACCAACGGTCGGACTGACTGCTAGTTTTGGGTGGTGTCATTTTTTTAAGTCTGTGGCCCAACAGGTAAACTAGGTCTCCAGCCTGGTGTTAGTAAAAAGTGTTGATATATGAAAGCATCAAATAATCTGAATTTTAGATGAATAAGATATGAGAGTATATCACGTTGTTCCTCGACCCGTTTGCTCAGTGCCATTAAATTGTATGTGCAGGACGCAGGAGTTGTCTATCTGGAAAAAATATCTATTATAATCATCTTTGTGATTGGGTCTCTAGTAACTTTTATCTACCATATAGTCCTTGATTCAGAGTTATTCAGGAACTGCTCATTAACGATTTATATTGTAGTCCTAATTCATTCCTCACTCGTTTAGTGTAGCCTACCGTATTGTAAAGTGTTACTTTTTTGAACTGCTATTCAAATATGGGCAAAAATTTGAAGTTATCATGATTCATTAAATTTTTAATTTACAGTATGTGCAACAAAAGAGAGAAACAAATCAAACTAGCAAGCTGTGCTGATTGGATAATTATGACCAAACTGTCTGAGGAGTAGGCATATACTTTGTAACATGCACCTGCATTACAGTTTAGTTTGTCACTAAAGTGAGTCAGCAGAGGCATCATGAATCAATGGAACTACGTCAATCCTACAACATAGTTTAGGATGTGTTCAAATACATTCCATTGTGTAAGGTCACAGAGTGACAGTCCTGACATTTGCCTTTAAAACTGTGATTTCCTACAGCATAACTCATCACGGTGAGTTTAGTATAATTTCAAAATAGACTGGTTTGAAAATTGAATGTGGGTATGTGATGCTTAATATAAAACCAATAAACGGTGGTGCAAATATGTTTTATTTATTCAAAATAAAACATTTCCTTTTGGGAAGTGTGATTTACCACTGCCGTGTGTTTGATTAGTGCCATTGTCACTAATGAGCCCTGTCAGTGGCACTTGTATACAATATATTAATAGTGTAGGTTGGTGTGGTAATGTGTGTAAGCCTGTGCTTTGCAAATAACTCCCAGTTCACATTGCTGTGTTTTGACACTGTGGTTCCCAGAATTGTATTTGTGTGAGTGTAATTGCACTGGAACTCGTGTCTGTGGCCTACACCCCGGGTGATGCTGTCGAGGATAGGATGTCACAAGACATTAACATCATTTCTAATCTTCTTAAATCTCCTTCTATCCAGTTGAGGAAGTGTAGGCGGCAATAATGAAGAAATAAAATGCCACCTCTAACCAGGAACACGCCTGAGGCACAGTGATGATGTCCCACGATGGAGAGTTGACCCCAAAAGTGTCAGCTTCTCACCTCCCACACACTTACAGTAATTCAGAACTGACTCGTGCTTCCAGCATTGTGAGTTGCATGACATTCAGATCGTTTACAGACAAAGTGCTGCAAACTGAAATTGCAATGTAAATGATCTCGTGAAAGAACTTGGTTTTTGGCTTCAACTTCTACCCTCCTCACTTCATGAAAGTTGATTGTAACATTTTTGTCACCTAAAAATTAATGCTACATTCTTTCTTCATACACAGTCTATACTTTGAGCCCACAAGCTCAGACAAGCTTGACTGCTACCAGCTCAGCACAAAATAGCAGCAATCCAAACTAAACCAGCTGCTGAAGAAAGTCAAACGTCTAGCAAGCCAGAGAGCAGCATCTTCCTAGAGTCATGGATGGTTGCCTGGCAACAGCTCCCGCTTGAGAAATAGTCCCGTACATAACTCCCTACACTACTGATTTTGCATGGACTAACAATAGAAGATACTTGTTAAGAGTCCTTTTTTTTGTTGCCTTAGGACAAAGCTATAGCTGTTTTCCCCTGTTTCCAGTTGCTATGCTAAGCTAAGCTAACCAGCTGCTGGCAGCAGCCTTAACAGACAGGTATAAGAATGGTATCAATCTTGTCATCTAACTATATGCAGAAATTGCTGTTTGCTATTTGCTACCTCTATTAATGTTTAAAGGGCAACTATTATATAGCATTTTCAGGATAATACATGTATTTTGTGTTTGTACTAGAACATGTTAACATGCTTTAATGTAAAAAAAAAACTGTGTCTACTGCACATGTATTCACACTCTGTCTCTTTAAGCCCCCCTCCTGAAAAAGCCCAGTCTGTTCTGATTGGCCAGATTGTTTCCTGGAATCTGCACTCTGCTCTGCCCAAGGGGGTAAGCTTCGCTTCAGAACTCGAACCTCCTATGGCGCCATTTTGATGCTACAAAGTGATCACCTCCCGTTAGCATTCCACTGACTGACATTCATTTTGACGTCACTTTGACAGCGAATAACTTAACATCTGAAGCGTTTAATGACTCTATTTGTCCATTGTTTATTTCTAAAGAAACACAACAATGTATAAAAGGCTCCATTACCTTGTACCTCACGTTATGGCTCTGTAGTAGAGTTTTTTGTAAAGGTGCTCAGCACCTATTCATGCACAAATGGAGAGATGTCAGAGTGAGTAGGCTGCCAGTGCTGGACCAGAGCAGTTGGGGGGGGGGGCGGTGCCTTGCTCAAGAGCACCTGGCAGAGCCCAGGAGGTGAACTGGCATCTCTCCAGCTACCAATCCACACTCTGTACTTTGGTCCGTACTGGGACTTGAACCAGCAATCCTCTGGTTCCCGACCCAAGTCCCTACAGACTGAGCTACTGCCACCCCAATCACGTGAAGGTATACTGTATGTAGCCCTGTAAAGGGGAAAAGTCTTTAACCTGGTGCAGGCTAGATTCCCTCTGAATCTCCTATACTGTTGGGACTTTGGAAAACAGTTTCGACATGCTCCCTACATTAAACCAGCTGCCTATAATGATTTAATATTACAACAATGCCCAGAGTGCCTCTTTGTCCACTTGAGGTGATGGATTGCAGGGGCATGTCCGTGTGTCTATAGCTACTCTGTGCTTTACCAGCCAAGATTTCACATACTCCATTGGGTTCCACTTTGAAAATGGAGGACCATTCAAGTTAACAAACATCAACGATGAGATACTTTTGATCATGAGTCTATATCAAAGTGGACACATGATGATATTCATTAAGCTGAATCCTCGCTCACATTTCTGCACTGCTCACAGGGATCAGGCTGAGAATGTTTGTGAGTGGGGACAAGTCTTCAGGTATCACGTCGTCGTCTTTGCAATCCCTGAAGCCATCAAGCACTTTCCTTTGGTCAAGCCTGAACCTTAGTGTGAGCTGTTTGATGCAAGCTTCCCCATACTGCTCATGTAAGGGAACAGGCCAGTTTTCTGGATTGAGAAATGTAAAGTGATCAAGCAAATCTGTATACTGAGTGGTGTTCTCAGCTGATATGCCAGGGTGTCTGCTTGAGCCAGTGCTGAACAACCTGTCCTCCAGGTTCCCAACAAGTGACTGAAAGAACACTGATGAGTCTATCTGTCTTACCCTCGGACTGGTTGTTAAGGGAATGCTATTAAACTCCTGTCTCTCTGCAGCTGTAAGAGCTTCTTGTCTTTTATCACCTGGAGCAGTCATCATGGATGAAATAATGCGAATGGTTGTTCTCATAAGTTTGTCTGCTTTTGTGAGTGTCATTTCTCTTCCTTGCAAGTTCAAGGAAAGGTGTGCAATTTCCTTTAATGTGTCATACATTAAGGCTAAATCACACAGAAATCCTTGTGTCTCCATTTTGGCCATCAGACCCTTGTACATAGCCTTCTCATTTTCATCTCTTGTGCCATCCACAGAAGCAGCAGTAAAGTGCTGATGCAAACCTTTGTACAAATTCCATACAGCTTTAACTGTTTTGAAGCTGCTGGCTGCCCATCGAACATCAAGGACCCTCCCAATTTTCTGCAGACTTATTTCAAGATGTTGTGCATGCTGAGCCAGTTCATGGCAGTTCTTTGGTGACCTATGGTGGAGTGTGTAAATTTTGTCTAAAAATGAAGTGAAATGGTTTATGTTGTTAACACGTTTGACTGTATCCCCCACGGCCAATTCCAATCTGTAGTTGAGGCAGTGCCACACTATAAGATTTGGATACATCTATTGTAGACGGGTAGCAACCCCAGATTTCCTCCCTAGCATGGCACTTGCTCCATCACAAGCAAAAGCCATGAAATTTGCCTGGATGAAATTTTCAGTATATCTGGAATGGAGAGTGGTGCCCATGTTAAGACCATTTTCTTGCTGGAGCACCACCAGCTCCTGGTAGCCTGTGTATGGCCTGTTGTTCTTTGCTATGCTGGATGCTGTTCGAAACAATGAGGCTGTCTTCTCTGCTTCCTCCTCCACTTGTTTTTGTATGGAAACATCAATTGTGTTTTTTGTGTTCAGTGTATTTTCAGCTGCCTTGTGACTTTTTGATGTCCCATGCTTGTAGATTTTGCTTCTTAACCATGACAGCTGATATTGGTGATTGCCATTGCGGCTGTACGTAACTTTAGTCTGCGACCATTCATTTGTGAGAGACATGCCCGTCTCTTTAAACACACCAAGGGATTTGACAGTTTGGCAAGTACGACACCCAAGAAAATCACCATTGACAATTAGCCAAGGGTTAGCTTTTTTAAACTGACTGTTGCTTTTCAGTCCAAATGCGTGGGCGGCATCTGCTCTCGGCCTCTCCTCTCTCTGTTCCTTCGTCCTCAGCTTCTCCTCTCTCGGTCTCTCCTTTCTCTGTTCCTTCTCTCTCAAATTGTCCTGTCCCTGTTTCTTCATTCTCTGTTTGTTTTACCTCTTTTCCTCCTCTTTCCTCATCTCCTCTCTCTATCTTCCTCCTCTCTATATCTTCTCTCTCTGTGCTCTCTGCATCATTGTCCGTCTCACCTTTGTCTGTAAAATTAAGTTAAAATGGAGAAAAGACAGCTTAGCACACCACATCCTGTCAAGTAGCCGGTCACATTATAAGGCCTATAGGCTAACCCTTTCAGACGAACCATGAAAAATAAATTATTTAGCATGCATTCAATGTTTAGGTATCCAGTCTGAATGATATAGCCTATCTACACCTTTAAGTTAACTGACTTAACCCTTGTGTTGTCCTTTGGGTCACCGGGACCCAAAAGGACAACACAAGGGTTATGTACTTCCGTTTATTTTGTTGAGAATTGCTCTCTAAATCCTGTCTCTTGTAAAGTAAGTAAGAAAGTTTTTTTCTAGAGCACATTTAAACAGTTTAAGCTGGCCAAAATGTTGTACAAACAAGCACTAAGGTGCTGTATTAACCCTTGTTTTGTCCTTTGGGTCACAAGGACCACACAAGGGTTAATACTGTTTCTGTGCCAGTACCATTTCGAGAAGGGCAAGGGGGCGGGGGGACTCCCAGTCAGAGTAAACTAGCCCAGTTATTTCTCTAAGGACTTTATTATGTCTGGGATTTGAAGCCATGTAGCATCATCCACAATTAGTTGTGTAAAGACATTGTACTCTAGATTGTTTTATTGGTGAGCTAATTATGATTAATTTATTTAATTTATTTCTATTTCAGGCTATACCGCAAACGCGGTTGGTTAATATTATTATGACATTAACTAGCTGACTAGCAAAGGGATCTTGTTGTCACTAACTGTCAGTGGCTTAAATGCCAGAGAATGCATGAAATTACATCCAGTTATTTATCTGACAATATATCCAGAATTTTACTTGTAACATGGGCAAATGGGAAAAGGTTGAGGTGACTTGCAATTTTGTGTCTGAAAGGAGAAACCTAATCAATGGTGTGGCTTGTTGAGTCAGTGGCATGAATCTACTGTGAACCAAATTAACCTCAAAAACATGAAGTTTAGTACTGTTTTCCGAGCTCACTCACTTTGGGCTTGTAGCCGAGGCCCTTTGCTGGCATCAGGAGGAGGGCTGCTGTCTTGACAGTGCTACACAAGAGATTGGTCAATACTGACAGCAAGCTACCATGGTATGTCCTCATTCTCATGACTGCTACCAACACAAACACTGGACGCGTGCTGGCGGGTATCCTCCCAAAATGGCGGAAGGGGGAGGATGCTGTGATCTCTGTGTCGTGACGACATCTCCTCCTTCTCAATACCATAATGCAGTGCAATATGGATGGACTTTGTCTTAGGTTTAACAACCTATGAAACTAATAATGAACAATATGAAACTAAAACAACAGAGCTTAATTTAGAATGGCTTAGGAACGATAGGCTATTTAGAGGTGGATAAACGCTATTTAGAGGTGGATAAACGCACTTTGGAGGTGGGTAAACGCTATTTCCGAATTTCGGGAGGTGCGTAAATGGCGTTTACGTGCATTTAGCCTCCACTACATCCCTGTCTGACATGTTTCAGCAGTAATGTGACCTGAAATGGGGGAGAATTTAATAAATTGGCAGCCAAGATGACATCTTTTACTGCCTTTAGCATGTAGCTACTATAGTTAGCATTGGACACTAATAGGATACAGCAGCACTTTCTACAGTCAAAAATCGCAGATAAAGGCTTTTAAACATAATACTAGCTACATGACGGGAAATGTTTCAGGAGTAATGTGACCTGGAATTGGAGAAAGTTTAACAACAATGGCAGCCAAGGTGACATATTTTACTGCTGTTAGCATGTATCTACATGCGACAAACGCGGTAGTAGCTTAAAAAAAACATTCCAGTCCTGCCTACCTGAAGCAGATGACCAATCATAGAAGGCCGGCTTAGAGTTGCGGAACATTTAGCTGATAGTAGAAAAAACTGTTAAAACCAGAGCATTCAGAACAGTTGGAAATCTGAAAGTTTTAACTCACAGGGATTTGTGTAAAATACTTTTACCTCATTATTTGAAGTTTTGGCCACGTTTAACATTAAATATTGACATTATAACATTGTAGATATGACAGAAAATACGTAAAAGCATAATATGTCCACTTTAAATTCAAACATGCATTCATACATTTTTTTTAGCATCTCGGGGCAGCTGAAACCGGTTGTAAACACAACACTTCCACTTTTGAAATAGGGAGAAACATTAGCATTCATTTGGAATGCAAGTCCAATACTCACTCTTCGTTTGAGTCTGTTTGGTGTCCATCCACTCTGGAAATATCTGGCTCTTTTAGCTTTTTCACTGGAAACAGCTGACGAGAGCAGGGAGCGTGAACCAAAACAATAAAGTTGTGGGCAGCAAAACCAAAACGGAGCTTAACTCTCGTCAAAATGCAACGTAGGGTCTTTTTGTGAATATACCCAACTTTCGTTTAAAAGCATAATTAGGACGGAAACGCCACTTTTAAGATGCTGTGTCGAGCCTTCTTGGTGTTTTAAAAATAGTGATTTTGTCCCTAGCACTCCCATTCAAAAGGCCATTTGACCGAAAACGAGAATATGGGCAATATTAAAAGTGGCGTTTCCATCCCAATTATGCTTTTAAACGAAAGTTTGACTCGGCTATATTCACAAAAAGACCCTAGGTTGCATTTTGGCGAGGGTTACGCTTTAAAGACACTGAGCTGAGGAAAACTGCAGACTCGGATGATAATTATCCGTGGGTTTGTCAGTATGAGTAAGCCCTTTGACATACATGTGGTTATTTGATCCATTGTAAATATAAAAAAAATATTTATCACGGAACCTTTTTAAGCAACTAAAACTACTTGATTAAGGTTAAGGAAAGATCACCTACACAGTTAAAAGAAACCAAAGTTGACTGTTAGGGAGTGGGATGATCTGTGTCAAAAATGCTTTATACGCCCAAACATCCAACACTGATCTCCTTTCTATGTCTTTCTGAAGTGATATTAAAACATTATGCATCACCAACTTTGCAGGTGAAGAAAGGGCCGCCATTATTCACACAACTGCAAGAGGTCATATGTCAGGAAAACATAACAGGTTGTTTTGAGAATTTGAAAAATTGCAAATGCAAATTCAGTCTGCCGAGAAACTCTCATTTTGCAATTGAAATGGCACACTTCAAAGGGCATGTGTTTAAGCCGATCACATGCAGCAGCATCATCTCCTTTTATATTATATATTCGTCATTTCACAGTCCTGAAGTTGATGATTTGACTCCATTTAAATTATAATAATGCTATGCTTTTCTTCTACTGCAATCTGTCTATAAATTTCACTTGCAAAATAAGAGGTAAACAGTGCTTTTTTCAGGTGCAACATGTACTGTATATGTCATTCATTATAAAACAGAGCAGAAAACAAACTGTTTATCTAATAAGTCATATTTATAAGACAGTATGGACCATCCTCTTATCTGTCACTTTGCCTACCTGTTGCCCCAAAAACCAATAACCCATCCTCCCTTGCTTTGCCATGGTAATAAATAATGACACAGCTCCCAAGATAGCTAAATGCCTTTCACAACATATTTTACATTTTTATTATTATTTGAATCTGTGGGAGTGATCTTTTTTTAATAATCTCCCATTGTTCAGATTTGTGAATGTGTAGACAGATCTCTAAATGTGCATACGATTTGTACAGATTCTGAAAATATGTGCTCAAAAACTCAATGTAAATGTAGTTTTATTGTTCATATATTAGAAAAAACGGATGACTCTTCAGTTCCACTTCAGGTACGCCGCTACATTGGCAGTTTTTACATTGGACTTCTGATACTTTCCTGCCATGCCTAAAAATGTGCTGTGTGGCCATCTGTCTCTAACGTAGGTTTTTTATCCCACCAAGGCTAACAGAATTTCCTCTGCCACAGGGGAGCATGCAAAACAATGAGAGCATGGTGCTATGGTGTGATCATGGTTTGGGTTAAAATAAGTTTGTCATGTAACTTAAGTTACCGTTGAAGGTCAACATTGACTTGTGGTTTGACTGGGTGAAGGTCCCATGTTTGTTGGACCCATCCATCCACCCCGTACCTCCTCCCTACGGGGACTTTGATCAGTGTGTCCACCACAACAAAGGATACTCATTAACTTTTCATTTGCATTTGTTTTAGAGAATGCTTTTGCACACAGTTTTGTATGTCATAAAAGCATCTTTTATGCACTCATCTATGTTAATAGCACCTGCATATGCAAGCCTGACGAACAGATGGTTCAGAGCCAAATTTTTCCAATGGATCTTTATTATTAGCTTTTGCCTACCAATAGCTATGCAGTCACAATGTTACTAAAAAGTTGTCACATATTCCTCTAGAATATATTTTAAATATTCATTAATTGTCTGTCTAGTTGCTTTTTGGCACAGGCCTCAATTCTGGCTTTGAGATTCTGTGGTTGCTTCACTAGTCTCAGCTGAATTGTCCACGTTTGATGTCTGCACGGGGGAAGCTACTGTCAGTTCGGTGATTTCAAAGTATTGGTAACACTTACTGCAAAGTGATTGTTGTGCTGAGCAAGCCACTACAGCAATCATAACCAATCAGCACAGACACACAACAACAATCTTGTGTGCTGTTACTCTTCTGACAAGAGGTAATAACGAGAATGAGGATGCTGGAATGATAAACATGGCAAACATTAGATCATGATGACAAGTTAATAATTGAAGGGAATCAAAGTGGTAGTATAATTTATAAAGTTTATGTAAATTATAACATGGATTCCATCAATGCAGACGTTGACATGTTGAAATTGTTGGCTCCCACCAAATCTTTTAATTAGAACCAATAAATAACTTGATGATGCCGCTCGTGTCAATGGCGTTGTGACAGTGATGATACTTCAATGACAGCTATTATGATGACATGCCATAAGCTGTTCGGAACCCATTTTTGAGCTGATCCACACTGGTTGGATATTCAGCCTGACCTAATGTAACCCCTTAACAGAAAATGGATTTTCCATAATGAAATTCACACTGAACTAAACCCAGGCAATGAGACATGTCGACATGCGTGTCTGAGCACACTCACAGGGAGTCTTCTTCCAGCCCGCCAATGTGATCCACCCAGTCATGCTTTGATGATCAGAGACACTTACACAGTCCTTTATTTCAGGGATGAACGGAATCCAGGATTCGGCTTCAGTTTCTGCCGAACCTTGCAATTTCTTTCCACCAAACCGAACCCTACGCTTGCACTACGATGGTCGACGTAATGACGCCACCATTGATTACGGGAAGGTGTTTATGTAGGTGGACCGTTCAATGCAGTAGGGAGAAAGAGAAAGTGTTGTTTGGCAGTACTTTCAGTCAAAAGAAGGCGATTCAAGTCGAGCTACATGTTCAATTTGCAATGCTGATTTGTCTCATGGTGGCAAGGACCAGTGTTGGGAAAGTTCACTTTCTACACAAACTAGTTCAAAGCTCAGTTCACAAATTTTAAAATTAACTAGTGCATAGTTCTTTTTTCCCATATTCCCATTGGAAAGTTGTTGTTGCACTAATAAGATAGTATCTTAATTTACGTTTAGGGTTAATTTACAAAACGATATCTCCATTATTTTCTTATTATGCATAGCAGGTAATAACATAACATTTTAACTAATGTTGGGTTGATTTGAGTAAGTTAAAATATAGTGGTAACATACACAATTTGACTTTATCTAAAATAGATACAATATATATATTTTTTTGTTGTTGTTGTCAAGATCAGATAACTCCCATAACTTTGCAACTCATGCTTCAGTCAAACAATGCCATACTGTATAATGACTACAAGTTTCTTTGTGTGGCATACATTTAACATAGACATAAAACAAGAGAATCATAAAGAAAAGAGACCATTAATTAGCAATTATTTAACATTTATGTGTCACTGCTTCGACCTGCAGTGTGAGAAGTATGATAATATGACTAGCTATAATACTGGTGTACTACATCATTGAAAAGTTGAGTGTTGGTGTCACACTGCTTCCTACTTTTGGTCCCAACAGAAAAGAGTCATACTGTAATTCACGCGGCCACGAGAGGTCCTTCTCAGGTAAACACAAACATAATTTAGGTTGTTAGAGGCCTCTGAACAAATGACACAAGCTGTCAAGACACAGAGTCTACAGACAATCATAAATGAATAAGAGATGTTACTATAATCTATACTAGTATTCTTTCCTGAGATCAGGGCTGCGGTCCAGCTTTCTTTCATCTCAAGCTGCTTATTCATATTCCACTTTCTGAAGCAGCTCAGTTTCAAGCACCAACGATAATGGGTCTTTTTGATTGCGATGTAATGCGATTTCTTTACAAAGAGGAAAGGAAATAAATTGTGAAAAAGGTGTCATTGCCCATTTTTGTGCAAGTAACGTGTACGGATGTGAGGTTGTTTTACATCCATTCATCAAAAAGCAGCCCAGCAGCTGCAGAAGTGGTAATATCTGCTTATCACAGCATCTTGCCCATCATTCAGGCTGTTAGTGAGCTAGAGATGCACGGCTTATCTAACCTCTAAAAAGACATGACAGACAGCAGCATGAACCAAGGCTGGCTGCTGCAAAACTGTCAAGCCGGTAAAAGGTTCTGCACCAAATTCATTTCCATCACCCAACCTCACCCTTACCTCTCCACTCCTTTTCCACTTCTCTTTTATGGCTGCAAAGCTATCAGAGTGTGCAGGTGTTGCAGATCTTGGCTATCATGGAGTGTTGTGGGATTGGATCCAGCTCACAATCTTAACTTCATCTCTTTCATATATATTTTGTCATTAATGCAGAAGCAGGTTTTAACCAAACCTAACTATAGTCTGTCTCAGGCCCTGTCACCCCTCTTCTCTCTCTTTTTTTCGATCCCCAGTCCATCAAACCGTATCGAATGATGGATCAGAGGGCGAGGTGTTGTTGGTGTTGCTGCACCATTCACTCAGCAGAGGCAAGATTTGTATCTTCAGGTGGGTTTTCACACTTTCATGAAATGTCAGTCACACAATGTCATGTTCACAATGTTCTTTATTTTCATGACTATTTACATTGTAGATTATCACTGAAGGCATCAAAACTATGAATGAACACATGTGGAATTATGTACTTAACAAAAAAGTGTGAAATAACTGAAAACATGTCTTATATTTTAGATTCTTCTTAGCCACCCTTTGCTTTTTTTGATAACTCTGCAAACCCTTGGTGTTCTCTCAATGAGCTTCATGAGGTAGTCACCTGAAATGGTTTTCACTTCACAGGTGTGCTTTTTCAGGGTTAATTAGTGGATTTTTTTCCCTTATTAATAAAAAAGCAAAGGGTGGCTACTTTGAAGAATCTAAAATATAAGACATGTTTTCAGTTATTTCACACTTTTTTGTTAAGTACATAATTCCATATGTGTTCATTCATAGTTTTGATGCCTTCAGTGAGAATCTACAATGTAAATAGTCATGAAAATAAAAAGGAAACGCATTGAATGAGAAGGTGTGTCCAAACTTTTGGCCTGTACTGTATGTGTTCCATTACTGTTAAAAACACGAATGGCTACCATCCACAAAGGCTGGAAGCCATTCTGGTGATGAAAATACAGTACATGCATACACTGTCAATGGATGCAAAGCAAGTGAATATTACTAACCTGAAGCGCCAGATGGTTTGTTACACAGAACCACACAGGTACTTTAAAAAAATACCTGGTTGGTGATTAGATAAACCCTCTTTCTATCACATCTGCCATTGCTGTTTTAAACAAACAGTCACACACACACAAGTAAACCACGCCCGTCATGCAAAGCCCAAAATTCTGGTCAGAAGGCAAAGCACACCTACTTTTAAACATTACGAAAGACTTGGATATCAACAGGTTTTTGAATATGAGCAAACATCGCAACGACATCCTTTTTAAGAAGGTCATTGATGGAATGAGAGAGGCTGTGTTCGGTTGAACAAGTCCGCCAGCGGTGGAAAACTTTGAAAAAAAATCCTATTTTGCACGGCTGCACGTAAACAGAAATATTAGTGGACTATTAACTTTCATTAGCCGTGTAAACAGCTTCGTCAGAATATTGTCTTTTTGGAATAAGGGCAAAACCCGGAATACTATGTGCATATAAACATAGTTATTGTCACACTACTGCTGCTTTTTCTTCTGAAAGACTGTAAGAGCTCACTTGTCAGGAAAAGTGTCAACATAGTGTTTGAACAAATGACTGATACTGTCATTTTTCTGGTCTCGATCCAATGCGCTCATTCATTTCTCGCTCATTCAGTTTGGAAACTCCAAACGTCTGTTCACTGTGAGAGACTTTTTTTCTTTGTACACTGAACCACTGCATTTTCAACCTTTCCATGTAGATTTGTCATTTGTGGCGTTGCCATCTCTCAGTCAGTATGTTGTTTGTTCTGTCCAATACTCTAATTTGTTGTGTTTGATGAACACTATAGCCTTTAGGGGCTTCTTGCAAGGCTTCAGAGTTTTTGTATTGTTATGTTTCCCTCCAGTGTAAATAGCATCACAAGCTAAAACCATATCCATGTCTTCCTCCTATGTATGCACTAGTGGTATAGTGGGAGGAGGGTGTAGAAAGTGAGGAGGCAACAGGAAACCAGAGCAATGGTCTTTAAACCGTTAATTCATCTTTTTTGATTGGAATATCCGTCCTGAAACAAAGAAGCACTAAGCTTGGCCATCAGGGATTTGGAAGAAGCGTTTAGGAGTGTGAGGAGGTGTTGGAAGAGGGGAAGTGAGGTAACAAGAGTGAAGAGAGTGTTTTATTTCCCATGGAGCGGTGTTAGAGACAATGCTGTTCTGAGGAGTGTGCTCTGAGAGAAATTGTATCGACTTTATGTTTTTGCCTTCTATAAAGAGTGCTTCCTATCTAACCTCACCTCCTTCTCTACATCTGGAAGAGAGGGATCCTTTATTTGCATTTTTATGAGCTGCATTATAAAGCATAGAAAATCTGTTTACACTGCAGCTGTGCTCTGCTTTGTCAATGCATCAAGTTCTAAAAATTTCAAAACAATTTAGTAAAACTGCATCTCCCTTGTGTTTGTGTAACTGTTTTCTCTGTGGGTCTGTCACTTTCTGTTTACATTGTAATTAGTGTGTGTGTGTGTGTGTGTGTGTGTGTGTGTGTGTGTGTGTGTGTGTGTGTGTGTGTGTGTGTGTCTGTGTGTTTGTGTGTGTGTGTGTGTGTGTGTGTGTGTGTGTGTGTTTGTGTGTGTGTGTGTGTGTGTGTGTGTGTGTGTGTGTGTGTGTGTGTGTGTGTGTGTGTGTGTGTGTGTGTGTGTTTGTGTGTCACCACGTGAACGTGGATGCCATGGAGTTGGGAAACAAGATGTGGGCGGGTGTCAGCCCGGATTACACCCAATCGGTCTCATCACTCTGGCACCCACACAGCACGAACTTCTGACGTAATGTAAATAGTCATATGGCCTAGGGATGAAGACTATATTCATCTTCATCATTACAATTTGTATGATCATAATCTTCCCACCTCAATGCTGTGGCCCCTTTAGGTCTCTTTTGCAGAATGTAATAACTCTGGACAGAAGAAAGTAGGTTCTGTTGACTGGAAAGAGGGCCACTGAAATGTAATATCACATTTCTGTGGGCTGTGTCCTTGGCAAGCATTCCATGTGAAACTTCAAATGTAGGCATACAATAAACAATGCAATCGTGCCCAAGCAGTTAATTCCATTGCCACTTTAATTTCACTGCTGAAATGTACAGCATGACATAAACATCAAAGAAAGCAAGAACACTACAAGGTAAAACAGCAGTGTTTGCTTGATTATGCACAAATTGTCATCTAAAACCTCTTTAATGGATATGTACACGCATGTTAGAACTTCAGCACATATTTACATGCATACAAACACACACACACACACACACACACATACTATGATACATATGCAAATGCATATGCGCATAGCCGGGATGCCATAACAGCCATGAGGGTGATATTAGATTTTAGATGTAACAAAATAAAAAAAATAATGATTTCTTAACAGCGGTAGCAGTGGCATTTGGCATTTATTTCTATGCAGGGATTAAGCAACGGTGAGAACAATGCATTAGTATTGATTGCCCTTCTAAGGAGTCGAAGCCACTTTAACTACAGTCGTCTTTGTTTAATTCCAGGCTGTCCCTTTCAGCAGTATGTGCTCTTTACTGTGACCTCTAATAAGTGATGTCATCAGCCATCACAGCTACTGGTAGGAGAGCACTCCTCTGGGACAGCCCTTATTCATCATTTGCAGTTAGAGAGGAACTAGGAATGTCCTCTCCCTGGGCCCTGATTACGCAGCTTCCTTTGCATTTGCAGAACTAACCAAGCCCATGAGCAATGTAGCTTCTCTTCATCTCTGTGTGTAAGTGTGTCCCTCTCACACAAACACCCACATGTCCTCACAAACATTATGTTAACCCACCACATGAATATATTTGCTATCTTGTGACATAAACATCCACTGCTATGCTGCATGCTTGCACACGCACACACCCACATACACTAGGGCTGGGCATCGTTCAAAATCTTTCGATCCGGTGCCAATTTCGATACTTCAGTTTCGATGCTGGTTCCTTAACAATACTTTTTTCGACATCATATGTTTTAAAGTCCATTTCAACATTAACAAAAATACATTAAACAGAGTAACATTAATAAAACAGGTTGTGCTTTTGGATAGGAGTGGGCCAGTCAGTTACTCAGGATTGGTATCAATCTGAACTTAATTAACAAAAGAAAAGAAAACCCTTTTTGCCACAACATGAACATATTATAGATAATTAATAAATAAACAAATGACATTGTGTACAGGCTCATATTGAACTAACTAAAATGCAAAGGAATGTAAACAACAAAGACTTTTAAGTGCAAACTGCATAATGACACAAACCTTTAACAATAAACTTGGTTACTGCCCTGTTGTCAACATTGAACTAATGGAGAACTAACTTGTTAAGTGCAAAGGAATGTAATTAAATTGTCTTGTTGCTGAAAGGTGCTGTAGAAATGAAGTTGCCTTGCCTTACAACCTCAGCCTGTCAGTCAGTCTCCAGGGCATAGAAACCACTGTTGTGCCTGCTTGTCTCAGAGGAAGTGTAATAGTCTAGTCAGTCCTTCCAGAAAAGTTCGCTCCAGTTTTGCAGAGTTTTTTTGTGATTGTTGTGGGCAAAAATCCTTGATTATGCGGTACGTTTTCTTAAAAAATGTTATGGAATATGCGGGATATTTATGCAATTTTATGCAATGAAATTGCGGGAACTTGCAAAAATTGCGGGAACTTGCAAAAACAGCAGTTTGATGAAAAAGAGAAAAAAGTGATTCTCCCAACACCCTGCGTTTCGATGATGTTCATGTCGCGTAATTACGTCACTTCAAAACGTCACTTCATAACGTCACTTCATAACGTCACTTCATAACGTCACTTCATAACGTCACTTCATAACGTTCCCATGGCAACAGGGGAAAATGGCTTCTTGTCTGTGAAGTAAACGCAACATTTTTCAACTTTCAGCTAAGATATATGTGACTTATTTTGCAATGAAAATGCGGGGATTATGCAAGCCCTGCATATTTTGCGCGGAAATCTGCAATTTATGCGCCGAAAGTGCGGCATATTTGAAAAAATGTGTCCCCTGCATAAATATGCAGACTTTGGCTGATTATGCATTGAATTATGCGATTGCATAATCACGTTTATCTGGAGGGACTGTCTAGTAGCCAACTAGGTGTAATAATGTCAACAGCACCGCGACAGCTTTTGCCTCTCCATTAATATCATATCGCAGCAAATACTGTCTGCGTGAAGTTTTGAAACCACTTTATCGGCATTGCCGTGACTTACTGTGACAAAACTGCAGAGCCGACGTAGTTTGCTTGAGCTTACTCCGTCCGCACCTCTGTGCGTGTGTGTGTGTGTGTGTGTGTGTGTCGGAGCTCTGCTCTCTGTCAATATGCAGATGACAGATGCTTGCGCTTATGTGCTCAGACGCTTTTGGAACCAAAATTTGGCACTGAAAGATAAATAATTTTTCGATACTCATAGGATCAGAGTATTTTCGGTCTGTGCCATAAAAGTATTGACATTGGTGCCCAGCCCTAACGTACACACACGTATCTTCCACTCAAATCAAAACCAAATCAACCTCAGTGAAGTAAACCCCCTGTTGTCACCACACAAACAAGCAACACACAGTGATTTGTGATTATTTTGGTCTTTATTAGACAGTAAACAAACACAGTTATATTATTTAGACACCATATTCACAACTTTATGTTCAGAGACTTTTATATTGAAATTTGGGGTGTATTTACTTCCGTCTCATTCACTTGCTGAGCAGGGCGCAGACATGGTTCCCACTCATCTTTTTCTGTGCAGAAATCACTAATGGTAAATAATAATAATATTGCTTTAACGTTCATGAAGCACAATATCTAGATTCTATGTATTTCCTGATGTTGCAATGTTTATTCGATGTTTAGCGTATTCATTTGTGCTGCGGTAATACTGGTAAAAAAGTATTTCAGTAATTAGCCTGTTCGGAAATTAGCCTCGTTAGGTAACGTTACTGAGCAAACTTTAACGTTACCTGGCTAGCCTAGCTAGCTTGCTCTGTAATTTATTTTTGCTGGGAACGTTTCATCCAAAAGAAATGCAGATCTCATTTACAATCTTTAAATGCTTTTATTAGTGCTGTAATGATGTGACAACTCATAGACATTCATGTCACGTTAGGCCTAGTTGTATTCCTTGTGTTTTATTACAGAAACTGGATTGTTAATAATTACACCCCTATGCTGTACCGTTTGTAATGTTAATACTTTCAATCTTCAAGGAAAAGCCTAAAAACTCTATGTGCTCTCTTCACAGGGAAACAACAAACAGCCCAAAACTGCCCAAACTGCAATAGGCCATACACAATCAGCCAATCAATCAAACAATAAATAAATCTGACAGAGGGAATCAAGGATGGATCCCACTTTAGACATGGTTTTACTGTATGGTTTCGTTGTAATTTGTAACAAATTATCTTCTATAAAAGTCGAATAAGATCAAAAAGTGTAAAATAACCATGGATCTCACTTTAGATTACGGTGCCGTTGTGGTCTAATATGTCGCTAATTACCCATTAATAAGGATGTAATCTATATCCACGACGTTCCACTTCCAGGATTGCTCCCTTGCCGGCGAAAATTCCACCGGATTCCACTCTTTTCAGCCGGATAGTTGTTTTGTGCATTTACCAAGGCATCACCAAGCCTCCAGTGTAAAATACTCCTCGGTCTATTTCATAAGTGAATTAATTATTTAGTTGTGAGTAGCCAAGAATGCCAGAAGATCAAAGTAAGCAAGTAGGTTTTGCTTCTGGAGTTGTTGTGACAAGGAGAATAAGTGTGTCATGACCAGTTTGACGTGCAGTTCAGTCAAGAAATGAGTGTATTAAACTTCACAAGGTTCAATGGTCAGCAATGCATGGTCTCATAGACAAGATGCTCATCGATGCTGAAGAAGCATCAACAAACACGACAGTCAGAGGGCAATGCTGAGTCACTACAACAAGAGCGTTGTGTATTTTTTTCACTGGGTGCCACAAAGGAAGACGGAATGAATGCTTTGTATTCTTGGATTTAGGTCTAGTAGTAGATGATAATCTGTTGTCTTTTTATGACTGTTGCTTGTAGAATTATTGTATAAAAGCAATTTCACACTCGAGGACGAATTACAGCTGTGATGATATTCAACGACAGCATTCCCTCTCATGTGATATTGCTAAATTTCTAATTTTTTTGTCAATATATGAATGGCAACCTATTTTTATGCGTTACTCCTTGAAATCATCAACAAGGAGTACATTGTAAATTTTTCAGTTACGAGTAAGGGATTACAATTTGATAGCCATTCAGCCAGTACATGTTGTGTAGGCCTTTATTCAGGAAGCACCTGCTTTTGCCTATGAGTTTGAGGGTGTGTTGAGAGCCCACAGCTTCAACGTGAGGATGGGTCTCTTCGAGTGATGCTGTGCAGACAGTCATTCATCCATTCAACCTTTATTTATACTCGAGGGATCATTGAGGGGCGGCCCTCATCTACAATGACATTGAGTCAATTACAAAGACGAGGAAAGGGAAAAACAAAAAACAAGAATATACCAAAAACAACACAGAAAAGGAAGCAAAACCATCATCATTTAATTTAATTAAAACAAAAGTGAGTTAATTTCAAGAAAGTGTTGTATTTTGTTCCATGAGTCAGGTGCAATAAAAGCAGTTTTTCCAAGTACAGACTGAGCTTGTGGAACATGAAGTTAAAGCCAGTCAAAGTTAGACACGGTGGCTAACGTTATATTAGTTGATTAGGGGTGTCCCCGACTAAGAACTTTCATAGTCGAATCAGAATTGTCAAGTATTGCCTATCGTCAACTGATCTTCAAATCATGTGGGTGGGGGCGACCGTCGGTCACCGATCATGGATTAACCACTTAACCACAAGATTTATTAAAAGCTTCAAAGATTTGCAATGAGAAAAAAAAGCGATTAAGAACGTTGCAGGATAACGTTGCAGCGGTCTGAACCGGAAGCACAGTTTATGGTCGAGCAACCTAGAGAGTGACTAAAGAGAGTAGCCGTAGATCACAGAAATAAAACGTTTTCGCCGCTTCATTGCTAGAAATGTAGCTGTAGCAAGTATCTCACTATCACTACCGTATGCAAATTCATATTTAGACGCACTAAAGGATATCCAGCTCCAAAAAAAGCCTGAAGTTAGGACGGAAGTACAAAGTTGTGCTATGAAGATGATACTCTGTCTCATCTCGTCGTATTGGTGTAAACTGGCAGGTTTCAGAACATTGCAGACTAGCGCATTGCAAGTAGCTGCAAGTTTACACTCACCTCGTCCAGAATCTTTGGTCTGAACTAGACTTTACGGCGCTGCTCAGATTAAACTGTTACACTGGCAGTCGAATCAGGATCTTTGAGCAAAGCAACGAAGCATCGCAGCAATCGACTATTCAGGGTCACCCCTACCGTTGATGGTCAGTAAATACATCCAAAACTTAGGCTGTCTAATTAAACCTTGATGTCTTCTTTTCTCTTTCTACATCTCAATGTGATGTGTGGATGTGGAGACTTTGACGGAACTCAGCTGAGTAATCAAAGTAATGTGAAATGCAACTGATTACTTTTGCTTTTGAGTAATTTGTAAAATAACTGCGTTTTCAGTGGGTGATTTGTAATTAAACAAATCACCCAACACTGATTATTGCAGCATTTTTTTGAGAGGCATACCTCAACACCAAATAAGCATTCACTCATGGAAAACTACCCACACTAATACTGGTCATATAGTTACGAACAGCTTTTGAAAAAATAATATAGGAACCTCATGTTTTCCCTTGGAAAAAGGCCTGTTTTAATGTTCCCACCCAGTCCATTATCCACTTCATTATCTCTGTTTCTGGCTAATGAGCCTCTTCTTCAATAAATGCAACATCCATTGTCTTTTCTTTTCATTGGGTTATGCTAGCACTGTTCTGTTGTTCATCATTATTAAATTCAAAAAAGTTTAAAAATCACCAAACACGGTCTAAGGGGTCTAGTCAACCATTTCTACCGTTTCTACTTAGAGGAAAGGAATGAATGATTTTAAAATACAGAGACATAACCAGACCCACCAGTGAAACTGCTCTTAACAACCTAATTTAATAAATGTTTAGCTTTAATAGGACAGTCAGACCTTCTTCTTGCTATCATAGGTGAACTGCAGCATAGTAGGAAAATGCTGATGGAGCCTCATATCCATATCATGCCATTTCTCCCATAGACGGTATATAAACTGGACCAACAGATCCCGTTTCTCTGGACGGAGACCAGTTAAGGATATTAGAAGCACTTTTCCGGTGAGCACTGAGCGTTACTGCGCAGCCTCCAACTGAGAGAGACGACGTAAATGTGACGTGAGTAACCTGTCTGAAAGTTGTAAGTCTTCTGGTAGCTGTGCCAAGAGAAATTTAAATCATTCCCAATCTTGCAGAGACGCAGAGCGTAGTTATATGTAAGGAGATAACATAGGCACAGGCTAATTATTGCTAATTAAAATGCTAGTTTAAACTTAAACAGGTAATGTAAGTCAAAACAGCCTGCCAGCTTCTCTTGTACCATACGGTATTTCCTCTACTGTGCGACAGTAAGTCGCTTGGTTATGACACAATCGTTAGCCTATTTTTACAAAAACGTCTGCTACGGAGCCGTAATGTGAGATACAAGGTAATGGAGCCTTTTATACATTGTATTGTTTCTTTAGAAATAAACAATGGACAAATAAAGTCTGTAAATGCTTCAGATGTAAAGTTACTCGCTCTCAAAATGACATCAAAATAAATGGCAGTCAATGGAATGCTAACGGCGAGTGAGTGCTTGTTAGCATCAAAATGGCGCCATAGGAGCGACGGGTTGTTGACAGACGCTTACCCCCTTGATTTCTTCCTGACTGCCACGAACCATTATCACTTCTCCACCAACTCACTCGTTGTCAGAAAGAAAGACACAAGGTCTGGATTGGCTAAATCGGAGCACCAGGAGGGCCGGTCTGTGGTTTTGGTCGCGAGGGCCAGCAATGTTCAGTCATGGTATTGAGTTGAAATCCTAGTTAAAATATATCATGGATGCTGTCCCTAGGCTGCCTGCACTTGCAGCCCACTCTTTTTATTCATTTATTTGTTCTTGCAACCTACCTTTCTTTACATTCATGCAGCCTACTTGCTGAGTGCTGTCTGGTTGTTGTGACGTATTATGTTTTGACTCCTTCGATGGTGGCACATTTGATCAAAAAACAAATAAACCGTCACCTCTTACAATTCAGTCGGTGGTGTTTGTTAGAGAATGTAGCAATTGTAAGTTGCTTTGGATAAAGTGTCAGCTAAATGACATGTAATGTAAAAATAGTCGTTCAAAATATAATACAACGCCGCCGGCAAACCACTGTTTATGTCTATGAATCAAACCTTTTCTTGTATCTTCTCAGCAGCAGTCACTAGTCCAGTTTGCTGCTAACAGTGACAATGAAGAGCTGAGCACCAGCCATGAGCCCATAACTCCAAAGTGGGCAGGTAGGACTGCTCATTGAGTGAATATTATAAGAACTAGAATTAATATTAATGAAGTGTATGGTATAGACCTGTTTTATATGAAAAATGCCCTAAAACAATTAATGATGCCAGATGATTCGGCACTACGTTTCTGAAACTGACCCGATCAGAAAGAGAGATTTGTGCTGAGAATTATGACAATTTATTTTAGAAGCAGAGCCAGTAGTGTGCAAGAGATGGCTGCTGTCAATGTGGAAGGCACATCTAAGCTGTTGCACCACAGTGTGGGAACAAGCAAACGTTATCAGATTAGTTACAATATAACCACTTTCTAAATCTACATTGTGAAGCAAAACTTACTGTTTTTGCACTGAATTGGAAATGATGATATTTTACAAAAACACACTGAAATGCAAGGCTGTAAAGAATAGTGCACTATTGCAGAAGGTACATTTACATTATTTTAATATAGTCAGTCGTGAAGTAAAATCAGCCAGTCTAAGGCATGAAAATCCAGGGCTGAAAATGAGTCCCATTCCAGGCCTGGCTTACACCTTGCTGCTCTGCACTGTTCTTATCTTGATTATTTTATTTTATGTATTATTATATTCATTGTAGTTTTCTTGCTGTGGATGGCATCATCCCAAGTGTCTCCAAAAACATTTTGTACGTTTGTTCCAAATTGAGCCATCTATGGTCATGTGCTTAAGATTGTTTAGACTACTTTTAAAATAAAACAGACTCTGCTTGCTTAAGTCTGAATAAGAGATGATGGGAAACTGCAGGAATGTTCAACTTTCCTAATTTAAATGTCTTAAAGAGTTTGTCCAATTGTTACATTACTGTAAATTAGCAGCTCTAACTCTTGCAAGGTCACTGTCTGTGTGATTTTATTTATTCAGTGTCCCCATTTAATGCACACAAACAGATGGAAGAACAGATTCTATGATGGCTCAGGGTCTCAGATTCAGCTGGTGCTGCTTGACACTCAGTACAGAGGGAGGCTTATTGATATTGCTGATTCTAATCAGGTCAGACACTTCCAGTCACTCGCCCCTCTCCTAAAATCCACTACAGGCCTTGGCTCTGTAGACTCAACATGCTTTCTGTCAGAGAGGATCCTTGAGTTTATTGTATGCATGTGCCTGCATGTGTGTTAGTCGGATCGTAGAGATTACTTTGTAAATCAAGAGGTCTTAAGGTTGAGTAAGGCAGAGACACGAGGGTTGCTGGTGAATTGATGGTTTTGAAAAGTGAGGGGTGCCAGAACCTGAAACCAGCAGTTGTATTCATGATGAAGTAACCTGCATAAATGCTAAGGCATGGGTTATCCCTTTAAATCTGAGACCCACCAACCTTGCAAGGCAATATCCTGCTAAGCCAACAAAACAAAACAAATGAGTGTCATTATTTTAGTGTATTATTTGTATTGGTGAGATTTGCAACCACATATCCTGTGGTTCTTCCCACAGGGTTGATAACTGAGAATATTTAACAGGTTGAATTGAAAAGATAATGAGTGTTCATCATTTTCAGTGATTCCATTAAGTGTATGAGACAGTGTGCAGAAATCATTTGTCAGCAGGATCTACCAGTTAGTCTTCCAGCTAGTGGCCACTGTGATGGATTCAACCATTTTTTATATTGATTACACTGATTTTAAGGGGAAATAAGAGCATATTAATCTTAAGATCAATGGAGGCCATTTTAATGATTGATTAACCTGGGAAACTCCTTTGTCTAAATTGCTAGGACAGTGTATGTAGTGTGGGGGCGTGATCACTTAATTTGTTGCATTTGTCAAAGTGGGGGTGACTGTGGAAGAGGGTCTGTGGCTATTTTTTGTAGTGCTTAAGTGTAGTGGCTACCTGACAACAAAGAGTCATATTCAACATCAAGGTTTCTGAGAACAAAACAAACAGAACGTGGTCTGAAGAAGAAAGGCATTAAAAAAGATATTGTATTTTGAATATTGTTACCGATGATGTAACATGTTTTCTTCTTCCGAAATGTACTAACTTAATTTACTTAACTAATGAAAAATAATGATTACCACCTACCTCTGGTAATGATAGTTGTGTACGTGTTGGTACTCAGTTGGGACAATTGCAGGGGAAATTGTTTCTGTTTAAGATAATGATTACAAATTTCTTTGGGCTAAAACAAGTTTGGTTGTAGCCTCATGCATCACTGGTTTTAATTAAAATGCAAAGAAGTTCTCAAATGATTAATCATAACTTTGAGTGTTTGCTCCTTCACAAAGTCTCTATCAGGAGTTGGTTGGATCTTTCAACCTCAATGACATGCAGCGTTTTATTTTGTTCTTTTTATTTCTGCAACAATACACACAAGCTTTAAGACAAGGCTTACAATTAGTACATGTTAACAAGGGGAGGTTACACGTTCAATGAGCAAGCTAATTGGTTTTTATTCTTATGAGGAATGCCTCAGATCTCTTGTTGTATGTTCTCTGGCAAATGAAAAATCCACTTAATGGCAGAATGATGACAACAGAACACATTCTGACTTGTTGCAATGAGTCACCTTTAGCTAAGATTGAGTTGTAATGATGAAGGTAATGGACAGGATCAGCTATTGTTAAGTTTGATGTAGTAATAATTAAATGAGCATTTCAAATATATATATATTTTTTTTTACTTGGAATGAGAGTAATAATAAGCAAATACTATTCCATTATAGTAATGAAGGATCAGCAGAGC
The DNA here is from genome assembly GCF_004354835.1 of Perca flavescens. Lineage (NCBI taxonomy): Eukaryota > Metazoa > Chordata > Actinopteri > Perciformes > Percidae > Perca > Perca flavescens. Next base: position 32,289,890 of record NC_041331.1, read on the forward strand.
AGTGCCACCAGAGCTGGTAGGCTTTCACTGTTCCTTTTTTATTGTCTTTAGTTGCAAATAAACAGGAAGCTTAATATTCTGGTCATCTGTGATTCTCCAACAGGCGTTTTCAGTACTAGAATACTGGCTGTGAATATGTGTTTGTGTGTGTGTGTGTGTGCGTGTGTTTATGAAGCCTATGGAGGAAGTCCAGAGAAAGGCCATCTGTTACGATCTCACCTCGCCTCTCTCCCTTCAAACCCCTGTTGTTTAACCTCCCACGGCCTCCTCTTCCTTCTATCTCTCACTAACCTCACCAACTGCGCATGTAAGAACTCGTGGAAATGACAAGCTTTCCATATTGAAGTAATAATGGGGGCTGAGGAGCACCAGATCTCAGATTGTGGAAACATGGATTTATCATATAATATCTGGTTAGTGTTTAAGCAAAATCAAAGGCAACTTGATTTGCTGTTGGGGTCTTGAAGGTGTTTTTGCCAGTTAGAGGTTTCATAGTAGTTAGAGGTTTTTACTTCTAAAACTCATCCACTAATCCAATCTTCAAGATAAAAAAGCATAGCATAGAGTACTCTGCAAAAACTCTTATTTTGATCTAACTTAAAACAATCGAGGCAATATTATTCAACCTTTTTTTGAAAGTTTAGTGAACTTTTTGGCATTTTGAGTAGGTAAAACTGAATTATATATGCTCACTATTCTAAAAATGTAGTATAGCCTATAAAAAAAGAGAAAGAAAATGAGTTCACCCACCTTTATAAAAGTATTTATAAACCACATTAAAAACCAACAGCAACAGTTGCTGTACAACCAAAATATAGCAAAACTATAAAAAAACAAGTACACAGTAAAACCACAAAGTCAATACAAAACCATAAAAACAACACAGTAATGAAACAGTATGAATAACATCCGAGTCGATTTAAATTGTGAAAACTGATTTGCATTGACTCTCATCATGACTCTATTTGACAGTTATACCAACCCTTACTGTGTGTGTATTGCATCAAAATGGACATTTTAACATTTTCTTAAAAAAAACCAATCATTTATGTTTAAAGCTATAGAGCATAGTTTTTGCCACCATGAGGAATTCTAAGTAATGACAACAAAACTGTCGGCACGTCAACATGATACAAGCCTTCCATGACCACGTGCCACACCGGTAATAATCTTCACTTGAGCTTCTGTGCGGGAAAGTCACCGGACGCCACAATCTTCTGAACATAGCCATACTGAGAAATACAGAGAGAGTTGTCTTAATTAGCTTTGTAGAAATTCAAACATTGTTTGAACTTAAACATGTTAACAGATCCTACACAACACTCTTTTGGAACAAACTTAACTTAGCTTTAAATACAGATGCTAGATTGACACATTGCACCGTGAACTTTAAAAACAGTCCCCCATACCATTAAAAGAAAAAAAGATCCACACTATAATACACTAATAATACGCTATGAATGAACATACTGGAGTACACAGTAAAAACAGCCCGGCACAAGCCGTGTCAGGCCACCCGCCATGTGCGATTATATGAGCCAAGCTAATTTTATAGAAATCTTGTGACCTGGATGAGACATTTACTGTTATTATTCATGTTAGACTGACTGACTGAATCTGGAATAAACATTTAGTTGATGTTCAACATACTAAGAGGGACCACTAAGGGGAAAAGAATATGTTCATAAATTACCATTCTAATAGAGATTGAGTGGGCTGAGGTTGTAAGTGCATGCAGTGCACATGTGCAACTAGAGTTTCTTACCCAAACTCATTGTTTCCTTGTAAAACATAGATACTTTTGTAACCACTTTAGTAGTACTTAAAAGTGGCAATAATCAATATGTTATACGATATGTTATATCACTGACCTACTTGTGTGTGCGATAAACCCACAGACATTTATTATGAGACTCTTCAGCTCTGCAGAACTTTCTAGAGTCCGAACGACTCATTGTTTTAGTTTTCCCGTAACTTTACTGTTTTAGTTTACTCTCACCTCATCTGCTTTATTATTGGCCATAGGTGGCCGCTGTTTTCTGCGGAAAAAGCTCCTAAATCCTGCTGAATGCTACTTGCCCAGCACAAAAAGGCAATGGCAACATAGCGGAGCATCAGCTAAAGAGCCAGGCATGCCCCTCAGGAGTTGGCCAAACACCGATTTAAAAGGAGAGTGGATTTTGGACTTACATTTGGCAGGTGGCCAGAAACACAACTTCAAATATATGTTGCTCTATATCTGGTTGGCAACTGTTTGCAAACAAGTTAGCCATATACACTGCAGTATACAACAACTAGAATGAATAGTTTGTCCAGACTTTAAAGCAATTTAATAAAAAGGTAATAAAGGAGAACTCCGGGCAATTTTTAATTGTTAATCTTGATCGCTATATGTATGTGAGTACTGTCAGTACTCTTACTGTACAAGAAACAGGCATCATTTGGCCCGTTTCCATGTAGTTACATAGTCACTGATATGATCATAATCACTACAGTGCTCAATTACCTATTTTGAGGGGGGAATAAACTTCAAAATTTCGCCGCGAAGGCATGAACTGTTCTCTGGAGGACATCCACCAGACCAGCGGGCGCTCGTTGGATTGTTGTCGGCCGAGGTAAGCGAAGAGGGCGGGGAGGAAGCAGAAGCAAGGACGCCGGCCAGGCCTGCTAGCCCGGCTAAGGAAACCACAACGATCGACACTGACAAGATTCCTACTCACCAACGGCAGATGGATCACACAAAAAATGGATATATATATGCTACAAATACACGCAGAACTGCTGCTTGATGATTATTACCGAAGCATGGCTGAACACACTCACTCATCCCAGACAGCAGCTAGCAGCTAACAGGGTAGGTGAATTTAAACAGTGTCTGAGTTGAAAACTCATCTTGTTGTCACATAAGGGCCCTGTTCATGTTGCACAGACATTTTAATTGCATTTTGTATCTGTTAAGAGGCACAAAGGCACTCTTTATCTTATGCCCCCATAACTGCCGTTTTAGCTGAGTTGGAGCTCTGGGCATTAGCTGCAGCAGCTCCGTGTTGCTAGCACCGATTCGGATCGTTTTATTTTGCTATCGACAGTACTCACATACATATAGCGATCGAGATTAACGTAAGAATTGCCCAGAGTTCTCCTTTAAGCATATTTTTTGGTGAAACATGGATGATTCACACACATCTTCAACACAGTGGCGCAGAAGATCTGTACAATCACCACAGTTTCAAGATGGGCACCCAAGATTCCCATTTCATTATCCGACCAAATGTGAAATATGGTCACCATCTCCCCTTCTGTTCCAGAGTTATGGTGTTTAATAATGGTCAACAAACCATTTTTTGCAGAATATTATGATGTAACAGTGAAGGTGACCTTAAGCTTTTGGATATAAAATGTCATCACATCATTATTTTACCATATTAGACATTTGTAAGAAATGTCATAATTAGCATAGATGTTCTTGACAATACTGTTTATTAGCACCTCTGTCTTATTAGTGTCTCATTAAATCAGTCATACACACAGTAGTGTCAATCTTCTATCTGTGGACATGTTGCTATGGTGTTTGTACGTGCAAAATACCACACAATGCATTGTTATCAACTGGTATTGCTAACAATGGCTAACTTGGTTGAAGCAAACCTCACTTTCCCCACCCTGTTGAATATAATGGGGTTCAGACTCGGGTGCCACACATAGACAGTATATAAGGTGCCACATCATTCCCAGCTGCGTGCTCCGACTTCCGTAAAGGCAGGGCTGGACTGGCCATCGGGCATACCGGGCATTTTCCCGGTGGGCGACGCACTTTTGGGCCGAATAGCCAATATGAATAGGCCTTTTTTTTTTTTTTTTTTGGGCCGTGCCGGTGTTCTGTCGATTTATGCTACCTATCGAGATGTGCTACTTAGCGGTTCTGCGCATGCGCACGACCCACAAGCATGGTCTGATTCCCCGCCCATAAATCTATGCAACCTTGCGGTCGGACATACGGCCGATACTGTGGTTAATAGAGTAATATCTAATAAATAATTTATTCATTGTACCTTTTGATAGGGTATATTTGTCTATCAGAATACGCTACCAATGAAATATTCAATAAATATAATTTAATAGAATATCAAAATATGCTCCTTATCTCCTGACAGTGCACATGGAGTGAGTGGTGGTGCAATATATAATGATTCTGTTGGGGGAGCATTATTTGATAGGGTATATTTGTCTATCAGAATATGCTACCACTGAAATATTCAATAAAGATATAATGGAGTATCAAAATATTCTCAAATAAACATAAGATGTCAATACTGTTAGAGTTATACCTCTATGGGATTCAGCCTGCCTGCACATTTGGAAATATGCAGGCAAATATATCACATAAGGAAGCACATTTCGATAGGGCAGCGCGACTCGATAGACTCTACTATCGTTTTACGCTACGGTAGCATTTTTCGACAAGGCAGCATAGATCGTCAGAACACCGGCCCATAAAGAACTCACAGCGGCCCATTGGTTAATTTTCTTTATTGGCACTGGCCTGACCCAATTAAATTCAGGAACCCACTTCCCCACTCCGGGCCACAAATTTACGAATCCCACTATGGCCACGCCTCCCGGCCCTGAGACACGAACTGTAATAGTTATGCTGGAAGTTTAGCATCCACGTTAAAATGGACACACGACCACCAAAGCGCAAGGGAGGTGCAGAGAAATTACGGGAGAAAAAAAAAAATAAGAATCTACAGGCGGATTCCTCAAAATGTACTGAAATTTCTGATATGTTTGGGGCTGTAGCTGCTTCAACATCAGCATTACCTGAAGCCGAGGAGGAGGAGAGGTGGCTGGCTATACAGAGAAGCAGAAACAACTTCATGACAGAGAAGAAGCCGAGGAGGAGGAGAGTAACCATGACAAGGCCATGGGAGCGAGTGAGGAAAAGATGGAAGAGAGAGTAGGTGACGATGTGGTAATGAGTAGGCAAATTAACAGGGACTCTCAGGAAGGGTGGGAGGCTGTGTGTGTGTGTGTGTGTGTGTGTGTGTGTGTGTGTGTGTGTGTGTGTGTGTGTGTGTGTGTGTGTGCGCGCCTCACGTCATAACGACAACAAGCAGTTTGGCGGTAACATTAAGTCAGGTAACCTAACTGTTTAAGCTTACAGTGAAAATGCTAGCGGTTGGCCTGTTGGGTATTTGAAAAGTCTGTGTGATTTATAAAATCAGTTTTTAAAGTTGCTAAGCCAATTAAGCAAAACGGTATAATAATAATATGAATAATACAAAATAATAAAACCATAATATACCAGATATATGCAAATCATAACTTTAAGAATGAATGAATTATTTAAGTGTAAGATCAACAGATTAGTCTTAAGACCCCTCTTGAAGGATCCAAAACAATCACATGAAGGCAGAACACTAGGCAACTCATATCATAGAATGCACGCATATTTTAAGAGGACTGTCTGCAGGGAATGTGTCTGACTAATCACGCTGGGCCAAAAACTGCCTGACTTTTAGCTCAGACTTGCAGAGTATATATAGTTGGTGCAGTTCGAGGTTAGGTCACGTTCTCACTACAAACGAACCCATCAGAGTTCGATTGAAAGCGTACCGAGAACACCTCATTACGCTTGTATGGTACGCTTTTGTGTGCGCACCCGAGTGCGATTGTCGCATTCACACCTGCCCAAACGAACCGCACCAGCGGGGCAAACCAACTGTAGTGCGATTAAACCAGACTAAATGAGGCAGGTAATAAGCGCCCTTAGTTTTGATAGCAAAGGTTGCTGACCCCTGCCACACCCACACCCCCACCGCAACTGTCCAATCACAAGCTAACTTAGTCTTCGAGCTACTAGGTTTCCCTACATCAGCTTATTTGTGCCTGTAATTATAGACTGCAGTAAAATCCATCGGCCAAGAATTGTTCCGTAAATAACCACAGAAAGTGCTGTATTGTCACAGAAAAGTCAGTGAAGAGATTAATAACACAAGTGCATACTGTAAAACTCCATGATAATTGCTCTCATGGGGATTTCAATTTTGGTGTACGTGTGTGTGTGTGTGTGTGTGTGTGTGTGTGTGTGTGTGTGTGTGTGTGTGAGAGAAAGAGAGAGAGATAGAAAAGACAGGCTAAGAATGCAGTGAGGGCAGCTGCAACTAAATCAAAACAGAGCCACATTTATCACTGAGGCTGTAATAATAATAATAATTAGCCTGTTGTAGCGAGGGCAGTCATATTCTCCAATGGCAGACGCAGGGCCGGCGATTGATATAGGCGACCAAGGCGATTGCCTAGGCCACATGTGTCAAACTCAATTTGGGTTCACAATAGATTTTGGCCCTTCTAGTTGTGCGCCAAATCAAAAACACAAGAAAGTGTTTTTTTAAAGTGTAATTACCTGACATTCAAAGCAGAATATGGCAGATTTGCCAACTCTGAGACTCGGAGAGTTTTCATATTCAGGCTGAGAAACAGGTTGTTGTTAAAAAAAAAATTCTAGGATGGCTAAGGAACTCTTTTGATGACTTTTGTAGGGCTTCATGTCAACAAAAAAGCGTACAAAAATGTCGGAAAAAGCAACAAATTTACAAAAAGGGGACAAATGTCTGAGAAAGCTATAAAAAAGTCTTAACAAAACCAACAAAAATGAGGAAAAAAACTACCAAAATGTAAAAAAAAAAGGTGACATGCAGTAACAAAAGCACGTCAATAAACTCTCCATGTCTGGCCCTTGGTGTGATTCTCCTTTTCCAGTGTGGCCCTCTGGGAAAATGAGTTTGACACCCCTGGCCTAGGACGTCAATAGTGTTGGGGGCACCGTGTCGCCCTTAGGTCTACTTCCTATTAATAATAGAATTAGAACAACAAGCGAAATAAAACGTGTTTATTAAACATGATCATCCTAGGGCGCCCCCTCAGCCACACGTTTACTTGTCAACCTTTCATTACGCAACGTTTCCCGTCTCAGATCAGACTCAAACACACGGAGCTCTGAAGCAGAGCTGTGCGTCGCAGTGTGTTCACTCTCTCTGGATAAATAGAGACGATGTCGGTACACGATCCGTTCTGCCTGCACGATCCGTTCTGCACATGCGCAAAATGTTCGCGCATGCGCTGTTGTACGAGGATTTACAACGCTGCACGATCTGTTCCACGCTTCCGGTCGACAGCCAAGCTAACGTTAGTTACGCTTCCGGTCGACAGCCAAGCTAACATTAGTTTAGCTAACAGCTAATTCGGCTAACCGCTAGCTGAGACAGCATGTAATAACTTTAAAAGACCCTCAAAATAAAACGTAAATATAAACGTTAACATATATAACAGCTGTTACGTCAGTTCTACTTTACTTGTGCTCATTTAAAATACAATCACTCAATACTTGTCTTTATTGTTATTACTGTAAAGTCTTAATTTAGCTGTAGTCTGCTTCTCCCATTAAGTTTGACTTAACTTTACATTAATTAAAGATATTTCCAGTATAAATTGTTTCAGAAAAAGGTAAACAAAAATAAGTGCATAAAAATTCACCAGAATGCAGGAAATTAAGTATTTAATGCTCAAAATTTTCAAGGGGTGGACCCCCAGACCCCCCCCATCATAAGTCACCATGCACACAAATCTGGAAACAAAACACTGGCCTCTGGGTTGCCAGACCAGTTATGATTAGACCAAATGTTGCTGCCGTCTAATGGAAGCTAGAAACTCAAATGAACATACATTGCTAATGTATCGTAGGGCTGGGCGATATGGACCTAAAGTCATATCCCGATATATTTTGGCTGAATATCGATATACGATATATATCCTGATATTTTTTCCGCAAAGTGAGAGCAAATGTTCGGTCAAAGTCAAAGCCAAATATGACATGTCGCATGTAGTTTCATATAAACCGGCTATTTCAGTGAACAGTTGCAAAATCATCGCTGTCGAGATCTGGCAATGCAAGACTAGTGGGGGGGGCACAAAACTCAATCTCGCCTAGGGCAACCAAAGGGCAGACGTATGTAAAGACATTTACAGCTTCATTCTGCCAGGAGGTTGTAAACAACACACCCTTCATCTACAGTATGCCTGGTGTAGTTGTTCATCTTTTGACTGTAAGGTACAGTACAGAACAGTACTGTTTGTGTCTTTCTGTGCACTTCTGCAATGCTTATGGCATTGTTTGTGCTAATTGGACTTCTACACTTACACTTGAGTGAGGACATTTTTGCAAAGTCAGGTCATCTTGGGTTTAGATTGGGGTAATTATTGCACATTGGACATGTGGTACAGCTGTTTAAAGTAACAAATAATGGCACAGACATGGATGTCAGTGGAGGGATCTCACAAGGACACAGGTACAACTACTGGGTATGTGTAAATTTGCATTGACTTATAATGACCCCGGTTCCATGGGTGCATTGATCTTCCCAATGGAGGCTTTTCATAGTGTGGATAGTACAGATTAGAGCAGCCTATCTGCTGCTGCTGTCCTCAGAAATTGCTGTTGAACTCCTATAGAGGAATCAACAGACAGCTCATCCAGCAGACATCCACAGCCAGTTATTTTTGAGGAATAGGTGTGACCTTTTAAAGCTGAAAGGATGTTTCTGCTTTTAACCTGGCATGCAGTGCAGCTGGAGTCTCATTCATTTAAGCCATGTCCCCCCTAATGTGGATAAATGTGATCACGGCATTTATGTGTTCAAAGTTTCCAATTCACACCGGCATTTTCTAAAGGTTTGGCATTAACAATGAAATGCCAAAACAATGATGAACAGTTTTAACTGCTTTTATTGAGCCAGGATCTTAACACTTGGTCTTTATGGACCTCTATACCGAGGTTTACTTATATTTGTGTAGTGGCACAGTAATCCCCCATTTTTTCCCTTAACACCACAATGAGATTGATATTTCTGGTTTATAGTGAAATATGTCGACAACTATTGGATGGATTGCCACAAAATACACTTCAGATTTTCAAGCTGGATGATAAATTCTAATGGTTCTGACTCTTCCCCTCACACCACGAGTAGTCAATGCTTTCACTTACTCATTTAAATATCTAAACATTTACTAGATAGATTGCCACAACATTTTGTACAACCATTCTGGGTTTCCCCAAGATGGTTAACCCTACACTGGCTAAACATCAGCATTGTTATTGTGAGCATGTTATCATGCTAATGTTAGCATTTAGCACAAAGCTCTGTTGTGGCCAAGTACAGCCTAACAGAGCCGCTGGAACGGCTGCCGGCTGCCGGCTGCTTGCCTTTGTAATTTATGCAAGTTCAGTGTTTACAGAGAAAATATGAGGAACAGATTGGACTAGTAGGACAAGATCCTCAAAAATAGATGGCAAAAAAACACATAATTGTAGTTGTAAAAAAATTTGTAATGGTTTAAATGGATCATCAACACTTTCTTTTCCAAATTGTGTGTGTAGAAGTGTAGCGCTCCTTCAATACAAGTCAGTCAGAGCACCAGTCATTGACCACAAAAAACGTTCGGAATCTAAAAAAGGGGACTGGGTATAAAACATGATTCATCTCACCCTCAAATTAAAGCTAAGAGTCAACACTTTAACCGTAAAGTCATTGTTTAATTTCAAGTCCAGTATGCTAGAGTACAGAGCCAAAACAAAGAAAAATGTCCTACTGTCCTGTCCTGGCACTGTATAAAATTAGTTTACTCAGATATATTGTGTGTAGATCTAACTCAACATCTCCACATGCATAATCCTTTCCTGACCCCGTAACTGGAAAAGGAAATATGTGTCTCGCTTAAGGCTAGAACAAACCTGATTGATACTAAGTGGCAATTTAAGCACTTTTACACATTTACTTGGGATTCAGATCTGTTGGCTATTTTACGAGTCTTCTCTATAGCCTTGGACCTGCTGTTATTCTTCACATCCTTTAGTTTCAGGCAAGACTCCTTATCATAGAGATGTGATCATTCAACCACAAACATGCAGTATGGGGCACAATATACATTCGATGAGCATGAGTGTGGAAACGCCATTTGCGTATGAATTACCAGGAATAAAACAACTGCAGATTTAGTGTTTTGTAAATGTTTAACATAACTACAGTATATGTTGTCTGTATCACAAAAACACGTTTCTCTTTCTTCCTTGCTTTCTCCATCATCCCCTCTTTCTCTCATGTGCAGGGCTGTTTGAGGGTGTACCATTCTAAGAAGTAACACTGACTGATGCCACATCAGGCATCGGTAGGGGCTACGAGGTCCCCAGCACATATTGTGGTGCTTTTATCTCCCAGCATGCCTTGTGCCTGTTGTTATCTGGCGTCTGCAGCCTGCTGTGGGACTAAACCATAAACAGGAAGTACTGTGCTGACACAGCCAGTGTCTGCAGTGCTCAGAGCTAATTCTAATGATAAACAGCTATGCTCTCTCTCATTGTTGAAGCATCAGGCATCCACACCTGAGCGTGTGTGTGTGTGTGTGTGTGTGTGCGTGTGTGTGCGTGTGTGTGCGTGTGTGCGTATTCTCACTTAAGGGGTTATTGTTGTGCACAGTGTATTGGTAATATTGTGCGTGTGTGTTGTAGTGACTCAGCTGCAAGTAAGAAGTGAAATGAGCTGAGGACAGGAATGGTTATCAACAAGTTGTCACTGTTGGTGATTGTGTGTGTGTGAGTGTGTGTGAGAGAGAGAGAGAGAGAGAGAGAGAGAGAGAGAGAGAGAGAGAAGGGGAAATAGAGAGATGGGCAGCTCTAGGTGAGTCTGAATCATTCAGCGACACCACTAACCAGAGGTGAAAGTCAGTCACCCTGTTCACAAGTTCTCCAATTAAACGTTCTAGTCTTGAGCCAAAGGGCCAATTCTCAAATTGAGTCTCTGGTCCTCGTTTGTTAGGTCACATCAAGCCAAATCAAGTCACATATCAAGCCTTGCCATCAACTTTAATTTAATTAATGTTGTATTTGCTGATGGTGAGCATATAACCACACAGCATAATCAGGTTTGCTGGGCTGATAAATGCTACAGTTACAATGCAAAAAAAACCAGTCAGTTTTGTAGTTGATTATTTTTTATGGGCATTTTCTCCTTTAATGGATAGGACAGCTAGATATGAAAGGGGAGAGACATGCGGGAAATCGTCACAGGTCGGACTCAAACCCTGGACCTTTTGCGTCAAGGCATACACCTCTATACATGTGCGCCTGCTCTACCAACTGAGCTAACCAGGCCACAAACGCAAGTCACTTTAATTAAACTGTCTGTTCTTGTTTTGTATTGTATTTTTAAAGGAATACGTAGACATTTTGTGACATACACATGTTGACTTTTTAGTGAGAGATAGATAAGAAGATACCACTCTCCTATTTGTTCTTTCAACATTACGGAGAAGCAGCCGGTTATCTTAGCTTAGCGCAGGGGGCCTGGCCTGGCCTGGCTAGCACTACTTACGTAAACTCCCTAATTAACACATGTATCTTGTTTATGTTATAAAACTGAAACGTAAAAATATTAAGATTTGGCTTCACTGGGAGTTATGTGCTGGACTATGACGGTCGGTGAAGCCACACGGAGTTGTCATCATTAATTTACCATTGTGCATTACAGTCAGACAAATCACCTCCAACTCCAGACTGACGGCTAATCACAGTTAGTTAGGGTGTAAACAGCAGCGGTAATTGAGACAATTTTCCTGTTAGGCAGCTTGAGCAGTAAGAATAGCTAATTATTGCGATCCTGGCTGTGAAATATTCCATTCAAAAAAGCCAGGGGTTTCAAAGGAGCAGGACAGTTTGTCGTCTGGGGCATGAGGATAAGCTCTCAGCTCATTAAGGTTGCAAGTGTTGAGCCTCACTCACTCCCTCAAAACGTCCTGGTTTACCTGCTGCAGTCAACAGCAAAGGTGATAATTAGCTTGGTGAAACAGCACAACGGTACTGTACTGTAGGAGAGACAAATTGCTTTGCGATGTCTCAATTCTGTACATAATTCAAAGGGGGGGGTTGAACAAACTTACATTGTTTTATTCTGTCATGGTTTATTTTACCAGTAGCATGTAGCACAGCACATTATCCTCGTCATTATAATTGTTATTTTAATGGTTAATATAATATTTTAAATGAGATGTTATTATTGTTATTATTATTAATAGTAGCAGTAGTAGTATTTTAGTGTTTTCTTATTATATCTGGAAAACCACATTATGCTAGCATTTTCACTAGCTTGAATTGTATCAAGTGTTTAAATCTGTATAGTAAAATAGCTCAATAATGGACATCTAATACAGTTGAACCTTCCCAAATAACATCATCAATGTCAATGTTATTTCACTGCGGTGATATGTGTCTACTATCTTATGTTTGCTGTGCATATTTTGGTATTGGATATGATGTGCAGTATTGTAGTCTAATTCCACATCACATGCATGTCAACATTAGATTGTTAATGGAAATGGGTGTCCAACACACAGCCCTAAGGCAGAACAGGCCCTCCATAGCGCTCACTGGATGACTTTGCAAAGTGGGAAATTTGCAGAGAAATTAATATTAGTCGTTAATTCCAAATGATCAATATTCCTATTAGTCCACTGAGGCTCGCACTATCCCACGTGCTTACGTACATGCTACACACTGTCCAGCGTAGGCTACGGCTCATGCAGGAGCTGCTGGTGGAAAATGTCTTTGTCAATAAGGAGAAAAGTGGACAAATAGTGTCTGGTTTACAAAAACATTTTAAAAGGGAAGCCAGTGTGCGTTGTGTGTTCACAACACCCTTCAGTGCTCAAGGAATATAATATTTGGCGCCACTAGACTCATTTCCTTTTCCATCATGGCCAGAATGTAGTCTAAAAATGAGACATATTGTTGACATTGCACTTATTTTTCTTACGATATCTCAGGATGTTCATCATCTGTTTTGTAAAGAGATTGTTCCTTATGTACCCCTTTTCACTGAAAGAAAAGGACATTTGGAGTTGTTATTAATCGATTATGATGCAATGGTTTTACTGGTCCAGTAGCCTGGATGCCAGCCGAACTTAGCCCCGCCCACACCATTCGAGGTCAGGAAGTTCACATTCTGACTAGAATCTGAGTATGACCACGTCAGGCTACTGGTCCAGCTCACTTGTCCTTAAATTGGGTTGTATGTGGTCCATGGACTAAAATGAGTTTGACACCCCTGGCTTAACACATCAACACCAGCCCTATATTGATAATTACAAGATATACATGATAATTCTTTGCAGGATTTTTTTGTATCCATTTAGCATTGAAATGCAATTAAGCATTGCAAGTAAAGCAGCACATCCCCAATGGTATTGCATGAATAAACCATACTTATACCAAATGAAATATATCTGCTCTAGTTAACGTTGGTTAATTTTAGATAAGTGCAAATCATTTTGAATGTAAGCATTTGACCTGAGTGCAACTAACAAGTGAGTGAGGAGGAATTAGTATTTGCATAAGGATTTGTATCCTGTGTCGACGGTTGTTATTAAATTTTATGAAATAAGTTGGCTGAAAATGTAATTATTCAGAGCTACTGTACATAGAAAGATAAATCATGCCAGCACCGTTGTTTGAAAGTGTTAAGATATGTTTAACCAGTTTTTGGTTAAAAACATCAACACAAAAAGGACATCCAAGAATAACATCCATCTTGAAAATAAACTGGATTGAGCTCATTTGTTTGTTTGGTGCACTCTGAACTGCAGATTTACTGTATTTGTCCAATTTCATATATAATAAAAAAGAATGATTGCTGAAAATAATACCCTCTACCTGATAGTGTGTGATTTAGTGAGATTAGGAGGTTAGCCATTCCCTGTTGTGTGTATAAGGTGTCTGGCAGAGGAGGGTTTTTATCTGCAATGCAGCAGTTGGGCAAATTGAGGAGAGGATTCTGGCTCTGCTACAGAGTTAAACACCCTCTGATTGATCCAGCATCTCTTTCAATGTCTCGTGAACCCAAACAACACCCTCTTTCTCAAACTGGATTTTTGGTTTTGATACTAAATTTCCAACATGAGAGTGCAAGAAATGCACATTTATTTCTCAAACTGAAAACTCTATCCAAACAAAACCCTGTTCATCTTTATCTTACCCACTTACTCATCCAACACTCACTTGAACGAAGGGATCCATGATTTTACAGCAGTGCTTCTTGTTAAGGCTTTGTACTTAGTGATACATTAAATGTGGTTTGTCACACAGATTGAATTGCTAGCTCTGAACATTTCCGTGAGCTTTGAGGACTAACAGTATAAGTGTTTTGCTTATGTTTTGTATCCGTGAACCTTCTCTTCTATTAACACTGATGTAAGTCTGTAGCATAACTCAGTTTTTTTATGATAGGATGGATGTGAACAAATGCTAAAATGTGATTAGATACAAACATACATTTGTACTTAAATGAAACGCTGGGGAGAATATTAAATAGGAGGGGGGGAAAAAGATCCTCTTTCACATAGTTTGCATTCTCCCATGAGCATTTTAATATTGTCGCAAAACATTTTCATTCTCTCAAGGAACCAGGGCTCTTCCCGAAAACTGTATAAAATTATATGCCGAACTATAGCCATAGTGGTCTGCACTTAATCCTTACACTATCACTTTCTGTGACTGTTCGAGAAAAATACAACAGGTCGTTAAAATGAACCATACTCAGTGGTGACATTTTGACAATAAAATGGACACTGCAATACTGGGAATGTTAATGCACAAATGATAGTCAAATTGCACCTGCTGGCCTGCACACTTTGATTTGCCTTGTTGCTGAAATTTGCTTTACAATAAAAGCTGCCTTGCCTTACATCCTGACATTATCCTTTAATCTCAAGTTGCTCTTTTAAACTTTTTTCTGAAATCCACTTTAATTTCTCCCCAATAATGTTCACTAGTTGCCTTAGTTCAGCTGTAGATATTTTTTGCCAAAAATAATGGAATGCCTCAACATCTATTAGATGGTTTGCCATGACATTTTGTACAGACATTAATGGTTCCCAGATGACGTATCGTAATGACTTTGGTGGTCCGCTAACTTTTCCTGAAGTGAGTCGAGTGGGTCCCACTTTTCTCAACATCTACCAGATGGATTGTCACTAGATGTTGTACATAAATTCATGGTTCCCAAAAGAGAATTCCCTTTAGCGCTACCTGAGGTTTATAGTTGCTGTTTTGAGTACGATGTCTCAACATCAGTTGAATGAATTTCCATGACATTTGGTACAGAATACATATACATATATATACACACAATATAATACAACAATTATATACAATATACATTTTCCATCTAACATTGTCATCGGGTTAAAATTTCAATCTTTGGTTTATAACCAAAGACCTGAAAACTAAAGACATTTCAGTCTTTATCAGCCTCATCTGTACATTCTGTTTAGTGGTAACATGGAAAACAGTATACCTGGCTGCGAAACATCAACATGTTAGCATTGTCATTCTAAGCATGTTAGCCCACTGGCAGTTAGAAGAAAAGACAGCTGTGGAGAAGCACAGCCTCACAGAGATGCATGGCTGCAGACTCTTGATCTTGTTTCTTTGCTGACAAATTGGAACAAATTAGGAATCAGTGACAGAACTGGAATGTTTAAACAATAATAAATAAATGGACCTCTGGAAACGTGTTCCTTGAGTTGCTTCGGTGTAAATTTTCCCAAGCATAGCTTTTAGACTTCATCATCGCTGTACGGGTTACTGTTTATGGATATGTGTAAAAAATATTCCACCACCGCCATCATCAAACTCTCAACCCATCCTAATTTCAGTTCACCACATCTTTTCTGTGATATTCTGTAGACAATACAATATTAAACTCTTTCTGGTTCGCCAGGTGCTATTATGGTGAAAATGTTAAACCACCATAGTGCTGAAGGCAGCTTGAATTGATGCCAGCTGTGTGTTGACAGCTGTGTGATCGGAATACACTCCTAAATGGGCTCTCTCTTCTCAACATTAATGTAAAGATATTTTCCTTCAAGCTGATGGTCATGTGCTAAATGTAATGCTACATCAGCCCACAGCTATCCCTTCATGCTTCGGTGGTAGGATTTTAACCACTAAAGGGCTATATAAAGGCCATCTGCCTGTCTCATTAGTGCCAACTTTTCCTGTGTTCTGCCTCAAGAGGATAAAGGTCTCAATATTTTAATTTATGGGTTAAAAATGAAAGCTGCAAGTCTTGAACCATACCTTAAGCATACACATCCTAAATCTGCAAAAGACTCAGAATTTAGCGTCACCTTTGCAGGTCAGAAAACAAAGCAAACACACAAATGTATATATTTGCTGCATATAAGGCTAACCAGAGGTTCTCTGACTCTGTTCATTAAATATAGCAGTGTGCTTACTTAGTTAACCATTTGATAGAGAAAGATAATATGGGGGCATATGTGTGAATTATGCCTTGTTTTTGTCAAAAGCCTTACTGTAAAGGTAACAACTGCTTGGACATGTTAATAAAGCAGTATAGGTGGGATATAACAGATGAATGAGGCCAGTAAGAAAACAATCCGTTTTTTCATCGTTAAGCCACTGCAAAGTTTGAGGAATTCTTTAATTTTCATCACACCAAAGCAATTTTGAATTGTCTAGCTTCATTGAATCATTATGGTACACAAGAGATACAGTATAACTATCAACCTCAACAACAATACAGTAAGAGAGAGTAAAATGGCAAATTACGTGGCCTATGAGAAGATACACAGAACAAGATTGGACAGAAGAATTGATTCCTTAGGCACATGACTAACGGAGCTACTGAGGAATCACAATCATTTTTTAAAGTCCTAGAACTTTCTATTAGATAATGATTAATACTGTCTAATGCAGCACTGGTAATGAGAAGAAACGGTAACACGGTGTCACTTGTGACACAAAGATGGTCTTTGTGGAGTTAAAGTGTAGTTAAAGTCCAGGATGTGTACAGGCACTATTTTCTCTGGAAAAGGTGGAAATAAATATGAATATATTTATAGTTCTGAGGAACTGTGAAATTAATAAATAAGTTTGCAATAAATGAGAGGCGCAATGGTTGCCCATAGTAGTTGGGGATGGGGACGCAGGCAGTAACAGTACAACTCTTAGCGTGTAGGCTGGCGTCATTGACTCTCTACAGATGGTGATACAATGTCAAATGGGCTAGCTAAAAGATGGATTCACATGTGAAATAATACTTAAAAGCTCGCTGAAATAAACAGGAAAATCTGTGTTTTCTGAATGATGGTTACAAAATGGCATACTTTTCAGATTTAATGTCAGTGATTTTATTGATAAAGAAAAAACATCACGATCATGAGTGATGTTTAAAAGCCTATTAGCTGTCTGGAAAATAGTTTATTTTGTTTGTTTGCAATCAGCTCACAGCAATAAGCATGTTAACTTAAATGCTCATATGATTTTTAGCTTTTCCCCTTACCTTTATTGTGTTCTATATCTTTTTTGTGCATGTTATAGGTTTACAAAGTGAAAAAGCCCAAAGTCCACCCCAAAGGGACTTACCGTCTCCAGCAGAAAACACTGTTCTTAAACTGCTCCAAACAGCTCTATTGTAGTCCAGCCTTTACTTCCGTACAGTGTGTCACTTTGTAACACACGTTATAATGCTCGCCTAGCTGCTAGCGTGGCACGCCCTCATACTCTGCTTCTGACTGGGTAGTAGTACTTACTTAGCTACTGCACATGTGCAACTCCCAACAAAGATGGTACAGAAGTGTGATGCCTCACTCTGTAGCTAAAACAGAGAGCTCAACACACAGGGTGAAAAGAGGAGCTGCAGCAATATGCAGTACGACAAATATATGGTGTTTTTTGAAAATTAAACCATGTAAACCTACTCTGGTACAACCTCTAAATACAATTATGAACCTGAAGTGCACCTTGATGCACCTTGAGTTTGTTTCTCTTCTATCAGCACTGTCGGAATTTGTGTTTAAAACTACACTATGGTGTCTTCATGGTGATTGATTGACAACTTGAACAGAGTATGTTTTTAAGGCTCATTGGAGTTTGAAGGCTAAGAAGCATTGTTCAATATATCGGTTTACCAGGTTGTCCTGCTGCACAGAGGTTATTGTAGGTTAGTGTTTGCCAAATCAGAATATTTCTGCTCTATTTAATTCCATGTTGTCAGTTGAATCTACAAAAAAAAAAAACATTAAGAATCAGAGACATGGGTGTTTTTAATGTGGAATGAGTTCAATTTAAAATGAAACATTGGAAAGAGAGAGAGAGAGAGAGAGAGAGAGAGAGAGAGAGAGAGAGAGAGAGAGAATGGGATTTGATACACAAGCTTGGAGAGGCAAAGGCTGGAGAGAGTAGGGTGGGGGATGGAGGTGGAGAAGACCTCGGGAGCCTTGGCTAGCTCTCCCTTGGCAGCTCAAGGCACAAACAGAAGCAAGGGTCTCTGTTTCCAGAAAAGACTGTAAGTGGAAGAGTGAAATACACTGGAGAGAAAGGGATGGAGAATTAAACTGAAATACAAAAAGTGTGTAATAGACGAAGGGGGAGAACCCAACAATGTAGTATGGTTTTTCTTTTTTTTTAAAGAAATTGTAGATAACTGATAGACATTGACTGTGATTGCCAACACTACAGCATATGATAAATATTGCACAATTAAAATACTCCATACCATTCTTCAGACACAACTAATTTGTGATTTAGTTTTAGATCAGATTAGACTTGAGGTGAACCATGTCATATGCTAACATAAATCAGCCTTTGCTCTGCTATCTTTGGTTGAACACAAGGGTGTGCAGTGATTGGAGGGGATCATGTGGGTCAGACTGGATCAGAAACAGCTGAGGTACTAGGTTGCATTTGCTTTCATCACCAGCAGGGGGCGAGCAGCAGCTATGCACAACATCAGTATCGCGCATCCCTCTCCTCCAAACCCCAACCGGCACACGCTTGCGCACGCAACCGCACACATCTCCGTACATCCTACCCCTCTCCCATGTGACAGAGAGAGAGAGAGAGAGAGAGAGAGAGAGAGAGAGAGAGAGAGAGAGTGTGTGAGAGAGTGAGAGAGAGTGTGTGAGAGAGTGAGAGAAATGTGATTTCGCTAGAAGGCCATGCAGACAATTAGTGGCTGTTGGAGGAACGCATGACACACATCTCAGCTGAGAGAGGAGAGCAAGACTGACAGAGGGAGGCAGACCCACGCACGGGGGGGGGCAGCTGAGAGATAGAGACCGAGCGAGATGGGTTTTATTTGAATGCTTAATCACCACCAAGGCAGAGGGGGGCGGGAGTCGATGAAATGATGTGGACTAGCATGTGACACTCTCGGCCTACCTGCAACATTTTCACTTCGCTGTGTGTCCGTCTTCATTTTGTCCCTGTCAACCTGAAACGAAAGCATCAATTAGCGAAATGTCACAAGAGGGCAAATTAAAGAAATTACCTCTTGGCATTTTGTGTCGCGAGGTTAAGTGTATTTTTTTTTTATTCCAAAACATAGATTTTTCATAGCTGAAATTCAATTCACAACGCCGATGGTGTTTTGATACTACACACCAGACGACTAATCTAACTGCATGAGCGATCATGGATGACGACATTTCCAGTGAGAGACGTAATTAGATGATGTGTGAGTTTACGTGAAGCTCTGTCGTGTGTGGTGTAGCCTACTGATGAGAATGGGCTTCTATGGAGAATGGATGGCGACTCGGATCATGAAGTGTGTGTGTGTGTGTGTGTGTGTGTGTGTGTGTAGCCCAGGCCTGTAGTGTTTTGTGTGCGTGTGAGACAGAAAGATGAAAGTGTGCTCCACGTACCCCGCAGGCATGCTCATGAACTCTTGCACGCGCGCACAAAAGCAGTGGTGCGCGTTCACGACATATGCACGAACCCTGACGAAAAATGAAAGCAATACCTCTGTAGCTTAACATTCTGTTTGTATGTGTGCCTGTGGTGCTCAAGGGTTCATTGACTCATCATCACTCTAATGTTTCCATTGGAATATGTAGCCTATAGTTTTGCAGTGGTGTGATATAGTTATCATACACACGCACACACACACACACACACACACGCACGCGCACGCACGCTCTCTCTCTCTCACACACACACACACACACACACACACACACACACACACACACACACACACACACACCCCCATCCCTCCCCTCCTTTTATTTTTGCTTCCCTCTCACTTAAGGCATCTCGCGCAAGCCTGTGTTTGTGAGCTCGATTCTTTCAAGCCGGCTCAGTGAGCACACAGAGAGAGAGAGAGAGAGAGAGAGAGAGAGAGAGAGAGAGAGAGAGAGAGAGAGAGAGAGAGAGAGAGAGAGAGAGAGAGAGAGAGAGAGAGAGAGAGAGGGAGAGGGAGAGAGAGAGAGAGAGAGTTTTGTACAGGGGAGGGACAGACATTCTCCAGCCGGGGAGCAGAGCCTCAGTCTGGGCAGCCAAGAGCAGAGCTGTCTACCTCCCCACCACCACCACCCGTCTGCATCCCGTTTTGGACTAGACACCCCGTGATGTGACACTGCCTACGAGCAGGAGGGGTGTGCGACTGTGTGTGTGTGTGTGTGTTTACATGTGTGTCAATCGTGGAGAAAATAAAAGCCAGCAGCTTGCGGCATTAAAAGGCAGCATCTTCGCCCCCCCCCACACAACGCGAATAGGAGCGCACAGCATTGGAGGGAGAGCGGGGTGGTAGCCTACAGAAGGTGGCATGGAGGAGAGGTGTGTGTGTGTTTCTGCGCGGAGGCAGGGCTGTGGGATGTGGTGTCTGATGGACGCGGAGAGATGCTGTGAGCTGTGGCATTAGCAGGCAGCTGCGCACCGAGCCGCTCTCTTCCCGCCCTGCCCTCCTCGGCTGCTCTCCTCGCACCGACCATTCGCTGGAACCGGAGGATCGACTCCACACGGCTCGTTGTGCTCACTACCGCTGGCGTCCTGCACGGGAATTTGACACAACCAGGTATGTGCAGCGGGAGCCCATTTAGGCGCTGGATGCCTGTTTGCATGGCGGGGGGTGGGGGGTTCTTGACTGTTTGACTTAATCCATATCTTCTTGTTGCTTCCCTCCCCTCCCTCTGTGGCCCTGCCAGTGGATTAATGAAACGTTATTTGAGAATGATGCGGTTAGATAGCATCATTTGTCGATGTAGCTGGGGTGAAAAATACAGTGCAAAAAAAATTGTAAGGTGTTAGTGTTATTCAGTCGTTCTGAAATATATCCTGAAAATCCAATTCGGATACAAACACTGTCGATTCCACAAATGTCCCATTGCTCCTAACCTTTCTCCCAGCAATGCTGCTGTTTCACACTGAGCAAAATGCGATGAGACTGGTTCTCGTTATGCCTGGCCAAAGAAAATGTAATATTTTGATTTATGAGGCGAGACAATCTGTTGTGATGTTGGCTAGTTTCCTAGGGCTGCAGGCAGATATTTCACTGTTGGGAAATACACAGGTTAGGAAAGGGGAGGCAGAAGCTCAGTATGGGCGTGAGGGCATTATTATCTGAGGATGCACACACCCTCATATGCTTATCCCCCACTGGTATGCTTCGCGCTTCTCTCGGAGCAGCGAATGCATGCTTTAAAGCAATCATGCACGGAGGCATGCATGGCACACGTGTGTGCACACACGGCTGCACACACAGACGCACAGGCATGCACACACCCACATGTAGGCTATACACCAATTCACACTCGGCCATAATCCATAATCATGTGTTCTGGAGAGACATGACGTAACACAAAAGCTTCTCTCATCCATATGCATCCGTTTCTAAAGGTTTTGCAAAGATTCCTCAGTCTCACCCAGAATGATAAAAGAATGAACAGCACACCACAGCATGTATTAGGCCTATAATTGCTTGCAGCATAATAACCTCAAAGTGGCATATTTGCGTTTTCATCAGGAGAGAAGATGAGATTTGTACTATTGTGAGAAATAGGTTAGCATGCCTCCAACTCATTTTCATTTAAGGGGAGTGGCAGAGACTGTACAACTGTGAGAAGTTGACTGTTTTAGAGTGCTCTGCTAATCAGATGCATTGAGGTAAAGTCGGGGGAAAAAGGTCCCTGGGC
The DNA here is from genome assembly GCF_004354835.1 of Perca flavescens. Classification (NCBI taxonomy): domain Eukaryota; kingdom Metazoa; phylum Chordata; class Actinopteri; order Perciformes; family Percidae; genus Perca; species Perca flavescens. The sequence continues at coordinate 32,311,931 of NC_041331.1, forward strand.
ATAAATGCAGGACCTGGGATATAGCAGTGCCCCAGAGCATAGAGTGAGTGGGTGTGGCTGAGGTGCTCCCCCTTTCTCTGGAGGTTTCTCTAGTCTGACTCACAAATGGGAGGGGCTCTATCTCAGGACCACAGGAATTCCCAGATTTTCTTTTATCTTTATGGCATTTTTGGAAGCTCTTATCTGTCCAAGCAAGTTGATTATGGAACAAGTTTTTTTACAACATGCTATGCCTGTTATTTGGTGAGTAAGTTCCATACTAATAAACTGGAGCAGTTGGAGGTTCAGTGCCTTGCTCAAAGGCAAATACATTTTGAATGATAAAGGGTGAAACAAGCAGCTTGTTAGGATAAAAAAACACAATACACAAAAATGAATATGCCTATGGATCACATATTATGCTTGAGCACATTATATGATGATATCATAATAAATAATCTCAATAATAGCTACCTATTGTAGGGACTGTATGTTTTAGCAGGGCCTTATTTTTACAGTGGGCAGTGTGTATGTGTGTGTGTGTGTGTGTGTGTGTGTGACACATGCTACTTACATAAATTAAATGTTTTCAACCTATTATAAAAATCAATAGCTACTGTCCACTTATCACTACATGAGGTGCTGCAGAATGAGCTGTATCACACTGAATCTGCTTTTATTACGCTACAAAGCGAGGATGAACAATAGCGGAGATACTGTAGACCTAAATAATATGTAATCTCATTCTCACATGTGCTTGTCATGATGGCTCGGAATAAATGGTACTATTTCATTTGTAGCCCATTTGCTGCTGAGTCTGCTCACAGAGCAACGTCTTTGCAGTTTCTGTGGTCAAATTGATAACACACCTAACGAGTGGAATAAGAGGATCTAGTTATCTGTCATACTTTACTACTGATTCTTGCATCATTATGCTCTAATGGAACTATACGGGCAATACCTTGTGGGTATTATCAAGTCATTTGCGTACCAACTCGAGCTCTAGAAGAGGGTGAATGCTTCAGTCCTCAAAACTTAACATGCAGATGTCACAACCCTGCAACTCTGTAAAGGCAACTCCCTAATTGGTTATCAACACTCATTAGACACTAGTGCTCTTTTATTGTGACTTGTCCTGAAAGAGTGCGGCCACATTGCAGCCACAGCGCTTTATAAATTATGTTTCAGTCACTGCTGTAGACAACAGACATATCCCAGATGCTATCAGCCATGATTGTAGCTGTAGCTCAATTTAGTCCATTAAGTACATGACAAAAATTGCATCACAAATACATTAAGATAATTGCTCAAAATTAACTAGCAGTCATTATTGGGCATATTTTGTCTGGAGTGTTATATGATAATGTTCCACAATGGTTGAGTCATTTAACAAGATGCAGCTTCAAAAAAACATGTATGTTTTGATTGAATGTACTTCATAAAATGGGCTATCAATTTTACATATTGCATAATATGGACTGAAAGTAAAGTACCTGTCATGCACAACTTCTGTCCTAGTGTAGTACATGTTATGCACAAATTACATCCTTGAAGCAAGACCTATTTTTATGTGATTATGAACAAAAAGTAAACATATTTTGGACTTATAACTAAATGAACTATGAACTCTACACAACTTCCCTTTTCTCAGCAATACAGACCTTTTTTGTCTGTCCACCCGACAGTATTTTTTGGTAGCCATATCTGGTCAGCATACAGCACATTAACACTGACAAACAAAAAAATGTCTTTAGCCGTGCATTAGCAGCACATTTATGCAGCTTCAAGAGACTCTGTCTCTTTAAAAGATCTTTGCAACAACAGTTTGTTTGATCATATAGAAGGTTTGGGGAAAACCCAGCAATGCTGACCCAAAAGCCCAGCGAGAAGCGCTTAATCTCAGCCCTGACAAACAAACCAGCTAGCCCTGCTTCAGAGCAATGATCTCCACCAATGTCTCGCAAAAGACACCACCAAGATCTCTGCTCTATGTGATTGAAGGAGTAGAGTTTAACGCCAACGTTTTCTATCTTTGGCTAAGAAAGTTTGGCAGTTGTTATAATCATCCATCACATTCCTCCAATTATTTTGCAACCAATTGATTATTTTTTTTTAATCTGCTATTGGTGTTATCCAAATGTCTGACTGAGTTTAGTGACATGTTCCTTTCAATTTCACCTAATTTTCTTTCATTTTAATACGCTACATTTCCACTTAAAGTTTTATTTTTATTTCATGCCCACATTCAATTCTGCTAATTATTGGGTTATTCAAGTATGTAGATAATAAAATATGTCGATTTATTATACAGTCAATTTTGGGATTTCTACACGCTAATTCACATTGGGAAAGAACTCACTGATTTCAGATTGACTGATTATAAGTAAAGACTTGTTTTCAATTATAATTTCTTTTTTTTTAAAGATAATCTTTTGGGGCTTTTCCACCTTTAATTGACAGGACAGCTAGGTGAGAAAGGGGGAGAGAGAGACATGCAGGAAATCGTCACAGGTCAGACTCGCACCCTGGACCTCTGCGTCGACACATAAACCTCTTTAGAATATAGCCTGCTCTACCCACTGATCCAACCCGGCCACGTTTTCAATTATAATTAAATGGTGCCTCTTACAACTGTATAATATACATTTTCCTGTCTTAGTTCATCCTGCTGAAACTCTTTCTAATCACATTGCTTATCAATCCGCAAAGCAGTCAATTACTTATTGGCTGATTAGAGCTTTAATCAGTTTAAAGATGGGTGAAACTTTGCTGGGAATTAAGTGAAGTTACCAAATGTTTTGTAGTAATAATAATGAGATCTGTTCACTTTTACACCAGTTGCAACAAAACTGACATGAGGGTGAGGGAAATGACAATAAAGTGTAGTCTGTACACACCAACACAGTCCTTAAAAAAAGTCTAGGGATGATTTTTTTTTATTATTGGGATACCATACCATATCAATTCATGTATCAACATAGAAATGACTTATTCACTTATCCTGGTGGAGTAAGTCAATAATCCATCACTCCCCTACCCTAACAACTACAGGTGCCTTTGAGCAAGGCACTTAACCCTCAGCTGCTCACTGATTAACACAAGTTGACTGTGCTTGTGCTGTGTCTCAGTTATTTGCATGCAGATAGACGTTTGAAACGCATATGAGAGCTAAAATTTTCAGTGAAAGTACAGTATTTGAGGCAATGTCAGAACATATTTTAACAATATCTAATGTGATTTTTCTTATGGGGGGACAGTTTTGGGTCGTGACCCGTCAGTTGCAAAAGGCTGCTCCTGGCTTCACGCCATTCTACAACAGAGCTGAGTCATGAACTTCCTCATACCATACAATATACTGTAGTTTTTACCTCATTCTGTTGTTATTCCATTACTGACCAGTGACTAGAGTAGGACAGTTTAGGGATAGCATTTTAAAGAATCAGTAATTCACAAGTGAATGATGGCTTAGGTTAAAGTACCATACTGCAGTTAGTTAACTCACCTACCCCCTTTCTTCACGACCCTTTTTTTTTTATTACATATGATAAAAAATGTTTTCCTTGCACAAACATTCTTGCCCCAGGCCTGCCTCAAACCTTATCCCGTGAAGTTAACAAGTCAAGCCCCTTGATTCATGTCATACATGAATCTGGCAGAAACACGTCTACGCTGGTAACCTAGTCGTAAGCTCTATTTGCTAATGCCTGGTCCTTCTTTAGAGCTTAGCATTAAAAGCTAACTGTGATGCTGTGTTTCACAGCTCATTTGAAGTGAGCATGTCTCTGTGGTCTGTGGAGCAGCTGTCAGATTCTCTGCACAACAAACATCGCTCTTTCCTCTCAGTTAGCCAGTCCCACTCTATAAAAAATACACACCTCTCAGAGCATTTTCAAGCTGTTGAAGGCTTGACACTATGCAGCATGATTCAAGAAGTCTCTGGCCTCTTTTCCACAAGAATAAGATGGCCATTTCATCCTCTAATGTAGCTTTATAGTCTGCTGCAGATATACATTATGACACCTGAATGGTTCAGATGCTGAACCATTCCAATTAAAGTGTTTGGGACATTAAATGTACTTAACTTCATTATCAATCAATATATGGAAAATCGCCAACAAACAGATTTTGTCTTGTGTTTGAATATGATTTTAGAACATTATTGTGTTGAAAATGAAAACAAGAAAAATAAATATTTATAGCGTATATGTATTAAGATCAAATTTAGGTTATTTAGCATTTTTATTCAAGCTAGATATTCATTTATGATGAACACACAAGAGTATTGTAGCAGTGAAGCAATTAGAATAATTGGCTCTCCTGCTGTACAAGCTGAATATCAGTGTAGCCAATGTTTATTGACCTTGACTGACACATACAGTACACACAATGCACATATAGTCATATACACATGCAATTGATTATTCCCCCAACCCTTCTACACACAACCACATACACACAATCATTTTCATTCTCTCTCTTTGTCTTCCCCCTCTCTCTGTGTCAGCAACTCTGGCATGCGGTTTAAGGGGTATCTGAGTTGGATGGGTGACTAGGATGCTCTGTGGGATTTGCTGTAAAGTAGGGCTGAACAATTTTTGAAAATAATCGAATTGCGTTTTTTTTTCAAAAATATTGCGATTTAATATGCAATTCTTTTTTAAGCTCTTTGTCTTCTGTATTATTCAACAAAGACAAGCAATAAATCATTGTATAGTATGAACAACACAAGATTAGATAGATTAAACAAATTGTTCTTTACTGGAGGCCAGGCCTGTATGTGATGATGTAAATTAGGCGATGCATGAATTTATATGAATGACATCTTTTATTTAACTACTTAAGTCACAGTAGTATATTGAGCACTGACCAAGCCTGGTGTAAACATTAATATGAAAGTCAGAACCAAATCACACAAACAAAAGTGCAGATTGCAGAAATATAAAAACAAATATGTGGCTTTACCACACTTAGTAGTATTTACATTATTTAATTATTATTTACTGTAATAAACATATGTAAACATGTGGATTGCACTTTTTAAACACTGTCTTTGAACTTTACTAGACAGTTAAATAAGTAAAAATATAGTATATACAGTATATACAATGGTGTATTTTTTTTACAGCACACACAGAGGAGCTACCTCCAGCCCCTCATGAAGTTGCGTGCCGCGTGTATGACAGCATCAACATTGCACTTGCTCAGAGAGGCTATTGTTACGTTAACAGTAGCATGCTGCTGCTGGTCTTGTCGTGGGATTAACTGTACTAATAAAACCATTGAAACAATGCAGCCACGCTGCTGTAAAAGCTCCCCGAACGTCATTTATCAGAGTCTCGTTGTTAACCCTCTCCGTGGCAGTCTCCTCCACTCCATATCTTTATTACGGAGCTAGCTAACTGGAGCTAACCGCTAATCAGGGCTAATCGTTGCTAACCGAGCCTTCAGTTCTGTGTGCCTGTATCCATTAACTGCATGTAAGGACTGAAACCTGAAAAAAACCCTACATTTTATTAAAATGGCTGTAAAAAATGACTTTTGAATGACAGAAAGCTGCTCAAGGTACGGCGTAGCGTTAGCGTGCTAAGTTGATGCTTTCTCTGCGGAGTGGAGACTGATTTGCTCTCGCGAGTCACGTGACCAAATCGTAGCCTTTGCGATTAGGAAATCGCATTTTAACATATTGTGATATTATTCCAAATGCAATTAATCGTTCAGCCATACTGTAAAGCCATGTACTTAATATTTTTTTTATAAAATGTACATAAAATCATAAAATGAAATAACTGAAAAATGTTTGAATATTCAAATGAATGGTATTTTGTTTTCTGCCTCTGAATCATTGGTTTCTTTGCATAAGTTTGGTGATTGCTCAATGAGAGACTTTTCACATTATGCATGTTACAGATTTAGCAGATTGTCCAATGTCTGGGTACTTGCAAAGTAATAACTCAGTATTGGTTCTTCCTGCTTGTCTTTGAGTGTGATCTGGGAATCTGCAACCAAATTGTAAAGTAAATATTTGTTGTTGTTTTTTTTCTTTCAGAGAGATGTTCCTTATCAGAAGGAAGGCCCCTGGATTTAAAAGTATTTGTGAGTCTCAATGCGGACTGTAGTTTTAGTGATTGTGAGCTGGGATTCCACTGTCAATCACAAGTTGATTATTCTTGGCTCACCACCGCTGTATTCTCATCCAACTTCTTCTTTTACTAGATGATAAAAACAGTCCACAGGATTGCCATCCATGGTTTCTGTCCTAATCAATACTATATCATCCTACATTAAAAAGATTTGCAAAGGAATGTTTACAAAGAAATTGGCAAACCCAATAAAGAAGAAAGAGAGAAGTGAAAATAAAGAGCCTAAATTGACCACTGATTTGCAAGCACACAATCTAACTCTCTCTACCACACTGAAGACTACAGTTAAAAAGATTTCCAAATGCTCTTCGGCACGTAACATATCGCTTGAAGAAGACGACGGAAAGAACGACTGCTCATCCCTGTCACCCACTTTCAGTTATCGTGTAGCTATAGCAAATGGACTCCCAAAAAACCCTATTTTTTTGAATAATAATGAAAGTATATTTCCTGAGGTTCTTTCGATTGATAGCAGTTACTCTGACTTCTTGAGTGAGACAAAACTTGTCAGGAGACTGGATGAGCATAAATCACACACTATGCCAGTAAGACGAAACAGGAAGAGCCTCATTAGTTTGGCTCCCTCTGATGGCAGCTCTGAGGGTGAACGAGTGGAACGCTCCAGTTTACACACACTTAGGCTGGGTGCTCTACGCAAGTTAAGAAAATGGAAAAAAAGTCAGGAATGTGTCTCCTCAGACTCCGAGGTGAGCAATTGGAGGAAAACCTTGGGCATCCGGAGCAAGTCCTTGGACCGTGCTGGACGGCAGCAAAAGAGCTCTACCCTGGAGCCTGGCTCCTCTTCCACAGGTTGCATCAGTCAGACCCAGGATGTCATGGAGATGATCTTTAAGGAGCTTCAGGGGATCAGCCAGATAGAGACAGAACTGTCTGAGCTACGTGGTCATGTAAATGCCCTAAAAAGCTCCATTGATGAGATATCCAGCAGTGTGGAAGTAGTTCAGAGTGAGATTGAGCAGCTTCGCTCAGGATTTGTCCAGTCTAGAAGGGAAACACGTGACATTCATGACTACATAAAACAAATTAGCCACCAGGCCAATAATTCAACCTTGCGGTTTCTCAATGTTCCTGAAGAAAAGACAGAGAAAACCGAGAGTCTAATATATAAAATACTAAAAGACAAAATGGGTTTCACTGATGCCATTAAAACAATTAAAATTGAGCTTGCTCATAGGTTAGGGCAACAAAGAGAATGTTCTAATGCAAAACCCCGCCCTATTATTGTCATTTTTGCAACAACCCAAGAGAGGGATATAGTCTTGAAAAAGTGCTATAAACTTAAAGGAACAGGCATTACAGTATCTACTGATAGTTTAACTCATGATGGAAAGGAGAGAAAAGACAAGACAATGTCTTCCTCGCAAACCTATGAAAGCATGGATATAAAGGTCTCAGGAAAGGATAAAGTAGGGGAGAGTGATGACTGGGACTCAATGGACAGTGATAAAGAATTAGACGAATTAAGCAGAAATAAATATGCAATGGTGATTTCAAAGCCTGTTCACAAGAGCAAATCAGAGAAAAGGCGATCCCATGACCATAGCCGGTCAGGAGAGGAAGCAGGCTACTCAGGCGCTGTTCACTATGCTGATGACTTGTACTATGACCCAGACAAACATGCAAAGGCTTACTACTCTGATTTGACCCCTGGTTGGCTTTCCCAGAGTGAGTATTCTACCCCTAAACTCAGCCGCTCTGAGTCTGACTGCTCAAAACTTTGCCAGTCATACTCAGAAGACTTTTCAGAGAGTCAGTTCTTTACACGGGTTAATGGCTGCTCCCTGCTGTCCTCGTCAGATCAGGAACTGTGGCAGAGAAAACAAGAAGACATGGCCTCTTCCTGGTATGCTAGCGACAGTCACCCACTCAGCCATGAGAATCAAACTTATGAACCCAATGAGATTGAGACTACAGAAACTATTGACAGTGGGGTGAGCAATGGGCTTGTCTGCATGTCTGGGGACAGAAGCCACTACAGTGGCTCCCAGCTCTCTCTGCAAGGTGACCTATCACCCTGGAAAGACTGGCATCATCTGGAGCAGGGTGCTGACTCTGGCTTGGAAGCCTCCATAGAGGTTAGCAGTCCCTTTGACCCATCAACCATCCCCGGTTTCCCAGAAAACATCACTAAATGTCAGGAGGTTGATTTACAATTTGAAGGAGATGAGGAATTCATGATGCTTGACAGAGAACCATCCCTACCACTTATAACCACCCACATTATTTCTCCCATTACGGAACGGGAGTCTGTTATCAAGACATCTGCCCGGCAGTCTAAGGAGGGAAACAAGATGATCACAAAAGAAAACACAAAAATATCATCTAAAGATACCCCTAAAGCTGCTACGAAAGTTACACATAAACAGACTAAATTGGCTCCTAAAGAAGAAACCATGAAAATATTGCCAAAGGAAAGCTCAAAGGTATCTGCTAAGGTTTCATCTAAAGTGACTTCTAAAACTCCTAAAGAGTCACCTAAAGAGATTCAGAAATCTGCAGCTAAAGAATCCTCTCAAGCCCTCCCTAAAGACATTCCTAAAGTCACACCTAAAGATGCCACTAAGCCAATTGTTAAAGAAGTATCTAAAGTGGCATCTAGGATAACTTCTAATGTGGCTACTAAAGTCACTCCTAAAGTGACCCCAAAAGAAAGCCCGATAATGACTCCTAAAGAAAGCCCTAAAGAGTCACCTAAAGAAAGCCCTAAAATAACCCCAATTGAGAGCCCTGTTTCAACCCCTAAGGAGTCCCCTAAAGAATCCCCTAAAGAGTCTCCTAAAATCATTGCTAAAGATCCCCCACAAATTGCATCAAGAGAAGGTCTGAACATTGTTGCTAAAGAGGTTACCAAAGAAGCTGCAAAACTGCCCCCAAAAGACGTCCCCAAAGAGATACCTAAATCAGCATCTGAGGAGACTGTTAAAGTACCCACTAAAGAAGTTTCTAAGATTCCACCTAAAGAAGCCCAGGAGGTAGCCCCTAAAGAGAGTCCTAAGGCGCCCCCCATAGAGACCCCTAAAGCCACTCCAACAGAAGCCCCTAAAGTAGCACCCAAAGTAGCCTCTAAAGATGCCCCTAAGGAAACCCCCAAAGTAGTTCCTAAAGATAAATTCCCTGAACTGGATATCAATCATAGCTTTCACCAGACCCAGAATAAGTCTTCAACTATGTACCGCAGTCAAAGCGAGATTCGAACAGAGAAGGTTGATGAGGTTCCCAAGTCTTGGAGTAGTAGGCTCAGCATAGATCTCAGTGAGAAGTCCTTTGGTTTTGGCTTTGGTTCTACACTGCAGAGGGCTAAGTCAGCTCTGGAGGTTGTTTGGAAGTCTGGCTCTCAGACTCCTACCCCTGCTCCTCCGGAAGAGCCCAACAACTCATCATTTATGGGGCGTTTCCGCACCCTGTCCACCTCTGGTGCAAATAACTCTTGTACTACAACAGACTCAGATGCCCACACACAGCCTGTATTTAACAAGTCAGAGGAAGTGAAAGAAGGTGCTGAGGCAGAAACTGTGGAACAACCAGTGGACAATGAGACCCACTATGTTGAAGTAATGGAGCAGGTACTAGCTAACTTGGAGAACAGAACTAATGCTAATGAGACAGATGAGCCCGCGCAGGAGTGCGAGACTTCTCAGGACTATAGTGTGTCTGATGACCTTGAGGCCTCTCAAGACGATGCCTTCCAGGATTTTGAAGCCTCTCAAGAATTTGAAGCCACAGAGGACTTTGAGGCAAGTAAAGAGGCATGTGTTCTGGAGTATGATTGCAGTTTGGATGAAGCGTACAATGAAGAATATGAAACCCCACTCACAGAGGACACTGCTGAATATGACGCAATGGTGGAGTATGTAGACGTAGAAGAACCGGACGACATTGATGTGACAGAGGAGACGGAAGAGGGTGATGAGGAGTTAGAGGATGTAGAGGAGATAATAGAGGAGGCTGCTGAGGTGTCTGAAAAGGTGGAGCAACAGCAGGAGGATGAGAACAAAAATGTTTCAGAGGAGAAGCCCACAGAGGCTCCACCCAAGAAACGTGTTCGACCCACATTCAAGGAAGCAGCACTGAGGGCCTACAGGAAACAGATGGCTGAACTGGAGCAGCAGATCCTGGCAGGAGGTATGACTCTTAACTCTTTTTTGTTTGTCACGTGTCACTTTGATTTTTTTACTGTTTTACAAGGCTTTCCATGGTACAACCGTAACAGTGACAGTCGTCAAACCATGCACCTGGGACTTAAAGAGCTATATACTATATCAGTACTTAACAGTACTTTACAAAAATAGCCATCATCTCAGCAGCAACTGTTTTGAAAGGTCTTGGTTTTGTTGGTGCACTGTTGGTGCATTCAAGTTTCCTCTCTGAGATTTGTCAGAAAAGACAAACAACTAGCAAACATGGATATCAGCGAAAGGGCGTAAATTTATAACGTCATGTATTGCACTGAGAAGTTACCACAACTCTTAAGTCTCAGATGTTGGAGCATCCTTGAAAAGTTGTTTATTCTGAAATGAATATTAACCAAAGGCTGACTATGAGGAGGTAAATTGAATCCATAACGTTATAGTATGATTTGATAAATTGCATGAATACATGTTGATTGTACACAATTTTAAGTTAATGAGCTAAAACATACAACAACATCATAACATCCAGTGGGTCCTCTGTGTTTTTAGTGGAAGTCTGAATCATTGTGAATACTTTTAATTTATGTGGTGGAGAGAAGCCATAGACTTGTAACTTGGTGGTTCAATATCGTTGCATTTATGGCAACCTCAGACTTTGATCAAATTGAAGGATGTCTCTTTGAATTGGTAATTTATTTTGTTGAAAAACTGAAAATAAAACGCCGTCTCTCCAGTTTGTTCAAGTTACAGTGAGACACGGAAATGCCGGTAAAGCGGACACAAGTGTGGTTACACTTTTTAAAACTTCACGCAGACAGCGTTTGCTGCAATATAATAAAATGGCGAGATCGCTGTGCAGTTTGTTTAAAGCTGTAGTGCATAGTTTCTCTCCATCGTTCCATAGTTGTTCAAATGTGCTTATTGACAAGACATTACACTTGGCACCTGTGTCTACTTTCATTTCAACTGGGGTGTCATTCACTTGCACAGTGACAAAAGCTTCATCTTTTTGCTCTATCTGGGCACTAGTTGAATCAACAGTCATTTTCAGTCCTATTCCATCGACATAGAATGTTTCATCAGTGCTGCTGTCGGCTTGGTCAGGTTCTACCTGGTGAACGCTCCTCCTAGGTCTCTGCCTGTTGTAGGTCTGCTGTTTGGATCTGCAGCACTTTTTTTTTTTAAATGATTCATGTTGTAGACATGGCACTGTTGATCAAAAGCTGGGCATTTGTCTCTCTTAGCTGCACGTCTACCCCCACAGTTATTGCAGTTGGCAATATATTGCGTCCCAGTTTTCTCTGACTGGTTTTTCATCTTTATCTCAGACGTTTGTCTCCTCAAGAACCTAGCTTGAACTGCATCAATACTCGTGAGAGTGTGCTGTGTTATATTGTGCTTTTCAGTCATCTCATGCATTTGACAGATGGAGACCGCCTTGGGTAATGTCAAATTGCTATCATGCAGTAACACCTTTCTTAAATTGTCATTATTAATACCACAGACAATCTCTAATGAGCTCTTCATAGAGATCTCCAAAATTGCATGCTTTAATCCTTAAATCACTGACATATGATTCAATTGTCTCACCAGTCTTTTGATTTTGTGTGTTGAACTTGTGTCTCTCCATTGTAACATTGGTTTGAGGATTGCACATCTCCAGAAATTTCCTCTTGAGGCATTTAGGATCCTCTTTGGATTCCGCGGGAAACAAGGATGTTTCCATCCTCACTGGGCTCGCTCACTTCTCCCGCTTACACAAAAGACCGTTCATGTTCAATGGCCGGCTTGTCAGAGTGTCCTGCTGCGATGAAAATGTCATATTCTTCCACCATATAGCCAACAGTTTTCACCGATGTTACCGTTAAAAAACAAGTGAGCCTGGTCTCCGGAATCTGTCCGCCATGTTGACTGTTTAGCCCTTTAGCCGCACCGTCTAGCAGGATATTCGTCGTCCTCTCCTAAAAACATTCCGGAAAAGTTCTTCTGACACCATGTTGAGAGTTTACATGAATAGAAACAAGTTGTTTTATTTCAAACTTGGTTTAATGACCATCGAGGATTCGATATAACAGAACGGCAGTCACACCCAAGTGGAACTACACACACAAAACATGATGGACTCTTCAGAAGAGGTAATTATCTTTGCTCGATTTTATGTGGAGCTGATAGTCTTAATTAGCTTTGTTACAACTCTTTTGGCAATGGCTTGAATGTAACGGACGTTCATTAATATCAAAAATTTACGCACTAAAGCTTTAACTTCCGAGACAGACTGGTGCTCTCTGATGCCCTGGTGATGACTGACAGGCACAAGACAAAAGCGTTCATATGCCCTGGTGACATACTGACAGGCTGAGGTTGTACTGGCAAGGCAAGGCTACTTTATAGCACCTATAGCACCTTTCAGCAACAAGGCAATTTAAAGTGCTTTACATAGCAATTGAAATCGGTCATGAAAATAAAACAGACTAAAAAAGAATAAGATACAAACACAAGACTAAAAGTTACAGTGCAATGTAAGAAATTCATATTTTTTGATAAATAGTTTGTAGCGATGGGTTTGGGAGGAGAGAGGTTTGGGAGTTATTAGGTCTGAAGAGGTTAGTTAAACAGGAGAGAAGCCATTTGAGTTTGTGGCAAAACCTTTCACAATGCTCATCTGTCATTTTGTGATTTCCGATTGAATAAAAGACTATATTTCCAGTCATATTTAATCATCTAAGTTTTCTTTAAAATAGTGTTAAAATCTCGTCTCGTTCTCGTGAACCCAATCTCGTGTCACATCTCATCTCGTGAGCTGAGTGTCTCCCAAGTAAAACGTAAATAAAAACAGAATACAATGAATTGCAAATCCTTTTCAACCTATATTCAATTGAAAACACTACAAAGACAAGATATGTAATGTTCAAACTGAAAACGTTTTTTTTGCAAATCATTGTGTTCTGTTTTTATTTACGCTTTACACACTTCATTGGAATTGGGCTTTGTACATTCTTTTGTAGCGGCCTGTGGCTCAAGGCATAAGTTTATGGAGGTTTATACTTCTTTTTTTATCAACATTTAATTGACTTTAAAAACTACACTAGGCCTGGCCTCAGGAAATTGAGCGTCAGCGTCAGTTCTGGCAGGCCAGGTAGTCAAGACGTTGCTAACGCTATTGGCCATCAACACGGTCTCATCAGCTGATCTGCTCCAGCTGAGCTGAGCTTCTTCGAAGTCACTGTGACTTCTAATGTGACTATTATCACCACTGTTCATCACGCCCCCAACTGGCCCGTCAGACACCGCCTACCAAGAGTCTGGGTCTGCCGAGGTTTCTTCCTAAAAGGGAGTTTTTTCTTGCCACTGTCGCAATAGCCACTGCTAATGCTTGCTCTTGAGGGAATTACTGTAATTGTTGGGGTTTTGGAATTTATAGAGTGTGGTCTAGACCTACTCTATCTGTAAAGTGTCTCAAGATAACTTTTGTTATGATTTGATACTATAAATAAAATTGAATTGAATTGAATTGAATTGAATTGATCTAGATTAGCCCATCAGCTGGTCAACACCCCTCGCTGCTCAATGGCTACACTCAAACAGGGCGCCCTATTTAAAGCAGATTCAATTTGCTCCTACCTGCTTGCTGCTCGCTTCTCTGCCGCCCGCCACCTCCCCAGCTCCTCCTGGTTGTGTGTGACGTGGCATTTGCTTCTATGTCATCATTGCTGCTCTGTTCATGTGGGGGAATAGTTCAGCTCACACAGTCCTAAACTGTGTGAGCATTCCCTAATGCTGCTGCTGTCCTCTGACTCTCTGCTATTTCATGGTACTCATGAAAGGTCAGAGGACTCCCTGAACAGAGCCATACCGCCAAAATTTAATTCAGAATTTATTAGCTGAAATGCAATTATTCAATAAAAATTTCCTAAATAATTTTTATTGTCATGTGTGTTCTTGACTTTATGGACCTGACAGGACTAACATTACTTCTTCCCAATTAATAAAAACATGAGTACAGTCTGTTATAAGGTGTAGTGTTGGCAGACGGTTAAAGCAAGTGTGAACATAAAGTCTTTACATATTGGCTTACCACTGAGAATGTTCTGTATGTGACTATTGTTTTGCACCACTGTGCTTTAAATAATATATATTTTATTCTCTATATGTAGCAGAATATTACACGCTCTCATTTGTCTTCCTGTATCATACAGCCTTACTACAGTAGTAGCTTTGAATAAAAATGCTGTATAGCTGATTGGTCAAGGTTTACGTAAAAAGGATGCGATTTAAAATCAACATGGGTATATAAATGGTTAAGATTGATTTATTGAAGGAAAAATAGTCTTTCAGTTGGAATGAAAAAAAGAGACCAGGGAATTTGCACTCTTACTTAAAATGAAAAAGCTCTTGACCTACATATGTAGGTAGGTTCTGTAGTTCAGGGAATACAGGCTACACCTGAAGACTGTGTGACAGATGTGTGCACAAACCTTTTCAGTGGCCACATTCACCAAACATCCTGCAGAGAAGGAATTCAGAACTGTTATAAACTGAAAATGCAGTTAAATTAGGAGAGATTTCTTCTCTGTTATATGATTGAATGTAACCGTTTAAAACCAACAAACCGCAACTCATATGAGGTATTGGTAGGCAAGATAGAAATGGCAGTACACTATAAATAATCATCAAAATTATAGTCCTATATATACCATTACTATTGCTTAACTAAGTCAATTCAATGTACTTCTTAAATGTGTGTTAAGTCATTCATGTCAACACAGTGAGAATAAAGGCAAAAGGGATGCACCAATAATTTGAATTGCTATTACCAATTGTAATTACGTCACAATCAATAATCAAGGATTTTTGAGGCCAATACCAATATTGATACATGAGTTAAAAAGATCTGGTACAATAAATGGACCTATATATTCTTTATTTAACATCGCACATAACATTCTGTAAACAGTTATGATTATCAAAGAACTGTGACCAATACATACTGCGAAATATGTTACAGAAAAATAAACTTGTCAGTGCTTTCTGGTGGAAAATGTATGTTATAGTGACATACATCTAAATCCCTCAAACATATCTGGCATTTCTTTACTGCAATGTCTATTTATTGACAGTGATTGTCCATTTTCAATCTTGTACATGGCTTTTGCTGGATTACCAGCTGAGAAGTGTTAAAAGCACAGGTGTCAAGTAACAAAGTTCAAATACTTTGTTACCTTACTTAAGTAGAAACTTGGGGTATCTATACTTTACTGGAGTCATTATTTTACAGCATACTTTTTACTTCTACACCTTACATTTTCACGCAATTATCTGTACTTTCTACTCCTTACATTTTAAAAATAGCCTTGTTACTCCTATTTCAGTTTGGCTTGTTTTCATTCCGGCTTGTCATCGTTAAAAAAAAAACCACAACAAAAACAAAAACCTATCCAGATAAATTGCGCCATCCGGATAGAGTGAATTGGATTGTGGTTGGATGAGAAGTATAAACATATACCATTCCGACACCCTATTGGTTTGTACGCGATCCATCACACCTGCACATGACACAAACCACGTCACACTCCAGCCAGGAAATAGCAGACGTATGTAGCCCAGTAGGAAGATGTCCGCGGCAGAGACTCAAGAGAACTCAAGCAAAATGTCCCAACCAAGCACCATTGAGGAGGTTGGTAGCCAGGAAGACCAGCCAACCCTTCTACATCCCTGACCGTACCTGGAAGAATTTTTCGAAATGGTTGGATGCAAAAACAACTCCTTTCGAATGCGCTGCAAGCTCTGGACACCCAAGTACCACGAGCTAATTGTTTCCAAAACTTGCTGTCTAATTAGAAAAAGCATATTGATATAAATTTTTTTCCTGACATTATTTTTACTTTTATACTTTAAGTACTTTTGAAACCTGGACTTTTACACTTTTACTTGAGTAAAAAGCTGGAGTTGACACTTCAACTTCTACAGAAGTCTTTTCAAACCCTAGTATCTATACTTCTATCTGAGTAATGAATGTGAATAGTTTTGACACCTCTGGTTAAAAGACAATCTGACTGTCTGACTCATTCACTGATTTTGACTCACTTCTCTTTGTTGACTCGTGTATGTGTGAGGTGAGGCATGCTGTAGACTCCGGACATATGACTCCAAATATAAATGTGTGTGACCAAGTGTTCTCACTGTCTGATGGCTTTTGGCTCTTTTCTTCATCTATCTACATGTTATTTAGAGGCCTTGTCTATAGCATTCTATCCAGCTACAAAAAAGCTAAGAAATCCAGCTACATTTTATGTTTGACACAAAAATGTAGCAAATAGCCAATGTTACCTGACATTAAAGAGTTCTGACTGTCCAGTTTTAAGCCATGCTTTAATGCTGCATTACCACCAACTACCTGACAATTTACACTTCTCTTTTACTTGCTCAGAGTTGATGGAAACACATGCAATATGCATGTATGTGACAGTTGTTTAGAACTCATTATACTACTGATGGATAAATAGCCATAGACAGAAGCAGCAACAAGCATACTCTATACTACCCCCTCATTAGCTTTATGCCTTTATCTCATGTAGCTGATGTGTGCACATCATGCTAAAAAAAAGCTGTTTTAGTTGTCTAAGTTTTACATAAAGTACTTATGGGCTGGTGTCTCCAGTTGGGCAAATTCAGTAGTAATACAGTATTAATCTCTAACGTTACTTCTTAACTGAAAAAAATCCAGACATTGTGATATGTCATAGCAGAAAGAGCACAGGTGTTAATTAATAAGGTATTTAATGGATGAATTACGCTATTTCACCTTGGAACAAAGCCATAATTAATGTGATTAGTTAACGTTACACCTGTGATTTCCTTTCCAAGATATCTATCTGTGGTAGGCTGATGTCAGAGGGTTTATTTAGTTCAATTTCCATGCAAAATAGAATCCATGTAGGCAATAAACCAGGAATAGAGCATTGGGGTAAAATGGGTTATCAGCCCTTATCTAATCAGATATGCTGTTTTTGAAAGTGAGATTTAAATTGTACATATAAAGCAAAACTTTTGCCTAAATCTGAATTATTCTGAAATTACCGTAGTGCACGTTTAGGGTAAAAAGTAACTTCATGATCGAATAATGAGGATGATTTGGCAACATCACAACCAGAGAGAGATAGTACGGTGTTTTAAGTGTCTAGTCTGACACTTAATCCAAGTTGTGAGAGTAAACTGTGGAGAAGAGGCTTTCACTGTTTACAACAGTCCAATGGAAACAGCAATATTGAATCATTCAGTGCTTTTAATTTGGATGGTAGCACCTAAGCCAACAACAGAGACTCTTCATTCCCTGCATCTGCATTTTTCATATCCACACTTTCTCGAGAAATGGTGCACTAAGCAAAAAAAAGGGTCTACCTCCTTAGCTCCCCCAGGAGTAAGCAGCAAACTTCACTAACAGCAGACCTCTATAAATATTCCAAGCAAGGCTGACCTGGTTACAGAATGCCCTTGGGAGTGTGAATTAGCATCTGAATACAGACACTTCTGTAGCAGGGTGGAAGGCAGGCCTGGCTGGAGTGGCAGTCAGTAGGCCTGCTGAGACCCCCTTCACAGCTCAAAAAAAGACGATGTTGTGCACATCCATGTAGTTGCTGGTGCAGGACAAAAAAAGTGAATTTTCAAAGTAGGAGAAGTCCACACAACAGCTTAATGCTCCGGAAATATACTTTAATATTGTTATTTATATATATATTATTATGATAAAACAATATTTTAGTGAACGTAATACTTAATATTTTTCAGTGTAAACATTCATTCGTGCTGAATTATACCAAAACATAATTTAACCAAATTAATTAATGAATAATAATAAAAATATTATTATTATATATATATATATATATATATATATATATATATATATATATATATATATATATATATATATTTATATATATATATATATATATATTTTTTTTAGCATTATGTAGTTTAGCTCAGCCAGCGTGGATTGGCAGCTGTGGGCTTTTTAGCCTGCTTCAGTAACGTTAACGAGTATGAAAGGGGTTCTGAGTATCAAGTTTAAATATAGAAAAAACCCATAAATTTAGGATGCCGACTGTATGTGATATTTTAGCAAGGCGGCTTGTTTGCTGTCTGGTCTTAGCAAGAGTTGGTGGGGGTCTCGAGGACAGACCGTAACATGTTTAATCTAAAAATGCTAATGTTAGCTGCCGCAGCATGTCGGAGGTTAGCATCTGCCAAAAAAGAGGAATAAGGCAACTACAAATATTAGGTCCGTTGAATGAATGTGAATTGTTTGCTGTTTAATGTTTGTTTACCATAGACAGATGTTTACAGACCTAAAAGTGTTTTTGAGAACTTCCTGTGTCTCAATCAGTGACAGCTCAAGAAGATGCGTCAGCCATGAGTTTCGCTTTGTTTAGCTAGCTATCTATGCTGTAGCCAAGCTGCACACTTGTCTCATTAGCTCGTTGGCTTAAAAAACACACAAAGAATGGTCTAAAAACGTTTTGGGATTATAATGACACAATCGAGACAGCTAATAAGGTAGGCCAATCTGTTGAACTTCTTGGGGTATGATCAATTGTGAGTGTGGGGTGCGCGACACATGGATGTAGCTAGGCTATAACAATAATAATGGCACAACATGGTGTTTTATCTTAAATCCGTGAACATGGTGAGAAAGCTGTGGCCCTAAACAGCCAAGCTCGGGCGCAAATCAGTCAGTTGTCAGGAAAGAAAACAAAACGTCTTGCACCGTGCTCCTAACAAGCTAACGTTAGCTCATTGGTTAGAATGGGCTGAAGGTCTGGCCAGAGATGCGGACCAACTGGCGGACGAGGCTGAGAGCAATGTGGCTGAGGTTAGCGGATCGGTGTGGTCAGTCTAGCGCTAATGAAACGGGGGAGCTGGAAGACCCGCCTGACGGTTCCTGATCGGCTAGCAACGGAGAGAGGGTTGTGTAGACACAGATATAGCCGACGGCCGACCGTTGACAGAAAACCCCGTCGATATGATCAGTTGCGTCCCCGAGGTCCAAAAAACTGCCACAGAACAGACCAAAAAGACGAGAGGAGACGAGACGTAATACATCTCTATAACAGCAGGCGGCGCTAATCTGTGATGTCGCCCAAGAAATGAAAACCGGCAGCTGATTGGACGAACGCGTCACTTGGGTTTGTTTTCTCCGGAAATTCAGACCTGGACTGTCATGGCGGCCGTTCAGAATACGATCTCATATTGTACTAAAATAGTTCACTGAAACGTGTTTCTGAAAAAATTTTAAGCGAGAAATAGGCCGTGCAGTTCCTGAATCTGTCTTCATTTCAGCTCAACAAAGGTCAGTTTAAAAGATTTTCATCAGATTTTGAGAGACTCTAGTCCCCTCATTCCGCTCGTCATTTCCGGGTGAGTCCCGACAGCCCTGCCGCCGACCGAACATGTCAGGTCAGTCAAAATGAAGGCCGACAGCCCCCCAGACGGACGACGGCACGGGACACACCGAACAGATTTGAGTCACTGACCTCGCCAGACTGTCCCACGGCCGATATGCACAATGACGGTGTCGGTGGTGCTCACTTTGGTAGGGTATGTGTGAAACGCAGCCAACATGCTAATGCACATTTGACGGTATCACCTAGACGGTCTGATCACCGGGGAGAGAAAAAAAAAAAACCTGGAGGCCAACTCTTTATTCCCCCTCCAGCAGCGGGATGAAACAATAACTGAAACAATTGGCATTTACGTTGGTATATTATATTACATTATATATTATCTTATCTAGAGTATCTAGTTTGAATTTAAATAATTAAAAAAAGCTTTCATTTAAAGTTATATATGTTTCATTATTAGTAGCCCTTGAATAAAAACAGTAAAGTCTTGCAAACTTGATTTTATAGATTTGAATGGATGTTGAATTGCATACTAACAATAAAAAAAACTCCCTGTAAACATTTTTGGCTTGAAGTAATTAAATAGTGTAAGGTAAAGCCTTTCTACAATATGATAGGGCGCGATCGCAAAAGGGGTGCTGTCTGTATACTGTAGGTAGATGTGAACAGCTTATGACTTGGCCTGAAAAAAAGTTCAGTCAAAAGATTTTTTTTCTCACTTTAATCCCTGCTTCCGGTTTGTGTAGAGTTGGAGTGTGATAACTTCCACAGCTTCGGGCAATCTGCGTGCTGTGTCACCGGACACCAACCAAGCTAAACTAGGTGTTGCTAGTGAATATGCCAACCTGGTTCAAGTGCGAATTGTTTAAAAAACAAATACTGAATATGAGAAGTGTGGATGCTGAAGAGTTCGTGGAGCTGGGCTGCGTAGTGATGTAACGTTAGGGACCATTCGGTATTTATCGAATGGACCACCAGAGGAAAATAGGGGAGGGTCGTGTCTTTTTATTGTTTGTTGAGGGGAGGGTCATCCAACATTTGTATTCATAGAAACAGCAACATTTCAAAGTGGCTTGTTTGGAGCATATTTATCCATTTAGCTCTCAGTCTTGGCCCTCCTTCACTAGCAGATGGGTCTGACCCATGAGTTTGTTGTGGGGCAGGGGGAGCTTCCCCCCTGGTGGCTAAAACGGGTAATTGCATTGTTTAAAAAATTTGTGGAATAATTGAGGCGGCCATACAGTCTTGTTAAAATTACGTCTGGCATGACCAGATATTTTATAAATAACACAAAACAATTAAATGGTGGTAGGTAATACATCTGATTTCATATACGGCTTTAGTAAAAAAATATTACCTGTCTGACGATGGGAACAGCAGGACGCAAAAAACGAAAATTACTGTTGCACTAGTCTGGACATCTTACCGTGCCAAGTTTGTAATAAAGGTTTCCTAAATGCCACATTTGATGTCATAGAAAAATTATTACTGGCGTGGGGAGGGTCATGTGTATTTTGACTAAAGGTCCCAAAACTCCTCCGGTGGCCCCTGAAATAAATAACGAACAGTCCCTTACTGTAACGTTAATACTGTTGAGTAATAGACCTCAATCATGTGCCATACTTTTAGGGATTTGTTCATGCCCATACACTCCTGTGTGTTCATACTTGAGGCTTGAACTGCTGAAGGAACTGAATGTTTTTTAGCTGAATGCTAAAAAACATCTGTAAAAATGAGGGTCTTGTAGCCCAGAATTCAGCAAATTTATTTTGCAGCCAGGGGGGTCTAGGCACTCTCCGTTGGCTTGCGAGCTGGAAAAACCAAACTCTGGTCAGGCCAATCACATCGTGTATAGAGTCGGTGGGTGGGCTTATGGCTGCTGCTGCTGGGAACAGCGGTCTTCTGGAAGACTTGGAGTTAAGCTTTTCTTTGAGAAAAGAACAAAGAACGGCACAGAAATCAGAAATCACTGCCTGGTTGCAGCGCTATCCTATTACGTGCAGAGGGAATTTGAAAGACAACCGTTTATCCCGCCCCTCAGATTGAACCCTGTCAATGGTGAGTTCCTTGGTTTGTCAGGCTAAGGGTCTTGTGGAAATCTGTCATCACTGATTAAGGGTTTCTTGATTTAATAATCATTTTTGTACTGGCATAAAGGACTTTGTTCTCTTGCTGTGTGTGTGTGTGTGTGTGTGTGTGTGTGTGTGTGTGTGTGTGTGTGTGTGTGTGTCTGTATTCACTATACCAAGACACACACCAGTTTATGTTAGTGCATCTTTGTGTAAATGTGTGCTTGATTGTGTCCAAGTAAGAACACATGTTCCTGTGTGTGTTGGAGAAGGGGTCAGCGCCAGTCCTGGTTATACTATCAGCCATGTGCAGGCTTTTCTGCTCTGGCAAACCCTGATCTATGTATGGTGTGACTGTGTGTGTCGACACTGAAATTCAGGATTTACTGTTACTGTTGAAAGCACAACACTTTGCCCATAGCAGACATAGGCAGAGGTTTTCATACCAATCAATTACATTTTTTTTTCCCACAGATTTAAGGCACCTGTGAAATGAGGTTTATACCAGCAGCCTATAGCCTATCTTTGTGGTCTGGCTTTATCTAGTGCAGCTGCAGACTTGCCAGTAGAGGAGATGGCTCTATCTTGTATAGCCATGCTGAAAGTAGCTTAGCTGATCGCTGTCCATGGTACCCACTTTCAGCTTAGCTGCTCTTTGAGTGCTGTGTCTCTGCGTGTGTGCAGCTTTTGATGTTACCTCACCCAGTAACAATATGTTGTCACAGTTGTACCAAAAATGTAGTGTCTCTACAACTATCAACATTTTGTATATGTATATAACAAGTATGTATATAACCTAATTATTTTCATGTTGAGTGGAATGTATTTTTAATGTTTTTAAATGATCATGAAAAGATATGCATTTGTCGTGAATGCTAATGGTACTATAAAGCACTCTGGGTAATAGCATCCACCAATTGCCATGCGTTGTGTTCTCAATCAATGCACAGGTCCAGAGTAATTGCTATTTTAATAGTTATCAATTCATATTTTCATGGTGTCAACTTTCAACTAAACAGACAAAACTAAATTGAATAGAAACTGGCAAAATTAAAGAAAGAAGCTAATTTACATTGCCTCTTGCTGTATTAGTGATGCAGCAACTGCATGTCAACAGCAGTGTATCGTGTTGTTTTTAATCAGTGCAGCAATTTGATCTTTTGGTGAACAGCTGTTTTCTGTTTGTAGCACATTAGATCATGATTATGCTGCCATTTATCACCCATGGATCAATAGCACAGTAATTACACCCCTATTTAAAGGGCTTGCCCTCTGACAGTTTGTCTCTGAAATGGCAATATGATATCAACTGCTTATGCTTACTTAATGTCCCATGTCTCCATAGCTACATGTATGATTGTTGACTCAGATAATATCGATAAAAGGCATCATTTTTTAATTTGTGCTGCATGGATTTTTTAAATATTCTTTATGCAAAATAAAAATTATATTCACTTTTCAACCTTTGGCTGAAAGCTTTCTGTTAAGCCTTTTCTACTGGTTCTACTTTATACGGTATTCCTCTGTTCATAGCCATTCTCCCTGAGGCGCATGTTTGTCTCCATTTCTGCATAAAATGTTTGGCAAAACAGAATTGTGTCATCAGGCGGTAATAGTAGATTTGTGTCCTAACTAAGTGCGTGTGTTTTCCAGTGAGCTGCTCTTTCCTAACTCTCCGCCCTCCTGTCATTTTCTTTCAGACAGCAGTGCTTTGGATACACAGGTTTTAAGTCATTTTTTATCATCAGCCACGTCAACACTTGTGATTTCCCAGCATTTGCATGTGTTTGTGTATATGTTTGTAAATTTGTCTTTTGTTTTTTCATGGTATGTGGTGTGATGGTGTGTAGATTTTGCGTCTCCCTTAAATTGGATTTGAAATAATACATGTATCTGAGTGTATTTGTTAGTGTGTGTTTGTTTTTCTGGAATGATAAATTGAAGTGATATCTGTAGGTATGAAAGAGAATGCAGCATGTGCCTTTGAGCCATCGTGTTGTCACTTTGTGCTGGTTATCCTTTTATTCCTTTAAATAAAATGATTTGTGTTTCAAACTGGACATTTTGGTCAGTGAAAAGGGAGCGTTACGCAATAGGCAAATCTGGCCTGAAGCACCAAGAGCGGCAAAACTCTAAGTCTTGAGCCCACAAATTACACTGATGTGGAATAATTTGGTCTTCTGCCTGTGGTGCTTCCCTCCCTTCTCCCTGTGCTATACTCCTCATCTCCTATCATTTGTCTTATCCCGAATTGACCTCCAAATGTACTGTATTTTCCCAAGTACATTTTGTCATACTGTATATTTCTTTTGTTTTCATGTTGCTGTTGTTTGCTTTATGTTTAGTTGTGTGCACTTTACTTTAAGTTTCTTGTTTTACATTGTGTGTTTCTTCTTTCTGCAGCCTCACAGTCTTTTGGACCCCAAAGTGCTTGGCTTGCAGTCTGGAGGGTGAGTTGGTGGCTCACTTCCTGATCTGATCAGTTCACAATAACATAAATCTTAGCTGCCTGCTGTGCTGTTTTGTACCCCCCACACTGAGACACATGTAGCAGAAATGTTGCAGACATGCTGATTCTTTGGCATGCAGCCCCAGTTAAGGTATCGTGCTCCCTGTTTTGTGACATACCACAGAGACAAGATGAATATACAAGATGCCTGATGCCTTCACAACATCTGTTCAGGAACATATCCTCTTGGATTCAAATGCCTGATTGATGCCTTCACAGAAATGTGAAAGAAAACGATTAACTTAGAAAGTCTTTGTGAAAGAGCTAAGTGTTGTCATGTGATGTCAAGAGCGGAAATAGCTAATAATCATATTTAACCTCCATTACCCCAGCTCATGCCATGACTATGCAGCCATCTGCAGTATGCATTGTCCATACTGTAAATAGGCAGCGAGAATCAGGGGCCCTAGGGCGAGGCAAGGGTCAGCGCAGCTCGTCACGTTGTGTATCTTTAGGGTCATACACTGATGTCGCTGAGAGGGCTGACAGAAAAGCTTGAGGAGCTTTATGGAGGCATTGGGGCCTTGATGTCTTGTTGAGGTCATTAGAGAGGCTTTGAGTGACAGTTGAGGTGATGCCACTGAGAGCCTCACGGGAAAGGAGCAAGACCGGTGGGAAGGCAGCGAGGGAGCCGTGGAGTGTGCACAAGAGAGTTGGAGAATGGAGAGAGCAAGAGAAGTGGAGCTGAAGTGTTGAGGGCGTGGAGACATTTGAATTAAATTCATCTTCAGTATTCATAAAATGTAATATAAATCCAGTAATAGGTATACTATATATCAATAACAGTAATCACAGCAGAAATACCCCATATAAACATTTAGATTAGATGGACAAAAGAGAGTCTACGGGAACAGCAGAGGGTGCCAGGGATTACATGTAGTGTTGCTCGGCACCATGTGAAGTGAAGAGGAAGGGGTGAGACAGGTTAGGTTGGAGGCATGATCCATGTGTTTGCTGGCTGTGTAAATCAAGGCCCCCCTTTCACCGTAGTAATGTCTCCCCCAGCATGGCATTATTATGATATTAATACACTTTAAATCTGTCTGCTTCTCCAGGGCTGGCAGTATTCTTTATGGTATTGACAGCATGCCAGATTTACGCCGCAAGAGGACAGTGCCTCTTGTCCGAGACCTGGTGAGTCATCTGCCTCAACAAGGTTATGTGTGATTTATGTCAAATCTATCGGAGTTTACACCACGCTGGTGGAATCCTGCTCTGTGTGAGTATGGACCCCTGCTGAAGACAATAATAACTTTACCAGGAACCTGATAGAACGTTACAGTGCTTAAGAGTGACAGTGTTTGTTTCTTATCATAATACCCTATGGACTAGCCTAGGACTAATATTAGCCATGGTATGTTTTTAGCTGAGTTCTCTGCAACAATAATGGTTATTAAAACATACTCTCACACACACACACACACACACACACACACACACACACACACACACACACAAAACACAAATACATTTCTCACAAATGTAGACCTATGTAGTTAAAAAAATGAAATAGCTTAAAAAGATTACATACATTTTAATTGTCCAGTAAGGAGTTGATTGCTGATAAAACCAACAATTTAATACTCAGGCTATTTAGTGTAGAGTGCTGCATTGTGGGAATGTTAAATGTAACCTTGGCCATAACTCTATGGCTTGATTAATTAGCCTAGAGAGGGTGTTTAAGACATTGCATCACAGTGATGCTCCCCCATTTGTTTTTATTGCAACATAATGTGTCATAACATATCCCACAGAGAGGCCTGTTACAGTGCAGTCCACTTTAGCACTGTGCCACATGGTTAGTCCTTCTGAGAGACAGCATGCGGTCGTGATGCCAATAATATTCATGTCTGTCCATTATGTGCTGCACAGTGTGCGTCTGTCTTGTGTACATGTTTGTTTCTCGTCTTCATGTATTTAAGTCAAAAGGATGGAAAAATGATTAGAACTCTTACATTAAGTTAATTAAAACAGCCTGTAATAATACTCAAACATTCTTGTGAAATATTACAGCTTGATGTCATTCAAATAGATGCTGATGAATGTTTATATCACAGTGAACAACATGAGTTGATGCTGTATTTGTCCATATCTCTCATGAAATTAATAACCAACAATGTCTTGGTAAGTATGGGTTGTCGTTTTTTAATTTTTAATTTTTTTTGGATTTTGCGTGTATATTTGCCATTCCTACATAGACCCATAACAGCTATGGGTGATATTTTTCAGTGAGTTGTCAGATTTCAGCCTCGCCGATGCTTGGCCATTTTACTTTTCTTTTTTCTTTTTTTCATTACTCAGCAGGTGTCGAAAGAAACTGCATTCAACTTGAAATGTTGACAACTCAACCCAAAAATATATCCGAGAGACTTCATTGACTTCTGATTTAACTGTGTGAGGCTTTTAAATCATGTAAAAGTGACACTGAGCAAGCCTTTTACACGTGGGATGAAGTCAGTAGTCAGCAAACTGATTGGTCCCTTTTCATGCCTCTCCTTTGTCAATGTCCCCCATTTGCTGTGTGATTGCTTCCGGGCAGCAACAGCGTTTAATTGGAACGGACAGCAGGGTTCCCCCATATCATGGCGGGATGCAAAAACATAAAGAAAGAGAAAAAAAGAGCGTGGCAAATTGATTCACAAAGCATTGAATGCTATATTGTCGCTGAATAGATAACATCTGGACACAGGGTCATATTGTATTGCCCGTAGCAACCTCAGCAGTGCTGGTGCATGTTGATAAACTTACATCAACACTCACAGTTCATGTAGAGGTCACGTTCTCCTACATTCTCCATGGCTTCCATGGATCTTTACCATAGCTGGGCTGTACAGACAAGAGGGTCGTGGTAAAGACTGATCCAATATTGTCAGCTGTCCACATCTGCATTCCTTCGTAACTTTCTCCAGTTGGGATACATGTTTATCAATCTCTGGTCACTCAATCTCAGTGGTTAATACAACAGCTAATTTACATTTATGTCTGTGTGCGTCTGTGTTACCTGTTGTACGTTTTAATGTTTGAGTACGTTTGTGAATGCCTGAGCAGATGTCTGTTTTGTAAGTGTGTGTGTGTGTGTGTGTGTGTGTGTGTGTGAGTCTGTGTTGTGCAGTACAGCTGGCTTCACCCATACGTGAGTGTGTGTGACTTGTGTTTCTCTGTTTGTGTCAAACTAATGTGCAGAGCAGACAGCAGAAAATATGATCAAAGCTTCATCCAACAGAGAACTGAATATATATATGCCAAGCATGACTGCAGTTTAGTAACTTCCAGTGCATGAGTGGATAAAGAATCATGCAACGGCTGTAAATCTCTCTTGATGAATAGTTGAATCTTTCTAGCGCTCTGTGCCCTAACCGGCAGTCCTGCATGGCAGTTGAGACACCTTTACGTATGGATAATAAATACAATCCTTTTGCTGTGTGTGCTTTCAGCATTCATTCTCCCACTTACTGTCTAATTCAATTTCTTTATTTCTTTCATTCTCTATTCATGGCCTCTTGGATCTCACAGGCTTTGGTAAGCTTACTTTCTGTCTGCACTTGCGCACAAGCTAAAAGCAAAAGATGAATTCTCAATCTGTAGACGCATCCATTACAGAAACTTAAAAAGATCTTTTGATTTACTAGTATTTAGCTAATTTCTCGATCCAAATGATATTATATTATGTAACCCATTTCTATTTAGGGCTTTTTTTTTTCCTTTCACAAAATATTACCAGCCATTCACAAGCTTTTTAACTCGGGATATGTGTTCTACGTGTTGTGTGTGTAAATCCATTGAGATACAGTGGAGAAAACTGCAGATAGGTAAAATGGGTCGGTAGATTTATCCCTTTATCATCTCTCCTTTCCTCTTCTTCTCTCAGACCCTCACTGCTCGAAAGGCAGGCATCTCGTTCGCTCTGGTGAACCGGTCCACCCTGAATAATGAGGACCTGGTAAGTACTAACATGCCAGCAATGCCTGCATGGAAAGTCATTGTCCGTTTATTGTGGAGCCTTGGGCTACGTTCACACTTGGCGTCTTGTTTTAAGCTGCCAGCATCCCATGGAGTAAACCGTGTTTTCAAAAAAGTCCTGAGCGCTTTTTGAAACACCACCACCGACTTCTTTTCTGCAGCTCGGAGCGTCTTTTTGAAGTTGAAAAAAGTTCAACTTTTCTGAAAAAAAAAGCGCTCTTTTGACAGCCAAACAATGACAAGCGGAGTAGAGACCGTAGACCGGTCGTTTTCATAACAACAAGAACAAATTGAGAGTCGGAGCACAGCGAGTTATACGGTTATACGGTATGAGCGGGTGCTCCCTGTACAGGGAACTCGCTTTGTTTTATGTAACGTTAGCAGCACCACCCTCTCTCTCTCTGTTCTTTCTCTAGCTAGCACCACCACTTTGTTTTGTCTACCGTTAGCACCGCTCCACATAGGGCTCTAGCCATAGACAGTATATAATGGACCAATAGACCCCGTTGCTCTGGACGGAGACCATTGACATATCTAGCTAGGATAAAAACGCTGCCCGCTTTTTTTTTTTCACTACAAAAGCGCCCTAGTCAACTTCTCTTTTTCCAAGTGTGAACATAGCCCTGGTGGGTAATGCGGGCTTCTGCAGGGCCATGGCATGCTGGACCCACATTATTTTTCAGGGCGATGTTTTGAGAGGAGGGTGCTGGAACTGTGACAAACCTTTTATAGCTGTGCTGTTTGCTGCAGCCGTTGTACTTCAGGGATTACATTGCCAGGAACACTGGGTTCCAAAATGAAAATGAGATGGATGGAATTTGTTACTGGTGTTTTTTCTTTAGATGTATATACAGCATGCCATCATCTGTCTGTCTGCCTGTCTCTGTCTATAATGCATACTGCAGTTTATTAGAATGGTCTCTATGGCTAGCTACTTACTCTTTCTGCTGTGCTCCTTCTGTCAGAATATTTGGCTGAGTTCAGAAATTAAGAGATAGCCACATCATTTCATTTAGACAATGCCCTACGATTAATAATATACAGAGCTATGTAGAACAAGTAGAATGTCTCCGTCGATGGTGTGAGGCACTTTTGTGTTGACCTCTAAAGCTTTCTCTGCATTAATTGATTGCAATTCTTCCCTCCCAGAGGGAAGACGGCATTATAGGAGGCAAACAGCAGGAGAAAACAGTTTCTCGGGCAAGAGAGCAAGCAGACAATTTCATATCCACTGATGTGCAACACGGGTCCGCCTAAGCCTCCGAGATTACTGGATTCAAATGTGCTCCGTATGTCATGCGCAAATATTTTATCTTTTCAAACACGAGACGTGGCCCTAAATTTGTGCACACTGATTTGTGTACAATGTTCGCATCACTTATCTATTTCACATGCTTGACTTGGTCCTCGTGGTCCACATGCCCAGTTACCCTACAGTGACAGGGTCTTGATTGCTTACTAATAGCTATGGGTTTCATGAAAGGGGCTTTAGGTATGAACAACTCATGTCCCTGATGAAGGAGAAGTGACGTGATTGATGCACTGTGTTAATTGGTGTTGCAAGGGAGATGATTCTTTGGCAAATTAGGTGATTGCACCACAGTGGTAAGTAAGGACTTGAACTTCAGTGATAGCTGCCCAATATTGTGATTCGGAGTAAACAAGGAAGAGTTTAATAATTGGTGGCCGAGGGGAGCTGGGTTCCGAGCAAATCTGCAGATTGTGCGGTCTTGCTAAGTAGGACAAGCAGATGTCAGAGTTTTATCTGCTGCATTAAGTCCAGGAGAGTGCTTTCCTGTGAGGACTGAGAGAGTACTCAGTCAACGGCCATATGCTGTGTAGAGGAGTTACTGTAGGGGAAGGGAGGAGAAAGGAAGAGGAAAGGAAGGGTGAGAAAAGGAGTAAAATGAGAAGAGAATGAGACCAAAGCTATGAGGGACTTGTCCTCATGACCCCCTGGCCCTGATTTGTCACGTATCAGGCAGCCATGTTGAACAATCTGCCCCCTACTCCCGGGAGAGATGTTTGAACCTATTTAGTGTGCTTCCATCACATTTTTGTCTCATCGCTTCCCCACCTCTTCCATTTTTTTCCCTCTGTCAACAGAATTCATTTTAATTTGATGAAAATATTATACTCTTTCATTGATGACGTATAGAGGTTTCTCTTTCTGTGTCATGTTTCCCATGTATCTGCTTTTTAGAGCAGAAAGGAACATTATGTGTGGGCAGGCTTATGTGTGTCCGCTCAATGTTCTGAGCTGCATGTGATCTATGCACTAGAGCCTTTTAACAGTGGCTGTCAACATAAACTGGGACTGTGTTTACCTGCTGAGACACATGCAGGGACTCAGTTGTACAAAGGAAGAAGGTAGCCACAATCTGACATGGTTCAAGGAGTACCTGGAAATGAGATGTGATGCGTAGCTTTAAGTCAGTTCAGATATCCTCAGACAGGTTGTTAACAGCAAAATAAACTACATTGATTTTGAAGCGCTTGACTACCAACAAAGTACCTTTGGATGGATATTTGAATCTTGCCAGACAGAAAAGCACATTGATTTAAGAATATACATACACATATTAGATTTAAAATGTTTGCAAATGTCTAAATTTGCGATGGAAACCACATGGATCCCTTGTTAGGTTGAGATAGTTACAGCAAACGATTGGAGGCTGGACCTGGATGTGCAGGATTGGCAGTGTCAATGAAGTGGTTGACAAGGACAATAGGTGGTGAAATTGGAAAGAACGGGTGAAAGGAGAGGGAGAGATTAGATTCTTCTCTGTCATGTTGCTCTCAGGCAAAGGCTGCGTCTGTCAATCAATTCTAGCAGCGTCTTGCACAAAATCACCAGGGTTACCTCCCATGTAACACACAAGACTCACACAAGCAGCACTCTTCCCACATCTGCTGCATAGTGTGACATGTAGTGTCAGGACTGAGAGGGAGGGGAATTGAAAGAGCCCGGAAATAGACTTTGTTAATAAAATAGATAAATAGTAAAGTACCACTTATTACAATGGTCACAGAAATGCAGAAAACAAGTGGTACATGATTTGGTCTAGGTCGTGTGCAAGTTGTGGATATGACATTACAGACATCTGTTTCATGTCATCGTTCTCAGATTAAACGAAAAAGATCTGTCTCTATCTGTGTTTCATTAAAGGTCCTCCAGGGTTTAGCTGCCTCTTCGTTTCATCAACAAGGGTTTACAATGTTAGATGGCCTTGTCCTGTCATCTGGTGTCATTAAATCATGTGTGCAAGTCTATGTGTGTGCGTATTTGTGTCCTTAAGTGTGTTCCAGTGAGCACTGCAGTCTTTATGGTAAAGTGCAGAGCTGCTGTTCAGGTGTTACAGCACATTGTCAACACACAGGGGCCTGACAGCAGAGGGAGGGGTGCAGGAGAGGTGTTGAGGAGGGCAGCGCGGTAGAAGTGGAGAGCAAGTACCTCTTGGAGATTTATTTAACCACCATACATCTCCTTCTCTTCCTCTGTCACTTTCTCTCTCGCTTGCTCTGTCTCTCTCTCTCAATCTGGATAATGCTCACTTTTAAAAACCTTATTTACAGCATCCATTGATTCTGCCTTCAAGAATTGGCAAGTCCTGGCCCGTTTTTCAGTCCTTGTGGATGGCAGGGCTGCTGCAGTAAAGCATTCAATTTGAAGAGGCTTCTGTTATACAGCAATCAGACTGGACAGGCCTCTAGTAGACTTTAGTATTTGGTCTGTGGGAGCTTTAGTCAGTAAACCACTCAATGTGAACAAAGCCTGTGGGCTAAGGATGCTGTTAATCTGAGCTTAATGAGATATAAGACTTACTCTCATACGGCTGACCTGTCCATTGATGATAAGGTCATCAGAAAAGGATCAACAAAGCCTCCTACATGTTATCTCTTGGAATCATGTCATCAGGTAGATCACTTGCTCTAACAAATGAAGTTGAAGAATGCTTCAGTACTGATGAATGATAGCTGCAGTTGAGCCAGTTTATACAATTGCCAAGATTACTTTTATAATTTTAGTAATTTAGTAATTTTCATGCAACTTAGACTGTAGATAAATTTCAATTAAGGCCTCTGAAGCTGTTTTGTGAAACTTCTAAATTTTGTCTAAAACTTTGTGGGATCATCTCAGGCTATTGTGGTCCCTCAGCAGGTGCAAAAGTAATCCTCTTTTTTTTTTAGTACTGTTCTCAAGATGTACAGTATTGAACAAAAAAGCAATTTAAGTACAACGTTGTTTTTATTAACTTATGATGTTGTTGTTTTCTCTCGCTCATGGTGCCATGAGTCAGCCATGCCTCTTCTCTTTCTCGCATCCCCATATTGTACTTTCTCAATGCATTGTCTTTCTTTTCAGAAACTACATGTCTTCAAGAAGACTCTCCAGGCCTTGATCTACCCGATTTCATCCACAACACCCCATAACTTTGAGGTGTGGACAGCAACTGCACCCACCTACTGCCATGAGTGCGAGGGGCTGCTGTGGGGCATTGCCCGTCAGGGCATGCGCTGCTCAGAGTGTGGCGTTAAATGCCACGAGAAGTGCCAGGACCTGCTCAATGCAGATTGTTTACAAAGTAAGGAAGTAAATTCATCCCATAATGCTTTGATGTACAATTTACAAATACTTTGAAACCCAAAGGCGTGTGTGTGTGTGTGTGTGTGTGTGTGTGTGTGTGTGTGAGGGGGGAGTCTATGAATACCAACACTATTCTGTAAGTCCTACAGTACACGTGACTGCTGTTATGGTGATTTGTTTGATACATATTACATATTCCCTTGCGCTTATTACTACAAGTGACATGGTGCATTTAAACTGCTCACTGACACACATTACAGTCTACAATCAGCTTTCTCAATCAGGCACACTCCTGTTGTTACGGTGTAGTTAAATAGGAACAATGTGACATGCGAGCTTCAGGATGATGCTCACGGCAACCCTCACACACTCTAAGTGGATTAGCTACACCCGGGCCATTATAAAACTCAATGTTTTATACTAGTATAACAATTTTTTATAGTTCACACTGCAATTCATCTTTATCACATTTCAATCTGCACTCATGAACACACTCTAGATACATGATAGTGTGATCAGATAACCGCCTTTATGTCTTACAGACACACATTTACATGAATAAACACACATACAGTATTAACCAATATTAATGTGTGAATTTGTAATTTCCTATTCGTCACACGCTCACACAGTCAGAGTCATAGTGGCACACATTACATAAGTTTCTAGATGGTGTAACACGGTATTGTACAATCGTGCAGTATTTAGGAGAAAACAGAGTTATCTAACCATAGTTATTTAAAAAAATAAGACTCGGAGAAAGGTTGTGAATACATATTAAAGATACCCACTGTACTGGGATTGTTCCTGGTTATTAAATATGCAAACTACTGAGCCAAAACACTGTAACTTTTGGCTTGTTTTTAGGGGCAGTGGAAAAGAGCTCCAAGCATGGGGCAGAGGACAAGACCCAGAATATCATTATGGCTATGA
Organism: Perca flavescens; assembly: GCF_004354835.1. NCBI lineage: Eukaryota > Metazoa > Chordata > Actinopteri > Perciformes > Percidae > Perca > Perca flavescens. Next base: position 32,345,658 of record NC_041331.1, read on the forward strand.
AGGAGCGCATGAAGATAAGGGAGAAGAACACTCCTGAAGTATTTGAGGTGATCCAGGAGATGTTCCACGTCTCCAAAGAAGACTTCACCAGCCATCTGAAAACAGCCAAGCAGGCTGTTCTGGATGGGACCTCCAAGTGGTCTGCCAAAATCAGCATCACAGGTTAGCTTGTAATTATATTAGAAAGCTCATTCTTCAAACCATCAACTAAAATAATACATTTTACCAGGATAGAATCTGTCAGTTATGACATGGAGTTTGTATTAGCTCTCATTTACATATTAACCATCAATCAACTGAATAGTTATAAATCCTTTTTTACTAGTAATGTCCTGATATTGCTGCAGGTTACCCATGACCCATAACCCTTTACTTCTACTCTTCTAATACAAAATCAATACAACTGCCATTACAAGTCAGGCTGATCTCAAATGACAAACATTGTTATTCTGTTCAGAATATTTTTATTAACCTTAACATGTTGGTCATTAACCTCTGACCCTAAACCACAATCAGCAATGCATATTTAATTAGAAATAGAAATAAAAATTGATTAGGTATTTTGGGGAGAAGTAATTTGTTGATAATGCTGTGAAGGTTATTAATGCATCACTGCTTTGTGGACAATAATTGATGATTTTTCTTTTCATGTAGAGACTTCGAAACCAGGATAGTCATCTACTATTTACTCTACTTGACTCATGTACCTTAACACATCAATTTTGAATAGCAGCTCAGTCTGTGACATGCAGCTCTGATGAAAAAGTTGAGCAGTGGGAAAGCTTATCAGGTTGTAACAATGCTTGCCCAATGTTAAACGGTGGCAAAGTAAATGCAAAGCATCTAAGAGGCAGTAATTAAGAGGCAGCTTATAGAGATGACTTATTATATATTATATATATATATATTATTATCTGTTGTTTTTGTTTACCATCCCTCTTAGCGAACCCTGTTTGATTACATAACCTCTGTTTATCCCTAATTCTGAAAACCGTGAACCTATAAAAGAATCATCATCTTTGAAGTTAAAATGCTCTTCTTTCATTTCAATACTTAATTTACATACACATCACTTAAGCATTGGATTTCGATTTTATTCCAAGTTAACTGGCAGAAAGAAGGCCAGGAAGTGAGCTTTGTGACCTCAACCCCAGACTCCAATCCATCTCTGTGGTAACTGTGCCAGGCCCAGCTCCTTTATTGCTCACCTTGCATTTCTTGCAGTGTCAATATACTGGAGAGAAGTAGAAACTGAGAGGGAGGGAGAAAAAATGAGAGTGGGACAGAAAGGATGGGAATAGCGAGAAAGAGGACTGTAAGAGAGGAATAGTAGCAGAAAAACAAGAGTGAGAGGAAAAAGGGGGAGTGTGAGAGACATTGAAAAGATCCGGGCTTGCCAGGGTCAATTTCCCAGGGGCTCATTTAACGTCCCATTTTAAAATGTAGTTATTGAGTTGTTGTTTATTTGTCACTTGTTAGATAAATATTGACTGGCATTGACTCTGTAGCACTCTCACAGCGGCCATGAGATATTCCAGGTTTCCGGCTAATGTGTGCACATTACGAGGTCTGGCAGTGAATATATATATATATATATATATATATATATATATATATATATATATAACAGCAGTCATGTAAACTTGGTTTCAATTCTTTAAAAGTTATTTCCAGCTTTGAATTTTAATCAGCAGATCCAGTACTGGATTGAAATGCTATTAAACCCCCAACTCTCTTCCCAGTTTACTCTATTTAAGGCTTAAGGATGCATAAAATGAAGCCACACTTGAAGGTGGGGCCAAAAGCCCCCTTCTTACAGAGGGGAGGGATAATCGTGGGTATAATTGTGCACACCTTTTGACAAATTTCCCCTTAAAGGGATTAAATGCCGTTGGATGATCTGAAAAGCACTTTGTTCGAAGCATACTGTACTGACTCCTCTATATGTATGCCGCTGTCTTGGACCCCTCTTTTAATGCAAGAGGCATTTGATTTTCAGTACTCATGGAGCAAGTGGGCCATGGCACTTTGAGCCTCTATATCCTTCCCACCAACACTTGTCAGCATTGAGCTGAGGGATATATGTGTACCCTGAATTATTTAGACTGTCACTTATGCATATTTAATGCCCCAGTGTCCTTTTTCCCTTTTATGGCGCTGTGAAATACTACTGTCTCTCCTTCTCTGCACCTTCCTGTGTGATTCTGAATCTATCTTGTAGCAGTGGGCAAACACACAGGGGTGGACTCTACCTATTGCCTGGATGAATAGATCAATCATAGACATACTTAACACTTCACATAAACACAAAAATATGAATAATGGCTGTTGTCAATGAACCAAAGAGCTGCTTAGTTGCCTCAGCTTTTGGCAAGTGCGCAAAGTTGTTGTAGGCAGTAGAGGCAGTAACAAGGCCTTGATTCTTAAGTTGATGCTATAGAATCAAATAAATAAAAAACTGACTAGTAAGCACTAAAATAAAATATATAGAGGTTGATTCCATGACTGGAATTCAGAGACTGCCGTAAAACCTCACCCACCAGACCAATGCTTCCTGTTTTTGCCTTCCAAAATAATATGCCCCCGAAAATTGAATGAATTTCTTAGACTATATAATATCAGTAATGTTGTAATTAAGTTCAGGACGAGTAAGCTTCCATCTATAAAATCAAAAATCAAAAACCTTAAAATGGTCAGATATGTTGCTTGTGGTACATATAACTCTTTACTCTTTTCCAACCCCGTCTTGTCTCCAGTCATGAGTGCACAGGGCTTGCAGGCCAAGGATAAAACTGGCTCCAGCGATCCTTACGTCACCGTGCAGGTGGGCAAGACCAAACGCAGGACAAAGACCATCTTCGGAAACCTCAACCCAGTCTGGGATGAGAAATTCTACTTGTGAGTGCTCTCTATTAATCTGACCTCTGTCCAACCAGATAATTCCCACTAAGACTACGAATCGTCTGTTCAAGGGAATGTTAAGGGATTAGTGAATACGTACAATTAAAATGACTGAGTCTGACATAATAGCTTGGGAAATTACTCTCAGTTATGACATGTTACTCATGAGCTGCACTGCAGAGATTTTTGCGATGCAGACAGCTAAACACGTCTTTACTATGGCATCCATCAGTGTAGACAACACAGGTCTCAACCCTGTTGTTTCCATAACACAATAAATAATTTTGTGCTTTCCTGCTTTAGTAGTGCGTGGCTTCTCATTTGGTATGAGCTCTCCATAGTGCTGTGCTGACCAGGCTATTTACCTTGGTCCATATAGGTATGCAATAACAGAAATATCAACTCAATTAACACGTTAACTCTGCCACAATCTTATCCAAACAAAAAAAAGATGTTTTTGTTTCATACAAATGTACTGTCCAGGAACCCAACTCAAGGAGTCGCAGACGAATGAAGACCAAAACCAATGAATAGATAATTACTAGAAATAAACTATTTATATTATGCCGAACACACACTGTGAGCCAGACCAGTTCAGCAAATATAGAAGAGAGAAACACGAGTCGCATGTGCGCCGCTCTGCTCACGCGTCCAGCAGATTTGAACATATTTGTAGACTGCCTACTGTTAGCAGTTAGGTAGCTGCACCGCTCACGCAATGCATACTTGCTGTTTGCAAAACATCTACCACTCTTTACAGCAAGGAGACCCACTACGTAACCTACTGTCAGATGATACTGTACAGGATCTTCCAGCAGTGTTTTGGTTGTTCTTTGACAGCCTGATAGCAGCCATATTTTTCTCCCTGTCATTCATTTGCTGTGTGAGATAGTTGAGATCAATATCACAACATTAATAGTATAGTTTATTAATAGTAATAATAATAATAATAATAATAATAATAATAATAATAATACGTAACAATAATTAAGAGTACTATTTTGTATGTACTACTGAGATTTTCTGTGTGTGTCCTTGTGTGTGCATGTCCCTATGCCAGTTTCATAAAGACAAGGCTCCACACCTGTAATGAGACTCCAGTGGTGGCTGTGATAAAAACTCTTTTACGTTACTACAGGGATGTAGATTAATAGAGTGATACATTACAGTGTGCTAGTGGAGCAGCAGCAGCCAGTGCTTCCCCCGGAACAGGATTAGTTAAAAAACACTGCAGATACTGTTTCTCTGGCTGTCGCACCCAAGATGTCATTAGAACAAAATGTAATCTGTCGGTTTTAATTCCGGAGCTGAACAGTCCGACCCCATCTAAAGCTAAGCGCTTTGGCCACCTCTGTTCTATTTAGCAGAGTCATTATTCTGAAACGTCTGTCAGCTGCACTGATGCAAAGAAGACCAAAGAGACGGACACAAAGCTTTTACAAATAAATAATCGTTGCTACTGTATGAATGCTATACAGTTGTTCTTGTGAAACATTCAACACTTCTCCGATGATATTTGCCTGCATTGGGAGTAAAAACATAGAGATGCAGAGTAAAGGTCATGCGATGTCTTGGGGTAATTCTTCCTTCCGGGTACACACATTCTCTCATTTGAATTCAGGCAAGAATTGTTCTCCATGCGTTACTTAGAAAAGGGTCAAGGAGGTTTTTGAACTTGTATTTATACTTGAATTGACTGTTGTTCTGCTCCAATGACTACCTCGACCTGATGAGCTGTCACTGAATATGCTGTGGCTGTTATTGTTCATGTTGTTGAGATTGTTGTGACCTGGCATAATCATCTTCCAAATCGCAGCGAATGTCACAATGCCACTGACCGCATCAAGGTGCGTGTGTGGGATGAGGATGATGACATCAAATCACGGGTGAAGCAGCATTTCAAGCGTGAGTCAGACGACTTCCTGGGCCAGACCATCATCGAGGTTCGCACTCTCAGTGGAGAGATGGACGTTTGGTACAATCTAGGTATGTTACCCATTTGATTAACTTAAAATAATGGTGGCAGTTATCATGGCTATTATCTAGCTAAAATGTACTTTAGATTTTTTATTTTATATACAGTAAAACAGGTGTGATACCTGAGTTTTGGGACTTAGCAGCCGTACCTACTACTTTGGCAACCAGTTGGAATGTTTCTGGAACACTGTAGCCATCCCTTCAACCATTGCTGCTTAAAGTCCATTTTTATGATTATGACACATTTCATATATATATATATATATATATATATATATATATATCATGGACATATACATTTAAACCCTTCACATATTCTTCTACACATTTCCTTGTACTGTAGCCATTAAACAGGATATGAGGGTAAATGTATGGTCCAATAAAGTGTGGTCCAGTTGAGATCACCATTACCATCCATGTACCAAGAAGCCACAGAGACCTGTGGTTCAGTTTGGGTACTGATGCTGTTGATGCAGGGTCTTTAACTTTTTCCGCTCTCTTACATCACTGTTTTTTTTAATGTTGCATGAGGTTGAATGGCAGCATAATGGGAACTCCCACTTCTGTTCAAGTATTATGACTGGTGGGTGCTGTCTTTGTTTGCCTCTCTAGCTAAAAGGAAGCAATTTGTGGTAATTTTGACCCCTGACCACTGCTGCTGCTCTGTGCCTTTTTAAATGTCCACAATAAATATTTAAACAGGCCTTTGCTGGTGTGGGTGTCCACCCATCCAGCTGCTCTCCTCTCTAAGCCTCTTCAGCTCCTCTTCAATCTGTGCTTTTGTGTTTACAGTGCTAGTCTCTGTCACTTTGTCACGTTATTATTTTTCTCTTGTCTGTCTCTTGACCCACTGACTGAAATGTTCACTCATTTGATACTGTAGAGATGAATTGTATATGAGAGCGCAGAGAGGGGCAATTTAAAGTTAACTTAGTAATTTAAATGTGTATGCCTGCGTCTGTGTGTCTTTGTGTGTGTGTCTGTGTGTGGCTTTATGTGAGCATGCAAGCAACACCGTGCATATGCATATACTGTACATATACTGTGTGTTGATATTTGCACGCACAAAATAAACTTAATTCCCATCCCATCCTTTGTGCTGGAGCTTTTCTCTATTTAACTGTATGGAACAAAACCTTTAGAAAATAATAATAATTTGAATTTGTCTGACATTTGTTCCACCATCAGCGATTGTGAGAACATTTTGAATGCCAAACTAGTGATGTACAATTTAGAAAGCTGTGCAGAGACAGAACAAGAGATTGGCAGTCTCAGCAGGTCTTCTTAGTGCATAGCAACTGTACTGTATTGGGATAAAGAAAACAGAGATGCTACTGTTTGTTTTAGAATAGATATTGTTGAGTTTGAAAAGCAAGCAAAAACGTCACTTCAATATGATAGTTACCGTGCATTTAGGGAGGCACATGTTGGCTAACCTTCCTAAGATGTGGCTTGTAATTGGTAGTTACTTTTCAGTTCATTTCCAGTTATGTCTAACCCAGTGTTGTTGTGTGTTACAGATAAAAGGACTGACAAGTCTGCGGTATCTGGTGCCATCAGACTCAAGATCAGCGTGGAGATGAAAGGGGAGGAGAATGTGGTTCCTCCTCACGGCCAGTACACCTGTTTACATGAGGTAACCATCATTATGTGATTCAGCGTTAGGTAAAATTCGTTCTCAACTCCAATTGTTATCTTTGGGGAGCAACGCATTAAGTTTGCAAAGACAGGTACTAAAGAAAACATATTTTGTATTTGTTGTGATTACACCGGAAAGCAACCTAACAGGATTTCTCAACAATCAATAGTTACAGCGTTGTAAAAAAAAAGATTTGTCCAGCTTTGATAAGGGTCTACATTTGTTGGTGTACACCATCTCTTTTATGTTGTGACACTGTGCTCCATCACCGTAACCTGTTCTGTGTTATCTCCCGTGGCACTCACAGAACCTTTTCCACTACCTGACCGAGGTGAAGAACAGCGGGGTGGTGAAGATCCCGCAGGTGAAAGGGGACGAGGCGTGGAAGGTCTACTTTGACGACGTGTCTCAGGAGATAGTGGATGAGTTTGCCATGAGATACGGAGTGGAGTCCATCTATCAGGCTATGACGTGAGTACCACCCTGATCTATGGCCTTTTACCTCACCAATCTGTCATCGTCTCATTCGGCAGAGTGGAGGAGAGAAGGAGATAGAGACGTAGAGCAGAAGGAGAAGAGGAGTAGTAAAGATGTCTCCTCAGCAGAATCAGAGCTTTGGAGGACTATCGAGCTCCTAAGTTTGATTGATTAATTGGTCTCCTGGAAAAACTCCCAAGCTGCCTTGGTCACATTGATCATGGACACACATAAACAGTCTCGTTTCCCTCTCTCTCTGTCTCTCTCTGATCTTCTGTGACCCTGTCCATCCATAAATGTCTCTTTCCCACACACATGCAAAGACCCACCACCTGAAACATTAAAATCATTGAATATTAATCAAGGTCATGCAATGCCATGTCACTTTGTGCAGTGTTGATGTAATGGTTACCACTGCAGAATTCTGCATCATGCATCTAAACTTACATGTATCTATCTTCCAGTGCACTAGTGGCCACTCGTTTTTCTGTCTCTATATATAGACATTAACATTAGACACTGATTGCCAGATTTACTAAGTCCTGTGCACTTAACTTCAGATTTTTTTCTTTCAAAATTCATTCTGGTACATACTGTTTAAACTGTATTGACTGAAAAGAATATTGCTTTTACAGTATTTGACCACTGTTCAACACCAGACAAAGAGGATACGAGCAGTTGTGGCTGTGTGGTCATTAAACTTGAGCTTCAAACTGACTCACTAATCAGGTCATGAACTACAGCAACAGTACTCTTTTGAAGAGTCATTTTTAAAAATTGGTTGCGGTTACTTGGAACTCATTGGAGACATCAGACACCATCTACACCATCCATGTAATCTGGTCTGAGATTCTATCAGGGTTATTTATCTTACGTTCAATGCTTTTTACAAGTTATATGGGTATGTAGGGATGTAAACAAATATATATTCAGATTTCCACAGATAATGTGCTCTGAGGAAATATGCTCAACTGTCGCGGTTGGTTATGCAGGAGAACAGGAATAGAATCCAAATGCCGACAGTTGGATGTAGCAGGATGAATTCAGCAATTTATTGTGTATGGCTTACAGGCAGAGTCCAAATGGCAGACAAGTAACAGGCAGCTACTGTCGGTAACTGGCAGACAGAACACAGCATTACAGTACAACTATGATGAACTGACAACGGAACAAGGGAAGTGGACCAGTATATGAAGATAGTGGATGACGAGGGAATGAGAGGCAAGTGAGGAGTTAGATGGGGAAGGCCAGGCAAAGCTGATTAGTAAAGTGGGAACAGGTGTGTGGATTGGTGTGGCAGTCAGGTGATCTGGAAAGGAGGAAAAATCCGGTGGATGGAAGGAAAATGCAATAGGGAATAGGGCATGTGGATGGAGAGGAGGGACAGAGAGACAGCTGTTATGAGTAATGTGTGCAACTGGTTATAGAGAGCTCTCACTTGCAACTAAATGTGTCCAAGACTGTGTGCATGTGTTTTTCAAAAAGGGTAAATAAGTCTGAAACAGACCCCAATATTTTTGTAAGGGAGAAAAGACTTGAAGTAGTTCAAGAGTTTAAATACCTAGGTGTGATCTTGGACTCACATTGGAACTTCAAGCAGCACATAAAAAAAAAAACTGTGAACAAAACTAAATTTAACTTGTCCAATTTTAGATATATTAGAAACAATCTAATTTTTCAGCTAGGCTATACTTTGATGCAATGATTGCATAACTAGTTGGGCCTCACCATGTAAGATAAGTCCTTAGAGACAACATATAACAGTTTAGCAGCATCAGACTGTCGTCTCCAACTTAATCTCAGCTTATAGATCGAACAATTGGTTATTAATAACAGGTTGATTAATTACAGACGACACTCAGCCTAACAATAGTGATTTCATCAGATACGATTTCTACATAAGCAGTATGTGGCCACCGTGTTGGGTCATTGATCTACTGATGGGAAGACTGAGGGTGCGGGGACATGACTGCGATCAACCTTAGTTTATTAAGGTATTAAGGCAAAGTCACACGATAAACATTAGACGTGTATAAAAAAAAAGCATCTTTTTAACAAGAAAAGAATTCACACACATTTCGTGAGCTTAGAATTATAAGGTTCTATCTCCACTTTTGGCTGAAATTGAGTTTTTGACATAATCTGATCCCTTAGGTGTTTATTAATGCCTGTTAGGTGTTATTTTTGTAAAAAAAATATTTTCTTAGTTAGTTATTAATAAAATAAAAAGGTTCCATCTCACAAAATAGCTGGGATGTAAAAACTTTGATGCTCAATATCTCAGAACTACCCTAAACGGAGATAGAACCTTATAATCCTAAAATCACGATTTGTCAAAATTATGATCCAAACACACGTCAAATTACATTGACTTCTATGGGATCGTCTGTTTTTTATCCCCCAAAAGGGGCTGCGGCCTTGAGTTTTAGTGAAGTACCCGTATATGCCAGTAGTATGTATAATAATCATTGACCCCCCCAACACTGTCTCAAAAGTGCATGCATGCTTTTAAGATTTTAAGAGCACTTTCTAACTTTTATCATAGATACTTCCTTATATTCATCTGGACATCCGCCCATTAACTCCTAATGCAATTATGACTTGTAATTTGCTACCATTAAACCCTCCTCTATTATTCCCTTAAATCATTAACAGTGTAGAGAATTTCAGTCAAATCACGCTTTATTATTTGATTAATTTAGGTACATGGTTGAAATATTGTGTTGTAAATGTTATTTTGTGGGTGCACAGCTAATGAAGCAATCTTTGGTAGAAGCCCTGCCAACTTATGGTAGTAATCTAAATACAGATATTTATGTGAAATAAACCGATACAGACCGTAATTTTGGATTACGCCCCTTATCTCTTTTTATTGCCAAGTATAACAAGGAATTTTCTTGGTTGGTGCGTACATAAACAAACATATTAAAAATGTCAACATCGACAACTTCTCAGTCCCTCCTCCCTTTCCACTAAAGCCCAAAATGGTCTCCTAAGCCCCTCCCCCCACAAGGGAGAATGAATGCGTTTGCATGAGCAGTGATTGACACGCAGTTAGACACCCCCTCTGGCCCTGATTGGTGCATCTGAACAGTGAGCGGTGGATTTTTGATCACACTACAGGCTGTAGGTGGAGCCAGAGGAGCCAGATTCTTTATTTTTTTTTTTAAATGACCTGCTTCATGTAGTTCTACTGGAACATAAGATCAGTTTCAGCAAATATGACAGAAAGTTAGTTTTATAAGTCTTACCTACTGCACCTTTAAGTTTCAATAAATAAATGCATAACTAAATATATAAACAAATACAGAAATAAATAAATACAGGAATAAATAAATACAGAAATAAATAAATAAATTAATAGATATATGCAATTATAAATGAATAAATAAATGCATGTCAAAATAAATGTATAAATAAATAGAAGGATAAATAAATGCTGAAATAAATGAATAAATAAATAAATGCAGAAATAAATGTATAAAAAATAAAAGAATACATAAAAGAATAAATTAATTAATGCTTTAAATGTATTTCTACATTTTTGTGCACCTACATTTTTTATTTCTGTATTTCTGTGTCCATATGTTAATGATATAGGAGGTCCTAACCTCAGTTTAAAGCATGATTGGCTACAGGAGTGAGCTTGATTCGGGTCTACTACTTTTGCCTTATGGTGAGACCATAGACTGTAATGCGTGAGACTTTGCAGGAGCAGGCAGGCTGACCGCAGTTCTCCTCTGTTCCCTGCTGTGTTCAATATTGTCCTCATAAACGTTATTTTACCCTCAATCCATCATCCACTATTATTATATTTTCATGACTCAAACCGCCGCTGATAAAATGCTAGTGGTTGCTATGGACGCTGCTATCGCTAGACCCAAAGTGCTAGCATGTTTGTGTGTTTTTGGACATGAATGATCATATTCTGGATATGATGTTTAAATGGCAGAGAAATCTGGTTTTCATTTCCCCGTACAGATTCTGCATCTGCTCTAAACACATCTCTCTCTCTCTCTCTCTCTCTCTCTCTCTCTCTCTCTCTCTCTTTCACTGTTTCAAGTGATGTCATCATTATGTCGAATTTAGCTAAAAGAAAGATACATTTATTGACAGTAAGCAGTATCAATAAAAGAGGATTGATCCCTGGTCGGATCTTCTGGTTGTAGGCCTATTTAAGGGCATTTTACATCCAGCAGCAGATCTGCCATCGTACTGCTGGTCGTAGCCATTATGCTAACTACAGCTGGTTTTCATACATCTGTATCACACAGGGAGGAAGATTCGCTAGGGATCGGGGATCATTTGCTTTTGTCTGGCTCATTAGCATATGGACACAGAAATACAGAAATAAATAAATGTAGGTGAACAAAAATGTAAACATATATTTAAAGCATTTATTTATTTATTCTTTTATTTATTTATTAATACAATTATTTATTGATTTATTTATGCATTTATTTATTTATTCCTGTATTTATTTAAACATTTATTTATTTATTTAGATGTAAGTCATGTTCTGTCCTCCATACAGGTGTGTAGTCCAGGATGTAGGTTAATGCAAAGTGTAGTAAATAGGGGTGGGGGGGTTAAGAGTCAATGTCAGTGGGGGTCCGGGGCCTTGTTAATAAGGCTGACTGCAGGTTTTGGTCCTGATGGACAACTTCCTGCCAGAGGGCAGGGGTTCTTTGTTTGCGTATGACTTTTATTTGCATTTAATGTATTAAGTGAGTAATAATGAGTTAATGAGTGTCTGCAGCATCACCACATCGTGATTTTAGTCTGATTTGCCGTTTAAAAATCTCAAATTGCATCACCAAGCTGCACCTTTTAAGTTCTCCTTCCTTTTCAGAATACACTTGTGCATTCCCAGTAGCTGATTATGTAATTAGTTGCTGCCTTCGTAAATCAGATTCTAATTACACACAGATTGTGTTGGCAAATTGAATGAAAGGCGCAGCTCACATTTGTCTTTCATGTCCAGAAATGTGGCCACATGCATCCCTGAGATGACGCGACACTGAGAAATTGTGTTGCTTTTATGGTCTTGAAATAATATGTGTCGGTGACACAGTTCATTGTTTTGGTGCTGCAAAGTGGTGTGGACATGCTGGGTGACAGACTGTTATGACAGGGCATTGCAGCATATGAGGGATTGTAGGGTTATTTAACTGCAGACAAGTCGTATTACCAGCTTTCTCCGGTTGAGGCAATGCTTCAGGCTTGAACCTTGTTTAAGCATGGCGTTTCTTATATCATCGCGTATTATGCTTCATTTATGAAAGGCCCTACCTTATTGTTTTCTTCATCTTAGAATCTTGATTCCCAGTCACATGATGGCTGCATAAATCACAGCAGCTCAGAGACTCAACTGTCCCTCACATGCTCCACACAACTGCTAACATGCCCCTCCCTTATGTATGTTTTTCTTCATCTCACCCATCACCACTCCCTACCTCCCTCACTTCCCACCCTCCTGTTTCTCATCATCGTTTTCTAATTTCTCCAAGCCATCTGAAAAATGATATGTGAGTGTGTGCCTCATCCGCCGGTAAAAACCAAGGCAGGGTAACACGAGGAGAAGCAACGTCTTCCTCTTGAAAATTGGCTCAGGAGATCTAGCTCTAAAAGCACCATGGGAATTCAGCGGATGCCATCACCACTCTCTTTGCATCACTCTCTTTGCTCTCCTAACCCCAAGTGCTCTTGGGTAATTTGGAGGCTGAGAGCAAAGTAATTAAATAGGCCTCCTGATGAGAAGATGTTTGTGTTTCTATTTGTGAGTGTGTGCGCGTATGCATGTGTGTGTATGCGCTGAACTCAGGAGGGGGAGTAAATCTGTAATCATTACTCCACATAACGCAGTGCCTTTTAGCTTTATGAAGCAATGATTCACTGTGCAGGATGTTTTTAGTTTCAAAATATCTGTACTCCAAGCTCAACATCCAGCTTCACAATACTTATGGTCACCTCTAACTTAACTCTAACTAAAAATATTTCTGAAAAAACGTGTTGATTACACAAATGTCTAGGGCTGCACAATATAAGGAAAATATTTAATTGCAATTATTTTGACTGATATTGCGATTCACGATATTGGAGGGAATGATCATTTTTGTATTATTATTCTCATTTTCATTGAAAAATATGTTTAAAAAGTGGCCGTGCTGAGAGGTTTATGCCTCGACGCAGAGGTCCAGGGTTCGAATCCGATCTGTGACAATTTCCTGCATGTCTTCCCCCTCTCTCACCCCTTTCTCACCTAGCTGTCCTATCAAAATAAAGGCAGAAAAAGCCCAATAAATAATCTTTAAAAATATATTTAGAAAAAAAAAGATTTGCGAGAATGTGTACCAAACAAAGATTTTTTGTTTAGTCTGTAGGATATGATTTGTAGGCCGTATTGTCTCTGCAGCACCACAATACTTCATTCAGAATGGTTTGACACATCACCTTTAACAAATGTTGCGCCCCGCCCCCTTGCGATTTGGATATTACACTATTCCATATTGCGATTTAATTTTGCAGCCCTACAAATGTCCCCTAATATCAGAATGAGGATTAAACAAATGCTATATGTATAAAGCCCAGCTGGCTTTAAGCTCCCAGGCATGTTTACTATAAAAAGCATCCAATGCATCCAGATGTTTGGTTGCTATGGGTCATGCCAGAGGCTGATAAAGAAGCCTTTGAGTATATTTTTGTCTGCTACATTAAAGTAAACATACAGATTATTGCGCACATACATTTTTTATATGTGGTATTGAATGTTGAATGTGGAAGGCATTCCACATGGCTTGTGAAGCAGCAGTATGAAGCGTTAAAAGGAGCATATGATCTTCACTCAGGCAGAGATCCGTGCTTCAAACCAGGCATCTCAGCCTCCAGCACATAATTACTGCTGGGTAGTACTGTTGGAGATGTGTGTCTGTGTGTGCGGGGAAAGAGAGAGAAAGATCATCGCAAATCTGAAGTGGTAATAGATGATGTGTCTCATTGTGTGTAGTTTAAAGTTCCGGGAGTAAGGCGCTGGAGACAGTAAAAAAGGGAATACGATTTAACTAAACAGAAGACGGTTTGCAAGAGTAAAAGGTCTCTGCTATAGTCCCTCCCCTGGTAAATATGACTTGTGTCATTTTAGTGCACTGTATTGAGGTTTAGTTGGTGCTAGGTTGACATATGTGGATTCACCTCAGTGGAACAACTAACACTTACGGCAAGTGCACGTACTGTGCCTGAGTTTGTCTCGGTTGTATTTGTTACAGAAACAAACAAGTTTAATGGTACGCAGTAAAATGTAAATTTCTCTGTTCCGTTCCCCTGGATATGATTACACCTCAGCCCCCACAGGACCCCTTGATTTACTACCAAACTTATTTGCTCCATCTATAACTTGGTAGCCTTGTGTCCTTAATAGTATAGGTTATACAGCTGTGATTTATGACATAATTTGCTATATGTAGTCATTAAAGACACTTTTTACTACATGAACAGAGCAGTTAACTACTTATGCACTAACTCTTCCACCAGAAGTAATTGTTTGGAACATAAAAAAGTTGCTCTCTCTTCAGCAGTCCGAAGGTGAAAATAATGATGAAATACTGTACTGCAATATTTCAGCTCACTTTTTTTATTGTTTTTCTGTTGTTACTGTAAAGCAATGGATAGAAGCAAGGTATGGGATATTTTTAGAGCTATATATTTCAAGGGAAATATTTCTTAACTGTTCTTAACTATGTTCTCTTTTACCGCTGTTTAACTTTGTGGATATTGAGGATTGCTGAATAGCATGGCTTGATCATTTTCTATGCCTGGAATTGAGTCGTTGATGTGTGTCTCAAACTGTCTCAATTTTTTCATGTGATTGTCTATTGATTCTTGTTGTCCAAAAATGGCTACAGCACTGCTCCTCATGCTACGTAGAGTAATAGCTGTTTCTTCTCCTCTGTAGGCACTTCTCCTGTCTGTCTGCCAAATACATGTGTCCCGGTGTGCCAGCAGTGATGAGCAACCTGCTTGCTAATATCAATGCCTACTTCGCCCACACCACCACCACCACCACAACCACTGCCTCCGCTTCTGACCGATTTGCTGCGTCTAACTTTGGTGTAAGTGCACCTATTGTTGGGTTTGAGTCTGACATCTGCAGAGATTACTGCAGTGATGTATAGTAATATAGTGCTAAATGAAAATGTGGGTTAGACTTAAGTCACATCAATTTCTGTCTTATAGTCTGATATTGAACCCTATGTCTAAAACAATTTGTGTACTTGAAATCAACAAAATCTCAGAGGTTGCAGTGCTTTCCGATTTAACTTTTAATAAGCTAATGTTGTAAGGCATCACATAATATTTCCAGGCAGTAAGCCGAGTCTGGCATTATAGCTAAACCCCTAAATTTTGTTCCAGGAAGTAAAAATGAATCACTGCAGGCATAGCAATGCTAACGACCACACAGTGTAATAAATTGCTTTTGGTGTGGTGACACTGAACTGAATTGTGAAATTTTTCATCCTGACAGAGGGAGAAATTTGTCAAATTACTGGACCAGCTGCATAACTCACTGAGGATCGACCTCTCTAAATATCGAGTATGTATGAACTTTGCATGTGGTGTGTTAAACTGAAATCATGTTTGTCTCTGTGACTTTCTTCACTTCAAAAGAAGGATCATTTTACAGTTTGCTGTTAAAATGTAGCCCAAGTCCACATTAATAGTACTGTATGTAGATAGACCAAGTTTTAACTGGACATTGTGTCTCTATTTTACACACTGTAGGAGCAATTCTCCTTTTCTGTAAAAATGCAGGTTGCCATTTAGTCTGTTTATTATTTACGTCCTTGACAAAAGTGTCTAAGGTAACTGCCACCTGGTTGATTTGATAGGCTTCAAGGTTGATTCAACTCTGTTTATAGTACACTGTGTGCTTACTATATCTGGCTTGGAGCAGCAATCCTTTTACACTTTGTTGTTGATGCCAAATGTGTGCATGTTGCCCTCCAAATGTGGTTAACAACTGAATTTTCTTCTTTCTTGGACACAGTTCTATGTGTATTTTCTGCATAGGTGTATAAGGCCGGGTAAATGTCATTCTAGATGTGATGGTATGACATTTATTAATGTCACATGTGCCACACTCATGTTCACATAGTATTAACAACATATAGTATATGGCTTGAAGACTTTGTGGTTTTAAGATGTGATAATGAATGAAGATTTGTGAAAAGTGTGAAATTAAAGCAGAAATCACACATAGATACATATAAACACAGACGGATCTCATGTCATACATTGTTGTTCAAATGACTGAATCAAATTTAATGAACAGAATGATAAATTACTATTAAGTGTTTTTGCAGAGTTTCAGCAGACTGTAGCCAGTGGTGTAGCCAGGCACATAAATACCAATAATCACCCTACGGTGTCGAGGGGTCCATCAGCAGCTCAAGAAATAGTGGTCCTCATGGTCCAATAAACAGACTCTGTCGTGAGTGTCTAACACTCTGTCTGCTGTGGTGGTTCATGGATTGAGTGGTAATGGATTTAAGGTATTGGACACCTTATAAACATCAACAACAGGGTTGGTAATGTTGAAAAGCTTGCAAGATTTAATAGTAGCATTTCCTTGGGGTTTGAATATTAAAAAGAATAAAGAATGACATTTGAATGGTATTATATAGGAAGATGGACAGCTCTACTTCCCACATGGCCATGACACAGAGCTGGATTTGAATCAGCAAAATATCTCTTTAACCATGCATACTGTAGCAAAAACCAGGGTGATGCACAGGTGGTAGTAGAGAGAGGGAGGAACAGCTGAACTGCTGCAATGAAGCAAGATGGAGAGCAGGAATAGTAGGGGGTGTGCTAAAAAATGCAATGCAATTCAAGCTCTACTGATTAAAAATCAATTCATAGAATTCCAAAAATCGATTCATATTTTTATTTTATTTTTCGTTTTGTAATGGCGTATATACTATTGTCCTGAAATGAGTTTAGCTAGCCATTCCCATAGATGGTGCGCCTGGGCACGTCAAAAGAAGAACGAGTGTAGCAGAAGTAGTTTAGTCGGCGTAAACAATGGCAAACCTCACAGAAAGAGTTATTCAACTTGCTCCGTCCTCATTGAAGGCGAGAGTTTGGGCACATATTCGGCTTTTATAACCTTGAGGGGTTAGACGGAACTTGATAGGAATCATGCTATACGGGTGTAGTATACGGTTCATCCCCCACTGAGTTGGTCACACTTATAGGCCTTTTTGTTTTACTGTATGATTACTGTATGAGGTTCATTCTCCATGGTCATTTGTTCTGTGATTGTCACTGAATGATGAGCAGCAGGCAACATTTGTTAGCAAGCTCTGCTGTAATCCTGTATAAAGATAATTTTCTGGTTGACCTGTCATATCTAGGGCTGTATGCCTTTGATGTAAACTGTTGAAAGTCACCATTTGATGCCTCACTGGGCTACAGTAAGCTGTGCCATTTGGCACAGTCTTGGACATGTTGTCTTTTTCTTGTTGTCTGCTCAGTGATAGATGCTGATAGAATGCTGTACCTGCTTATTTGTATAAAATATTCAAATGAAAAAAGAAAATTATATTTTGTATAAAATGAAACATAACTTACTAAAATGAAATATACCTAAAAAGCTATATTAATTAAAAAAATATACAAAATTAACAAAATATATAAAGTTTTTTAACCACCTGCACCCCTGCACACCTTATCAAATTACCTACCAATGAATATGCGTTATTTCAAAAGGAACAATCAAAAACATTGCTACCCCTCCCTTACCCCAAAATAAATGAGAAAAGGTGCCAATCATGAATCATCAATATATGGTGTAGATTAAACAACCCCCAAAAAAAGTAAAATAAAGAAACTGAAATGCGTCTCTTAATTGACAGAGATCTGCCTCTAAAGGTGCCTCTGTATTCTACTCAGGCAGATAGAAATCCTGACATAATCTTCTAGAGCAGTCCAAGGAGAGCTAAACCTGTTACACACCACACATCCACAGACACAAACCCACATCTCTCGCACACACTGTCTATGTGATTACAGAGAAAACCCTAATATAAGCAGATCCTTCTGTCTGGGGAAACCAGACTAGGTCAAAACCTAGTATATGGCTGAACCGTGTATAAGATCAGAGAGGCCACTGTGGAGACAACTACTCGTTACTGTAGCCGAAGTAAGTGCAATATAACCTTTGTGATTAAAAAAGCCAATACTTTATCAATACACCTGTTCAACAAGTATAAACATATAGACATATAGAAAGCTTTTCATCCACTGCTGTTATGTTTTACACGAGCATAGCAATCTAGCTTGGCTAATAGCGAATTGTGACAAGCTAAAACAAAAGCTGTCGGTGTGAAGTCTAACTGTTTATCTTAGTTTGCTACGTATACTATTGTCCCTGCCCCTATCCCTGGTGTTCTCCTGGAGTTTCAATTCCCCTGATTTTCACATGATGAAATATCAAAACCTGCCCATCCACTATATTTATATAAATAGCCTTTTGTCACTGGTGTTTGTGATTGTTTTTTTTCTAAATTAACTAGGCCTACTAGTTCCAAACATTCATTTATGTCTGAAGAGAGATCAATATAGACGAACAAGCACACACACACACACACACACACACACACACAGTGGTGTGCCGTGCATCTGCATGTAGCCTACTCTACCCATGCTGCTAAGCCCATGCATTTAAAAACAGGTGGCAGCAGCAAGAACGTCAACATCCACCGTTTATTGAAGAAGTCAATCAGCTGATTGATGGGCAGTAGCAAAGTTAAAGCCTGTTTCGCGGCAATACGGTTTGAAAGGACAATGCCCAATGGGGAAACTCCAACACTGACATCACACGGATTACTTCATCACTCAGCGACAGAGCGACTCAGTGACTTAGCGACACAAGGACAGAATTTTGAGGTCCTAGGGCTTGTCCCTGCGGTCCAGCCAAAGAGAGGGAGAGAGGACAGCGATTAGATATCGTGAAAGAGAGAGGACTTGAGGGAGACATAATGAAGTTGCAAATAGTAAGGGAGGGATAAAAAGGATTTGTAAAAAAGTGCGTTGGATGAAACAAACAGAGAGTGAGTTGGAGGAGATGGAATTTGGACAAAAAACGGAGAGAGTTGGAGGGAAAAAGATGGATTTGGAAAGAGAGGTGAAACAGATGATGGTGGGGAGGGCAACAAAGTAGGAGACAGAGGTTTAAGTGAAGAAGGGATGGCCTCTTTTATTTTCAGATGGCCTGGCTGTCTGGTGATGACACGTTCACTGAGAGCAGTCACAGAATATCACGTTGGTTACACCTGCCAGCACTGCCCTGCTGCTCTCTTGTCAAGCCTGCCACAGACCAGTGGTTCTTTCTCACACACACACACACACACACACACACACACACACACACACACACACACACACACATATGTCTTTCATTCTATCACTTTTTGAAGCCGTCCCACAGAGCTGGCCTGCCACTATTGGACAGTAATAGGATTCAGATCTGGCTACTCCGCCTGTTCACCGTATGGATTTCCCTATAATGACATTCTGAGGTATATTGAGTTTGCTTTTGTAAAACAGGGGACTTAAATCCGCAGAGAGGGAGCCAGGGTGCAGCTGCCACTCTACATTTTGCTACATATGCGTTTCTTCCCTTTAAACTTTATTCTAACAGCCCTGATACAGGGTGACACCTTGTATAGGCAGTCTGTCTTAGCTGGGATTTGCAGGTTTCACTGGGTTGGACATAAAATCTCAGTGTTCAGAACACGCTGTGAGGGATTTGGGCCATTGGCTTAGTTTGGACAGTTTCATATAAAGTGATGTTTGCTCAGTAAGCACCCCTGGGAGTTGTGCGTTATGTTCTTAAAATGAAACTCTGTGTATTATTACTGCTTTGTTGCTTTACGGAGCTGTAGTTCCTGCTGCCACCTCATGTAAAAAAAACATATAATAGTTGTTCCATACTTTACCTGTTGCTCTCTACAGCAGGATTGTGTCATATTCAGTAACATTGAGCTGTTAAGCACCACATGAACAACAAATTACACTTCTGTTATAATATCCACAAGGTTGCTCTATGGTAAGATGTACTTATACATATCACAGTCTGCTAAAGAAGCAAACAACAGGTCTCTGTCATCCCCACATGGCAGACAAATGTACAGTCATTTTCTATTTTCTGGAGGAATACAATATTAGCATAGAACAAAGCTGTATTTGCATAGTTGCCAGTATTTGGGATACTTTTGTTCTTTGCAGAGCAAAACCTACATAATCCAGAGCTAACCCTTCATTATTATATTTCAATTTCATGACAGACAATGTGAAAAGCCAAGTACAAGAGACAAGCTAGTATTACCTTTCACCGAGGGCAGAAGATAATAAACCTCTGTGCTAGTCTGGCAAAGCAGAGCTCTTAATCATCTGTCCATCATCGTATAAAGCCCACCCTGACAATTTGATTGGTCCGAACAGCTCTGTTCGAGCATAGTTGCTCCACAACGGATCAAGTCCAGACCAAACTTCCCGACCTCAAATGTTGTGGGCGGGGCTAAGTTTGGCTGGCATCCAGGCTACCCATTAAGTATAGGATTCATACCTTTTCAACTGAAATAGACACTCAAATCCTCACACAGACATACTACGTTGCCTTTGCTCAGGATGGTCAGAGTGCAGGGTGACCAGTGCAGTGTTCCTGTGGCAGTTTGAGGTCCAGTACTATGGCTGCTTAGGGTCTCTTTTTTTCCACATGATTATCTGCACTCACTCCACATGTTGCCCGGTGTTTGACTAGCAATGGTTTTTTTTAGCCATCCTGCTGCCTTTGTAAAAATATTAAATGTTAAAATACACAGTGTACAATGTACGGTGTATTGGTTTTTGATGATAAGCAGTCACTGCTTTAAGGTTTTGCATTCAGTGTAGGCACAGGCCCAACATAACATGTAATGTGCGCTAGAACAAAGACAAAGAACTGAATGCTCATCAGCATCACTCACTCCTCGTCCCGTCTCATAATGGACTTTCTGTCTTCTTTGGAAGGCAGTGCTGATGTTGTCTCTACTTTGGCTCAGAGATGGATGCTTTGCTTTTTTTCGTATGCGTGCCTGCTTCTGGGCAATACATCTGTTCTGTGTTAAACACCAGCAATTGTAAAGTACAGTAAGACACTGGATTAATAAGTTTTGTATACTCGTCAGAAACAGAGAGACGCTGAATTAAATAAAAAACAATTCACAGTTGTGCTTTGTA
The DNA here is from genome assembly GCF_004354835.1 of Perca flavescens. Taxonomy (NCBI): domain Eukaryota; kingdom Metazoa; phylum Chordata; class Actinopteri; order Perciformes; family Percidae; genus Perca; species Perca flavescens. Next base: position 32,366,932 of record NC_041331.1, read on the forward strand.
AGTAATGCTTTACCAGTTCACAAGTAGTACATGCTGGTGTTAAGCTTTTTAAGCATCCCAAACTTGCTTCCCCTCCTGAAGCTGTGATTATACAGTAATTTGGATAAATCCTATTCAGTTGCTCCTCACTTTACACACATGTAGTCAATAATGAATGCATGTTTGTGCACCCATCAAAACAGGGTGTCAAATATCAAATTAGATTGGTAGCTGACATCATAATATTTTGCATTTGTGAGGAACCCACCTACCTCATTTGCAGCAAACATAATGAGCGCCAATGAGCACTTCACTTTATTTGACTTCAATCATCATAGTTACACAGCTAGATTACCTTTTGATGTCAGAATCCACTATCACAATGTAGCATTTTTAACAAATTAAAAATGCTACACTGTGAAGCATTTTTTCCCCTTTATTTAAATGTATAGAATACGATATGAGATTTTATTATGTCTGCAATTTGAAAAAAAAACTGTTTCATTTAAACACCAAGCAGACTCAATGGGTCAGACTTCCACTATCACTGAAAGGCAGCCTGGCAGTAGTGAAAATTGCAGTTTTTTCTGTGCAATTTCAACTCTTTCATGGGTAATTTTCCTCTCCTTGATAAAAGGTATCTATTGGAAAAGCAAGAAAGCACAGACTAGTTTGACATTGCTTGAGGAATGCAGCGGCCTTAGTTGATTACCTACATAGCGTTTTTTTTTATTACCTTTTAGCAACAAAGGCACATTGCAGACCTAATTGGTTTCACTCTATAAAAAAATTGTTCACATTCAAACACATCGACAACTGTCACTAATCTGCTCAAACTGTGGTTGTAACTGTTCCAGCACAGTGATTTTTAGGTGGTGTACTGATGGCATCACTCAAGGTTGCAGTGGAAGCTACAGAGTCCATGTTTCAAAGGGACTGATGGTTTCACTTTTGTCTGAAGGCTACATGTATGTGAGGTTATTGTTAAAAAAAGTTCAGTGTCAGCAGAGAGAGAAAGGGTAGTGACTGATGGCACTCACAGGCTCCATTCTGTGAATAAGACTGGTAGCAGTAAAACACCTGCAAGAACATTATATTCTTTGATTGTAATAGATTGTAAGAATTGGTATTAAAAAGATTCTGTGGACTGAATGAGACAGGATATTCAAGCTTCTTAAATCACATTTTAAAATTGAACTGAATAAAATCTTTTAGTGAGAAAGAAGTGATTAAATACTACTATACTTTTATAAGAACTTGTTCATGTGAAAAGTCCCAAATGATTTTCTTTTCTTTTTTTCCAGAAGCCAAATATAGATAGATATAGATAGAATAAATATATATATTCACATTTTCTTGTGCAGAATGTGTGTCAAGCTTGTTTTCCTGGAGGCTGTTTATCTTTAAGACCTTAGAAATATAATGTAAGTAGACAACTGACATGTTTGGCTGGATCACCTAGGGCCATAGCCTCGTGACACCGTCCTGATCTCGCGAGCTCCAGTTTTCCACTCGCAGATCAGTCTGGCATTTTGAGACAGAGAAAATTTGGAGCCGTTAGCCAAACGACCGGGCCAATCAGCGTTGGTTTTGAGGCGTGTTAGGTGGTGATAGACAGATGGTTTATCCAATCAGCTAACCAGTATTTTCAGACAGCGGTCCGGGAACCTGAAATGGTGCCTTTTATTCCTAAATTCTCGTTACACAAACGGCAAATCTCCTTTACCGACATGTTGCTTGCTTGCTGAGCTAACGAGCTATGCTTTGCCTGCAGCAGCAGGGGCGGGCTTGTGGTTGTATTTTCATACGCTTCGTGGATCTGATTGGTTGATTTGGCCCGTCTATCACCAACATAGGTGATAGACAGATGGTTCATCCAATCAGCTAACCAGTATTTTCACCCCTTCCCAAAAGTTCTCCAACGGAAAGTTCCCAGATGGATATGCCGAGCAAATGCAAAGCAATCCATCTGGCGGAGTCAGGTTACTAGGGCCAGGCCTATAACCTCAAAAAAAAAAGTTCCACCATTGGTCGGAGTGAGTGTGAAGACATGAGTGTTGAGTGGTGTTTCCCCATTGGCCTTTGCCCTTTCAAGCGGCTGATGTAAATCCGGTGACAGATAAACTGCTCAAAAAACGTAGTAGGCCTACACATAGTGGGAGTTTCCGGGTTGTGTTGGAACAATTATTTTTCAAAACTCCATTGTCTGTTTTGTGTTTCTTGCTTCTTCTTTGAAAACTGCTCATCTGAAGGGTTTTTATTTAATTCATCATCCCAATAAAAATCTCTATGCTGCCCACGTCCAAAAGATGTCAGGCGAGTTTTGCTTCTGCTGATCGGCCTTGATCTGAGATAGACCTCTCCTGTGTTTGTACTGTCAAGCGTACAGGCTGCTGTGAAGATTTGGCTCCATTTCCTGAATCTCCATTGAACATTTATTGACAAAACAGAGGAGGGATAGAGAACAAGCAAAATTTTATTAGATCACTGAGAGAGTAGGAGAACTAGGATAATGTATGGGGCAGTGATGCCTTTCCTGCGGGCTGTCAGGGCTTTATATGCTCCTCGTCACGGTGCTCTGCTCTGCCTGATGACTTCATGGCCCCAAAATAGAGGTTTTCATCAGCAGAGACCTCCCTTGTCCACTAAACGATTAGACAGACAGTCATTTCGGTATGATTGCTGGGCGTTGCTCTGTAATCAATTTCAGTGTTTCGGGCTAAGCAATGTGATGTGGTGGGTGGGGGTGTGCGACTTTAAAAGGCTGCTTTCAACAAGATGTCTCCTCATGTTATTTTTCCTCTCTCTCCTTCTTACTCCAGGATAATTTCCCTGCAGGAAACCCAGAGCGTCTCCAAGATCTGAAGTCCACTGTTGATCTGCTGACCAGCATCACCTTCTTTAGAATGAAGGTAGCTTGTGTGTGTGTGTGTGTGTGTGTGTGTGTGTGTGTGTGTGTGTGTGTGTGTGTGTGTGTGTGTGTGTCGTATGGGCGGGAAGTACAATTTTATGGGTGATGGAGGAACAAATTCAAAACAAATTCAAAGAAACCTAAACATTGTAATAAATGATGACGGAGCGCAACGCTAACTAACCTTTGTAGAGGTTATTTTCAAGCTGTGCCCTTTACTGAATGACTAGTAATACTATACTGCACATTCAATATAAACATAAAGCCACATTTGTGTTTAGGTAAAATCGATCAAACTCATAATTCACGGAAACGTGTCCCTCTCAACACCACTGATTACTCAAATCCAAGTTATTTTTTGTCGCACAATTTCTTGAACGATACAATGGGGTCATGTTTGTGTTATGTGTGTTGAACACAGCATACCACATTTAGCCTACCGTACATGTTTAAAATGCTTCCAGCTCTATCGTGTTCCCCCTCAACTCTCCCCCAACACTATGTCTTGACGTCTTCCGCTGTATTCCGCTCGGCTCCATTCAGCTCTCTTTCGGCGGGAGTGGGAGTGTAGCGCTGGTGCACTGAGGCATAGCTAAGATGGCAGCTATGAGCAAAGGAATGAAATCTGTCACTTTAGCTTACCAATGCTTTCAATCTGTGCAATGCCCATGCTGCGCTTTACTGTGTATACGCACAGCTGCTCACACACAGGAGCTACAGTTTTACTTTACGATATACTGCACACACACCTAAATGCCAGTCTGGCCACATGCCAATTATAATATACATAATGGATGCAAATAGGTTGCCCTTTTTTCACAAGGAAGTTATATATTGGGATTAATATTTCATGTACAATGTAATATGATATTATTATGTTATCACTCCACTGATGGATGGTACACTATACATTGAAATTGATTTAAGACACAGTAACGGCCATTGATTTGGGTTGTTAACATGATATATAGTTATTGTACAATTGTATATAGTATAAACTTCTGTGAGACCGAGGAGAGCACCTAACATTTTAATCATGCATGTGTATTTGTGTGTATGTTTGCAGGTACAAGAGCTCCAGAGTCCACCGAGAGCCAGTATGGTGGTGAAGGACTGCGTGAAGGCGTGTCTTGACTCCACATACAAATACATTTTTGATAACTGTCATGAACTGTACAACCAACTCCTTGACCAGGTAAACAGCTTCCAGATATGACTATCACTACTAATCAACCTGTTCAGGTCATTAACGCCAGGCCTCTACTTTTGCACTGGTACCAACATAGCTGTACTAGGTACAGGGACAGAGTAAATAACCAGTGTTGGGGAAGTTCAGAGCGCCGTCCAGCAAAAAGCCACGAAGCTTAAAACGCTCTCAAAAGTTAGCTTTGGCTCACGTGTGGAGCTTGTGAGCGCGCAGCTGAGAAAGCAGTGTCGCTGTCAAATCTGTCCCTGGAAAAAGTAACGTTGCGCCGAATTGAAAAAGGAACTACGTTTCGTTACCAAATTTTCAGTAGTAGTGCGTTACACTACTTTTTACCCGAAAAAAGTAAATAACTGCAGAATCTTGCGAACTCTGTATTCCTTACATTACATCTTGCAGATGTATTGACGCACACACTAAACAATGTGTCACTTCAACACTTATTAAGTTCTCACTTGGATTTAGTTTTCATATATCTTGAAACCCTAAAGGCTAGTCAAATCATACACAAAGACAATTTAGCTAAAATGTAGGTTGAGCAAGAATAGTTACTGTACTATAGTTGTGCGTTTAATTGTGTCAAAAAGATGAAGAAGAGATTAAGGTGCCAGGTCATAAGGTGTGGATAGTGTTAGAGTCTAATCAAAATAAGGCGCAGGCATGCTTCTCGCACCAGACCTGGCCCGTGCCTCTCATCTTCGGAATATAGCCTTTCTTTGCTGCGCCGACTGCATGTTGCAACTTGATGATAATTGGCTCATTGGTCAGTCAAACCCTTCACCCAATCACTTCTTCCTCCGCCTTCCTCCTAAACACGAAACTAATCAGATAGTCATTGTAAACTTTCTTTTAAAGAAGAAGAGCAGGGAGGTAAACTCTGCTCTGAGGGTTTTACTTTTTACATCTGATTTCTTGTCTTAAAGATTGGGGTATTTTGTTAGTTGGTTGAAATCCTGTCCCAGTGCTTATCAATCATCTTGAGACACGTTATACTAGGGCTGGGTACCAAATTCAATACTTTTTAGGCACCAACCAAATTGCCTCTAAAGTATCTTGTATTGAAAAATGCCTCGTCGTTCAATACCCAATTTCAAAGTCCCGTATCTGCATCGGTATTGGAAATGTTTGAGCCCTACGTTTTACCTTAAACAACATTGCCTCATCTGTGGCTGAAGCAATCTTTGTACATCTTGCAGCAAATGTTGAAAAGCTGAATGTTAATGCTAACTGTAATTGTAATAACGGCGTTGCATTTGTTCACCCTGTTTTTGTTATGGGATTTGTTTGCCAGCTGTTCAGCTTTAGTGTTCTTTTGTTTCTTTCATTATGGTTGTTGTTGTTATGGCTTCCCTTGGATTAAAAAGCCATATAAGCCAACCCGGCCCATCCAGAGCAAACAAACAAGATATTATAAAATATTATTATATATATATGAAAAATACTATTTCTAATAAAGGGTTTTGTATTCTTATGGATAGTACACACAGGACACTGGCGTATGTGTTTATTGTTATTTTAAAGGTTCTTTGCGTATAGTTTCTGCATTTCTTAATAATTTCATGAGTAAACACAGTGTGAGCAAGATCTGCTAAACTTAAATGAAAGCAGCTGACAGCATACCTGCTCTGCTGATTTATGTAATCACATTTAATCTACAAACTAGCTTCTCAACATATGGTAATTAGCCAGGCAGATAGGCAACACTAACTAGATAACTGACACTTAATGGAGTCTTTATGATTGTACTACCTTCATCAACGGAAACAATGAACTGTTTAAGCTTGGTGATGTAGCTTACTTAAATTCATGTAAGTAAAGTATAAATTCAGTCCAGCCTGGCTGGAAATTAATAGGCTATATGTCATGACTCACATTTACCAGACAATACAGTACACCATGTATATTGCAAACTTTGCAGTACTTCAATCTTCTGAGAAAGAGAGTCTGTGGTGAAGAGCCACATAAAGGCAGCCAAGTATCAGGCAGCAGTTACCTGATTCAAATCACCATCTCATCTGTTTAAGGCTCTTTTGGCTCTCAAATGTCCAGATGGATAATGTAAGAGCACAAACAATAAGTTTCAACATAGTTTCACAATATAAGTAAACTGGCATAAAAGTGTACTGCCATAATTCCTCCACATGTAGGAATTTATCACTAGCATGCCACAAGCAACTGGAGACATGTTCTCATATGAAGAACTCACAGACACACTTAATTACAATTCCAAGAAACACAGTATCAGTTAGGGTTTGCTTCTCCGAACACATGAAGATTTCCATGGGCTAGTTTACTTGCTTGAGGAAATAATCAGGCAACAGGCAGTTCCGCCTGATTATTTTACGGTTTACTTCCCAAGGAGAATGGCCTCCACACCTCAGAAGATAATGTCTTTTAGGATAATGGGTGCAATCCACTCAAAAGTTGAATAATAAGCTACCTTTGTTTAAACAGCCTGAGGGGTGGTAAGCAATTACCAAACCGGAGGGATAGACACTTTTGCTAATTACATCGTCCACCACAGTTTCACAATTGACAGCCTCTCCATCAATGCCTCCTCCACGGCAAAAGAAAAGGACATCAGCTTCAACCCGGAGCAAATCTCATTGTGACTATAACTTATTATGTTCACATACACTAGGTAGCCTTTGACTCAGCGGATAGAACACATTTCAGACCCCAATTCTCCAGTTGGTAACAGTGACTGAGTGTGGCGACACAAGAGACACGGTGGCCAGGCAGGCAGTGAAATATCCCAGCCACAACGAGGCTTTTTGCATAACATAACAACAAAGCTCTCAGCTTTTGCCTTGGCGTAAAATTACTGGGGGGAGGAGTGGCAGGGGGAATCTAGCTTAACAGTTTCTTAAATCCTGGCAGGAAAAGGAGGATTTTGAAAAAGCAAGACGTAGGGGAAAGAGGGCAGATGAATCGTGGAAAAGGAAAAAAACTACCATCATTTTTCGACAATGATGGTACACAGACCAGAAATGCCTGGTAACATGCACATGCATCTATGAACAATGAACATATGCACACATGCTCATGCGTTATGCATATACTAATGCATAAGTAGACAGATGAAGAGAAGCAGTCTGATTTTGAAGAGGGAGGTCGGTTATTGTTGACAGGCGTGCAAAAGCAATCCCTAGGAAGGTTTGTGAGGAGCTAGGAGACTACTACACTTGTTACTGAGCAAGCAATTCAAATTGATTTGAAAAGAATCTCTATCATCGACATTATCACATATTTGCCAGCAATACTCAAATGGTTGATTTAACTTTGTAACTTTGTTTGACTAAAACATTGTTTGTTTTCAGAACGTGTGCCTTAGAGTGCATTCTTTCCTACGTAAAATCTCTGGGCCTTAAAATGCATTGCAACAGCTTCAGTTCTACCCACAGCTCTTTCTCTTGGGAATTTGATCACATTCTTCAGGAACATCCTTCAACCAGAGACTGTAATTTATGTCACATTGTGAGAATTGATGAGGAGCCAGTGGTATGCTAATGCTGATTTTTTCCCACACAGGGACTGAAAGTGCTAAACAATAAACATGAACCACTAGCTACCCTCTAGAGGAGCGATACACCGCTATGAATATGTCTGCTAGTGCCCCCACCACCACAATTGAGCACGCAAAGTAGTGAAACTACACTGTGCTCTTCATTCAGTACAGTATTCACCTCCTAGTACAACTGAGAGTGAAGCCCATGGGTTTGATGTTAACTGTAAAAAGACAGAAAGCCACTTAATCACCTTTAACAATGTGTTTGTACCTACTTGAGGTGAATACAGATGAGCACAGGGAGTCTACACTATGTTTTAGCAAGATGCATACTGCATCCAATTTAGTGGGATGACACAACAACCTTCAGTGTCCTTCATACATGCATACAGCTATGCATGCGCACATGCACAACGATACACCCACTGACAGGTTTTGCATAGCTGAGTTACCTCCTGCAGAGATATTTGTTTCATCATATCACGCCTCCTATTTAACAGAATTTTACCTTGTTGCATGTAGCAGCATTTCTCCCCCGATGGCCCAGGCCTCTTATACCAGGCCAGACCTTCCTCTTTGAAGCAAGCATCCCTATTCTAATTTCATTAACTATGAGTAAGGGGCCAGTAACTACTTGTTAACCTCTCAATATTTTCAATTTCATGATTAATGGGCCAAGCAAGTCTGTCTCTGATGCTGCTTGCCTTAATTTATGATCCCACTAACCAATGTTGTTTCACATCTCAGCCGTTCTTCACCAGTTCTAGTAGTGCATACTGTCGATGATTAACTCTACTGGGTCCATGTGAACCCAGGATTACATGCATCCAGCTTAAATTGCAAGTCCCAACAGTCTTTCGGTCAAGATTCCCATACATAAACCTCCCTGTCGCCTCCACAAAGGCATTTTTCATGTCTTGCTACACAGCAAACGTAACTGAATATGGAAATTAGAAATGCATGAGCCTTTGATCGATATGATGCCTGGGATGGAACCTCCCATGGAATGAGTAGTAATCACTTTTTCATGACCATGGCACACGCAGCGAAAGACTTAACATTTGCAGCCCCAAACCTAAATGATTAAAGTAGTGAACCCTGGGTTGACACAGAATCAGCTGTAAGCCGTATCTGTGTTTCTTGTTGCCGTGAGATTAAATTCTGTAGCTCCTCCAGCTGCAACGTCTGCCTTGCACCACCAGACATTTAAAACAAGAATCAACGTCATCAGACACAAGTTGATTATTGTATGAACTGATTAGGTTTTAAAGATTGCATCAATGATGAATTGCCTCATGTTGCATTTCCATTTCCCCAGCTCTCACTACAACACCTACTCTATGTGCTGCACCAAGTTAATAGGCTTATGGTTGTTGAATTATTCAACCTAAATTATTAAACTGATTGGAACATCTTTTATTTTAACACTTCTTTTTCAGCAACATACATCAAGCATACCTTTTGCTTTAGTCAGAGATACATCCACAAATGAGATAATGTGTATTGCATCCTCTTTGGAGGGTATGCATCCATAGTCCACAGTGATAGTTAATATTTATTATTGTCAGAGTGCATACGCATGTGTGTGTGTGTTGCATGTTGTCGTGTCTGATACAGAGCTGTCAGTACGGCTGAGTTTGTTTCAGTATGTGCACTCAGCTCTGTGTTTTCTGTGTGCGTGGCCTTGCTAGTTTTCTGTGGAATCTGAACAAGGCATAGTGGAGGACAGTGACATGCTGGCTGGAGATCATTATGGTTACACCCAGTGTGGGGTGAGCAGATGCTAGAGTCAGTGAGAGGTTTCATATTTATCACCTTTCACCACGGGACAGCCACCGAGATTTCTGCAATACAGTTACGCACACCCCCATCTACATAAACACAATACTGGAGGGTGAATAGCTACGTTTTTAAAACTTTATATTTGCAATCCTTAAGATTTCAGTCCTTGTTGATTTGGCAAAACCTGTTATATTTGCTGTATCTGTTTCCGGTGCAGCCAAACAAAATCCTGTTGTTGTAATACGGAGGTCAGTCAATAATCTGCCTTTTTATCCATCATGCAACCACAATCCGCATGCTCTGGTTTCAAAACATCTGGCCGCATCTGATAGGGTTTTTGCTTTTAGATGTTTTATTACAGAAAGTGTTAAAAATCAATGACCAAAATAGTCATACTGTTATTGTGTTACCATAGACTGTATATTAACAGTCTATGTGTGTTACTTATGGATGGAATTATAGTGAAAATAAATGATTCCCCTTTCTTGCTGGGGGCCCCCTGGCACCTCGTCAGGGACCTAGGACCCCACTTAAGGAACCACTGCATTAGCAGAACAATAAAGATTAAGGCTGATATCGTTGAAATAAAATTCCAGTAACGCTGAATTACATACATGCATCATTTCTTTTCTGTGTATCTCTATTGTGTGTGTGAGACGGTAATGTGAATCCAATGCGGAATGATGAACTCTGCACTACAATGATAAACACTATATTTGGTAATCACAGAATTTGTAAATGTACATTATTGCAAATCTTGACCATGAATAAAATCAAAAGCTGGCTTTGATTTAATGACAATCTTATGGATTGTAACATTTAGAATCTGGTTGTAAGTCTGGTATCCATGCCTCATTTTAAAAAATGTCAGTTATTTTTCAGTTGTTTTATTGTTCTTACAATGTGAAATCTACCATAATACTTCCTGACCTTTGGTTCTTATTCAAGTATGTTATCAATTGCGTAAAAAATGTCATGGCAATATAATATTTCTGTATGCGTTCAGTCTTTGTTTGGCTTTCTCTTTGTGATCCTAGGCAAGTTCTTATTTTTTGCCATATCCCAAAACTCTAATTTCCATATTATATATTCTGGTTCACCTTCAACACATTCAAACTGTCTTCAGACTCTTAACCATCCTAATTGTATTCTCTGTAGAGCCGAAAGCAGGACATTCCCCGGGAGGAGCAGGGTCCGTCAATAAAGAACCTGGACTTCTGGCCAAAACTCATCACTCTCATGGTGTCTGTAATCGACGAGGACCGGACGGCTTACACCCCAGTCATTAACCAGTATGTACTTCTTTATTATGCGACACACGCTTTTTACCAAGCCAGCTTATCAAATGCATGTTCAACGTGTACTTAATTAGTTGCTATGCCAGCTTCTGTGGTAAGCAGTTAGGCACTCTCTCATTACCCATGCACTGTTGAACATTGTGTCAACAACATACCATTTGCATGTAACCATGTATGCTCAATTTAAATTTAAAGATATAAATGACCACACTGAAAACACACTTAACATGCTGAGAGAGGCTACCTTTTAAGTGCTTGCTCTAAAGCTTCATGCTGTAGGATTTACTCAGCCATTCGTGACCCAATGGACATAGATGTGGTTGACTTGAAAGGAGGTTTAAGGAAGTGTTTGATATGGAAATATAAAATAAATAAATTTTAGTAATAAAGTTTGGGTCTTTAATGAGGCTCATGCTAATTATACTTATTTGTTCAATATTTATATAATTCTTTGCTGTATTTCTGGCTTCATTATTCATTACACAGGATTAAACAGACAAGGAAGAGAAATCCCTCTTTACGTACCATATTAAGTATTTTTAGGATTTGTTTTAAAGAGAGTGTGAGAGAAAACAAAAAGCCTTTTTGCTCCTGTATATTAAAAAAAAAAGGATTTTCTGATGTGAAGACATGAATGAGCACAGTGTTGCGCAAGAGGGCTGCGAGGAAGCCAGGGAAGTCAGCAGTAAAAAATGCTTTGTTTGTATGGTGAGCCACAGTATGGATGGATAAAAGGGGAATGCAGTGTTGCTGAATTATATAACAGATGAGAGATTTGTTTGGAGAAAAAAGATATGGTTGTGGTGATGGTGTTGAGGGGACTTGAGGGGGTTTGTGTTGGCGTCCTTCCGATGATTTGGTTCATAAAATCCAACAAATGAAACAACCTGATGAAAATAGAGCCTGACGAGAAATAAGATGAAGCATATTTTTCTCGCTCATACATATCCGCTCGCCTCCCCCTTTTTCTTTTTCTCCTTCCTCTTGCTGATTTATGATGCTTATTACGACTCTGTTTATGCCCTGAGCTTTCTCACCCATACTGTCTAATGGTAGATTTGCAATATTTATGCCCATTTCCCTCACATTCCCCTGGTCAAGTTCCAGTGACAGCAACTCTCATGCGTTTTTCCAACAAATCCAGGAGTTGACTTGTTGTCTTTAAATAATGGGAGCTGCTGCCAGAGGGAAAAAATTTAAAAATGTTACGGTTGCTCTGTGCTGAGAATATTTACAGGTACTTGGGAATCTAGCCTAGAAATTGTTGATCCACTAGACTGATATACAGAATTTATTTCATGATTTGAAATATAAAACAGAATGCTGCAGTTGTTTTTTTTAAAAGTGTAAAGGATAAGAAGCTTTAGAGATTATTTTTTAGACATACTCATCGTGCAGAGTGTTAACCACAAAGCATTTATTTCACCACATAGAAGTTGACTGTAAACCATCTACAGGCATGCACAGTAGCTGCAGATGAAGATTTTTATTGTCTGCCTCACCCACAGTGCACCATGTGTGTGCATGATGAGACAAGAAGAACAGAAGTTGAGAGAACAATTCTGAGAGTAATAGAGATGAAAGAGGGAGCAATTGTTTCTGGGATTCTTGTTTAGTTTTTTTTCTCCAGTAGCAACTGGGAGCACAAAGCAGCCTTCTAATCTCAGTGCTTGTATAAAAGGATGTGCCAAAGGTTGGGGAGGAGGAAAGTCTGAGTGTGTAAGTGTGCAGGCCAGCTTGGGCATTGGTTTCCCGTCTGAGCAGATAACTGTTTCAATAGAAATCGTCAGACAAATGTTTTGTTGGAAACAGGGCGGTCTCCGGCAAAAGTAAAACATTTCCAGATAAATTGACCTATCAATTCTCAGGCCACGGCCTTGTCATCTATCAATGTCCTCCCATCACTGTCTGAAGATACGGATAATTAAACCATTGACACCTCACATTAAAGCTTTGACTGAAAATCTATAGGCATTCAAAATAGCAGATTACTTACCAAATAGGTTGCCACCCCCTCTTTCTCTCTCTTCCTTTGCGTAGTCATTTCCTCTTGCAATTTCTCTCATCTGTAAGCCCCAGGCATGCATCTCTCTATCCTGACCCAATTCAACCAGGTTTGGAAATGACAGGGGGTTATTAGTTGAGATTCACCAACCATGTCTTCTTTCACATCTGTTAAGTCGTTTGTTAGAGACTCAGACTGGGCCAAGCCATCAGGCCACCCAGTCGAGCGTGTTATTATACGGAAATGAGTCTGATTGAAATCCGTTTCAATTCCATCAGGTTTCCACAAGAGCTGAATGCTGGCAAGATCAGCGCTGAGATCATGTGGAGCCTCTTTGCCCTGGATATGAAGTATGCAATGGAAGGTGAGTAATGCTGCTGATCAGACAATTATCTCTTGCTTGAGGCCATGTGTGTGTTTGTCTGTAAGTGAGTGAATGGGAGCTGAAGAGAAATGGTATAAATAGATTGAGGGTTGGTAAAGAATAATAGGTTACACTTTAAACCACTTCCACAAGGTACACAACAGCCTGAGTAGTCACGACTGATAGCTACTTGTTAGCTATTCACTAATTAGGAGTTCATTCTATTTTGTCCCTTCTCCCTGTGAACCTATTCAGGACGAAGCTTTAAGTGTTACTGTGCTCTTTTTTTATCTTAGTGCTGTTTATTGGCGTGTGTCACGTTGTTGTTTATCGGCTGTGTCTGGCTGTGGTCGACTCTACTGCCAATCTAGATTACACATCCCTGATTTCACTCTATCATTCACTGATCATAATTGAGAAACTGGAACTTCTTTTAATCAAGATAAACAATTAATCAATTGTATTACCGAAAACAGATGAGATGCTTAGGCGTGTGTGTGTGTGTGTGTGTGTGTTAGGGCTGTACAATATATATATATATTTTTTAGCGTTCTCGCAATATCATCTGGCGCAATATACATATTGCGACTAACACTCGGTATCAGAAATGTCAATATCAGCAGAATACTGCACTTTAAAGTCTTTTTTTTTTGTGAAAGTTGGAAATTATTTCCTTGTATTTGTTTTAAATTCAACATGCAATTTGTTGTATTTTAGCAGAATACTGAAAGCAGCAGAAATGCAGAACTGAGAACAATTTAATATCTGTTTATTTATCGCAAGTGATGTTGTCACAATGTTATCGCTATTATGATATCGCAAATATTTTATCGCATATCGCACATTTTCCTCATATCGTGCAGCCCTAGTGTGTGTGTGTGTGTGTGTGTCAAACTGTTCTAATCCCCCAAATATACCATAATTATGGATACACAGCAGCCAGTGCAGTTAGCATATAATAGGAATTTCCAATAGTGTTTAGAATAAAGGCACTAAAAGGGAATTTTGCACCATAAGAAAGGAGTGATTTACAATCTGGGATTTACAATCTGATTTACAGGTATTTTTTCATAAATATCTTTCCCAGTCAAAGTTGAACCTATGGACCAATGTTGAACTAGACATGACAGAGGGGATGGTATTTGCTACTTTAATGTGTGTTAGAGAAAAGGCAGAGGAGCTTATTGGTGATTTATTCTCATCTTTTCAACACACACCTACAGTACCGCTTTCCCCATGCTAAGCCATCTTGCGTTGCTATGGTAACCAGGTGCCACAGCAAATTGTAGTGTATTGATATACCCACACAGGACACGCATAGATTCTGTACATTGTACTGCAATATGATTTTGTATACGAGGTGGTTTTAAATGTGATCTGCTTTTTGGATACAGAGATGTGAATGGACTTCATGCATCTAAATGTTCCCGTGCATCAGATTTTAATGACATTAATGTGTGTGCAGAGATGAATGTGTATTTCTGAGGTAATGAGCTTATAAAGCAGCAGTTATAAAGCAGCAAGAAGATGACTGGATTATGGGAACTGGGTTTTACATTAAATCACTAATCCTAACCTTTTTTCAATTTTTTTTTACATCTATCATTTTTAACATTCACCATATCCTTGTAAAATGAACTGTGATACCTTCGTGTTTACTGAAAACAGTACCCTCTATCTCACATTAGTGGTAATGGTAAAGTATTCTCAGACTTCTTTTGTCTTCTGTTAGAAATAGTTGTTACTTGTTACCTCAGCTCCTTCCTTTGCCCTAAAGAGAAAAAGCATTTTGAAAATGATTCCTCCATCAACCTTGTTTCATCACCAGGCAATGCAATACTCTCTGAAACTGTGTCTTCGTTTTTACTGGAAGGGATAGTGACCTCTGTATGTTTTGTGTTGCAACACAAACCAGAATATTTTGCGCAAAATACAACCTACTGACATTGTAAAAAAGAGTACAATCTCTGTTGAGAAAGTTAAAACTGTAGTATAATAATCTCCCCTTTACAGACATGCCCACTTTATGCTAAACCGTGCTTTTTTTTTTTTTTTCTCATGCGCTACAAATGTATTATTTTTGCCTGTTCTAAAAATGGTAGCCATTTCATGAAAGTGAGATCATGTTTAAAAACTTGACCTCACTGTATAAAATGACCTGTTGGGACCTCTAGAATAATCACAGCCACATGAAACTTTAAAACTAGGGCTGCTATGCTAAATTTTCTTTAATGACCGATAGCCAATCCTCGTTAACCAATCATTAACTGACAAGCAGTCAACACACCAGGTTCATCCGCCCGGTAGAGATAAGACCTTCTGCATTCTGTGTCTGCGGACATATACTGGTCGCGCAGCCACGATGTTGCATGCATAGTCATAGACACATACAGCCACTTTTCCCCAGAATGGAACTGTGGGACTAGTACAAATCTGCAGGTGTCTACGTACGCGGGAGGCAGAGAAGGCTGTCCCAGCCTGTCTTCACCGCATTAATTAGTTTAGCTGCGAGGTTGTCAGCTGTGTGTCAGCCGGGCAGACTTTGTGATAGGACGGCCGATAAAACTCCCCAATCCTTATTGATAAAGTGGCATGTGTCACGTAGCTATTTGCTATGTGCACCGTCCAGAAGTTGGTCATGAGAGACTCGAACTTAGCAAAAAAAGAACATAAAATGCAACCCCAATAAGCCGCTCCAACAAAAGGCATGTGTGGTTGTGTGTCATCACCATGAGTGTTGTATTAAATAAATAGATTGTATAGCCCATTTTTCTCTTACAATGCAACAAACTTTTTCTGTTTAACTGATAGTATTAATCACTATTATTGTTGGTTAATTATTAACATCCCTATTTACAACAACAAAGTAGATATCAGGGCATTCAGAGGATGTTTGGCTTTAGGTACATTGATAATAAGGGTTTTTTGAGCACTTTTCCAGAACAGAAGTGCCCGCCATCCAATTGCCGAAAAATGCAATTCCGGCAGAAATCTCCAACTAACAAAAGGCTTTAATGCCAAATCACAGCATGGCATTTTTCTATCATGTTCCTAAAGGTCTTGGTGTCTTACAGTAATTTGTTTTTTTATAGAGATCTTTGACAATTTCTATCAATTCTCTTGTCAAAATTGGTACCAAATCTGTATAGCAAATGGTATCAACCCAAAACTAGCTTATTGCTTAAAACATATGAGGCATATTTGAGCATTGAAAAGAGGCATCATATACTTCCATCTTAATGGTCTAAGCCCTCATACACTCGGTGCCTAACCAGCACAGTTTCATTATAGTTCAATAACTATTTAGGTCACTAGTCTTTTCACTTTTATGAAGGATAATATACACAGTTAAGTAGATCAATAAAGAAATAGAGAGAGACACACAGGGCAATTGTGGCTCTCTGTATATGTATGTGTGCGTCAGGGCATCTGGGCATGTGACCACCTAGGGTGTTACTGACCGCTGTCACAGCAGGTTTGGGCAGTTTGTGTGTGTGTGTGTGTGTGTGTGTGTGTGTGTGTGTGTGTGTGTGTGTGTGTGTGTGTGTCCGTGTTACAAAAGTAGACAAGAATCATGGATGCACTCAGTCACATATAGCCTCTTTCTCGCTCCTTGAGCCTGAATCCTCTTTCCCTGCTTTGCCTCCTCTGCCTCATCTTGTCATTACATCACTGCCCGCCCACAGTGACACGTGCCAGGAGGAGGACATGACTGTCATGTTCCTTAAAGGAGCACTTTGTATGAATTATTGCTCATTTCTTGTTGGTCCTACTGACTGTCACAGTTGTAGTTTGGTTTGGTGGAGACAGGCTAGTAATTAAATGAAGGACATTTTGACAGCTCATAAACCGCATAGTGTGCTGCAAACATGCACATTGTAAACCACATAATGTGTTTTACTGTATAGATTGTAAAACCACATAAAAAAACAGATGGTCTGTGTATTGCTCACACTTAATATCGCAAGAATGTGAGTATAGCTTTTGTTAGAGAATATAATGATGATGTGCATCTTTAAAATTCTTGGATGAATGAGCCATTTACATTAATAACTGACATCTGCCAACTTCTGACAAAGCTACACTGTAGCCTAGTTTATTAGCTTCAAACCAGTTGATGGACTTACATTTGCATTTCTTCAAGTTTTAAACGTTGGCTCAAAATTCGCTTGACATTTGTACAGAAAAACAGCTGTTGAAAGGCAGAGTAATGCAGGCAGTGTAAGCAGACTAAGCCAAATAAAGGCTTAATGACTTTTAACAGAAAAGTAAATTGTTCTTTGTATTGTTCTGGTCATCTGTCACATACATGTGTGTCTGTGTTAGATCGAAAAAAAAAAAAAAAAAAAGATGTGTGGCTACAGAAAAGAACAATATTTGGTTATACGTCAAAGAAATCTGTGAAACCACACAGGTTTTAATCATTCTAAATTCACTGCTTTCTGCAAAGATCAGTCGCAAAACAATATTTCGGCTGCACATTCACGGAGGAACGCCAGCAGTTGATTGCGAGGTCATCTTTGATTACATTTTTTGTGTCCATTGTTAAATAAAAGTGATCGGGCAGTATTTTTATTCTTCTGCGAGTAAGAAATGTACTCCGTTTTTTGAACTGTGTGTGCGTGTTGAGATGATCAGTAGAAAAGCTGCAGAAAAGTGCACTTTTGATTGATTGAAAACTTTATTGAACAACACAATAAAGCCCAAAGGCTTGTTTCCATTGTGGTCCTTAAGATGAAAGGGGTACTAGGCAATAGAGGATGGATACCCGAACCTAGCCTGTCGGGACCCGACGGTACCCGCCGGGCCGGGTTCGGACAGATATTTAGAAATGATGTTCGGGTTTGGGTTGGGCTCGGTCACATCAGCACGATAAGGCATTGAACATTTAAAATTTAAAATAGCTTATTATGTAGGTGCGCGCCTGTGTTAATATGCGCTTATTGCCCCGTGTACGCTGATGCGTGCTCATCTGTTGACATTTCCGAATGCCTTCCTACAGTTGCTTAATAAAAGCGGGCTTT
The DNA here is from genome assembly GCF_004354835.1 of Perca flavescens. Taxonomy (NCBI): domain Eukaryota; kingdom Metazoa; phylum Chordata; class Actinopteri; order Perciformes; family Percidae; genus Perca; species Perca flavescens. The sequence continues at coordinate 32,385,007 of NC_041331.1, forward strand.
CCACACAAACAAACGTATGTGCTATTACTATGAGAAAAAAATGAGATTTTAACTGTGTCGGGCTCGGACATAAATATCTTAATACCAACATTGCATGCTGTTCACATTTGCATGCTGCAGTGTGCATGTGCATATTCCTTCACTCGTGCATTGTACTCTTTGTGCTTTTACACAATGAATGGTGATAATGAGGGGGGAGTAGTAGGTATAGGTCCAGGTTGCTGCCTGTGTTTCTCATTCAGACAAATGGAAGTAACTCATAGTGACCTGATTACATAAGAAGTGACACATAACTGGTAGGGCGGCTGACAGAGACACCCTGAAGGAGGCGGGCCAGAATGTCCTGCTTTGTTGGTCTGGGTTTCTCCATTTGTGTGTATGTGCGTGCAGGCGTGTTTGTCTGTGCATTTGTGGAGTAGTGCAAGTGTTCAGTTGTGCAAAAAAATGAATGAGAATAAAAAGAGGAATCTGTGCGTGTAGGTGCCTGTCTGTGTGCACACATGTGCATGTGCATTACTTAATGAGGTCTTTGATGCATCCTCTGCTTTCTGCTCAGAGGCCTTTGGTGCCAGTGCTGGTGCAGAAATGGATGCTGCTAATTTTAGCATCTCTGTGTGAATCTCTGAATGTGTGTGTGTGTGTGTGTGTGTGTGTGCGTGTGTGTGTGTGTGTTAGAGAGAGAGAGAGAGAGAGAGAGAGAAAAGGAGAGTGACAGAGAGAGGTAGGATGCAAGACAAAAAGAGAGTGGATAAAATAAGACACACAGGAAAAGGAGGATGTGAGAGAGTGAATGACTATGGCTGAGATCACTCTTTCATTCATTATCTCCATGATAAACACTTAAAAAGGTACTAAATCAGGTAGTGTGGAGCCAGCTCACCAAACCTCCAGATAAGATGAACAGAGGGTATCACTACTAATAAAAGGGGAGGAGATCCCCTGTGTCACCTCAATCCAAATTGTGCCTTAATAATTGATCAATATGAATAACTTCACTTTATTTTGGCATCAAACAATGATTCATTATCAAGAGGAGATGTACTATGTCTAGACTTCAGAATACTTCTGTGATGAAGTTCTACAGTACATGCTGTATATCCACTGTGTATAGCTGTTTAATGGCCGTGGTCTCTGGAGCATGTCATTAAAGATCCAATGCTCCAGCAGCCCATTAACTCAAATTCAGCCTGTTGGAACAGCTTCAATCCATAGAATAATTTAACAGAATTTCAATTAATGTACCTCTGCAAGGGGAGTTTTGTTTCCAAAGAAAGACGTGGTGTACGACGCTCGGGCGTGGCTAAAGGCTTTATCTTGTCCTTCGGTGTGATTTGAATAAGTTATTGTGTTTTCCAACTGTTAGTTTGTACTATATAGCATATAGCACAGCACATTCAATTCAGATCTCTCTGCTGCCTCAGCTAAAAGCGTATGGCTTTTTCTATATTGATAGGTTTAAAACAAAAGATTTCTCAAATGTTACATTTTGCAGTGGACATTTGTTTTAAAGATCTACACTGCAATGGTGATTCACTATACTGAAGCTGAGTGGATATTAGTAAATCATAAGTTTGGCCGTGTATTAAAGCATTATGTCATTGTGTTTGAGTTAGTGTCTGTGTGGGCTCTGGTGGCATAGCAGAGCTGTGTCAGTACGCCCCTGTAATACAGCTTAGGAGGCCCTTTGACAGAACTGGGTCAGAAGCCAAGATGAAGGAATTATGTTACATAGATAACTACTGTATACTGGCCTCGGCTGATACTCTGGTCCTCCAGCTTTTTGTCTCGATCAAACCTGTCGAACCACACACTCCTATAGATCTATTCACTGAATGGTAACTAGAGTATAGACATGCCGTGGTGAACCGCTGCAGCTGATCATAATATCCACAGCATTTACATCAATAAGGCTGAGAGTGAGTGAGTCTCCTGTGAGTTTGTCTGTCCCTGTGGGCTGAGTCAGACAAGATGACATCCTCACCAGGGACCTTGAGCCTACTCCTCCCTCAGGACCGCCCACACCAGCAGGACACAAAGGCACAAACACACATACAACTATATATGCATGCACAGATGCGCACACACATGCATAATGTAGCACACACAAATATGAAGGCCATATTTTAACGGCCTTATTGCAATGCTAGATCATATGCGTACAGAATATGAGAGCGTATTCAAGTACACTTGATACTTTTGTTGGTATATGTATATATTAGCAAGGCACAGAAGAAGTGGAATATAAATAGGATGGGTGTGGTAATTAATCATTATCTTCTCAGAGAGTCACATCTCTATTAAACAGCTGTACCAATCACAATGGCTCTTAATGAAAATGTCTCACTAAATGAAGAAGAGAGATCAGACTGGCTTCTCCAGGCATATTATTGTTGTCCAGTAAGTGGAGAGTGGCAAGCTGCTAATGTATGGTGCAACAAACCATTTGCATGATTGCATAAACAGAAAATTAACCATTATAATGCATTGTTTTTTTTAAAAAAGATGAAGCGTAAGTTTTTCCCTCATCACGATCTAATTTAACCAAACCAATTACAGTCATAATTCTGCTTTGTATCACATCATATTGCAGTTAACAATGAAACAATCTAACCTGTTGGAAAGAAGGCGATGGGGCACGCAGCTGTTGCAGTTGGTTACCTGATATTTATGGCTGAAAATATATAGAGAGGATAAAGGTGGTGAGAGGGTTAAGGGATGTAGGGAGAAGAGGGATTTTTCATGAAAATCTTAACTCATTATAAACGCAGCCTCACCAGCATTCCTGCTATAATTGCATTAAACTTGCATTTTTGTTTGTCAAAATATGTCAACTAGTTGAAAAATGTGCAATCAAAGTCTTCTAAACATATTCCACATATTAACATTGCAGTAAAAATAGATCTGGGGCCATATTACAGAAATCTTTTAAATTACAGATCCTATCTTAACTTTTTGGTAACAATGGTAATTAGGGTTAGAACCTGATTTAGGAAAAAGGCCTTTTCAGATGACGGTTTCCCACGTCAACAATTCTATCCTAACTTAAGTCAGGATTTGCTTTCTTAATACCATATTGGAAAAAAAATCCTATCTTAGACTCTTCCTAGTTAAGATAGGAAGTTTCTGTAATGCAGCCCCATGGTTCTTAGGTGTTTATTCGCAGTGCATTGTGTCCCTCTTAAAATCTTTGCATCATTCATAGTTTGCAGGGCACAAAAATGCCTTACAAATGGATAAAGAAACCTTCAATATCAGTAAAATAACACATTGTAGCACTGCTTGCTTCAGTCTATGTTATGCTACAAGACAATACAATAGCACACTTTCAAACATGCCTGCACATACACAGTATGTTGAATGCTTTTTTAAATACACTACCGGTCAAAAGTTTTAGAACACCCCAATTTTTCCAGGTTTTTATTGAAAAAATTAATGCAGTTAATTGTCTTATTGTACTCTGAAATGAAAGAATAGAACAAATGAGCAATTTAAGTGAAAAAATAAATCATGGAATCAATTTATAAACCAAAATGTATTCTAAATGTTTGACTCATCAAAGTAGCCCCCTTTGGCAGATATAACAGCTGAACACACTCAAGGCATTCTTTCTACAATGGAAATCAAATATTCTTCAGAAAGTTCTTCCCAACTCTGTTGCAGAAGTTCCCATAAATGTGTGGCACTTGTAGGTTGCTTTGCTTTCACTTTTCTGTCCAGTTCATCCCAAACCAGCTCAATGGGGTTAAAGTCTGGGGACTGTGCTGGCCACTCCATGTTTTTAAGCTTACCATCTTGTTCTTTTTTGCTAAGGTAGTTCTGGCATAGCTTGGACTTATGTATGTGGTCATTATCTTGCTGTAGGATGAACCCCTGACCAACTAGGCCCATACCAGAGGGTACTGCATGGCGCTGCAAAATGCTGTGGTAGCCGTTTTGGTTCAGGGTGCCTTTCACTCTGTACAAATCACCGACCCTGGATCCAGCAAAACAGCCCCAGACCATCACGCTTCCTCCTCCATGTTTGACAGTTGATGTCACACACTGAGGAACCATCCTCTCGCCTACTCGACAGCGTACAAAAATCCTGCATGATGAACCGAAGATTTCAAATTTGGATTCATCAGTCCATAGCACCTTCTTCCAGTCTTCAGTAGTCCATTGACGATGTTTCTTGGCCCAGGCAAGCCTATAAAACCTACAGCTCGAAGTATTCTCTTTACAGTTGAAACTGAGACTTGCTTATTACGACCACTATTAAGCTGTGCTTGAAGCTGTCCTGTGAGCCGCCTATCACGCAAGCTGTTGACTCTCAGAAACTTGTCTTCTGATTCTGTTGTAGCTTTGGGTCTGCCTTTTGATGGTGAAGAATACTTTACTCACAGACACCTTGACTTTCTTCACAATTTCTCTGTAGGAAAGACCAACATTCTTAAGTGTTATGATGGTCTGTCTCTCTTCCATTGTTAATTGCCTTTTTCCGCCATTTTTATAGCAACACACTACTTTCTGCAGTACAATACTGTTCAAATAATGCTCAGGAGGGTACGGTACCACAGTGTGTTCCAACAATACTTTTATACAAACAGAGGGGAGTAATCCAGACAAGTTGGAACACCTGTGGGAATTGGTAGCACCAACTTTCAAAGCTTGATCAACCTCCATTGCTGCAGAACAGCTTTACGTTGTTAACCCATTTCTTGTTCCCTGAAAAAGGCCATTTTGTAAAATACTGAAATGTACATTATTTTTCAGTTTTTGGTAACCTTACTTTTTTTTTAACCTCAGGCAGTTTACCACTTACCTTTTATACCATTTCAAGATATTCATTGGACTTGAACTGCAAAAATTTCAATAAAAAAAATAATTGGGGTGTTATAAAACTTTTGACCGGTAGTGTATGTCAATCCAAAAATATAGGAATTGATTTACTTTCCAAAATGACAGATTGCCCATTTGAAACAATCTTACACCTCAGCTTTAACAGAATAATTCCTGTCAGTGAAAAGTGAAATTCATCAGTTAATGATAAATTACATTTCTGAGAAGAAAGAAAAAATGTCTGTTGCCGCCAACATTTCTAGTTGGAATTCTCCAATACAAAAAAAATTTCAAAACCATTTTCTTAAAAAAACAACAACAGATGACTCATTCTGAAGTCAGGCATCTTTTTTTATGTTTTATTGCAGTATTTTTTAAAACACTGCCCCACTGCGACCTCATTTCCCTCAGATTCTCTCCTCTATTCAAACAATCACACAGGGCCTAGTGAATGGAAAATGATTTCCTTTTGCTTTCATTCAGAGTGTGCAAAGAAGCGCATTCTGTCCCTCTGTGCTTCCATTTTCTAGAGAGAGAATATGAGCTTTATGACTCCTAAAGTGCAAGGTTTTGAAAGACGAAAGCTTTTCAAGAACTTAACCCTCTTTTAACCTCTATTTCTGTCTTCATACCACAGCTTTCGAAAGAAAAGTGTTAATGCAGATAATTTAGCTGGTAACATGAGCCACTCCATTCAGTAAATGAAATTCAGTTAAAGAATATAGAGCATTGTTTTAGACTACATTCGTATCTGTAAACCAATGAATCCGAAATGCTTATCTAAGACAATAGGGCATACTCCTCATGCTGTTCTTAGAAAATTGGTATGAATATTAAAGTTCCATTAGGATGTATCCTAATATCTTTTGTGACCCTGGCCTTTGCTCTGGTGCCACCATCAGGCCAAACTCCCCACTTGTAGAAAGAAATATGAGCATATTCATCCTCTCTCCAGGATTTACATTTCTGCTTTGCATTAGCTTTCCTCTAAAGCTACTCTCATAACAAACCTTATACTTATATCCCCTCTAGTAGTATTGATCTAAGAATCGCAAATGTTTCAATATGGTTGTTGTTACTGTAACTTAGAAAAGCATAACAAGTGTGTAGTGCATCTAACAAACTTGAGACTGCTCCGACTTTTTTCATGCCGTTTGTCTGGTATGATATTTGTAGAAACTCTTCACTCTTTCCTAAACTCAGATGCACCAAATATTTATACTTGTGTGCATAATGTGTTGATCTCATTGAATTTCTGGCATACAAATTTGGTTTATGTGAGTCATTTAAAACTTCTAGTCAAGCAGTAATGTGTTTTTTTTTTTTTTTTTTTTTTTTTTTAAAACAGCAACAAATTTAGGGCAGTAGAAACCTACTACATTGATAACGTACAGGTATATACTGTATACAGTACATGTGTTTGAGTGGATGCAATGTGGACACGCTCTGCAAACGCTCACACATAGCAAGCTAGCAGAACCTGTCTGGCAGCACCAAACAAAACACCTGCTGACCCCTACTTTTCTTTCTCCTAACTGACCTCCATCTGCTTTCTTTAGGTGTGTGTGTGTGGGAGTGTGGGTGTAGGTGTGTGTGACTGTGTGGGTGTGTGTGTGTGCAGTCAGAGCGTAGGGCAGAAAGGTTGACAAACTGTGATTGTGTGCATGTGTGTCCATCCTGTATGTGTGTAGGCTGCCTTGCAGCGCCAGCTCAGTTATTAAAGTGGCACTGCCACAGTGGATCGCTCTGCCAAGATATAACGCAGCCTCTGCGGCAGAATAACTTCAGGTCTTCTCTAGTAAAACAATCTCGACTCAATATTCACAATGTTTAAGCCACCTTCTCCTTCAATGACACAGACTGACTAGGTGAATCCAGGTGAAACCTTAAATCCTCCCTCGCCAATTTCAGCCATCAAAACTACTCCGGCCATGAAGGTTAGGTGTTGATGAAAGCAGCGATCCCTGCCCTCTCCCAGTGTTTGGCTCCAAAAGAAAATAACCCTAAGGTGCTGGTGTCATTGTGGGTTTTCATATCAGCTATCGGTAAAATATTGCACAACTTTAAACAGTCTAATAGTGTGTCTTCTGGGATTTGTGTAAATATGTTAGAATCTATATGTGCACGTTGAACAAACTCCACCTTAGGCTTAAAGGAATACGCCACCATTTGTTGAAATAGTGCTTATCACGGTCTACCCTAGCTGTAGATAGGTGGGCCAATGCATTCTTTGTCTCAGTGCAAGTAATTAGGTTGTTTTTTTGTCTTTTGTTGGCTCACTTTTACTCGCAACATGCTAACCGGCAACATAGGATTCCATTCACTACGCTAAGCTAACTAGCGGCGGCGCTGCCGGCGTTGCACCGGACTAAAACAGTGCATGCACAAAAAATGCGTTGGCCCACCTATCTACAGCTAGGGGAGACCGTGATAAGCCCTATTTCAACAAACGGTGGTGTATGCCTTTAACTGTATAAGTGTAGAAAATGACTTGAAAAAATAGGCTTGCTGCTTAACACAAAAACATTTTTTATTTCCCATTTCATTGGATATTTATAGATTTACATACAATACATTTCTTTTAGACCACTTGCCCATACTGTAATTTTCTGCTCATCTGATTCTGACTGATTTCCTACAGTAGCCTATGTGTTAAGCCATGGTGGCTATGACAACTATTCACCTTTTCTTACACACTATATGGTCTATAGATGTATCACAGACATTTTTTCAGGTTTCTTTTCTTTAATTATTTAAAGGAACTTCAGAATATTTACTCACTCTTCACATAAATTAGATCCACCGCACAGCACTTATTTAAAACACACAATCTATCAGCAAATTAGCTCACTACAGAGCCTGTTAACCGGTACCGACGATGTTATCTTCACTTCACCTGTCTCTCATCTGCTCCGTGTGTACAGCGTGATGCCCACACAGGTTGTCAATGTAGCACCAGTCCGTGCCGTGCCCATGTATTTCAGGAGCAGAGATATTTCTATCGTTTTAATTTTTTGGCAGCGGCGCTCATCATTCTGCAGTGAATATAGGGGAAAGACTGACTACATTGTTATTAATATAATACAAATTTAAGTTGATCCTTATTCTTAAGTTGCACCTGAACACGCATACATGCTGTATATGACACGCTGCCCTTGTCATTTTAGTTTTTTTGAATTTCTGAAGAATGCAAACCTCAGTTTCAAAAGCAGGTTAAAAATGAGCAGCAGTCACTGATATAAATAAATATATAATATAAACTTGAGTTGAGTTGAACACTCATTATCTTCTCCATTCCAAGGATAAAATATTGCATTGTGCATTTGAATACATTATTCACAGGTAAATATGTTAATTACACATATGTAAATATTTCGCTCCAAGCTTAGAGAGGAGTGTAGGCAGGCAGGGTATGCACTATTCATCAGAGTAAGCACCAAGGTTCTTATCAGGATTAAGGCATGACAGCCAGGGTGCAATGCATGGATTTAAAAATGTCTTTGATGTTGGGTGAATGTATGAATATTGTATCTGCCAAACAGCGTGCAAATATGTGTGTCTTTATTTCTTCTTTACCATTTGGAAGCACCTGCTTTAAAATAAAAAGAAATCTATCACAAACCTTTTTATTTGCAGCTTCTTTAGCCTTGTGTCCCGATACAGCCACATTGTGTCTAAATACAGCTGAGATGGATTGGAGTTCACACCTGGCAAAATCCAATGTGTCTCAAATACCCATTTATGATCAGATGTAGCTTCACCACTCCCCACATTTGATCTGTTGGAAAACTCTTAACAGCTGCCAAACCAAAAATAGATGTCTGCACTTTGCTACAGAGAAACGAGCCATATGGCTATTTGCATACATTATGAAAAAAAACAAAATAAGAAAGAGATGGTTAGACAAAAAAGTGAAAACAAGACACTGAAAAGTCACACAGAGCCACTAAGAGTTAGCCTAGAAATCTAGACGCGCCCTATCGGCAGCAAATGTAATTTGCAGACAGGGGCGGGTCTGGCTTGTCAGGCTAACTTAAGAGTGTAAGAGAGAGACCGAAAAATACACACAGGAAGGGTTGGAGTGAGACAGGGAGAGGGAGAGCATGGTGACTTGCCTCGGGTTAGGAGCAAGTTTGGGAGGTTAATGAGTTATTGTTCAGTGAAGTTGAGGGTGCCTTTGTGTTTATACAACACAACGCTATGTAAACAAATGTGGACTGACGTGAATGTGACGCGAGAGTGACGCGAGAGATCTGCCACTTCTATGGTAAAGGTTGTTAGGTTGATGTAATAAAAGCTTTTTGGTTAAGGTCAGGGGACGACTGTGGTCCTGGTCTTCAGTCAGAGTCCAGGTAACTAATAAAATAAAAAAAAAAAAAAAAAGCATTCGATTGCTGATTTGAACGTCTATTACCATGGCAATGATCGAAAGCTTCGAAGCATTCGGGTGAGCCCTAATTACATGCGGATCAACTGCATTGGTTTCCTCTCTTTTCCCTTATCTCTTCTTTCCTCACTCCCTCTCTTGCACCATCGCCATCAATATGTCCTCCATGGGATACCATGGAAATGTTTAATTGTTCTGAAATGTCTACAGCGAGCTGGACTAAATGACTCAGCAGCCTTGTCTGCTGACATGAAAGTCTAGTCCATTTTAGCTTTAGTTTGTTTGCCATTCGGCAGTCAAGGGCTTTCTTTTGAAGGGAGCTGGACACATTCACAGGCTCCGTTTTACTTTCTTATTCTTGGCAGCTCAAGGCTCTGCATAATTGAGCCTGTTAAAAAGTCAGATTTAAAAGCAACCACTGGCACCCAGGTCTTTTTTTATGCTCATTAAGATATTTGCAGATTTCTATTAATTAAGCATTGCGTTAGTTCATGCAGGACACGGAAGTCATAGGCCCACTAATTGAATTATCATTCCAGCCAGTCACAACCAATCACAGCCATTTTCACATCAGGCGGTCCATTTAAATGTCTCCCTATTCCTCACTGCTCCCTGCTACTCCAGTGCTGCCTCACACCGCTGCTGCTGGCAAAGCTTGCCTCCACCTTCCCGGTTTTGGGTATCATCGTAACTATGTCTTGGATTGGGCCTACTCTTGCTGAGACCCACCTGTCTCAGCAGCGTGCTCCCTGTGTCATCTTAGCATGCGGCTTGGCTGATCCAGGGAGCATCATCAGAACAGAGCCTTCATCGCCAAGTTTAACTGTATTTCCATTTGTTGCAATAAATGGTAAAATCTATGACGAGAGTGTTCCTGACTGAAGTGTGTGTGTGTGTGTGTGTGTGTGTGTGTGTGTGTGTGTGTGTGTGTGTGTGTGTGTGTGTGTGTGTGTGAGTGTGTGTGTGTGTGTGTGTGTGTGTGTGTGTGTCTTGTGAGTGTTTTGGAGGAGGGAGCAGTTCAAAGTAAAACTGAGGTGCTGTTTTTTTTTTTTTGTCCAGAGCACATGTTTATTATGTCATAGACTGTCAATTTGCTGTTGCCATGCTGCCCTACAATTTAACCTGCTCTTTGGTCAGTCCAGACGTGTTTGTATGTGTTAGACTCCATAAGTATGTAAAAACAAGGTTTCTCCGTTTAAGAGTTGTGACTTCAGTGGATACACCTTATATGCTAACGCGTGGTTCTAATGTTTTAATCTGCATTACAGAGCATGACAAGCACCGCCTATGCAAAAGTACTGAATACATGAATCTTCACTTCAAAGTCAAATGGTTCCATAATGAGTATGTTCGTGACCTGCCGGCCTTCAAGAATGTTCCGCCTGAGTATTCTCTGTAAGTCTTCTCATTTTCACCCACATGTGAGACACTCAAACATGCATACACACATACATTATACATACACTGTTACGGGAAATTGCAGCAAAGACTGAAAAAAAAAAGTATATGTATATATAGTGTTAAAATTGTACATAGTAGAATTTGATTACGAATGCGTAATAGAACATGAACAGGCTGCTTGTTAAAACAAACAGGAACCTAAGAGGAAAGGATTGAGTGACTCACAGTTGAGAGAAATGTTGCAAAAAAAAGTCAAATGTCCAATTGCTCAATGTTGAAAAAAATTAAGATGAGTACAGATGATTTAGTTTGCTTCAAAAAATTGTCAACAGAACACATTTCAGTGTTCATTCATGGTGCAGAATATTGTACGGTAGTGGCAGTTCAGATTAGTTTCTGGTTAAAACTGAATCTGTAAACTGTCATGTTCCTGTAATCTGTGCTGGCAGTTTATTCCAACAAGCTGATGATAAACTGTTTTGGATGAGGAAAACATTTATAGCCTAAAAGCAAGTTTTAGTTCTTCTTTTCACGTAGCCCTGTTTTACAGTGTGCATGCATAATCATTTGCAGTGAAGCAGGGATAGAACAGTGTAATGCAAGCACAGAACGCAACGGCCTTTCCCATCCTCCCAGTCTATCAGTGTAATGAGTCCCCCTCCTAACACTGTCTCACACACACACACACACACACACACACAGCCTTACTCTTCCGTCTGCCTGTCTATTCTCTTTCTCTGTCGCCACACCCACATTATTTATTGTCTCTCCCTCCTGAAGCAGATGCCCTTAGCCAGAGTACAAAGCTGTTTTGGGGGGACATCCGTTGCTTTGAGGACAAGCTCAGCATTATTATTCTACTAACAAATGTACTTCCTCTGTCCTGTCCTCTGCTGTCCTCTGTCTGAGCCTCGAAGTCAATTCTGTCCACAAACTGAAACCTGAGCCAGCCTTGGCCAAAACCACACTGACATCTGTGTGGTATTTTCAGCATACATTTTTGAGTGTAACACAATCTTTTTTCATTGATTTCTCTAAAATGCAGTGGTTTCCCTATAATAAAAAAAAAAATAAAGCTAAAAAGCCTTGGCCTCAGATTTTTTTCTTATATACTAAGCCCCGACTCATATAGTCCTCTAGAGCTAAAAAAAGAAAGAATGATTTGATTATAGAAAATTATTTTTTTCTTTAGGTGGTTTGAGCCATTTGTCATTCAGTGGCTTGATGAGAACGAGGATGTTGCCATGGATTTCCTCAATGGAGCGCTGGAAAGGGACAAGAAAGATGGAGTAAGTATAGCATTGAATTATAACTCAGTGTGTAGTTTTATGTATTAACCGACCAAGCCACTTTAGACCTATTTCTTATTCACAAGGACGGTCTGCTAAGACTGAAATTAGGGTGCAAGGGTTAGAAAAAATTTCACACGGTCAAAAACACTCCTCGCCCTGAGACATCACAAGACAGGAATAGGAATGAAATTTCAATTAAAAAATAATACAATCTGGACGCAAAACATGATTTTCAGGGCAGTAAAAGGCACAGGAGGATATTAGACAATAATGATAGGAAATGTGTGAAAAGCTTCACAAAACACATTTGGCAAAGAAATGATCACATAATAAATATTGATGCATCTTCAGCGCATAAAAACATTGCATAGCACTGTATGTTTCAGATTGTGTGATTATTGTAACCCAGGATGTCCACTGAAAAAAGTTAAAAGTTAAAGTGATTGATTTGATTCATCTCTACCTAAACACGTGAAACATATGATTGATTATGACTTTTGTGTCAATCGTGAATAAATGCAGGAATTCATATGCGTTCGAGAGATAACTCTAAAGAGTTTCAGATGGTTTAAGTGGGAATTTTTGATAAATGCACCTCAGCAGTTACCTGACAGTCACATATAACAGTAAACCTGTTAGTGTAATCGGCAGTAAGTGGTCTAGATTCATGCTCTGTGAGTGATGTAGTTACACAGTAATTGGTACATTAATCAAACGTTCTCTTCACTGTGCCTACATAATGTCTCACTATTCGGAGTTGCTTAAAGCTCTTTAGATCTGAGAACTTACATTTGTCTCTTACTCTCTTTTCCTTCTTCCACCCACCCCCCCCCCCCATCCCTTTTTCCACCCTCATGTCCCTCTCTCCTCCTCTCTATGCTGCAACAGTTCCAGCAAACCTCGGAGCACGCCCTCTTCTCATGTTCGGTAGTGGATGTGTTCACTCAGCTAAACCAGAATTTTGAGATTATCAAGAAGCTGGAGTGTCCGAACCCACAGGCTCTGGCTCACTTCATGTGCCGTTTTGCGAAGGTCAGGCTCTTGGAAATCCCCCCCACCCTCCATACTCCTGCGGGGCGTAATAACTCACAGTTAAAGAGTTTGCCATTGATCTGAGGAGTCACTCTGGTGTATTTATTCGGTTTGATATTATCTGGTTATTAGGTTGTGACTGCTTAGATCGTCTCAGTGAGTTCCAGAAATTCAATAATAGAAAAGCAAACAAACTGTAATTATAAACTTGTCTCTCTCCCTCTCTGCAGACTATCAACAAAGTTCTTCTGCAATATGCTGCAATCATATCCAAGGACTTTCCTTTGTATTTGAGTAAGGAGAATGTGGTAAGTCTGCAAGCATTAATAGCAAAGGTTACATTGAGTGTTTTTGGTCAAATTGCAATACTGGTTAGTCAGATGATGTTTCCATGATAATTGTCTCTAACAGCAGTTTGCATGGAGAGAGTTTCAGTTAGCAGTTTAGTCTGTTGAACAATGAGCTCTGCCCTGCCTTTTGTAATGCACTGAACAAAGTGTCTCTTTTAACTGTGATGCAATTCTTCATCTCATAGGCCATAGCTGATGGGGAAAAGTCATTGGTATTTTCTGGGCTCTCTGTCTATTGTTTAATGTGATAGATGACTAAATGCAGAGCCTTCTTAGGGGCCTAATTATCCTCACTGGTCTTTGAAGTTGAAGTGAGAGATAACACACAGGGTGCTAGTGGAGGAGGCAGATGTTTCTTTACAGTGTTGACAGGCTCATTACAATTGTCCCAGAGAAAACAGGAAATGTCCTCGAGACAGCACTGAGCGGACAGATGATGAAAAAAAGGAAATGAGAGGCAGATGGAGTTGTACAGTGGCACGATTACATCAAATTCGACCTAATTGTACTACCACGTATATAGTACATGACCCACATCATAGCCATCTTTCCTAACCCGAGAACGTACTGTGTGTCTGTTTTTGCCGCCAACATAAAACATTAAAAGAGAGCAGTAGTGTAAGTAAAGATGATAATCTAGAGCAGTGGTTCCCAACTTTTGTGGCTTGTTACCACTGCCACATAGAGTGGACCCGAGTTGTTCAAAGTTTGATCTTACTTCAGTTTGCTTTAAGAATTTGCAAAAGCCTAAAGGGGTGAAAGTATACAGTATTTTACATAGACGCAGAGTAGACAAAAGTGACATTCCATCCTTTACTGTAGCTGCTTACACATGGGATGCGGGGGGCTGGAGCCGATCCTAGCTGACACTGGGCGAGAGGCGGGGTACATCCTGGACAGGAGGTTGCCAGTCAATCACCGGGCTGAAACATTCATCATTCACACCTACGGGCTTTTTTAGTTCACCAATTAATCTAACCTGCATGTCTTTAAACTGTTGGAGGAAGCCGGAGCAGCCTGAGAATCCCACGCAGGCACACGGAGAACATGCAAATTTTACACCAAAAAGACACCAGCCGGTCGGCAGGTTGAACTCAGGACCTTCTTGCCGTGAGGCGACCACCGCGCTGCCCCAAAACGTCACAATACTGAATGTAATATTTTGTAAGATAAAAATTTGATCTGCTTTTGTTAACAATGTTCTGATATGAATACATTTCTTTAAAATATTTGCAGACAAATTGGTTATCTTAGCATCACCCTATTCGTACAGCATTACCCCACCAAACACTGTAAATCAATAAACAAACCACTGGGAAATAGCTGTCTTTTTTTCTCTTTGGTGTATGAAGTCCTAAGTGATGTCACGGCTGCCCCTGGCACTTAACTGATAGATTAAAACATATCCAATACAAGTGTTAGTGGACCGAACCCTTTATTCTATATTTTTCACCAGATTTTTCACTAGATATAATGAGCTGAGGGAAATCTACATCGCTTTCATTCAGATTTAAAATATCTTATCACTGCCGTACAAATATGCTTATAAATCTAGTTGAGCGCAAGCGATTATGTGCTGCCGCGGAGACACTATTGGCTGCTATGTGGATTGAAAGACACCAATCATCCTTCTCCTGTGTGGCACAGAATTATCATTTTACTACCATCCATTACTACTATCATAATTTTGGGGCGTTCTACGTTTGTCAGTGTTTTTTTGGGCGGATAATGTACATAATCTGTGACTGACTGAAGTGAGTAATTCTGCTCACAGTCTCCATAAAAAGCAGTGTGATTAATGTCTGTCATCTGTTAAACTTGTGCAGCTGAGAATCGATAATGCCTGACGTACTCAGTGCAGACAATTCCTTCCCTGTTGTATTACGTATTGCATTTCCCTGCTGACTGTCGATGTCGCGCAGAAACCTAGCATCTTTTTATTAATGATGTGTCAGGAAATCACAACTGATGGATTTTTACTGGGTTTTTTTTCCCTTCCGAGAATGTGTTACATTAATATGGGCTAGTCTCAAGCTTACAAACTGTTAGAGTACAATGCTTACAGCTTTCAAAAATAGTAAATGTAATGTGTTAGGTTTTTTGTAGGATTTCAACACCATTAAATATATAGTTGATGTTCTTCTGACACATTGAATCATACACTGCACTATACTAAACAATCTAGTTTTATTAATTGTTGTACTTTTACAGCCCTGCATCATCCTCAACAACATTCAGCAGCTCCGTGTCCAACTGGAGAAGATGTTTGAGTCCATGGGTGGCAAACAGGTCTGTGCCTACCTAAGTGCATCTGTCCGCTGTGTCTGTGTCAAGTTTTGAGGCAATTCACTTTCAATTAAATTAAGATATTCCTGAATTAAAATAAGTTTAAGAAAAAAGCATATCATATATGAATTATTACAATGTAGTAATGCAATGATCTGCATCCTCCCACTGCAAGATCAAATCACAAGGTTAGCTAAAGAACAGTGTCCCCAGGGCTTCAAAGGCTTCAGTGTCTTCCTGAAGGACACTTCGGCAAGGTTGGGGCCAGTTAATATAAAGGCTTATAAACATCCATCCTCAGATCCGCTCTCTGCTGTGAAATAAATGCTGTGTCATGATCATGTAAATGATCTTTTCAGATGACATTTACATGAAGTGAAAGTGAATTGACCCCAACAGTGATGCTGTGCTGTAAATCTTCCATCAGCTCTTTACTTAACATTCCAATAGACTTATCTGACATGTAGTTCAGTTTGCTAATATCACCTTTTCGACTTCTACCTCTACTACAGTTCCTCAATAACATCCTTTGTACCCCATCACTATTTTCCTACATCTAACCCCCCCTTGTGTATAACATGTGTCGCCCTTTTGTAAGTATTGAGTTAAACCCCTATAAATCTGTGTGTTGGGTTTGCAACAGCATTGAGTATTTTCCCTGTCAGTCTAACCTGAGAAGCAGCAGCCATGGCTTCTTATGACTTGCATGCATTTGTCTCTCCAGTATCTAACGCCTGTCTTGCCTTGCGTTTTGTCTCCTGTCGTTGTGTCTTCTGTTTCCCCCCCATTTCCTTTCTGTGCTCTCTCTCTCTGTCTCCAGGAGGAAGGGGTTGTGTCCTTCTGTAAGGTGTGTGATAGGACTCTTCAACACCCCTTCCCAACATTTACTGAATGATATGAAAAAGCACGTCCTCCCCCCTCCCACCCACCACCCCTCACGCTCCTACGCTTCTCACTTCCCTCCCCCCGCCCCCTCTAGCAGCATGTGCCACAGAGCATATGGAATCTGAATTACCCATCACCCCTCTGGACAGGCTGCTCAAGCTCACCATCCCCAGCGCTTTGGGGATAGTGGCTAAACCCACCCGATCCATCTTTTTTTGCTTTTGCTTTTATTTTCCGTGAGCCACTTCTCTATCCATAGCTAATTTAGAAGTGCAATATTTATTTTAGTTCGTAGGTTGTTTTTTTTTCCACAACACAAAGAATGTGTCAGAGGCTCGCCAAATTGCTGGCTGTGGTTTTGATCATCTCTATCCATTTCCCAGGCTGCAACAACAAAATGCTTCAGACAGTATTTTTCAGACCGTGTTTAATGAGCTTTTTCAAACACTTCTCTCCAGCTGTGCCCTCGGCTGACATGCTGCTACCTCCCTACAGTTAGCAGTTCTAGACCTGGATCACTCCCAGACCATTATTGTCTGAAGAATAATGACACCAGAAGTCTTTACATCCCTTTTGAAAAGTAAAATTATGGATGTTCATTGTTAATGGACAATCAGGTATATCTTTAAGAACGTCCTAAGTAATTTCTCTTGAAAATTAATTATACAGCTTATGTATATTTGAGGTGAAAGTTTTCCATTAGTTTCCTCTCTGCACAGTAGCCTATTCATTACAGGATAGTTCCCTATCAGCAATTACCACCCAGGGAACCAATGTAATTACCAAGAGCTGTTATCATAGCATTGCCAATAAGAAAGATTAGCAATAATCTCTTACAGTGCCCACATTTATGGAATCATCATGGACTGATCTCCCCTGATTGGTATCAGGCTTTATTTTGGTTGTCGGTACTCTTTTCTCACTTTAGAGATGGTGGTTTATAAAAACCTTTATTTATTTGTCACTGTTTAGGACAAACTATGCAACCTGCCAGTGAGTAGATATTGTATTGTTGAAACAGGCAAAGGGAAGCAAGGCTGGGCTGCTGTTGATAGGCTGTAAGCCAGGGGAGAGTTTGTGCACTCTGGAGGACTCTGGATGTCAGTCAGCATGGAGGGAAACTAGCTACGATGAGTGAAAGGCATTAGACACCAGATATATTCATAGTATCCAATATGCATTAATATATATAACATTCATCATTTTATTCTCTCATTATATCCAATTTTTAAGGTAATCAAAGACCTTTATTAACCTAACATTTCAGAAGCTGAATATTTTCAAACTACAAAACTGCCTCACTTGGCAAGTCAAAGTACCTTTGAATTGAGGCCTTTCAGACAGGATTGCAGTCTTCAGGTAGACATATGATTGAAGCATTAGGAACCACACGGATTCAGAATGGAATTTTCTCCTCTCGGCAGGCGACAGGTGCCTTGGTGTATCGGACAACGGGGTGAATTTCCTGTAGCAGCATTCCCATTAAGACACAGTGTTCTTGGAAAACACCCCAGAGAATCTCAATTTCAGAGACTGCCAGGCTGCAGATTAGAGCCCAGTCTAAAACTTTCCCCAGGCCAAGAGGAACTGATAAAAGACCAAGGCCTACGGTATTTTCCTTGCTGTCACTTGAAAAGATGTTATCCGTTACTCAAAGAGTAAAACAACAACTCCAACCTCTGTGGTCAATTTACTCTGTGACAGAAAACTCTTGCGTTCATTTCCATTGAAGTGACAGCAGTACGAAGTGTGCACATGGGAACACTCAAACACACATATACATCTATCCCGGTTGAGCTGCAGATAGAGGCATGTCTGCAGAATACCGATGTTTATAAAAGGTTTAGTTTACACATCCGCTTCACAGCTGAGCCATCATAACATTATAATGTCTGAGATGAGCGGCTCCCCGGCTAGGCTTATCGGTTCTAATATGACGATCTGTCGTGCATGTGGTGCGGTGCCTGGCCTCACACATCCATCGCAGGCACCGTGCCTCAGCGATGTGTGTTCTCCACCCCCATCCAAAACATCAATATTTGGACATTTGTACATGGCGAACCTAATTTATAAACACTGAGACAAACAGTGGTACAGACGCACTCATACATGCAGTTAGTTAATGGCGCACAATACACACAGCACAGCACGAATATCATATATCCACCCATGCATTTTCTCAAAATATACCCAAAACCAAAGAAGATCACACACATCTGCACATCCATCACATGCACATGCGTAAATATGGCGCTGCAGAAACCCAACACATGCCATGCATGGGCACATACATGCTGCGAATCAAATTTTCAAATGTGTTTGTGTGAGCTGGTATTTAAAATTGTTCATTGCAAGGTCAAGTCAGATTTTTCAGTAAATCCAACTAGATATGTAAGCACATAATATGTGGATTTAAGAGGCTTGTAGCTAAGTATAGCTACAGATATTAATCTAGATACACCAATGTATCCTAAATAATAAAGTTGCACACTGAAATGAATTTGACATGCAGCAACAATTTCCTTCCTGAAGATAATAAGTAAATCTGAGGATTTCAGTATCAGAAGAACATCTGTAGTTACAAGGATTTATGTATATATGACAGTAAGCTTTATTCCCCTAAAATGTTACAATGCCGAGGCTGTCTGACAGCATACTTGCTCTACTGTAACTTTTGTAGTAGTGCACAGGAATATTCCCTTTTAAGAGACCCCTAGTTGGCTGCTTCTTTGCTGACACCATGTCTCATGACTCGGCAAGCAGTCGTCATTGCAGCGCTCGGAGGTGAGCCGTCCATTTGTATTCAGAACGTTGCTTGGCACAGATGGCAGGCAGAATGAGTGGGAGGCCACCAGAGAGGCAGGTTACCTCTCCTCTGTGCCTGTCCTCTCCCCCCTAAAACCCCCACCGCAGTTGAGGCAGAGATTCAGAGCTGAGCTCTCAGTGTGGGCTAGTGTATGGAGTGTAATGATGTAGTAACTGTCCGTCTTCCACTGACAGCTGGATGCCGAGGCCAGTGATCTGCTAAAGGAGCTGCAGAATAAACTCAACACGGTGCTGGATGAGCTCAGCGGAGTGTTTGGCTCCAGGTGAGCATTAATGTGACTTAATGTGTGTGTGTGTGTGTGTGTGTGTGTGTGTGTGTGTGTGTGTGTGTGTGTGTGTGTGTGTGTGTCATCATTTTCATTTTCATCATTTTCATTACGGTAAATGTATTCATGTCTTGTTCTTATAAAGAAATTGTACTACAAGACTGCTTAGTTATTGATGGACATTTACTCAAAATATAATTGACTCAAACTAATGCTTAGTGAGCAAAGCAAGTGGTTAAACATTTCAGCTTGAAGAAAAGACAGTTCTTAACTTATTTTCAGTAATCTTATAGGACCAACGACTGAGATAGCACCTCCGTAAAGTTGCTCTACTGCTGCAGCCAAAAAATGTGAACCCAGTAGCAAAGGGTTTAAAGGATTGTTGTTTTCCATCACACAGTTTCAAAGGTGTGATCGAGGACTGTGTGAAGCAGATGAACCAGGAGCTGGTTCAGATGAAAGGTACGGCCAAAGGAAGCAACCCTGCAATGGACGCTGAGACTGTCCTCCGGCCTCTTATGGACCTCCTGGATAAAAAGTGGGTACATACTGAATGCAAGGTCAGAGTTTAACTTCTAACATGTGAGGCGGTTTTGTACTTTGGTCTTCAGTAAGTGCCAACCTCTTTTGCAAAGCAAATGAAAGTCATTAATTCAAGAGTCAATAGGCTCACCATCCTTTGCCATCAAGTTTGAGAGTGTTGGCGTTGAGGTGATGTCAGAATAGGATTTCCCCTGGTGACATTTACTCGCATGATGGTGTGAAGAAAAGGAGACGGGACAGGAAGAAGTGTGAATGGGGTTGCATAGGCTTTGGGAACTAGCATGGTTAGTGGGCTAACAGCAGCTGTCCACAAAGTTGTAAATAATACTTATGATTCAATTTGATTACTTTACTGTATTAACCCCTGTTTTTTTCACTGTTTTTTCACTCACTTATTTTTTGCTGATTGTATTATTTCAGTTATATCACCAATGATAACATGTTTACTAAAAGACAGGCCAATCCCACCTTCTCATTCAAACTCGCTGGGGTCAATCAGATTGAACCCTGTGCAAAGTGAAATGGAATAGAAATGAAATCGAAGCAAAACATCTGATGTGAAAGCACCTCCTGAACACTTTAATTAGTCCAATTTTGTCTACTGTGGGACTAATAAAGGATTATCTTATTTTAGCCACTGTTAATTTTGGTGTGATGTGGTTGTATCAGAATCTATAAGGTCAGTTTCAGTCCGGTGGGAAGCCATTTGTATTCCTGTCTTGGGCTCGTAAAGGAGATTTATTTGACAATGCAGCACTGCGCCATTTTTTAGACATAAAAAGCAACTTTGATCTGCCAGGTACGTCATATTTCCTCTATCTTAGGCTGAGATCTGCTATGAAGGCTTACGGAGTGCCCTGGGATCAGCAGATTCCGGAGCACCCCATGGAGAAGTGGGTCAGACCCATGCGAAACTCCAGAGGGACTGTAACAGTCATTTACAATGCAATACTCCTTCACCATTCGGGACACCTAGCTGTAGAAAGGGTGTGGGAAAAGGGAATTGATATACATTGGGTCCAGCTCCATTATGGGAAAATATATGGGAAAACCTGAGTAGTGCTTCAAAAAATCTTGCGCATCAACTCATACGCTTCAAGCTGATACATCGAGCATATGCTACCCCTTTGAAACGCTTCAAAATTAAATTAGTCCCAAATCCTATTTGCACTCACTGCCCAAATCAGGCACTTGGCACAACAATGCACATGTTCTGGGAGTGCACCCCTATCAGACGCTTCTGGACGGAAGTATTTTCTATAGTGTCATCACTACTGGATGTTGTCATACAACCTAGTCCCTCCCTCTGCCTTCTTAATGATGATTCACAGCTATCCCTTACTCTCAACCAACGTAGACTACTTCTGGCAGGGCTTACGGGAGCAAAGAAGACCATCTTAAGGCTTTGGTTCCACCCTAATCTACCCTTAACACAATACTGGCTAACAACAATCAATACAAACTAACAACCATCCAAGCATGGTCGCAGATTACACTGTCCATCCAAGACTATCTTGTGAAACAGAAAAATCTGACCTGAACGTTGATTTGTGGGTGTTTATTTTTATTTAATTTTACTCATTTTATACATATATGTTTTTGTGTGTTTTTTATTTTTATATACAGTATATATATATATATATATATATATATATATATATATATATATTTTTTTTTTTTCTATTATTTTCTGGGGAATGCTTTATACTTAGTAGCAATTTTTTTTTATTCCCATTAAAATGAATACAGCAGTATAATGATTACTACCATTTTATGTTTGTTTTCATCAGAAAAAGAGAGCAGCTATATCTCTGAATGTCCATTAATTAATCCTAGGGACTGCATTTACTTCT
This sequence comes from Perca flavescens, assembly GCF_004354835.1. Taxonomy (NCBI): domain Eukaryota; kingdom Metazoa; phylum Chordata; class Actinopteri; order Perciformes; family Percidae; genus Perca; species Perca flavescens. The sequence goes on from NC_041331.1 coordinate 32,406,946, forward strand.
GTGGCATTCTTGGAAAAACCATAGCGAAGATATGCTTCAGCTGAGCTCTAGGAATCGCTCTCAACCATTTGTCAAAGCAACATTGAGGCCAATGGGGTATTAAAGGGAATCCTCTTAATGATATGGAAATACCAAATCCTTCTTCCTGTCTCTGAGACCTTGCTTGTACAATAGGGTGAGATTAAAGCATAAAGCGGCTGTATTTATTCTATGAATCACAGGTGTTTTTCTTTATTTAATTATATAATTCATGAAGGCGTCATCACTTGTTGGAGCTTTCAGCTGTGTTAGCTCAGTTTGAGACGCGTGCTTCGAGTGTTGACCTTACAAATTCCCTTCTTTTGCCGCTTTGCAGTTTGATGTTATTTGCCAAGATTTGTGAGAAGACTGTGCTGAAACGAGTCCTCAAAGAGCTGTGGAAAATCGTGCTGAACACTATCGAGAGAACAATTGTTCTGCCTCCATTGAGTGACCAGAGTGTGAGTTTGATCATTTATCTGTCTTTTTCCCATTTCTGTTATTCTTTTCATCTCTTGGCCTGCCCTCCACCTCCCTCCTCTTCTCCACCTGTCTCTATCTCATTTCCTCCATCTGTTCAGCTCTCTCATACTCCCTCATAACATACAAATTGCTGTACAGAAGATTAAACATGGCATCTCTAAATCTTCACACACATGGAGTGAATTGTTAATCCTTCTCTTCGAGCCGGGTTGACATTTTTCATCTTATTTACTCCTTTTGTTATTGCTGTCAATGGAAACATGAAAGTGTAGTTTAATACCATCATGTCAAGCGGTTTTCAAACATTTCCATCTCTGCCACTTGGAGTTTCCAAAATAACTAGTGCAGCTTTAAAACACAATTACAAGAAAGAGTTCATGTTTAAGTGTTAAATGTTTAAGTTCGACAACATCACATTAAGCTCTTATAATAATTGTTTTGATATTTATGTATTCAGTGTTTCCAACATTATTTTCCTTGCTTAATAGAAAAATATCTGTCTGTCCAACAGCAAGGAGCTCAGATGATATTCAATGCTGCCAAGGACTTGGGACAGCTGTCCAAACTGAAGGTAATTTTTGGATGAACCCAAGGCGAGTTTTGCTAAGCTTAGCCGACTCATCTCGGTATTACATGAAATCTCTAATTATGCTGACATTGATCATGTATTATATTGTAAACAGTATATCAGAGGCATTATAGATAATACAGATATATACAGCACTACAAGGAACTCACTACAGAGTCTTTTTGTAGCTGGCCAGATATGCAACTAAATGTCAACATGAATAACATCATGACAAGCTAACCCAATTATAAAAATAGATGTGTCTCTCATCCACAGTCTATAATTGTTTGGCTGGGAATGTAATATTTGTAAAAGGATCAGTTAGAACCTGCACCTAATTGTTTTTACACTTTTTTTTTTCTTTTCTTTTTTTTTTTTTCAAATGTGGATAGATGGGTTATGTAATTTGGAAGCACATCATGTAAGCTACTGTAGGTATTTGCATTGTATAGTGTAATTTAGTGCAACACTAGCCAGGCTGGTATCTAATTCCTGATGTGACCGGAGGATGTTTAATCCCACGAGCTCTGTGCAGTGAGGCATTGGAACGGATCAGCGGTTACATTGTGGTTTCACTAACAACGGCTGTATGACGGTACCTCAGAGAGGTATATTAGCTCTGAGTCATGCAGTACGGGGGATGCGAACTGATTGTGTATTTATCTGCATTTGTGTGTGTGTGTGTGTGTGTGTGTGTGTGTGTGTGTGTGTGTGTGTGTGTGTGTTTACTTGGGATGTTCTTACTGATGTTTGTGTTTTGTGTGGGGCTCTGTTAGATGTCCTTTGTGGGAACTTCTAGGTACAGTACGTCAGTACACAGATGGATGTGTTTCTGTCTTCCTGCCAAACCATTAAAGTGGTTTCCTAGTCATCTTGTTATTTATAATTATGACTGACAATCATGTCCTTCGAGCTTTACAAATATCTGCCCAAGGATATATAGATAGAAGGACTTTTAGTGTTTAATCGGCTTCTGATTGGTAGAATACCATTTATTTTAGAGAATATACAATTCAGGACTCATAAGTAATAATATTAGAAATCAAGCGAACAATTCTATTTGCACAAAAAGAATTATCTCCAAATAAAGGGCCTTATTTCATCAAATAACAAGCATGGTGTCCATACATCTGCATTGTGGGGTTTTCATTAGAGAGAAGTATGTCTTTCTGCCTGCAGCCTTTAGTTATTTTTGGGCTCTCCATTACTTTGTTTTCACAGAATGGGGATATGATTGGAACTGAGTCAATACAAATCAAGTGGGCCCGGTGCAATTTTGGCATCAAAAACAGACAACATCTTAGCGCAGATGTCGATTAAAGCATTTTCTGTCTCACACCAGCTCTTTAAAATTGGTTTAAAACTAACTTTTAGTTGACTAAATCTATATCATATTCTGAATACAAAGGACATATATATGTATGTTTCAGCTGCAGCCTCAAATTTGAGGGATGGTATGTGCATTTCTACAATGCTGCACATTGTACCCGCCTTTTCTCGTGTGTTTTTGTTGATAAAATTTTAGCAACTAACACCAAGACTTTTGTAGACACAAGGGGCCAGACACATGAAACTGTGTAGATTAGGACCAAGGTTTGTAGCAGTGGTTGCATCGGTGATTTAGTTTCTTCAAAGCCCCTTTCATAAAATATCAATGCCGTTTTTGTGTATGCCTTATAAGGGACACATCTGGGAAATTAGGCAGTGCCAGAAGTTATTTACTGTAATCAATTCACAAATCAGGAAAAAAAAAAAAAACATTTTTCATTATTAAAATAGATTTTTAGAACTTGTGTGAGACAGCAAGACTTTTTTAGACACACTGCAGTTCAAATGACTGCAATTTGTGCTGTTTTGTAAATGCTCATTCTCAAGCACAATGGCTCACCTAAGGTTATTACCACTAAGCTGGAGAAACTTCTTAAAATATAAAGCATTCAAATGCAACTTGTTTTCCGGTTTTGCCAACTGTAGAGAGTTTGACTTGATCTGATATCCCTCCAGGAGCATGTAACTCGAGAGGAAGCCAGAAGTCTGACTCCACGACAGTGTGCAGCCATGGACCTCGTGCTACCCACCATCAAGGTGAGTTCTGTCGATTACACTGTTGGCTGTACAGCAAGAGACACCTGGATGGCTAAACGTGACCTTTAGAAAAAAACAGGAGAGGCATATAAGGGAGAGCCATGTAAGGCAGAGCAGAGATACATATGTAAACAGACTTAAATTAGAATTTTTTAAATCAAAGACACTAAAACATAGAGGCTGTGGCTCATGTCATGTGCTTGGGACATCAGGGGATACAATGTTATTGACCCCTTTCTTTTATTTTCCTCCATTCCTCCTGTCTAATATACATATATATTAGGAACAGAAAGAAGGTATAACAAGTATACATTCTGGACTGAGAGAGTGGTTATGTCTAGATGCTTAAAAAGGTGTATTTACAGTACAGGTATATGTCAAATGGAGAAAAAAACATACTGTATAAATGTGTGTGTGTTTATTTAAATTTTTATAATAATTGATAGAGATATTCTTCGCTGTCGCCTCATAAATTGCAAAAGAGACTTGTAACAGGCTGGCATGAATTATTCGAAATCTCTGCTTTTTGATAGTACTTTTATCTTCCTGATGCTTCTTGTTAAGACACAATGTAGCTGCAAGAAGATGATGCACCCAGATCAAAGTGCTTGCTTGAAAAAAACGATTTTCATTGAGTTAGGCCAGCTGATACCGATTTTAGCCAATTCCGATTTCATTTTTTCTAACCACTTTACAGCACACACAAATATTTATTTTCTATCTCTTCTTTAATAGAACATTTTGCACAGAACATAGACAATTTTTTGACTCGTATAACTTATGTTGTCAGTTAATTGTAGCATTGACCGGCATGAAATCGGTATATGTCAGACTGACCTGTCGGTCTCCGGTCATGGCCGAGCACGTGAAAACCGGCCAAATCCGGTCACCGGCCGGTCTATTGGTGCATCTCTACACAAAACACATAATGCCAGACTAGACACATCTGAGGAGACATTATTAATATCCAGGAATATGAAAAGAATCCCAAAGTCTCTCAGCAAAAGAAAGTGTGAAATGCAACGCTGTTAATTTACTGCCATACAACTGTAAGGGATATAAAACAACTTAAAGATCACGCCTCAGTTCTACAGGGACAAGAAGAGAGTTATGGTGAGGTGCCACTGAGGGAACAATGCATCATAAAGTGCAGATAAAACTAATTGATTCTGCTGTCTCCAAGGAAACTACCTGCAGGTTTAGATCAATCATGTAGCTTGAATTCTGTTCATCATTATTACAATGAAAACAGTCAATTAGCACAGATCAGTAATGCCTTAGGAGAGTTGCTATTCAGAGGGTTACTTGCATCATATTTTTCATATTTCAGGCACAACTTTAAACCTGTATCTACAAAAGACAAAAATGGGATAGATTCATTTAAAAAGGAGCAAATATACCGTACATATTGACTACTGCAAATATATATTATTATACTAGTAGTATTTCACTATTGAGTGAAAATGTTGCCCAAAGGGTAGCCTATTGTAGTAAGGAGCCAGGGATATATACATGCAGTGGCTCAGACATAGTATATATACTTGATAGTTTGGCCATGAGTTCATTTAGTGATTATTCCACTGAAAATATTTTATCCAGACTGAACTTTGAACCTGTGAAAACTAATGAGTAAGATAACGGGTAAATAATCTGGCCCATAGAGGAGTGCATATGTGATGACAACAGATAACATGCATGTGATGAAAGATGGCTGCAGTCCATTTAACTGATCCCCAATAATGCACTATTAATTCCTTTCTTAAACTTGACCTGTGAGTGATTGTAGAAGATATGGCAGCTGTTTTATTCTCACCAAATCCAGCTTTGTTGTGCTAGATATATTTGTGTGTGTGGATGGGCTACACATCAGTATAGATAGGATGGCAGTTTGACAGGCAATTTTGCCAGAGGCAGGGTGATGTTTTGATTCGATTCTGCCGGGTTGGCTGCACTTTTTGCCAGAGGGAATTCAGCATTGCAGCCTAGCAGTAACACTATGGACCTCTTCCAACATCAAGCGAAATGTTCCTTGACCAATATACTTAAGTGCATCGGTTTTAATGCCATGAGTAGGTGATTAGAATGGTATTTTCTAAATATATGTCTTTATTTCATATATGTCTGTATAACCACAACATAACAAAACCTTAAAATGCCCCAACAACAAAATTATTTGAATTGAATACACATAAATCATATAATGTTGGTAAATCCTTAATATGGGCAACCTATACCATTTTAATATATTTGTTTTATAAAGTTTGAACTCTTTTAGGCACTCAGAATGTAGCTTCTGCTAGACCAATGTTCAATTGCATCCTTAATCGTCAATACAATTTCTAAAAAAGTACAGCTACAACATTAATTACAGTAAGCTTGGTTTCAATGTTTCTTTGTAACAAAAAACAGACACTTTTTTATAAAATAAATGTATTTGCTGTAGGCAACCTTTAGATAATTCACATGCAGTTTCCTATTTAGTTAATTTTTTTCCTCTGGATAAACTTCGCCCCTGCCAGATTATGCATAGTTCAGAAGAGACGCGTCAGTCGAATTTTGTGATTCATGTGTCGTTAGTGAGACAGAAAACAGTCTCTCCTACTGTGCTGAGTCAGTCCCCAAGTATAGACCTGACACCAGGCAAAACATTTTTACCAACCAGCCCCCATTGGGAGCGTCATTCTATGTGTGATGAAGATTTAGTTTTTTTATTATACAGTTTTAATTATTTTTGTCCAGTGCCTCCAAGTGTATGAGATAATTGTGTGTCAACTCTTTAACTTTGATCAAGACAACAGACCCTGCACTAACTCTCCAAACACCCCAACAAATTCTCATTCTTTCCTATAATGGTCATGTGTTACAGAGGAGAGCTAGTTAAACACATAACAAGCACAGGATAATAAAGGCTAGGGGTTTAGGAATATGTCTCCAAGTGCTTCATCTTCACTTCTTTTTAGCATCACCTTCTTTCTTAATAAGATCTGTCCGTGGTCACCCTCCCACCTTCCACATGTGGGAGAGGTGACAGCATTTGAAAAGAAAGCCAAGCCTTGTCTGTCCTCAGCTTTCAGGCTTATCAGCACAAATGTGCATTAACCATCCAAGCATGGGTTTCAGATTTAAATGGATGGTAATTAGCTACACAAGTGGCTATTACTGCTGTCTCTTGTCTGGTCTCTTTATGTGTTTGCGCCACCTATTTAAACGCATACTGTCCACATAATCCTAGGCTATTCTCTTAGCCAAGTGTAACTTGCCGTCGTGTTTAAACTCAATGGAGGTTGCCATCATCGGACTTTCTGTTCACCTTGGAAAATTGTAAATCTTTATTGTTTTTTTCAGCAATACTTCCATGCCGGAGGAAATGGGCTGAAGAAAACCTTCCTCGAAAAGAGCCCTGATATGAAGTCCCTCAAATATGCTCTCAGCCTTTACACTCAACCTACAGATGCCTTGATCAAGAAATATATATGCACCCAAACCTCTCAAGGTAATGATCTAGCCAAGGTCAGACTCAATTATGTTTCAGTTCAGGGAGTGGATGGAATTACCACAGCATTCAAATGATGACAAGCTTTAAGGTGAAGAGCTGTGTCCTGTGACCATAGAAAGTGTCCACCGGGGTAGATTCAGACTAACAGAAAACTGCTATAAAGGTAAGAAATGTAAGCAAGACCAAGTGATGCTAAAAGATGCTTAGATAGTGAAAGTGGCACATTGTGGGTATTCTACCACAGTACTTTACTTCACGTTCTTCAGACACTGCTGTAGTTAGTAAACATTATTTAATTAAACTTGATAAAGTCTGATAGTGAAATTCACAATGTATTTAGTTGCTGCTGCTGTTGCAGCCTTTCACTTCTATAACAACTTGTTAAGTGATGAATAAGAAGGAAAGCCTTATTACCACCAAATCACTAGCTGCTTCTGTTGGTATTTAGAATCGATTGAAAATAATGTGACTCCAGTCCAGGCTCATTTTAACCTCCACATAGTTCTGTTTTCCCATCAGTCTTAGATTCCTTTACATAACAGTATGTGTGTTCTGAAGATCTCTCTGTGTCATTTTATTTTCTTTAGGCTTATATGTGCAGTGGACATTGCAGTGATTGCATTTCCCCCTCGCTGTTTAAGTCCTTTATCTCTTTCACTGTAAATGAATAACTGAAAAAAAGCAAAGTTTTCAGCGGCCACTTCACCCCATGCCCGGAGGGGTTTGAATGCTCCCATTTCTCTCTCGCTCTCTCGCTCTCTCTCTCTCATTAGAAACACATAAAATCATTGTCATGACAGACACATGTGTAGTGTACAGTAAATGTATAAATTCCATCTTTCTGCTCTCTCCCTCCATCATGACCGACCCACTTTTATTTGTTCTTGTCACATCCATCTGTCTCTATATGGAACCTTTTTTTTCTCTTTTTGTACCAAATACATTCAGGTGTTCGGAGAGATTTGAGAGGGAATTTCATCCCCGTGGGGCGTTGAAGCTTTAAGCTCCTGGTTGCCTCTTTGTGTTCATTCTTGCAGAACACTGCATAGGCAGGCAGCAGGAAACAGAATGGCAATGGGAGCAAGCTAGTCAGCCAGCAGGCCCAACTAGCGTTCTCACTCTCACTGACTGGCAGATGGGCATAGACGCTCAGTGTTTCACTGTGTGCTATTTTGAGATTGCTCAATGTGTTATTCCTCCCTCTGAGTTGACACAATGTTGTCCCTCTTTATCTGAGGTGGTCCAATGTGACGCCTGTAAGTGGAGTTAGTGAGGTGGCAGATGTGCATTAGGTCAGTAAACAGTGTGGAGATGTGCTGATGCTTGATGAAGCACAGTGGACACTTTGTTCATTCACCACTCCCTGTGCTCTGACACATTTAGACCATGCCATGCACTAGTCCGTTCTTGCAGGAGTCTTTTCTCTTTCTTAGGGAGCGACAGGAGTTGTGTAGCTGCTTTAAGCTACAATGCAGGACAGTACTATCAAAAATAAGCACATCTTTCTTAATTTAGTAATTTAATGTGAATATTCCACAGCTTTCTGCTTATAAAGGAATCTTGTGTTCATGTGTCACGTTGTGTGGCTTAAGAGTAAAGTGTTGGTACTGCAACCATGAATGCTTACAACTCACCTCTCTTTTCTGTTACCCCCTTTTGTTAGCATTTTCCCTGATCTGCTGACCCTCCTCGCTGCCACCTTTGTTTTCCTTTATCTTCTTTTGCTTTCCTTATGTGCCATTCATCTTATTCACACTTTACCCTCCCATGTCCCTCAAACTGCCCATTCCAGTGTCAGCTGTGTACATGCCTGTTTATTATTTCATAAAAGCATTTACTGACAATGTCTTGTCTCTGACTCTGACAGTCAGAAAACATACAGAATCTATTTATTTATAACATTATTTTAGCCCATAGCTAAAGTGTGTGATGCCATTGCTCAGTTAAGTCCAGGGCTTAAGTGTGGACCTGTCGCGCCCCCCACACACACACACACAGCCTCTCAGGGCACCATTACAATAAATCAGGAGGCTTGTTTCTTTATTACCAGCTATAATGGGCACTGCATGTTTGGAACATATTGATTAGCTATTGGATCAACATGCCCTTTCAGCAACCACACCGGCACTTGCCTTGCAGTGTTCAACATCTGTTTGTCCGTTATCTGGGCTGGATCAAACACAAGGCAGGAGCACTCCCTGCATCAGGCAAAGTGAGACACATGATCAGCAATCAGTTATAATTGTCACATTCACACAGTTACACATTCATACCCGGAAGCTGCCCAGTACAACCACAGTCTGATCTGCTGAGCAGCTCCACTGGAGCGGTTGGGGTTAAGGGCCTTGCTCAAGGGCACCTCAGTGGTGGTAATGAGGGAGGGGACAAGCACTGCTCTTTCACTTTCCCCACCCAGATTTTATGTCTGTCGGTCTGGGGATTGAACCAGCGACCTCCCGGTCACAAGCTCGCTTCTTTAACCATTAGGGCCACTGCCCCCAGGGTGTGATGCTCAAATGGGTATTTCCTCCTAACAACACTCTGTTTTTGTTCACTCTTGCCCCCCTCTTTAGCTTTTTTCTCATACAATGTTTTACTTTCACTTCCACTTGAGTTGTCTGCATGTAGTCAAATCCAATGTTTTGTTTGTATTTCTATTGAACCGTTGTGATTTCATTGTGCAAAACATTATTTATTTAGTGCAGCCATTCACACCATCTGCCTCCTGCATGGCCGTCAAACCAGGCAGATTATTTCATGTTTTTTTTTTTTTTTTTCTTGTTGTTCTTGTTCAGCCTCAAGCTAAAGGAAAAACCCCTGGCTTTGTTTCCTACTGGGCTGCCATAGGGGTGGAATCAAGTCAATACCCCTACTGTTTTTCTTGGGTTTAGGATTTTAGCTTTGACACACAGAGACGTGTTTATACACCACATTGTGGATCAATTTCTAGATACCTCATGCACAAAATGCTGCACCCACAGTTTGGGATCCTGTTCTTTCATCCTCTCTCTCCCTCTCTCTCTCTCTCTCTCTCTCTCTCTCTCTCTCTCTCTTATTTCTGTTTCTCGATCTCTCTATGTCTCTCTCTGGCTCCATCTCTGTCACTCCTTCATTCTCTCTGATTTTCATTATGCTAATTCTCTTGTTGTTGTTTTGGTGTGTGTCCAGGTCAGTCATCCAACGGATCCGTGGGGGAGGTGTCGATGCAGGTGAATCTCATCTCTCACCCTGGCACTGGAGAGCATAAAGTCAGCGTGAAGGGTGAGCTTTTTGTGTGTGTGTGTGTGTGTGTCTCTCTCTCTCTCTCTCTCTCTCTCTCTCTCTCTCTCTCTCTCTCTCTCTCTGTCCGTCTGTCGGTCTCTCTCTCCGTGTGCCTGATTGCGTGTCTCGTTGTGAGAAGTCAAGACAGCTAAAACCACCATAAACCTGCTGTTTTATTTTGAAAGTGTTTATTTTGGTCAAATATCCGGCTGCACTGTGGTCTTCCTGTAGGTGATTACCTGCCTGGCTTGACACATACGCTTACGTATTGCACAAGAAATAGAGTTGAAGCCCAAACTATCGCTGCAGCGCGCAGGTCTATGCGGACACTACGTGCCCGATGTGGCCGGACAGACTGGATAACATGGGTGCCGTCTTTGGTCCAAGCAAATAAATCCCTGGTCTTACTTTTAGTCATTGTCATTAGACATCTGCTTCTTGTTTACACAGACACGCGCATGCCCACTTCACATATGAATGTGATATGCTTTGTCGGAGCATAAACGCGATGTTGTGTGGACGCTGATCATTTTTGTTTCAAAATTTCTTTTAAAAATGAAAACGTAGTAGTATGGATGTAGCCTAACACCGGGAACACACTGCTGGGCGAAGCGCCAGGAAGCATAGATTCGTGTCCAATTGCATGCCTGGCTTTTTATATCAGCCGCGAAATTCTCAGCACAGAGCAAACCTTCTCCTCTCCACTCTACAGAACGTCTCTCTCTCTCTCTCTCTCTCTCTCTCTCTAAACCTGGGTGTTTTATTTTGAAATTACTTTTATTTTGTAAAGTATCCTGCTGCACTGTGGCCTTCCTGTATGTGATTACCTGCCTGGCTTGTCACATTCGCTCAACGCCGAAACAAGTGCCTTTCCTTTTTTTTTTTAAGTTGGAAAAAAAACTAACAGATTCTGTATTTGCCTTGTTTAAAAGGAACTACTGTTTTTGAAGTCCACTGCTTTAATAACATACTTGTTGATATTTGGTTCCTAAATTCAAAAATCGGACTCAACATCCCCACAGCTGCAATAATTTTTGTTCCACCTCCTAAAGTAGCCCCATATGCACTATAGCTGGCAATCAGCTATAATCAGCCGACAGCAGTACCATGACAACATGATTGCCAATTAGGTTACTATGGCAATCATATATGGATGTTTCTATTATTACAGGATGAAGAGATGCAGTTTAGCGTTTTTGTATTCATTTTCTACATTTCCCAGAATTACCTCTGGCAACCACCACAGAACAAAATGCAAAAGAAATATAAATAGACAGTATCTCAGCAACATTTTCAGCATCGAGCCAGTTCTCTGTGGGAAAAAAAAGATAAAAACACTTATAGAGATAACATGGATTTTTCTTTACTTTCTTCTGAACTATATCCACGCTGTCGCTAATTATTATTTTCTCTGTATTTCTCAGTGGTTGCAGTGAACAACCTCACCTGGCAAACCAACGCCATGTTCCGGCCGTTTGTTGAGGTCAACGCCGTAGGACCACATCTGGCTGACAAGAAGCGCAAATTCAGCACCAAGACCAAGAATAACAATTGGTCACCAAAGTACAATGAAACATTCCAATAGTGAGTAATCGTGCTTCCTTAGTGTTAGTCACAGAGGTGGAGAGAATGTTTTTACCTAGTAAGCACATTGTAAGCATTTTGCCTGCCTACATACAACCTAAAATAGTCGGTACCTGCTGCATTCTGTACCTTAACATGCTGCAGTATCTTTAAACACTAGTATTCAGTCGAGTATGCTATCTGCACACTACAAAAGAGCCTCCAGCAACCTATATACCACAAAATACCTGTAAAACCTTACTACTAGTCCTCCCAATTTTTCTAAGCAGGGAATAGAATGCAATTGCTTTACCAGCACTTCTGCTCATTGCATTCAAACTGTTGAAGGAAGCCAAGTGACTGCTTTAGCAATCTACAGGCTTGTCTTCTCTTTGACACTGTCATTCTGAGCCGCGGCAACTAAAGTCCCAGAGCTAAAGTGGTCTTAGACTGAGTTGTAGCAACACCAGTGTGATCAGTGCAGGCTCAGTGTTGTCTGCATATAGATTCACTCCTGCCATTGTCATTTGAATGTTAAGAAGCCGTTAAAGTCGCTGGGGATAATTAGAAAACAACCTAAAACAAAAAGCTGGCTCCGAATAATGGCTCATTTGAATATAAACATTAATTTCGCTTTCAAAGTATGACTGAATTGTCTCATCACATTCACACATACTGTATAATAAGGCGGCTTTCCGCTGGGGAATTGTCACCAAGCCAGAGTCTCTTGCTGACACGCTATATTCACTGCGAACAAAGCCGAATGTCAGTGTCCAAAAAGCAATTGGTGTGCACTTATGTACAATTCATCAGAATGACACTGGGCTTTTCATTAAGTTCAAACAATAACCAAAAACTACATCAGTATCTGAACATGTCATTATGTGGTAAACCCTACATTTCTATTAACCATGCAGGTTAAATCATTTCCTTTTTGCAGTATAGTAAAACAGTGCTGATTTTGCTTCACGTGAACATTCATCTCTCTCTTTTTCTCCCAGTGTTCTAAGTAATGAACATGGTCCGGAGGCCTACGAGCTGCACGTCTCCGTAAAGGACTACTGCTTTGCCCGCGAGGACCGCATCATCGGCATGACGGTGATCCAGCTCAGAGAGCTGGCAGACAAGGGCAGCTGCTCCGCGTGCTACCCCCTGATGAAGAGCATCTCCATGGACGAAACTGGCCTCACCATCATGAGGATACTCTCTCAAAGGACCAACGATGAGGTGGCCAAAGAGTTTGTGCGTCTCAAGACAGACACACGCTCGGCGGAGGAAGTGTCATAATGTGCAGCAAAATGGCAGTAATAAAAGAGTTGTGTTGTCTTAAATGAGAGATAAAGAGGAAAGGGAGAAGGAGCAGTAGCAACAGATGTTCTTTCTGGATGAAAGCTGGAGAATGTGATTGTCCAAAGAGAAGCGCAGGAGGCCCAAATGTGGCGAGGCAGCAAGACAGACAGTCAGAGAGAGAGAGAGAGAGAGAGAGAGAGAGAGAGAGAGAGAAGGTTGTGTTTGTTTGTTTTTGTGCATGTGCGTAAAACATCTGTTGGAATGTTCATTTTAAAACTACAGTATTAGTGTTTACTTACCGTATGCTTACTATTAAGTACTATATTCTACGAGTTATGTTGACGAGACATGAAATACCTTTTTTACAACATTTAGTCTTTTTGAACAGAGATTTGTTCCAATAAAGTGCCAAACCAGTGTAAAAAAGAACAAAACCAACGTATATGAATTATGGTGAACTTAGTATGTTTGAAATTTGCTCGATTATTTTGTCCGGTGTAAGTCATTTTCTGACCGTGTGGCGTTTTGATTGTTGCAAAGTCTTTCATTTTGCACCCTCGTTTTTTGGCTTAACGTTCTTCCACACAGCACTGTTGTGCATGTCCTCTTCTCGGTCATGTCTCTCCCATGATTCCACAGTGACCACCGAGCAGGGTCCTGTCCCCTTGCCTTCAAACTGTTTGTATTTTAAGTCAACCTGAAAAAAGACCGTGTTTTTTTAAATGGCGATGACTGCTATGTAAACCTTCATAGGTGTTTGTAATTTTATAACCATGACAACAATGATGACAGCCTCCAGTGCTAACAGTCTTAGCAGAAAGGATGGAAATGTTTTATTTTTCTTTGGCTTTTTGTTTGTTGTTTTGAGCCATCAGCTTCCAGCCTTTCTGAATGACCACTGTGAACATGAGCTTTGGAAGGCAAGCTTACATGACATTGCTGACAGTTTGATATTATTGTTTTCATATTTTTCCGATAACTTTGTTCCTGAAAAACTGCCAAAGTTATATAAAATATTTGTACAAAAGCAATCCATTACATGTATGAAGATAAATATGTACATGTGATCTATTACTTTTTCAATGCTTTATATTTGATTATTGATAGGGTGGTACTAAGATATTTTTTTTGTTATTTCCTGTGAAGCTGTTAACCAATATGAAAGTTGCACATGTTACTTTACACATTAGTTATATCAGCTTCTGTCATTTCGAGTTATTTTTCTTCATGAAAGAAAGAGTATAAATGGTAAATATGCAACATTCCTATGTATTGCACTGATGGCGAATTGTATGTCATGTAAATATATTTAGTGAGATATTGTATAAAAGTCTACTTTTCTTCAATGTGCATAAAGTATGTGCAAATGTGTTTAAACATCTGGGTCATTTTGAACAGTTGTCCAGTAAGCATCCCTTTTACACATCATCATTCAGAATCAGGTGACTGGTAATTAGAACAACTACTAGTCATACAAACTCATTGCACCTGATTTCTTGCATTTTGTGTTGAGAATTACAATATCAAAAACTTACAGATATAATATACTCTTGAAGAACAGTTTGACAAAGTTTGCATGCAAGTTTGTCATGTTTAATCTGAAATTGCCTCAGTATACATAAAGGGGCTTTCACACCGCCATACAGTAACTCGCCGCCTCTAGAAATTCAATGAGGGCAAGTGGTTTTGATCACAGAGGTAGGGGTATGAAGCAGTTGCCACCGCTTTTAAAAGCACTTTGCTTTTTTGGGAAACTCTCCTGCAGGTAGGCGGTTGTCAGGGCACTTGCTGCACGGCGGTGTGAAACCCGCTTAATGGCAAATGTGGTCAGTGGCATTCAAATCGGATGTTTTAGAGCAAATCAAATCAATCGATGCCAGTAGTGGGGCGCCTAGGTAGCTAACGTGGTAGAGTGTGCACCCCATGTACAGAGGCTCAGTCCTCGCCACAGCGGCCGCGGGTTTGATTCCGACCTTAGTCCCTTTGCTGCCCTCTCTCTCTCTCACCTTTAAGCTGTCCTCTTAAATAAAGGCCTAAAATGCCAAAAAATTATCTTTTACAAAAACAAAAAAAAACTGCCAGTATATAAGAAAAAAAAAGGCTGCATTCAATGTGAAAATGATTTCACATTGCATTGCACTGGTTTGAAGATATGTTTCCAGATCTGTTTGCTCCCATGGTTGGTGTTTTAGGGTTATTACCAGTACAACCACCGTAAGATGATATAAGTTCTGAAAGGAGTACTCCACTGATTTAGCATGGACCATCTGTAACATTGTTAGAGTCGCAATGGACAGAAATGAAAAGTGAAAAAGAAAAAAAAGTGATGCATCAGAACCAGAGATATCTTTTTTTATTCCACACATTCTTCTTCCTTGTCAAAACCTTGCATGTTTATCACCCCCAATGTAACTTGACCACTGACAGTTTGGTCAGAGCTTTGAATGTGTTATATTTCTAACAACGCAAACCGTGATTTTCATTTTTCATTTTCAGTCTTCAACTTCAACCAGTGCTGCCTCATATGACATCACTTGAGGCAATATATCACACTTTGCACAGCTCCCACTGGAACCACAAGTAAAATATCCAGTAGTAGGCTACAACTCCCCACAGCTTAATAGATTTTGATGTGTATATTTGTGTTACAAACATCCGGCAATACACCACAACGCACATTTTGCAAAATTAGACAAATATACTTTATCCTTCAATGCTGTGTTGCAATATAAAATGGCTAATTGTACACACTCAACGCCAGAGATACCAAACTCAAACTAAAGATCATTATGCCATTTTAAAACATAAACAAATATATCCCTAAAATTAAAGAATCACAACAGATGCTTTAACTACGGGATTGACTGAAAAAGTAAATGTTTTTTTATGGTTTTAAATTCCAGGGTGAGAGACACTGCTGAACGTTTTCCTCCCCAGTTGCTGCATAGAATCTTCCTAGTGGTGTGTGCACATTGCATCTGAGACTGTTTTGCCTTTTGATGTTCACTCTACGCTACAGATACTTTCACAAGATACTGTAATCCTTTGCACTGAACATGAAGACTTCGCTTTGTTAAAGTTACTCTGTTTTTGTGATTTCATGGTGCTTAAAGATGAGATGTTTTGAGATCAGTTATTCTCTACTTACTGTCAGTCATTCAACACCCACAAGAAGAAATGCACGTCTGTGGCAGGAAATAATCACTCAAAAACGTGTCACCTGCCAAAACATTAATTCTGCATTCATGTCTTTTTATTTGGGTCATCTGTGTTACTTCAGAGAGCAGTCAATGTCTGATATAATATAAATATTATTTTAAAGCACCACTACTAAAACCACATTAGAAAAGTCGTTGTTGTAAACTGATTATTCTAGGCCCCACCGGCACCTTGGTCAAAAGCCTACACAGTAAATCTAATCACATGGAACCAGCACATGAGTAAGCCAGACAAAGTAAGTCCATTTGTCAGTGTCATCCTTTTGTCTTTTCTTTACAGCTTTACAACAGAGATGGGGAAAGAAAGAAAATGAGAGGTTCCACGTAACACAGGTGTGCGAGAGCCCAGTGATGATATGGAGAAACTATAGAAAAGAGATACAGACAGTAAAGAACGTCAGAGAAATGGTTGGGGTATGTGTGAGATATTTTTAGTCCAGAGTTATAATGCACAGGGAGGCCAGTGGAATTCCTTCAAACAGACATGATGGCACTGCTCATCTTTCTCCACAGGAATTGCAATACTGATTAATAAAGACAATTTGTGGTGTGTATTTCTAGGTTTTTTAGTGTACTCTATAATTTGATGTATGAACATCTGATGTATGAACATCTATACGGAATAATTTTAACCAAGTTGTTCTGCAGTGTCAACTCTATTTTTCAAGCTATAGTGCATAGTTTCTGTCGCCCCCATAAGGAATTGTAAGTAATGACAACACTGTCGGCGCAGTTGCTAGTAACCAAGGAGGACAGCAGGATTTAAAAAAACATGATGGACTCTTCAGAAGAGGTAATTATCTTCACTTGAGTTTCTGCGCGGGAAAGTCACCGGACGACACAATCTGCTGAACATAGTCATACTGAGAAATACAGAGAGAGTTGTGTGGAGCTGATAGTCTTAATTAACTTTGTAGCAACTCATTTGGCAATGGTTTGAATGTAACGGACATTTATTATTATCAAAAAGTTACGCACTAAAGCTTTAACATCCTTTAATTCACAATGTAATCGAAGTGTGCAGATAAGTCACTGTATGTCCAATATACCTTTTTCACAGACGATGTTTTGGCGTGTAGGACTTCCACCAACAACCACAACGCCACACTCTCCTATCTTTTTAGTTTATAAACTAACATGTTGACATATTGCCCATTCAGGATTAAAATACACACATCAATGGCATTTCATGGCAATAAACATGAATATAGATACAGATTGTATAGGTCATTAAATATTAGAATAGCCAATACAACAGTTACAATATATATATATATATATATATATATATATATATATATATATATATATATATATATATATATATATATATATATATGCATGGATATTAGATGCCTGTAAATAATACACTTTGGCTACAGTACTGATTCACAGCATTATGTGGAATGTCTGAATTCAGATTGAATAACATTACAGGAAATTGCATCAGTTTTGTTTTGGTTTTTTTAAACCCCAAAATGCTCCAATCCCCCACCTGAAATTGTGTGCGCAATCTTGTCTTTCCTGTTCTTTTCTTTTCCTGAGCCAAGTATGCCAGCCACACGAGCGTGTTTCCTCGCCATGTATAATCAGAGATTGTTAAAGAAGGACAAGAGGAAAACATGCAGACAAGAGCAAACTGAAGCAGGGGGAAGGGAAACACTGTCACTCATATACTCCCAGAAGGGAGGGAAAATAGAAAAAAAAACATTAACCTGACTCATCCTACTGTAGAGCTGCCAAGATGCAAAATTACATCAACTTTGACTTCCAAAACCTTGACCTCTCATTTGCATATTGTCAACTCCTGCAGGAATTTTTAGTCATCATCTGCATCACATTTCAAAGGACAAACTGATGGTGGCAAATTATGATGTCTGAGGATGAGCTGGTTGATATCATTTATGGTAAGATGGCGGCCATGTTGTTAGCCTCACAGTCCGATCTGCTCGTGTGCACAAGCAGCTGGCAAGCAGCCAACCTAGGCAGCTGATTTCTCTTACTGATATACTTTAAATTCGATTAATAAATACATGAATTCCAGGGGCAACTAATTGAGCATATGACAGGATGATAAAACAGCAGTGAAGCTTAACAAGAGGAGGATACATTATCCAGAAGTTATGGGCCAAAGAAACATGTCCATCTGTGTGATAATGTAATGCAGCCAGCTGTTATGTATGAGTAACAGCCCGACAGACATGAAGCATCCAACCTGGACTTTTCTGTGTCCTTCAAAGCAGAGGGCTGTTTATTCTTTAGGGGATGATTGATGAAGCTCGCCTCTAGGGAGGGATAAGTCATTCACAGCAGGATGTTTTTCAAGTCAGGCCAAAGATCCAAAATGGTGGATTTCTATAAATACGATGCAAGGTATATATAAACTTGATTAAAATGACTTCATAGCAACACTTCATATAATATGATACCACATGAAGTAAGATAATTCAAGTATGAAAATATGTATGAAATAGGCTAGTTTCATCAAAAATGCAATTAGACTAGTAGAAACACAATGCAATACTATATTAAAACACAAAATATGGAGCAAAATGATACAATATTTGATAGTTACTTAAAGTATATTACCTATTCTACTGCCTTTTATTCCTTCAGGCATTAGAATAAAATATAGGATGCATGTTTCTAAAGGGAAAACAGTCCTTCAACAAGAAACACTTATTTAAATATTTATTAATGAATGCAAACTAAATATAATATAGTGTTACATAATGATGGCATGCATATACATGTTATTTAGATTATCCTGTGGATTTGAATTTCCATACCATTGAATGTCAAACATTTCCTGACCTTCAGGACAGGCAAGACTTGAATGTATTTTCATCATCAGCTCTTAGGCCTAGTAGTGGTTGTTGTTAAAATGTAATACGTGTTGGGGATGTAGGAATACATTTAGCTTGAGACCCGTCATGTATCGTGATATATTTGTCAGTGTGTGGTGAGAGCCCGATACATCCTATGTAGATTTGATTGGCCAAGTTGGTTTTATGTGAATTTTTCTACCTATGAAAGACTAGTTCATACATTAAAATTGTCTAAATTCAATGATTCATGTAATAACATTTATAATTTTATTATATGCTGGGCATGTTGCACTGACACACCTAAATGAGACAGAGCCAACACTAATGTCATTAGCTACACCCGTGCTTTTCCTTCTAAAATAATAGGTCCCTAAGGCTATGTCCAAAATCACACCTTCTTTACTATTTAGTGCACTATATTTACCCTCTGCCATTTTGTTTGAGTGTCACTACATAGTGCACTGATAAACGTCCCACAACAGGCCTTTTTTCACAGCAGACACTTAGTCTGTCATAGTAGGAAAAGCACAGGTGTTACTAATAATAATAACGATGTCTCAAAGTGACAGTGAACCAGCATGCACAATACCAGGAACCTGAAATCATCATTCGTTTTATAATTTACACCTGTGCTTTTCCTACTGTGATATGTCAAAATGCCTTTTGTGAAAAAGGACTATGGAACGAAGTAGTGCCCATGGCATGTTTCATACAACATTTTAAAAATTTTAGTGCTATCAAGCCAGGCCAGTGGACCAGCATGGACCATTCCAGGGCAATGACACTGGCACACCTAAATTGAATGCAGCCATCATTAATGTTATTTGTCACACCTGTGTGTCTGCTGTGAGAAAAAAACTGTGTTATAACATTTCAGTCCCTGCAAGACAGTTCCTGGGATTCATTATCCTACGAAACGTATCATGTGTTACTGTATCGTACCGTGTTATTCTTCAGATGTATTTACCTGGAGAAAACCTGAAGTTGCTCCGGGTTATAATTACGGTAATACCTTTAAAACTAGGTAACTAATTTTACTTTAAAGGTCCCATGACATGGTGCTCTTTGGATGCTTTTATATAGGCCTTAGTGGTCCCCTAATACTGTATCTGAAGTCTCTTTCCCGAAATTCAACCTTCGTGCAGAATTAAAGCCACCAGAGCCAGTCCCACAATGAGCTTTCCTCAGTATGTGCCATTTTTGTGTCTGTAGCTATTGAGGGGGAGAAAGAGGGGGGGGGGGGCAAGGTGGAGGGTGGGGGTGTGGCCTTGACCAACTGCCACTTTGCTCGTTTGAAAGCCATGATGTCTCTCTCTCATGGGTGGGCCAAATTCTCTGGACGGGCAAAGCAGAGAAAGGGGAGGTAATCTTGCTCCTTATGACCTCATAAGGAGCAGATTCCAGATCGGCCCATCTGAGCCGTAAATTTTCTCAAAGGCAGAGCAGGATACCCAGGGCTCGGTTTACACCTGTCGCCATTTCTAGCCACTGGGAGACCATATGCAGGCTGGGGGAACGCATATTATTGTTAAAAAACTAAAAAAGGGAAATTTTCATGCCATGGGACCTTTAATGTCTTTCTTGAAAGCAGTGTTTTCTAGCTGGATCCACAAAGTGCTGTCCAGTATCCCTGTGACAAGTTCTCCAGGTTTCCCCTCCCATCACTGGACTCTGGTGCTGCTGGTGCTCTGACTGCTTTAATAAATCATCAGGACTGTGTGTGTGTGTGTGTGTGTGTGTGTGTGTGTGTGTGTGTGTGTGTGTGTGTGTGTGTGCGTTTGTGTGCGTGCATGTGTGTGTGTGTGCGCATGTACGTGTATGTGTACCATATACAGTATGTGGTGTAAGAAAGATGACATTGTGGGACCTGCATGTGGATGTACTGAGCGTGTATTGTGTCCCATAGTATGTGCTTGAGTATGTGTTTTGAGTGTGTCCTATGGGTGTAAACTCTCTCTGCCCTCCCTTCCTAACCAATCTGGCTGAGTGTAATTACAGCTCTATGTGTCTCAGTGGGCACGGGGAGCCTGCTCCTCCTCCTGCCATTAAACAGCGAAAAAAGCAGGTCTACAGCCACAATTGGGAAGTAAGAGCCAGCCATTAAAGCACAGAGGTTGGCTGTTATACTTGTTGAGCAGTAAGTAACGCACCACCCTAGAGGCACAAGGTGGGATCTTATGGTGATTAGACATGGCGAGGGATTGCTGCAGCAAGCTCTGTAACGGCGTGCAGGATGACAGAGTGGCCGTTTTTTTACCCTGATAGATGAGATGTTGAACTGAACCATGATACTGAGCAGCCAACGTATAGTTATATAGCGTATAGTTGCCGCAAACAATGCTGTAATTGCTTCTGCTGGTTGACAGTTTTATAGCAAACACACATGACGACAAGGGAGGGGGAGACATAATTTATTTCCTTCTGTGATACAGTCATATAGGATGTAGTTTTCAGTTGACTGAGCACAGTTTCATTTTGCAGCTTTTGATTAAAAGGAAGTGCCTGCAAATAGAATCCGTTCACCAAATCACTCAATGGCAAGTTTATCACTTTGATTTGACAAATCATTACAGCTGTCTTATTCTGGGGCCCTTAAAAACAGCTCAATTGGGCCTGTAAAACAGTAAATATCTACAATTTATTGTTTGCTCCAGATCTCTGGGGCCTCTGAATCATTTGTGAGGTGCCCCATAAGCATGACGCTTTAGTTAACAGGTAAATACATTCTCTAAGATGTTCTTTTTTTGCTCTCCTTTTTTCCTTTCCATACATTGTCTTTGCCGAATAACAAGAGTTGGACTGAAATATGTTTCTGCTTCTGTCTGCACTGGGCCAGTGATACACAACACAACAGGGGCGTTATTTGTTTTCCTCACTCGTAAATCACCTGCATGATTTCAAAGAGAGAACAAAGGACATGGCTAGCACAGGAAGCATCTATCCACTCCATCTTTATGTCATGGGAGTCCACAGAAAGACTCTCATTATATAGCAACTACACTGTACTGTATAGTGTATTTTTTCGCACAGTCAGTGAATGCAGCGTTCATTTATAGCTGAGAGAAAGTAAATGTTTTTTCAAACACGTAGTCATGTTCAGGGATGTCTTCTCTTAGGGAATTTTAAGACCTCTCTGCAGTATGTGCATCAGAGTAATAACACAACACCAGCTCTAGGACTCACATTGTTTTATATACTGCACTTTTGTAAATTTCTATCTATCTATCTATCTATCTATCTATCTATCTATCTATCTATCTATCTATCTATCTATCTATCTATCTATCTATCTATTTATCTATCTATCTGACCCATGGAAGACATGATGGTTTGGCTGTTTCAGTGAGCTCATGGCTCCCTGCTAACACAGCCACCTCTCTAACAGTAAAGCCGACCTGCCAGCCACCATAAACTGTGGACAATAATCTTTGTGCAGCAATGCTTTGAGGGTAGCGAGAGCTCGGTGCGCTGCAGGTAGTAGGTCTGAGAGAAGGGATTGAGGGAGGAAAGTCCTCCAAGAAGGCCATCTGTTCATGTGTAATTACAGCTTTAGGGCCTCAGTTGGATTGCTCTCTGCTCAGTCTGAATCCGGGGCCCCCTGACCAACCTATAGCCTGGCTGAGAGGTAAATGCTGGCTCTGTCTCCTGCACTGCAGCTTACATGGTTTGAAGTCAGGGATGAGCTGTTAAATACCTTTCTAGCTGACTGGATTTGAGCTTGAGGGAAATCTGAAAAGGAAAACAAAATCAGACAGTGTTTCATTATTTAAGATCAAAAGTAATGTCTTTACAAGTGTGTTAATGGGCTGTGTTTCTTGACAATTTATATGACAAATAGAGTATTTACAGGTGTTTCTACCCACCAACCATTAAGATACCCTCTGGTAATTTCTGTCAAGGCTAAGGCAGCTTCATGGATGACCTGCCTATAATGTTTGTAATGCCACATACAATTTTGTGTAGCATGATGGATGTCAAACACGTTAAATATAATTGACGTGTGGAGATGACTGTGTGCATGTGCTGCCTCACAAATCCACCACCATTGTGACAAAGCTTCATAGAATGCAACATAAACTTATATGCAGGCACTCAGCCGTAGCTGTTGCACAGTGACAGTTTTGCTATTAATCATAATCACTGGAATAGCGCCACCTTTCACACCCCATTCTCACACAGTATGCATGTCGCCCATTTGCTAAATGGCATACGGTGTGGTGTGATGGCTTTTCTTCTTTTTTTTGCATATGTGCCTATTTTTGTCCAGGGTTAAGTGTATATTTGCATATGCATAAGTATGTGTGTGTGCGGGTGTGTGTTTGTGCAGCATAACATTTGGGATTCAGACACGTTGCCAGACTGCAAATATCAGCAGTGACAGTTTAAGATGTACAACTTCCTTATGGCTACATCTCCCACTCTGACCATCAATAACCAGGCGGGGACGTATTGCCCAGCTGGAAGGCGGCAGTGTCTCAGTTTCAACATTAGGTCACCACAGTCTGCCCATGTTTCTGTCCAGACTGCAGAGTACAGAGGGAAGCCCTGTGGCAGATGGTCAGAGAGTGGTTTCATCGCTTTCCACCAAACTGCTTGAGTGTCTGTGGTTCTCTAAACGGACATGTGGCACTACAGTGTCCCCAGCCATTCATTCTAACCTTTTTTTGTACAAGTTTGTACAGACTTTTCCACAAGCGACCCCATGATCTACAAGTGAAAATTAGAACAGGAAACTAGCACTACTTTATAATATAGATTTTCTTTGTACAGGAGTTTGTACAGACTTTTCCACAAGCGACCCCATGAGGTTGACATTTGTTATTTTAAGTCAAATGTCTGCAACTATTTTAGTGATTGCAGACATGTTTTATGGTCACATACTCCCTGTACATTACTGTATGTGACCATACATTACTATAGGCTTCTCTTAAAGACACACAGTAGTACAGTTATTGTATTATATTCTATTGTATATGATTAATCACTGCAGAGATTATAAAATCAAGAGAAAAAAGTAGTTTTACCAGCAAAATAGATAAATATTGTGCATGAAAATATACTATAAATATCTATCAGTATGAATTCACAGCACAGTCTTAACAGCTTTGTGTCCAGGATTACAGGGATATGATCCTTTTCTCGCTTCCTCTCGTATCTCTCCCTTTGTTTTCTTCTCTGGTTGAGTTCACACGACTGCCTCAGGAAGCAAGATATTTAAACAAAGTAAGATATGAATGAACTCTGGCTGGCCCCTCTTGATGGTTGTTCATTTTTACATAAGGTACTGTACGTCACTCTGGAGACTTTGGCTGCACAGCGAACAGTCCATGGCAGATTATCTTCAAGCTGTCAGATCCAGATGTATAGGAGCATACATTCAAATTAACCAACTCCCTCTGGTCCACTTGGGTGCTCAAGTAACAAGTTCCTCTTTCCCTAATGATTCATTATATCAGACTCTGCAATAAATGTTTTTACTACCTAGAGGCCGTTTTGCCACACTGGCTACTAATACACCAACTGTGCGTAACTCACAGTGCATTAGTTGACCATAGTTAATGTATGCTGTGCTCTGAAATTCATATGATTTCCAAGATTGACTGATGTAATAGATTGTACCCATTCACCACAGCCCTCGGGAGCTTGAGGCCCACTCTTGAACTGGAAATAATGTCAGTCCTAATATTATAGCACAGCATTTTATCAGTGAGAAGTACCTCTGCTGTACCTTTGTGACTGGGTAGCAACAAACCTATTTACACTATCTGAATTTTCTCTCTAGGCCTCTAGCCAAACAGTATGACCTTACACTGTTAATCATGTTTGTATTGCCCCTGTATATTCAACCCAGGTATTGTTTAGAGTAACAAATATCCCTAAACTTTTTGTTATGCTTCATTTTATATTCCATATGCCTGAGTAAAGCCTTATATAATTTGATTTCCCCTTCTGAATAATTCTGCTGGATAATTTGACTTTTTCAGTAATGACCTCATTTCCCAAAGGGAATCAATAAAATATGGGGTTATCTTAAACCTACTGCTTAACTTAAGCCAGGACCACTCTGTCGGAGTATGCATTTGTTGCTTCCTCTAGGCTAGTTAAGTGAGCTTCCTGAGTGGCAGAGGTAGCGCTAAGCGGTAAAAGTTTTTTCCTTTTTTGTGTTAATCTGACTTTTCAAGTCAGTAGACAGAGAGTAAGTTATTTATGCACCTCGTGATTTTGAGTCCACTTTTTTGTCCAGGGCAGCAATTCTTGCTGCTCGTTAGCTTAGCAACCTCTGTAGCAACAAAACTTGTTTCCGAGGAATCTCCTTAGGTGAGCTTGCTGCTTTGCAGGACGCTTTTGTTTATTCTTGGTATTTTTGCTCCAGAAAATAGATTAGGTTTGTCAAGCCGGCAGATCATACCCCGACTATACTGAACATTCTTTATGACACAAGTCTTGGCTTCCTAAAATATAGAATTTTTAATGTAATTGAATATAATTAATTATCAATAAATGCATACCTCTGTGATTGTGAGTAGTCATATTTGGAGTAAGGCAAGGCATTTAGACATAGGAATTTATTTAGAAATACCTCAATAAATAAATGTCTGTTTTATAATACAAGAAACATGTTAAATGAAACAAATCCTTACCTTCTGTAAACACCAATATAAGGTTGTCGCAGCCACACAGCCCTCTGATTTAGGATTTGTTGTTTTTACGTGCATTGAAAGACTTGATGATTTGTAGTATGCCGTAGTTCAGGCTCGTCCATAGCTTTTAAATGGATGCCTGGGTCATTAATCTCTATAAGGAGAGGAGATGACCAAGGTATATACTCCATCAGATGATGCATCATCACCAGCACTCTACCCCTTTACACACTCGTCTTTGTTTCCACACCTGACAGGATCCCTTTACGCCCACAGAGCCTCAACGATGCCAAAGTCACTTGCTGACTGACTAACTCTTGTGAATACAGATGACAAGTGCCATGATCCTATGTTTTTATTGCGTATATAGTGTGAGTAATGCCTTCCAAGGGGAAGGCAGAAAAGAGAAGTTCGTCAGGGTTTTCCCAGGCTAGCATAAAATTGGGCAGTCAAATAACAGATCAAGAAAAACACTGCCGTTACGTAGAGGGATAACAGAGGAGTTGTCAGGGAACGACCAGGAGACAGACTGGAGTAGTGAAGCAGAGCTTTACTTCGATGATCCAAAACTGAGAACAGAGAGAACAGGCAGGAATCCGGCAGCAGAGGAAGTCAGGCTCAGAGCAGCAGGCAGACAACAGGTAAGGTAAACTTGGATGAACTGGACATACGTGAGTGGTCAGAGCGTCGTATAGAAACGAGACTAGACAAGGAGTGTGTGTGTTGGTGCTGCTTATGTAGGTAGAGACTGATTAACTGCAGGTGGTGAACTGATGATGTGGCTTGATGCAGTGCAGGTGTGTGTAATCAGTAGGAGGAGTGTGCTGGATAATGAGAGGAGTGAGTGCTGGTGACGGTGAATGGGGAAACAAACAGAAAGTCAATGAACACCAACTAAAAGTCCATGTAAACCAGACAAAGTCCATGATAACCTGACATTACCAAACCAAAGGGCTGATCCCTCTGGAGGCCATGGCGGGGCTGAGCCCTCTGGAGGCCATGGCGGGGCTGATCCCTCTGGTGGCCTAGGGAACAGTGTAGGCAGGACCTCCACGGTCCCCCCCCCCCAAAATATTCTTGGGGAGGCTCCCCGGGATCATTTCCAGGACAGGCAATGAGGGCTTTGACCCGGACGGGACCGCCAATGAGGGCTTAGAACTGGGCTGTACCGGCGATGAGGGCTTCGGGCCGGATGGGACCAGCAGCATCTGAGCAAGTGGGTCATCCAAACCCAACCAGAACTGCTGTTTTAAAAAGTCCTCCTCCCAGCCTTTGCTCTGATAAGAATGGAGGTACACAGCAACAAAGTCCTCCAGAGTATCTCCATTCTGATGCCTCTGGAGGCCATGGCGGAGGTGACCCCTCTGGAGGCCATGGCGGAGCTGACTCCTCTGGAGGCCATGACGGAGCAGACTTCTCTGGAGGCCATGGCGGAGCAGACTTCTCTGGAGGCCATGGCGGGGCTGACCCCTCTGGAGGCCATGGCGGAGCTGACTCCTCTGGAGGCCATGACGGAGCAGACTTCTCTGGAGACCATGGCGGGGCTGATCCCTCTGGAGGCCATGGCGGGGCTGACCCCTCTGGAGGCCATGGCGGAGCTGACTCCTCTGGAGGCCATGGCGGAGCAGACTTCTCTGGAGGCCATGGCGGGGCTGATCCCTCTGGAGGCCATGGCGGGCTGACCCCTCTGGAGGCCATGGCGGAGCTGACTCCTCTGGAGGCCATGGCGGAGCAGACTTCTCTGGAGGCCATGGCGGGGGCTGATCCTCTGGAGGCCATGGCAGGGCTGACCCCTCTGGAGGCCATGGCGGAGCTGACTCCTCTGGAGGCCATGGCGGAGCAGACTTCTCTGGAGGCCATGGCGGGGCTGAGCCCTCTGGAGGCCATGGCGGGGCTGATCCCGCTCTGTGTCACATAACACCTAGCCAGCCTTCTATGATTGGTCATCTACTCCAGGCAGGAACTACTGACATGTTTTTAAGCTGTTTAAGCTGCTGCAGGGTTACACAGCTACAACTGCTAGTAATATCGATTTGCAAGACAAACACACTTTACTTAAGAATGACCTTTTTGTTACAGAGATTTTCCTCTACAAAAGGTTCTGTCTTTCTCTAATAAACTGGCCTTTTACCAATTCTATCACTATGTAAGGTGTACATATTTTAGTTTTATGAACAGACTAGAAGACTACAAAGAGACCGAAGAACCCCATATGAATAAAAAATAATACAAGTCACCAACTGTCTGTCTATCTGAGCTGTAAAGACTAAAATGTATAATGATGTTTATTGACTTCAAAATCAATTTACCTCCCATAAACGTTAGAATAGTTGAGTAAAGCTGGGAACCATTTATTTGTTTTAGAGAACAGAAAGGGGTAGAATGATGTGATGGCATCTAGTGGGCAGACAGAGACACATCCAGGTTCAGAGATGAGTTTTTTTTTAATGGAAAATGGGGAGTGACCTGGCTGTTCTGACTTAAAAGGTTAGGATGGCCTTTCAAAACCCAAGTCCACATTTCCATCTGTCTAACTCTAAATTACTGAACAAAACACATTAGTGCTATAGATAAAACAGCAGTCTACTGGACCAGTGCAATTAAGGACCATGTTTTTTCATCTTCGTAACATTGCCAAAATTAGGAATATCCTGTCTCAAAACGACGCTGAAAAACTAGTCCATGCATTTGTTACGTCCAGGCTGGACTATTGTAATTCCCTACTGTCAGGTTGCTCAAATAAGTCCCTTAAGACTCTCCAGCTGATCCAGAATGCTGCAGCGCGTGTTCTCACAAGAACTAAGAAAAGAGATCATATTTCTCCTATATTAGCTTCTCTGCACTGGCTCCCTGTTGAATCCAGGATTGAGTTTAAAATCCTTCTCTTGACCTACAAAGCTCTAAATGGTCTAGCACCATCATATCTAGAAGAGCTCCTAATACCTTATTGTCCCACTAGAGCACTGCGCTCCCAGAATGCAGAGTTACTGGTGGTACCTAGAGTCTCTAAAAGTAGAATGGGAGCCAGAGCCTTCAGTTATCAGGCTCCTCTCCTATGGAACCAGCTCCCGATCTGGGTTCGGGGGGCAGAAACTGTAATCGCTTTCGAGAATGAACTTAAAACTCTTTTATTTGATAAAGCTTATAGTTAGGGAGTGATGAGTTGCAGTGTTCACCTAACTGGCCCACCTGCTTCTCTTCATAATTGTTAGATTAATAATACATAACAAAGTAGAGGAAGGCAGGCCAGCCAAGCCCGATCCGGCAGGGGGATAGTTCTAAGCCCGAAAAAGCTACCTCTCCTTATGACCTGTCTCTCTTAGTTATGCTGTTATAGTTACGCTGTTATAGTTCTAGACTGCCGGGGGACTTCCTTCCTTTGACACACTGAGCTGCTCTCTCCTCTCCCTTTCTATTACTATTACTATTTGTGTGTATCCCGTCCCAGAAATGCTTGTTACTAATCCTAGCTTCTGGGGAGTTTACTCCCCGGAGTCCTTATGTTTTTTCCCCCAGCGTATTTCCTTTGAGAACGTTGGAACCAAGATCCTGGTTCCAGCTGTCGCCGTGGTCCTGCTGCACTCCCTGCTGAGCTCAGCGGTGCCCTGCAATGTCATGCTGCGTCCTGCTGAACCCTGCTGCTTCCTGCTGAACCCTGCAGCTTCCCGCTACATCCAGTCACTGTTCCATTATTAATGTGACTACTATTGCCACTGTTCATCACACCCCCAACCGGCCCGTCAGACACCGCCTACCAAGAGCCTGGGTCTGTCCGAGGTTTCTTCCCAAGAGGGAGTTTTTCCTCGCCACTGTCGCACTGCTTGCTCTTGAGGGAATTACTGTAATTGTTGGAATTGTTGGGGCTTTGTAAATTATAGAGTGTGGTCTAGACCTACTCTATCTGTAAAGTGTCTCGAGATAACATATGTTATGATTTGATACTATAAATAAAATTGAATTGAATTGAAGTGAGCTGTAATACAGTATCCAGGCAAATAATTGGTTGTTAATCCACAAGCCAATTGCTTAGGTAGAAACTTTTTTTTCTTTTTCTTTTTCCTTTTCACTTTTTTCCTTTATTCTATTCATTTTCAGTGTAACTGCTAAGCCATTGCCACAGATTGAGAATCTATCAGGATTATTTGAAATTGTTTATGGTGGATACACATTATATTTAAATTGCATAATAGGAGGCTATCCAAAAATCTAGCACAGCACAGCTCTAGAGTTACAATTGCTCTTGCCAAAAAAATTGATTTTGTGCCTAAACCTAACCAAACTGCGACTGTTTCATAACGTTACAGCAACACCAAAGCACTTTTCCTCTTTGGTCCCCCTATAGGTTGGAAGTGGAATTGTGTCCATTATGTCTCATTTGAACTATGTCTCAATCTGCTTCCCGATCTGGCAAACTTGCATAGAGCGGTTATAGCTGATAGAGGGCCGCAAAGCGAATGCAGAAGTGCCGTTCACCCTGTTACAAGTTAACCACTGAAACGTTTTTGGAAACATTATTTTAAGGTACAAAATAATTTTTGGTGTTGCTTTAACGACGTGTTTAAAATCGTGACTGTTACATTATCTGGTTTAGATATGAGGATAGAAAACGCTCCTGTGGGTCATATTTCGTGCCAGCGCTATGCGGAGCAAATTTAGGAAACACTCATGATAATTAAGGAATTGTTTGTTACTGAATAATTCATACTGGATATACTATATAACGTAGCACGACGCTAACTGTCATCATCATCATCTTATCAACAGTCCTGGAACTAAATTGACCAGAGACGTAATAATTTGCTGGAATGAAACATTATTTCTGCTGGTATTGGAGAGCAGTAAAGTGTGTGTGCCCAGCAACACCAAATACACCCCAAATAAATCTATTGAGATTGAAGTTTCTTTTTGGATTGGATTCATAAAAAACAGTGTTTGGAGTTATTGCCTTTTCATGGTCGAATCCTTACGCTTACTCACACTGGTACATACTCTGTTTATGACATTTCTAAGGCAATGCTATCTCTAATGCTACAGAATAGGACTTGTAAATGGAAATATTATTATATATGTGGTCTAATTAAGAAGATTATCTTGTGAATCCTACTGTTTCGGGTCTGTTATTAAGAGACTAATTATGAATTCCATAATTTGTATTGTCATAATCATAAAGTAATGAGGGACAACTTGATAACAATTCAGTATAATGTAACACTTTACTTGAGGGGGCACAGAAGAGGAACTAATTGTTATGTAATGATTAAGTAATGAGTCATCTACAAATCAACTAGTTTTGTGCTGCTCTGTGGCTGACTCATATCATAACTGCTCATTAAGAAAGTGGTCAGTATGTCTGTTCACAGATACTAATTATTATAATTCATTAATATATTTATTAATGTCTGTTCTGTAGTAACTCATTGTTTTCTAATACATAGTCCTGGAATCAGAGTTCAATCATCAGGCTGATTTTGTGTACCATATTGTAAAGTATTACTCAGCTGAAGCCAAAAAGGGACCCTCATCATAAGTATCCACCAGAAATACAAATCAGATATACTGCTCTAAAGGTCCTTCATATATTTCTATTTTAAATTATGTAAAGAAAGGCTTCTTGGTTCACAATGAAAATGAACCCAGGCAGGTAATGTAATGTGATGTTATGGTGAATTGTTAATGAAGACATGGCTGATGGTTTGTTTGTTTTAGCTGGTAAAGCACGTTAGAATGTCGTTAGAGATATTGGTTGTATTCAGCTGGGGCTGCTACTGCTGCGTGATAATGAAATGCTTCGGAACGAGGCCATAATGAGTTGAAAAAGGTTAGCCCAAAAGAAGCCAGCTTTAACTCCACACACTTCTATTGTTGTGCTTTCAGAAGGCCTGCTGTCAAAATAAATCTCACTGATGACTGTCTAGCTATTGATTATCCACTAGGTTTATTGGTAATACATTGATCGGATGATTCCAAAAAGAGCATGTCCATGGTAATTTATTCTTTTAATTTCCATGCTCACATATTTCTCTTCAGGGTCACAAGGGCAGGATTTTATTTTTCTAGAAGATATTTGAAGCACGATGTGGAAGGAAGGCAATCAAAATCCTGAACAAGTCACCAACCAGGGCTAAGACATAAAGATATAAAGACATAAATACACTGACACTCACACCTATGGGTGCTTTAAAGTCTCATGTATTTAGACTGGTGGAGAAAACTGGCTCACTAAAAGCAAATGCAAACATTCAAACTTTACACAGAATAAACCAAAGCCAGTTTACAGCCTTCTTCCTGTGAGGTCATAGTGCAAAACAACTGAGCCGCCACACCACTTGTGTCCATCATACAATTATGCTGTTTTACAGTATAATTACACAATTCATTTTGTGGCTAAATTGATTTTTTTTTAACATAGAGACATAGATAATAAAAGAGATAATATAAAAATAATTGCAGTGGTTATTGATTTAAAATTAGTTTAAAGCAAGAGCAAAACCAACAGTCTTGGTCCAAGTGTCCAATCTGTGCTCAGATGTGCGCAGGGCACAGTGGTTGTTCAGATACAGATTCATTGCCTTTTAGCATCTGGTCATTTTTCTTCCAAATGAAGATTCTTTTAACAAGCCATTGAGAGTATCTTTGGTGATCTCTCTCAAGCCGGGGGATATTGGTGCAGGCTGACTAGCAATAAGCTGCAGTACCAATAAACACAAGCATGGCAAAGAAAATAACTTTACATGACCCAGCCTGGGAGAATCAGCGCGAAGGCGGGAGAGTCAATCCCGTATTGATTTCTTTCTTTCCCCAGAGGCCCTGCACGCAGTCCTTTGGCAAGACCTAGTCAGGTCGTCGTGGGAACCACATAGATAGGCTGATAGCCAAGCTCGGCCTGAGATTAGAAACTTGTATAAGAGGAGGTGAAAGTGATGGTGTGGTATTTAATTCTGCTGACCGGCTGCATAGAAGTGATCCCATACCCCTTGAGGGCTTGGATCCACGATGCGGCAGTTAAAAACTCATCTGTCCACGGTCTCTCCATATGGCTCGGTGTGGAGTGGTGGAGCACCTCTAATAACCTTTATGGTGCTGCTTGGGGCCCAGGGAGCTGCCTGCATAATCATATCAGCTCCGGCAGAGCGCTGAAATCATAAATCAGCCGAGCACACTCGGGCTGAGCTAGTGTCCTCGTGGCCTCGTGGTACAAGTCATCTGTTTGGCTGGGAGTGTCTCAAGGCCTTCTCTTTAGGACAATAATACTCTGTTAATGTCCTCACCTGAAAAATCAGTCTGAGATGGCATGCTTGTAACATGAATAGAGCCTTTCAATAAGTCATTGTATCCTTGTCCATCCTTGTATCCTCAGTGGTTCCCAACCTTTTTTCCTTGGCGCCCCCCCTATTCATGTCTAATAAAAGCTGAGCCCCCCCCGAAACCGAAGTTGAGGTAACTCTCGAGATAGAGCCTTACTTTCTTTGTTGATACAGAGGAGCTATCAGCACTGTTACGTTTCTCCGCCATGTTTCATTCATAAAATAGTGATGCCGTGGTGGCAGGAAAAACAAGGATACAACAAAATAGATTGTTTTCATACAGACTTTTGTATACATTATATATTCTAGTGTATTATCATAATTTGTTTAACATGTGCAAATATTTTTTTTTTACCTCAACCTCAAACCAGATAAAGACTTGCGCCCCCCCTGTGATCTTTGCCGCCCCGCCTGGTGGTGCACGGACCCCAGGTTGGGAACCACTGCTTTATATGAATTTGTTTCCCCTGCTAGATAAGCAGGAATTGGCGCACAGGGCAGTAAAAAGGTTCAGACATTATATTATTTGAAAGTCAATTTAATAAACAATTCTATGATTGACAGCTTGCAGTACCTAACACTGACAGATTACTCATGGTGCTTTCAGTGGTTTGCAACAGTTTCTGGTTGAGTGATGTTTCCTCTCAATGGTGTGCGATGTTTTGCAGCAGCCTTTTCAGATATGCTTGCTTTTGTTCAGTGGGTATGTCAGGGGTGAAACCCATACATCTGCAGTGAAAACCAGCAAAGGCAGTGATTTATGTACATACAACAGGGTTCTAAATGGCCATCAACAAACCATGGAGCACATTTTGAGCTATAGACTGTATAGTTGAACCTTCAACTAAACTGTAAACTTTCAATGTTCTCTTAAGATTACTTAAAGTAAACACACAGAATGACATTCATCCAGTATAGCAACCAGTGTTGGTTCTTAAAAATGGGATGTTTAATGCACCACCATTTATGCTAAAATAGGAAGAAAAAAGGAAAGCAGTATGTTGTTTTCCAGTGATATAAACACATCTGAGCTGAATGTTCCTGATGCAGTGTATGCCAAATAGTTGTGTCTTTCTACACAGTAAACTGGAATAGACATCTAGAGGATGGCTGACACTTCCTCCCTGAAAGATTTGTTGATAACAAGGTGCAGGGCAGTTTCTCTGGGGTGCTAGATGGGTGCCAAACCTTAGTTTTACAAAACAAACCGAAAATGAGGGTCAAGCCCAGGCCATTCCTGTATCAAGCCTTAGTGAGATTGCGAGCAGATGAAAGCTAGACCCTGTCCAGAATTATGATTTAAATCACCTAGCCTCTATGTTTAATCTTTTGTTTGAATTGTTTTACAGATGCTATCAGGTTAGACTTAATAGCTACTTCTGAATTAGGAGTGAAACAATTAAATTGAAGTGATCTCCAAAGATGAACATATGCAGACTCTTCTGAAAGTTTTCCAACATCTCTTGAATCTAAAATCCATCAGAGAGATGCAGAACAGACAATGCATATCAAATATGTAATTAACCTTTGCCTCTTGTGTCCTGTATCTTTCCACACAATGTACCAGCATTTCAGGCAAGTGCAAATTATTCTCAGAGCTCTGAATTCCACATGCCTCCACTTGAATGGGTATCATGATTTTCCACATTTCTTTTGGCAGAACCAAACAGTACAGTCTCTTGGTCTGTCTGTCTGTCTGTCTGTCTCTCTGTCTATTTATCAAGCATGATAATATTGCTTAAGGTCTACTGTTGAAATTACTGCGCAGAAGTAAAATACTTGTAAAGCTTAGGGAAGAATGAAAGAGTGATGAATGAAAATCATCTCATGACTCCCATGTTAAACGCCTCTGGTGTAAACATCACGAGGTGGTGGCTCCACAAGGACCCTGTCAATGAGTGATAGGCCTTTAGTCAGCAAGGATACATCATCCTCAACCCAGACAGTTTTTTTTTTGCATTAGCAGTGTAAACCAGATTACAAATGCACACTGCAGATCACACTAAGGAGCTGTATCACAGCAGTGTTTTGCATCTCATACATCAAAACAGGCAAGACATGATTTGTTTTTCTATACCAGTCATGTCTGCCATTACCCCTAATGACTGATGCAATGACACACAGAGGTTGCCAAGTAATGAGACTCGCCTCCTCCATTACTCCTACCACTATCCCCACACTTTAGTCTCATGTGTGAATGATAAGGCAATAATAATAATAATAACAGGACAGATAACACTGCAATTCCATAACACATTTTAAAGGCACGTGTCCTTAAAAGCACCTCACAGGCATCAAGCGTAAATCAGCCCACTAATAAACAAGCCATGCATACATTGCTCAGCCCTATTTTCATGACAGCTTTGTGTGAAACCCTTGGGTCACTGCAGCTTGAACAGACTCAAATGTAAATGTAAAGTTGTGTGTTGTGTAATTGGACAATCTGCTGTAGTTTGAGAAAGGGCAAACAGACTGCCAACTATACGTGTATAAACTTGCTCTTTGGATGATGCAGGGAGGTCCTTGTCGCTGATGCACTACTGTCCTTCTTGCTATGTCATATTAGGCAGCATCTCTCAAAAGGTCGAGTTAGCAGCAAAAAAAGACTGCAGTGCAGTGTAGAGGCAATAGGACATGCCAGAGTGCACAGTGCTTTTACTAGTCCAACATGTTACTCTTTCTATTTCTTGTGTTGTATTTACACGTTTGTGTGTGTCTGTGTATGGAGACCCAGACCAAATACACACCCCTGAGACAGCAGGATGTGTAGCTGTCCACCGTAGACAGACATTACTGATCACACAGTACTGCTCACACACAGGAGTAATCTATAGGTTTTTTTTGGCCGACGCTTCATCTATCGTGGCTGCAGGCAATGAGGCAATGTTATGATATTTTTTGGGTGTGCTTCTCTAAAGTTTTTTGAATAAATTATGGAGTCCAAAAACCAAGTATTGAATAAAAAAAAAAGTTTTTCTATTATCTATATTCAGTAGTTCCCTCTTCGGCTCATTTTTCCTCAATTTATTGTAAAATTAGTAAAAGCTGCAGATGGTACTCCATTACTCGCTTGTGTTCCAATGACAGCAACAAGTTGTCATTGGAAAACTTTTCATTTCAAGACCAAGATGTATATTATTGTGTAAATCAGAATCAGAATATCTTTATTGTCATTGTAACAGATACAACGAAATGAAGTGCAAAATGTATAACAAAAACATATAAAAATCAATATAACTGTTTACATTTTAGGACTTTCACTAGCTCGATTGGCGGATTACTATTACCTGTCTAACGTTGTCAGGTGCATGTTGCACTCAGTGATTAACCAATGAAGATCACATCCATCTCATTATGTAAAGGTCCTCACACTGGCTGATTACACCTAGTCAGGTTGAAGTTGGGTGGAGCTATGCTGGGAATTTTGCAATGTCACAAAAAGTAATGGGCCAAAAAGAATGATAACAAGGTGAATGTGAGGGAGCTGTCAATAAAACCTAGTTTGTGCACGCCCACGCAGTCCTGAGAAGAGGTCTAATCAGGCGACCTAAGTGAAAACACATGTATGCATGGACCATGGGTGTGTAGAGCAGTGATGTGCGGTGATGTCAGTGAGAGGCTAGGCACTGACTTATGAAAGCCAGATTACCTAATTTATTGTTTAGGCTAATATCTAATATCATCCGCCGCTCTTTCCTCGTGAAGACGTCAATCACAGCGTTGTAAAATTCGTCTTTACGGGCCTTCAGTTTGCGTAGTCTCTGGCTCTCAATTGACAGAATAGCAAGGGCAGAAAGACGTGCCCGGTCCGGTTCCGACTGTATGTTTTGATCCGTTTCAGGTCGGAAAATGTGCGCTCCACTGAAGCTGTAGTGGCTGGTATTGTCAAGACCAGTTGCAGCAACTTTGTTGCTTCAGGAACTGTTGCTTCCAAGTCATGTTCTTTTAAAAAGTCAAGAAGCTGTGTCGGTGATTTTCCCCTTAGTTCTTGTGAGCCATACAACCCCACAAGATCACTTTTCTGCCTGACTAAGTCAAAGTACCTTGCATACTTTGACAGCTTCTCCAGTTTGCTGTCATCAAACTGGCGCAACATTTCTTCAAACTTTTTGCAATCTACCAGTCCAATGAAATCCAGATCAGAAAAATTATCCACAAACCTGGTCTTCATCTGAACATTGACATTGTCGTTCTGTTTTGTTTGACAGCCCATCTCGTGTCTCGTGCTGAACGAGTTCCATCTCATCACATTTTTCCTCAAAGTATGCATGAAAACAGTCAAAATCCTGTCGCTTGCTGTCCAACACTTTCATTGTGTCTTTGATGCGATTACAGCAGAATCCGATATCCATGGTTTTGGACTGAAGGATGCTAAAGAGAGCATCGGTGTCATTGAAGATCCCTTCAAAAGCCATCAGTAGGAAACAGGTTGACCGTTTTGAAAGCCACAACTCAAACCCAGCAGCCATTGCCAATGTTTCACCGTCCCAGTTGTCGGGATTGTCGCCGATTACTTTAAACATGGCACGTAAATCTGGAAGGTGAAATAAAATCGTTTGGACCAGCCTTAAATTTGAGCTCCACCTGGTTGCTGCTGCTCTGGGGATGCGACGTTTGACAATCTCATCCAGGAGATGGGTGTGTTTGGATGATTTGCTAAAAAAAGCAGAAAGTCCCTCAGCTGTCTTGAAAAAGGTTCTGCACTCGGGGATGCATTTCACGGACTGGGCTGGAACCAGATTCAACTTGTGTGCATAGCAATGCGTGAATATAGCTTCGGGCACCTTCTCTTTAACTTTTGCCTGCACCCCATTTATCTCTGAGGCCATGACAGAGGCTCCGTCGTAGGTCTGTGCAACCAGTTTATCGCAGCAGTTGTATTTTTCTGCCTAATACATACTGCGAAATAGCGGCTGCTCTCCGGTCGTTGCTGACATCATCAAAGCCAAGAAAGGCTTCTTTTACTTTACCTCCACATACATAACGTACAACAACAGATATTTGGGCTTTATTTGTCACATCAGTCGACTCGTCCACCTCCACAGCAACAAAGGGGGCCGCATTTATGTCACTCCTAATGTCAGCGAGTAGCACGTCTGCCACTGAGTCGATTAGATCATTTTGTTTGGTTGTCTGTTAGATGTTCCAGAAAATACCGTAGATGTACGTAAATGTCTTGCCAACCTCTCGTCTATCTCAGCTAGCACATCCAGCAACTCGATATAATTGCCCCTATTGCTAGAGCTAGCGCTTTCATCATTGCCACGAAAAGTAAGCAGGTCGCATTTATCAGATCCTTCAATACCTCTCAGTTTTCCTTTACCTTTTCATTGTGGTAGGTTATATTCAGCCTCCTTTGCTCGTCAAGTGCAAGGTCGATCCGAGATTTACCGAAGATTTTCAGCGTAATTTGACACTGGATGTGAGCTGACGACTTTTCATGCTTGGTTAAAGCTGCGGGCAGGTTGTTTAAATCACAGTATCCCATTGAAGTCCAAACAGTCTGACTCGTTGAAAACAGCAGGCAGACAATTTTTTGTCCCTTTTGCTGCAGTAGGACATGGGTTTTTCGCTTGTCGTCCGCAATGAATGGACAGTAAAAGCAGTGCTTATTCTACCATTTCTTTTGTATTTGATTATGCGTAACTGCTACATTTGTCATCTTAACGTCCAAAAAAATTGGAATAACACACATATTGCATATATAAATCACAAGACTATACAGTAAAAATACATATACAAGTTTATTAAATAAAGATTTTTATGTTTTGAATTTTGACAGGGTAGGCAGTGCCTAGCTTACCTACCCTGACTGCACGTCTCTGGTGTAGAGGCTTTAAAAGTAAAAATTGGAAATCCTTTAACTTGCAGGTATGTATCTCGGAATGATAAACCTCAAAATTACAAAATGAATGAGTCAGCCATGACACAGAATGCAGTGACTTTTCCCTCCCTTGTTTGTTTATCAGACTTGGTCGCCTGTTTTAGATTTTGATTAGCTGAAAAGATATGTCTGAAGAATTTGTGACTACTGTCTTGATAGACATTTGCAGTTAAAACCAATATTCTAATGTCTCTTCTTTCTTAGTTTAAATATGATGTAAATTAAATTAAATTTGGAATTAAATACCAGTAGACAATAGGGATTATTTATAATAGGGTTGGTATGATTAAAAATGTTTGAGTGAACTGCAGCGTTGCTTTTTAACATTTGATGATTTCAAAATGAAAGACAATTTCCCAACTGAATGACCTTGTTTTTTTCCTTAAATTTTAAAGGGGTGATAGAATGCAAAACCGATTTTACCCTGTCATAGTTGAATAACGACAGTTCAGTGGGTAAATAGGACATACATATGAGCTCAAAATCCCATTGACTACCCTTTACTATGAAAATCTCATATTTTGAAACTGCCGCTGAAAACGGGCGAATCTCAACAAAGCTAGTTGCTTACATAAGCATCTCAAAATCCGGAACCTTGTTACAGCCGTGGGTGTAAAACGGTCACGCCCCAACATTTACATAGGCTACACAACTGAGTTCACGAGTAGTCTTCTGAATCTAGGTCACGCAGATCTCTGCTATTCCATTACAAAATTCACTTCTGAAACTTTTTTATGTGATCAATTTTTTTACAAAAATGTATGTCTAATTGCAAATTTTGTCCGACTGTGTGTCGGACTTCAGCGGCCAGTGCTGCCTGGGTTACTGCCTCGCCGCCCGGCCTGCCTTCCTTCACAAATCCTGGCCTGCTGTGAGCTCGATTGAGCTCCGTTACGGCTGGCAACCCACGGCACTTCATACCCTTGCAAAGTCACAGTTTTGTGGGCTAATGGACTACTAAACGCCGGTGCTCTGACAGAGCTCCAGGGCCTGCAGTTCCCCTCTTCCTAATGCCAGGTGTGTGTGAGTGAGAGCGCGGTCAGAGAGCTTGTTACGCCAGCAATCTCTTACCACAGGTTCCAGTTAATCTTATAATGTGTGTAATTATAATGTGTTGAGTTATTTAAACAAACGATCGGTGAAATACACAGCTCTTGTCCGCGAGTCTCATTGATAGAGCCTGCGGCTGGATGTGATAGAGCCTGCGGCTGGATGGAGCTAGCTAGCCTCCTCTTAGAATTCCTCTGGAATTCACAAAAATTCATTAACTTGAAATCGGACACCGTTGTTAGCTTTAGACATTTAGTTAGATATATAAGTGGTGTGACAAAATTCAAACTGTAAATATACTCGAATTACGCAGAAAATGAAGCTAACTATCCGTGATTTGTAGCTACACACAGCTATGAAGGGACAGTCGCAGCTGACGAAACACCTAGCTAGTCTTCACAAATATTCATTAACTTGAAATCGGACACCGTTTTTAGCTTTATAAGACATTTAGTTAGATGTTGTATAACTGGCGTGACGAAATTCAAACTGTAAACATACTCGGAATTACGAAAATAAAGCTAAGTATCGGTGATTTGTAGCTACACACAGCTAGGATTGAAGGGACAGTCGCAGCTAACGAAACCCTTACAGTTCACAAATATTCATTAACTTGAAATCGGACACCGTTGTTAGCTTTATAAAACATTTAGTTAGATGTTGTATAAGTTGCGTGACGAAATTCAAACTGTGAATATACTCGAATTACGACCAAAAATGAAGCTAACTATCCGTGATTTGTAGCTACACAGATAGGATTGAAGGGACAGTCGCAGCTAACGAAACACCTAGCTAAACTTCACAAATATTAATTAACTTGAAATCGGACACCGTTGTTAGCTTTATAAGACATTTAGGTATATGTTGTATAGCTTAGTGGCGTGACATTGTGTGTAACATGCGGTAAGAGATTGCTGGTGTAACAAGCTCGCCGACCGCGCTCTCACTCTCACACAACGGGCCATTTAGCTAGCAGGAAGAGGGGAGTTGCAGGCCCCTGGAGCTCTGTCAGGGCTGCCAGCCGTAACGGAGCTCACAGCAGGCCGGGGTGCTGCTGCCTCGCCGCTGAAGTCCGACACACAGTCTTACCATATTTGCAATTAGCCATCAAATTTCGTAAAACGGCCCATATTTGAGCATTATATAGTTGATTTCTCAGAAGTGAATTTGGTAATGAAACATTGCAGTGTCCGGAATATGAGATTCTGTCGCTTCTCTAATGTGTGTGTATTGGGGATTCGCTCAACCAATCAGCGCGCATCTCTAATGTCTGCGTATGGCAATTCGCTCAACCAATCAGCGCGCAGCTCATCTAAATATTCACGAGCATACCATATTTGGAAGAAAAGCTCTTGTTACAAATAGGGCCAAAACACAGGGATGCATAAGGGTCAATAAAATATCAACCAGGCCATTTTCAGCCCAACCAATGTTACATACCCCATTAGGAGACCATAAGGAACAGTGTGAAATACTCTATATAATCATTCTATCACCCCTTTTAAGAAAAAGTTTCTTAAAAGATATAGACTATCTATAGAATTTATTTCTGTATTTTCTGTATGAATAAAATATCACATATCATTGATTATTTTAATTTTTTTGAGTATTTTATTGATTTTCTTAACAGCCAGAGACTGCAATTACATTCTACGTTACATCAAGCGGGCAGGGTAAAACTCTCCCCAAAACTTTTAACAGGTAAAGAAGGAAGAAACCTTGAGAAGGACCACGCAAGAGGGAACCCCCTTCCAAGGATGATGGGTACCTGGTGGGCTCCATGACAAACATTAGTTAAGGGCCAATTTCTTTAAGCATCTCAAAATCACTTTGAGGTCACGGCTATTATTGTAGGCATGCTAATTAATGCTGCGTTCCAGGCAACCCGTAACTCGTGTTTTCACAACCTTCTACCCGTGAAAGTGCCCTGGAACGGCAGTCAAACCGTAACTTACTACTCGTGAACTCGTACCAGATCGTTGTACTCCCAGTTAGCTACAGTTTTTGACGCCACACGCACATAAACAACAATGGCGACCCCCGTTAATGCTGTAGGTACAGACGCCGTTTATTAACAGTGAAGTAGAAATAAATAGACATAAATAGGCAACGTAAAGTAACCTAGATAGCTAACGTCAACGTTAGGCATATATCTATGAACGTTAGGTAGCCGCTAGCTAACACTAGCTAGAAGGGTTTGTGGTGACTTGGCCTGGAACGCTACTGTGAGTCGTGAGTCGTGACTTGAAGTCGTAACTTACAGGCTAAAAACTGTGTTAGACCCTCATTGACCGATCTCATTACGTAAGGGTTAATGCCCGACGAGGTGTCCATTGTCAGGTATTAATGGACGACGGCGAGGTGTGAACCGAACGGTTGCCTCCGCCGAAGTCCATTAATACCTGACAATGGAGACCTCGAAGGGCATTAACCCGCTTATACCATGGTCATTTGCCAAATAACATATTTTTAAAACATTAGTTCATATTTTAATTAGTTTTACAATCGAAATCCCCCAGGAATTAGGAAGGACCTTAGATACAACTTGCCTCCCTTAGCAACCTGAGATATTTATATAGTCCGCTCAGCTGATAGAACCCTTCAGTTTAGCTACGAGCCAGAAAGCTAACGTTATGCTAGCAAGATCCAAAGTCAATAACATTGTGTACAGTTGGCAATCAATAAAAATAATTTGACAGTATGTTGAACAACAAAACAAGCTAGCTATCCAGCCATGTCATTGTCCCCAAAACAATATAACTACTTTTACAAAGAATTTGATCCGTGATGTGTAGCTAACGTTACTGTCGGCTGCAGCGGCACAGCCTGAAGTAGCGACCTGAACAGTGAACGGAATGTGACATAACGTTATTCGCTGTGAAACAAAGTCAGTCCAGAGGGGCAGTATAACTTACTTCTTGCAGCCTGTGTGTTTTAGGGCCATCCTGTGGTGTTCAGAGGACGAGTTGAAAATAATAAATCCACATTTCCTTTTTGATTTAATGTAGCGCATTCATTTAGAACAGTAAACGGACAGTTTCACCGGAACTCCTTTAGTAGGTGTCCTACATCACTTTTTAATGGACACCCTGCAGCCAATCAGAATTGAGTATTCACCCAGACCATGGTATAAAAACCGTTAACCAACAAGCAGGCAACTGAGTCCTAGTTCACCTGGGAGGCTCAGATATACTTTCCATGTTCAGCGTCCATGCACGGCTGTAGACTTGTACCAGTCGCACAGCCCCGATGTTACATGCATTGTCGTTGACGCATCACCGTTTGCACTAGCAAGTAAATAATTTATGCACCAAATATTGATCCGAATGCTTATTGTTGGTTAACGGTTAAATTATTAATTATTAACATCCCCATGTAGGAGTCTTAATTATAATCCATAGCGATGTGAACATAGAGGACTATTGTGGCCAAAAGGTAAGGATCTTATCAGCATACGCTTGTATCTTATGATGGTAGCAGGCGCTACATGAGGGCAAGTGTGGGTAGGTGCCAGATTAAAACCCTGAGGTTTCCTCTCTGCTACTGGCTTTACTTTCTCTCTGTCTGTCCACAGAATCCTCTTCCTCTCTGGTGATCTGTTTGACAGATTCCACTCCTCCTCTGGCTGCTGGACCTGTATGGTTTTCTTCTGTGGAATTGGTGGAATACCAAGACTCCGTGTCAGTTTTGGTATTGGGATATTGGGAAGTTTGGAGGGGTCACTGGTTGCACTGGATGTTGAAGCTTTAGGTG
Organism: Perca flavescens; assembly: GCF_004354835.1. NCBI lineage: Eukaryota > Metazoa > Chordata > Actinopteri > Perciformes > Percidae > Perca > Perca flavescens. Next base: position 32,450,388 of record NC_041331.1, read on the forward strand.
AAGGTGATTTTTTATTAATTGTTTTGAGTTCTAGTGTTCCTGGCGTCTTCATGATATCATCAGTGGTTGCTTCACTCGGCGGTGGACAAGGAACTCTAAATATGGACACTCTATGTGTTTTCATGTTGATATTGCGGGGAGGTGGTGCAGGCTTCTCTACTTTAACAGCAAGGACAGGTGGTGCTACACTCTTCCCAAACTTTCTTCCAACACAGGGAGGTGAAGCAGGCTTCTCTTCTACCTTAACAACAAGGACAGGTGGTGCTACATTCTTCCCAAACTTTCTTCCAACACAGGGAGGTGGTGCATGCTTCTCTTCTACCTTAACAACAAGGACAGGTGGTGCTACACTCTTCCCAAACTTTCTTCCAACACAGGGAGGTGGTGCATGCTTCTCTTCTCTTTTATCAACAAGGACAGGTGGTGCTACATTCTTCCCAAACTTTCTTCCAACACAGGGAGGTGATCCATGCTTCTCTTTAAAAGCAAGGACAGGTGGTGCTACACTCTTCCCAAACTTTCTTCCAACACAGGGAGGTGGTGCATGCTTCTCTTCTCTTTTATCAACAAGGACAGGTGGTGCTACATTCTTCCCAAACTTTCTTTCAACACAGGGAGGTGGTGCATGCTTCTCTTCTACCTTAACAACAAGGACAGGTGGTGCTACACTCTTCCCAAACTTTCTTTCAACACAGGGAGGCAATGCATGCTTCTCTTCTCTTTTATCAACAAGGACAAGTGGTGCTACATTCTTCCCAAACTTTCTTCCAACACAGGGAGGTGGTGCATGCTTCTCTTCTACCTTAACAGCAAGGACAGGTGGTGCTACATTCTTCCCAAACTTTCTTTCAACACAGGGAGGTGGTGCATGTTTCTCTTCTACCTTAACAGCAAGGACAGGTGGTGCTACACTATTCCCAAACTTTCTTCCAACACAGGGAGGTGGTGCATGCTTCTCTTCTCCCTTAACAACAAGGGCAGGTGGTGCTACACTCTTCCCAAACTTTCTTCCAACACAGGGAGGTGGTGCATGCTTCTCTTCTACCTTAACAACAAGGGCAGGTGGTGCTACACTCTTCCCAAACTTTCTTCCAACACAGGGAGGTGGTGCATGCTTCTCTTCTACCTTAACAACAAGGACAGGTGGTGCTACACTCTTCCCAAACTTTCTTCCAACACAGGGAGGTGGTGCATGCTTCTCGTCTACCTTAACAACAAGGACAGGTGGTGCTACACTCTTCCCAAACTTTCTTTCAACACAGGGAGGCAATGCATGCTTCTCTTCTCTTTTATCAACAAGGGCATGTGGTGCTACACTCTTCCCAAACTTTCTTCCAACACAGGGAGGTAGTGCATGCTTCTCTTTTACCTTAACAACAAGGACAGGTGGTGCTACACTCTTCTCAAACTTTCTTTCAACACAGGGAGGTGGTGCTGGTTTTATGAACATGGGAGTTGCAGAGGGATTTTTGTCTTTTCCTAATGGGTTGAACTTTTTTTGTTCAGCAGAAGACGCCAAATCTGAGTAGAGTGTCTTCAGGGCCTCCTTTAGCTCAGTCTGAGATGGAACTTCTGGTGACGTCTTGGTGGTGGTGATCGGATTCACTGTTGTTTTCAGGAACTTATTCTCTGGAAAATGCCATTTACAAAGATTAGTAGGCCTACGTACTGCATATTTTTCAAAGCATGTCTGAGTGATGATAACATTAATAGATTTTTTAGTGATGTCCCAATTTTTCCTTCATTCCTGATCAAAAGTTCTCTTCTGGGTGATACGTGTTTAGTAAGGAGGACAGGGTCTGACATATTGACCCTTCGCTAAGCCACGCCCGAAAACCGCCACAGGCCAATCGTGGCTTAGCAACTGTAACTAGGCACGGGACGTCTGTCAAGCTTTCGAGTGAGGGAAACACGCCGAAGTGTTGTGCAAATGCGATACCTAAAAGTTTGGATAGGGTGGTGGAATTTTTTTCCTTCCCGAAAATTAAAACCCAAGGGGAGAAATGCCGGGCAGGGATCAAGCAGTGTGGGAGTCCCCATTCACAACTAGCTAAATGTCGACAAGATTAACAAAAACACCTACGTTTGCTCCAAGGCAAGAATACGCTAATGTTAGCTAGCTAGCTAACTCAGCACAGCATTGCTTGGAAATAATGACGGTTCTTTGTTCATAATGCATATTTGAACGTAAAATAAATAAATAAAGGACATTTCGACGCAAAACGAACCTAGGGCATAATAACAGATGTGTACCCACTCGATCTCTCTAGGACATGTAATTTAAATGTGTTCGTAGCTTGAAAGAAGCTAACGCGGACCTCTGATTAGCTTACAACGCTAGTATTCAGGGCACAGGGAAAGTAAAAACAAATCGCTATTCATACCACTAAAAAGGCTCAAAATATCACCACACTTCAACGGTAGCATAATGAGGGTCCCTTAATGTTAACCGAAGCATTGGGAACTATGTAAGTGTACAGTTTATTGAACGAAGAGCTGCGGGAGCTCCATGAAAGGGAGAGAGAGAGAGAGAGCGCTACCGGTAGTATAGTAGGTAAGTACAGCCCTTTTTATCAGAGAGGGGACATCTTCAGACTGTACAAAACACTGCGTCTCTTGGGTGTTGCGACGCAACAGGTCCCATTCCGTGCAACACAGACACTCCTGTTCGGTGGCCATAGCTTCACAATGTCCGCAGATACACCACCATTTTCCCGAAGTACGAGGCTGCGTTGCGGCATTGACTATGCTTCGGTTAACATTTAGGGAACCTCATTATGCTACTGTTGAAGTGTGGTGATATTTGAGCCTTTTTATTGGCATAAATAGCGATCCGTTTGTACTTTCCCTGTGCCCCGAATACTAGTGTTGTAGCTAAGCTAATCAGCGGTCCGCGCTAGCTTGTTTCAAGCAAAACACATTTGATTAGTATGAAAACATGTCCCAGAGAATGATCGAGTGGTTACACATCTGTTATAAAGGTTTGTTTTGCGCCGGAATTGTCCTTAAGATTATCAAAGGCAAGACGGAGGCTCACTGACATATTTTGTTAATCGCTAAAAATATAAGCAGGAGAATGTTATCATTGAAAGTGTTCAGGCTAATGTCTTGTGTTTATTCAACAAGACTTATGGATAAGATGTTTGATTTATAATTATTAGATTATTTTCAGATTTCACTTACCCTGCTGTGCACGAACATAGCTGTTCCTCAATTTGTGTGTTTCCCATTTGAATGGTCAGCGTATGAGGCGGCTCACATTATGGCATGACCATGCTTTAGCTTCAATATTGATGAAATTATTCTCTAATCGGTTGCATATTATGTCGTGGATATATCCCTTGAATGCATACTGCAGTCCCTTTTGTCTTGCTCTCTCAGATATTTCACCAAAAATTACTAATTATCTCCTTGGGAATGTCTGACACCGTTGCATACATACAGTAATCATAGTAATAGATGTGCCAGGCCCAAAAGCTTGACAGGCGTAGCAACAGTAACTAAGGAGGGCGGGGCTTAGTGAAGGGTCAATTCTACCTACAACTGTTTAATGTTGTTTTGATGTTCACTATAAAATGTGCATTAAATCTTTAGTGCATTTTCATACCCGACTCCAAACTGGCCAACACATCAGTTACACAACATTGAACAAATACTTAAATATTTAATAAATATTGCAAAAATATTATAACATCCAGTCCTTTATAGCAACTGTGTTGGTTGGCTGTCTTTATAAATCTGAGAAACCGCCCACCAGTGGTGTAGTGATACGCAGGATTTCCATATACCCACTTAAAATTGTGCAAGGATATGCAACAACATAGTTTTGTGACAGAACTTTCACTTTAGATGTTTGTATTCACAAATACGGGGTTGAGTAATGTGACAGCAAACTAAACTAACAATGCAGAACATGCAGAGAGACTTTTCTCATCTTTCATCGACCCGCACCTCGCAGCGGTAGTGTGTGTGTGTAGACCAGGCCCGAATGCTCCGCCTACGCTAACGCCAGTATCCTCCCCTGACCACACATTTAAGACAAATATAAGTAGCCTATTTTATTTTGTCCTCGTTGCTTTGGGGTCAACTCTTGTGATCCAGGCTTAGGTTCCTAATGTGAAAGCCCCCTTACTGATTTATATTCCATTCTATTTTTGATATATTTTGAAAGTCAGCTGTGTTTTCCTTCTCAAAGGATAAATTAAGGTATTCCCACCATGAATTGGTGCATAAAGGTGTATCAGAATGCAGGAAATTAAGTCTTTGACGTTCAAAATAACCCTGGGGGAGGACACCCAGACCGCACACTTTAATATGCCCCCCCCCAAAAGGTCTATTCTCAGTCAGGAAAATAATTAATTAATAAATATATATATATATATATATATATATATATATATATATATATATATATATATATATATATATATATATATATATATATATTTATGTATGTATGTATGTATGTATATATGTGTGTGTGTTATATATATATATATATATATATATATATATATATATATATGTGTGTGTGTATGCATGTATGTATAGCCTTTAAATATATGTGGAACAGTATATGCACTACAATACATACTACACCACTGCCTCACACTAGCATTACTTGCTTGATCTACTGCAAAGGCCTTTATCAGATTAGGACATCACAAACCATTACTAAAATAGTATATTTGATATATTTAAACAGTAGCTTACCCCACATCTCTTGGTAGCAGAAGGTAACAATCTTAGGATCATCTTTAGGGTACGATTCTCTAAAACTGATCAGCTCTGACAAATACTGCAGTAAGAAGCCGGGGATGTCGGTAGGTTGTGAGAGAAGTGTCGCCCTGGAAATACACTCCATTATGCTCTTCAGTCCATACGGACACAAAATTTGGATATTCATCTTTAAGTCTTTTCGAAAGTACTCTTTACTACTGCAAAGTAATGACTGTGTGGTCTGAACTGACATCTGCTTTGTAAACCCCCTTCTGTCTGTTCAACATTCTATGACATCACAAAGCCACTTTGTCATAGAATGTTTATCGTTGTGTTCTAATTTCTTTTTATTGTGTCACTTTCTTTTCTTGGAATGTTTCCAAATTTGAATGAAAACATTTGACACTTACAGTTTTTCACGATCGCTATGACAAATTTTTCAATACTTTTAACAACTTCCTAAACTGTTAACGCACCAACACACCTACAACACACGATTGGCAAAACGGATAATTTCATGCTCAAAATCACACATTGTAAACTAAACTCCAACACTGATTTTCAAAATACAATAATTCACTAACACAATACACTGTTTACCAAAACAATGCAATCATGTCTCAAAATCAAATAATCCTTCCAGAACACTAACACATGTTCTCTCCCAACAGGAACATTTAGTCAATCATAGCACAATGTCATACAAAACACTAACATCCCATGGAATTACAGAAACTGCATTATTTTATGTCAGTCAGGTCTGCCCTTATACAACAGACACAAGTGATTGTATTGATCATATATTGTGTTTTGCATTGCAGTTTCTGTTGAAGCCTCTCTACATTTTTGATCTCACACACTTTAGTTATCATTTAGATTCTCTTATGTTCAAACTTCTGTTTAACTTTTCTGAAGCATTTTCAGGTTACTAAGTAACAGTAGATCAAGATTATCTGAATATAAATAAGGTTTTATCATTATGCAACTATTTTAATCACCAAAATACAGTGTGTGGGGATTTCCCCTTATAGATGTTTTAATCTACAGTGTTTAACATCAAACATAATTTAAACCACCAAATGTATTAGATACATGATATATCTTCATATTTCTTTCTTTCTTTATACATTTCAATTATTTATTTATTTCTACAATATATGTCTAATGAACAATTAAAGTCTGATTAAAGAATAAAAACATAACCATAGTCCTCTTAAATCGACCAGAGTTTAAAATTCCAACACAAAGAAAGCGTAAGGTAACGGACATCCAGCCAGAAAGAAGGACATACAGCGAAATTTCCGATTTTTTTAAAATCTTTCGATTTTAACAGTAACAATATAACTACAAAATGCATTTCCTGCAGACATCTCTAGATGTAAACGTACTCAGGACACACACACATTTTTTAAACTTTACCCACACAAAATACGTTCACAAATGATTTCTGGGACTCACAGTGAGGTCATTATATTGATACCACGTATTGTTTAGGCTTTTTTGAGGCTTCTTCCATGGTAAATTTACCAGGGCTCTTTCAGTAAAGCTCAGTAGCAAGCACTTTATAAAAAAAAAAACAGGTGTGATAATTAAACATCAAACCAGCAGATTTCAGCTGGAAGGACCAGCTGCTTCTTTCCTATGCCATGACACCGTACTTTTCAGACAAAAAAATTACAATTACAGACAGTAATATGAACAATAACCACACATTAAAATTGATTTATATTAATTATTTATACAGTATATTGTGTGTATTTATAACAACAGTATACATGTATTATTAATAATGTGTATATATTTTTATTTTTTTGTCAAGTAAAAGCAGCAGTTAAGGGCAAAGTGCCTCAGTGGCTTTTGTGGCCTCATTGTAGCACAGATGTGGGTTCAGGTTCTGGTCCTGTCCATGCTGTGTTAATGTTAAAGTGCATGTTCTGTTTGGTTCTGTCCTGCAGTTCAAAGACACGTGAGTCAGGCAGACTGGAGACTCAAAACTATAATTGTGGGGTCTTGTATGAACGTGTTTTCTAATGGTGCACGCTTGGACTGGCTACAGCCTTGGTGAGCCTTAAAGAAAATAAATAGAAATTAAAGAGCATTCAAGCAAGTCATAGTATGGTATGTTGAAAAAAGTGATTAAAAAGGCATAGTATAGTATATTGAAAAAAAAAAAGTCATAGTAGGGTATGTCAAAATAACTGATAAAGAAGTCAGCGGGCGCCTGTTCAATTCCGACCTGCGGCCCTTTGCTGCATGTCCTTCCCCATCTCTTTTTCCTTTCATGTCTGAGCTGTCTAAAATAAAGGCCTAAAATGCCAAAACAATCTTAAAAAGTCATAGTAGACTATTTGTTTGTCGAAAAATTTCATAAAAAAGTCATAGTATAGTACGTCAAAGAAAGTCCGGAAGATCATGCAAACTCCACACAAAATGGCCCCTGCCCAGACTGGGCATCAAACCAAGGGCCACAGTTTACAATGCCTACCGGCTAGTGCTAGTTGGAGCAGTGCTAACCACTGAGCCACTGTGCCAACATGAACATTCAAAACGTGCTAAAGTGATAGAATGGTATGTTGAAAATTGTCACAATAAGTCGAAGAAAGTCATATAAAAGTCATAGTATGGTATGTTGAAAAAAGTGATTGCAAAGTATGTTGAAAAAAGTGATAAAAACATCATAGTGTAGTGTGTCACAAAAAGTGATACAAAAGTCATAATACAGTATGTTGAATAAAAGTGATAAAAAGTCATAGTACAGTATGTTGAATAAAAGTGATAAAAAGTCATAATGTAGTATGTCGAAAAAAATTATAAAAATGGTCAAGAGCAACTTGGCAGTGCCCAGGAGGTGAAGTGGCACCTCTCCAGCTACCAGTCCATAACTGTACTTTGGTCCAAACGGGACTTGAATAGTATAGTAGTATATTCGAAAATTCGAAAAAAAGTGTTGATAAAAGCGGTAAAAAAGTCATAGTACAGTATGTCAAAAAAGTAATAAAAAAAAAAAAAAAAAAGCATAGTATGTCAGAAGGACTACAACTCCACCACTGTACTTTTGTTCTGTGTGGGGACTTGAGGGGCATGTGAGCATTTTTGAAAGATTTTAAAAAATGTGGCCGGGTTGGCTCAGAGGTTGCGCAGGCACACGTATACTTAGAGGTTTATGCCTCGACGCAGAGGTCTAGGGTTTGAGTCTGACCTGTGACGATTTCTTGCATGTCTTCCCCCCCTCTCACCCCTTTTTCACCTAGCTGTCCTATCAATTAAAGGTGGAAAAGCCCAAAAAATAATCTTTAAAATTTAAAGTGAACATTTACAAAAATACAGGGAAGCTTGCTGTTGCTATTAGGTCTATGTTGTTTTGCTGCTGTAGCCTTCTGGTTTCCAGTTTTGTATATGTTTTTATCAGTTACCAAATTGTTTATATCCTGACTGCTACCTGTTACCCCAAACTGTTCCTGTTTTTCATAGCATCATATCATAGCATCAGCACATTTCTCTACTGGAGAGACAGTAGATGATAGTGGTGGCCCAACTACTGCAGAATAACATTAGATGACCAATAAGCAAACACTCAGCGTTTTTCTTTAAATTCAAATTCAGCAAAGTGTACAACACTATCAAAGGTTCTTCATCAGGTCTGTGATGGTAACACTAAAGCCTAAGCAAGATACACAACAAATAGTTTTTTAATTAATGTTCTTGATGCTCTTTGGGATGTGACGTTAATGGCTGGCATGCCTTGCTGTCGTCCCAGCCCTTTTCCACGAGAAGCTGGCAGAGACATGTGAGTGACTCTAGATAACGGCCAAGTGCTGTGTGCTGTGCAGCGCACAATGCTTACATACACTTGGAGAGCTGAAAAGTGGGTCACTCAGCCCACTGAGATTCAGCCTGTACCATTCACTGATGTGGAAATAAGTATCATGCATCAGGCCCAGCTAGCAAGGCTGCACTACCAAACACTGCCACAGTCAGCAGCCGGCTTTGTACTACACAAAGCTCGATAAAGAATGAGTCATTGTTCTCACAACATCTATGTTTAGAATGTGGCACTACAGTCATTGTTTCGTAATTTTCAACACATGATGAGAGGATAATGTGTGTGACAGAAATGCTTGCTGCTCCAAACTGCATACATGGATGTGTTAAAAATGTATAAACCCGCCATTATTATAACAATTTAGAAAAATCATCTGAGATTAGGTTGACAAACTCTGGATACGTTTCACTGGTAATGGAAGACAAACTCAATTTGTGCACTCAAAATCTAATGTAAGTATTTAGCATTGAGGTTATTATCACTGGATGCAACACATAATGCTACTATTTGTCCAAGAAATTGCTTTTTGACTTTTTGTCATTGCCCTTTGTCATTGGCAATGAAACAATCCAAGGTATTTCTATAGCATTCTGTCATATTTCCTCTGCATTAATACAGCAAAGCCAACAACAAAAGCAGGGGAAACATGCAAAGAGGGTGCATTGCATCCACCTCATAAACTCTCATGCAGTCACATATTTCACACAGAATTAGCCACATAAATTTGGATGTCACTGCTGTTGACAGACTGCAAAACAGTAAGAAAGGCATAACATTGTGTTGCTAGCAGGCATAAACACTGGTAGAATTGTATCCCTTGAGTTTAGAGGACTTGTATGTTTATATGACTCTGCCAGGTCTGGTGTAATGGATGCAGAGATTTGAGCTTCTGCAGCTTTGACATCAGGTCAGAGCCGATATAATGTAAGGGCAAGTAAAAGCCTTGTCGAATGACTGATGGCCACAAGCCAGCACTTTACTCTGAGCAAGCTCTCACTGGCAGGCATCATGCAGGCTTTAATCCACATGCATCGCCCAAAGCTGGAGGTTTTCATTGCCATGGTTGGCTCACAACTATAGGTGGATCAACTCAATGTTGGCCCAATGTAATGCCAGGGAGAGAGGCATGCTGTCAGTCAGATTCAAGGCATTCCCTTATCAGCCATGGACCTGTGTGCTTTTGACTGCAAGTAGGTGAAATAAAATGAAGGATAAGATAAGTAAAAAAGAAATTGAATTTGTAACTGTATAAAACTCCTGCATCCTTCATTCAATCCTCCTATTGTCTGGTCAAGGGAGTCAAGTATGCACCACTTCTTCACTTCAAATAACAGTGTCACACTTTGCCCGTGGTTATAGTATATAAAATTGGTATACAGTGAGTTTTAAAGCTGCTCACTCTCTGGGGTCCTATTGTGGCCAGCCAACACTGAATGGAGAGAGGCACACAGAACCCAGGGGAGAGAAGGAGCTGGGGCAAACAGTCCACAGCCATTACTGACAGCTCCCTGGTTTCTCTGCAAGCCATGCCCCTGTGAGCTCACCTTTTACTGCTACTTTATATGGTATATTAAGGCTTATTGTAAAGCACACAGGATTTAATATAATTTCAGAGATATGTATAGTCCAAATAAAGCAGATGACTTTCCCCACGGTCATCCTCTCAAATCCCCCACTGCCTGACTTCATTCATTTATCTTCCTTCTCATCCTCCTTCATTCTCTTTCTTCTCAGGCTGTCTTTGTTTGGTTTGGGGAATATTTGATTGGCAGGATATAACTCGCAGAAGGGCTGACATTGAGAAAATGTCTCATCTGTAAGTAGCGTTACTTCTTACAGTGATTTCAGAGATTAGCCAAATGAATGCAGGGAAAGACAGCAGACACTAATGTAGATACTGACAGGGATATGCATATAGACAACTACATGTGCGTGGTTGTGAAATCAGAATACCATTAAAGTTTTCACATGAAGAGAAGAAAAATGGCTTAAATATAAAGTAAACACACAGCAGGTGTATCCCTAAGCACATTTTTACAACAGACACACACTCATAGGTATTTATTTTAATATTTCTTTCTGGTTTACTTTCTCTGTATTTTCTTTTTTTTTTGTAAACAGTAGGGAAGACAGCAGAGATGGAATGACATTCAGCTGAGGTCATGCGGCAGACCTGTACCCACGATGTCATCAGCACATGCCGTACACCTACAACCGCTATGACACCAGCAGCTTTTATATGGGGGATGTAAAGCAGGAATAGTCAAAGAAAATGGAATGCGGTCAATATAATGCTTTTAGAGTAAGAGGTTGAAATTGAACGAGCCAATATCTGAAGATAAATAAACAGTGACATTTCAAACCTAATGAACATAAGCCTTTGTTTTAACCTACATAGAGGACGAGATGGATTTTACCATTCAGGGCAGATGGTTGTAGAAATGTCAGGATGATGTTTTAAGATGTAAAATTGCATGGCTAATGCATAAAAATACAAGACAACATTTGGATCTAATGATAGTGGCATTTCTGCTCCTGGTCTTTCTTTATGTACTGTGGCTAACTGGATAGTAGAAAACCAGTTTCTATCAGCACACAATGATTTGCAAATGCTTGCCAACCCAGGGGGTCTTCTGCTGTATACTTTGAACTGTCAGAGAGCACGTGCAGTTCAGCGGGGAAACAAGAAGAGCTGACACTGAAGGTGGAGACTGTAGTAGTACACTACTACAGTAGCAGAAGCAGGAAGAGGCAGAATGAATGGGCTGATTCAAGAGCTTTGCAGTAATTTCCCAATAGGCAGAGTACAGCCCTCACCTGACTTGCTGTGCTCCACTTGCCTGCCTCTGCGATAAAATATGAGGCATGCTGAACTAGCCCAGAGACCACTCCACCGCTGCTGGAGGACACACACTAACAATACACATTACACATTCAGACAGGTGCATTGGCGACTACAGTAAAGTATAAGAATGCATGCATGCGTGTTTGTATTTGTCTACGTATGTGCCTGTGTGTGATATTGTTTGTTCATGTGTGGGTTTGTGCATGTGTGCCCTATCAGACCTCTGCAGAGGAGCCTCGCCTTCTGATTAACAGTGATGAGTGGCTGAAGATAGTGAGCCCGACCCCTCTGTCGCTCAGCGGTAGCTTTTATCTAAGTCTTCTGGGGATTCTGCCACGTGATGTCACCTCACAGCTCCTGTCTTAGCTCTGTCTATCTATCTTACCCTCTTATCTCCATCACTTCCCTCTCCTGTCTTTTTTTTCAGTCAGTCTGTCTGCCTGCCTCCACTGTGCACACATAAACACACTCAGACCCACCCACCCCTATTATGCACATGCAAACACAATCACATGCGCACATATTTCTCACACCTTTTGGTTTTAATGACATTAGGATTGAGTTTCTTGCGGGGGAAATTGTTTTGATGGAGAAATTCTTTTTTTTCACTATTATTTTTTCATTTTTGATCTAGGTAATGAATAGCAGTGAGGAAGGAAGGAATATACAATATTCAATACATTTACACAATCCTGCAGCCAAGGAAGCTATGAGGTCAGCTCAACACTCAGGCAGCAATCTCTCTTAATGGGAGTGGCACCAGGTTACTATGCTTCTTTCCAAGAATCATTGGGAAGGATCACACTGCCCCCTGGTGGTTCATAAAATAATGACAGCTTTAAGTATGACTGATTATAACCCAGAGGCTTTGCTGAGTGAAAAGGGTGGGGCACAAAGCAACTGAGGGCATGTCAGGCTAGCGGCTGATGTGTATGCCCAAACAGAAGCTGGGAGACCAGCTATTACTATGCAGGATTTTTTTTAACTGTAGCCTGGGCCCTGGGCGGTTTCTCCTCTTCCTGTATACATTTAAGCATGCAATTTAAATTGCACACTATATTATTGATTCTTTTAAGTGATAAATGACTATATTCAACTGTAATTGTCTGCAGTAAATAATTGTTCTCCAAGAAAGTATCCCCTTTAGCCTATACACATTTCTGATTTACACATTTAGTATAATCAAATGAGTACATGTTCTTGTCTCAGCTGACACAAAAACGCTCCACAAGTCACAGCATTTAACGATGTACTAGAATTGATATCACTCTTGTTTATGTGTGTTATAACTGTGAAGCTACGGCCAGCAGCTAGTTAGCTTAATAGCTTTGCATAAAGACTGGAAACAACTAGATTATAATATCTCTGTCCTCTGCCCAAAGGTAACTAAATCTGCCTAGCAGAACCTCTAAAGCTCACCAATAACCATGTTATATTTCATTAATTTAATTTGTACAAAAGCTGAAGTGTAAAAACAAACAAATAGAGGTTTTATGGGCCAGACTATTTCTTTAACAGGAGCAGTGACTTCCTGGAGTCTTGTAAGCTAAGTTATCCGCTGCTAGCCGTAGCTTCATGTTTACCATATGCATGTTTGGAATTGTTCTTTTCTCTCTGCAAGAAAGCCAATAAGCATGTTTCCCAAACTGTCGAACTGTTGCATTAAGTGACATTTCAGTTATGTATATGTAACTCTTAGTAAGACAACAAATATAAAACAACAAAGTAACAAAATCAAGGCTAACCTAACAATGGTGCCAAACTAACAACTAGCAAACTGGACATACAAATAACATGACTGAATGGAAATAATAGACCAAAATAGCTCTTTAATTGGTTCAGTGTTTCACGATACAGTAGATAATATGTGCTTTAGAGGGGAACTACTTACAGTCTTACAGTAAATGCAAATTTGGGAATGTAAAAGCCAGAAAAACATGGGGAATTAAATTGACTGATAAATAAAGTAATAGAAAGGAAAATTAAAGTCAGATTCAAGTTAGGCTGAAGAAATCAGAGTTTGAAAAACTCCAAAAAAATCACACTGAGCCTTACTTTCTTCTTTCTTTGATGTTTATTTACAGAAGAGTAGTTTCCACAGACATCTTGAGAGTTTTGATATTTTCACATTATGGTAACACAGTGGAAATATTTCTACAAACCACAAGTACCTATCCTGTGATGATACCTCTGAACAAGAAATGTTTCTATCACAAATCATGACTACGGTCGCCATGACTAACACTGAGTAATCCATCAGTCATTTTACAGACTAAAAAAATTGCACTTCTAGAAATGTAAAGATGAAAGTCCAAAGTTGCTCATGAGCCAAGAATAAGTGCTAATCTATTGAGTGATTCCTACAGTTTGCTTCCACAGTAGCATCTTTTGACATGGATGAGGTCTTGTTCAGTACACAATGATTACAAAGGTGTCTGAGTAGCTGCAGAACGTCGCTGGTGGCACATAACCACACATTCTGAGAAGCACGATTGAGCTGGTACACAAAAAACTAAGAAGACGTACAAAAAATGCAAATCAATGTGACATCTTGTCAAGTTGTCACAAGCAGCTCACCACCAAAGCACCAAGAATGTACAGAGAAAAGCCAGAGAGTCTGGAATACACTGAGAGATTTGTACAAAACAAAATATCATTTATGCATAATTCCTTGATTTACTTTCTAAAAGAAGAAAATGAGGCATCGTTTGACAACAAATTACATGTATCTGAGTCAGATATGCTGGCATGATCCTCTACCATTTTATGCAAAGATGGGGAACCTGAGAAGAAAAAAGACAATTATTGTGAAATGGCTATCTGCACTGAGAGGTATGACTTGCCTGGGGAGGATGTCCCTTTAGCCCTTCTCCTTGCCCCCTCGCTCCTTGCTTAGTACGTCAGTCGCCTGGGTTGTGTTACAGTGGTGTTCATCCAAAAAGTTGACTTTTAAGCTGTTATTCAGCAGAAGTAGACACATTTTTGCTTTTTGTTTGAAGCATGAGTACCATTTGAGTGAACCCATCTTTTAAACTATTTAATAAGCAACTACTATTGCAGAATAACAATGTAAAAGTCAATTTAGATGACTTCCACTTCCCTTCTCCCCTAACTTGTTTACCCCTTCACCACTAGACTGGACCATCCAGGCCACTGTTATGAGTAAAAACTCTCACTGAGGTAAAATGAAACAGTTGATCCTGTCCTCTCTTGACTCACACAACAACAGGATGCTAACAGATATATGTTCTACTCGTTACAAAATGTGCACTATCGAGAAACTGATCAGAATCAAATCAACAAGTTACCAACATGAGGTATACTGTTTAATAAAACCCTTACAAAATAGGATGAGATAAACAAATTATCAAAGTGATTATCATCTCTACAAAATAAGAGCATGAGTAATTTTCTTCTCATCAAATCTGATTGTTCTAGCCAACAAAAAGACAAACAAAAGGAAGAAAGTTACATGTATATAAAGATAGTGGTTAAAAGTGGTAATATAGCTCTTATAAGGAGAGCATACATCCTTTATGCTGGAGGCAGGTTTTATGCTAATCCCCATTTCAGACCCTATGTGTTGGCTCCACACACCATAATGATCCACTACTGCATCAATACTTGAAAAACAGGCAAAACAAATTGACTGAAATATTTGTACAACCCTTCATTTTAAATGTAAACTGTATGTAACTAAAATTCATCTACACTGTACCATTTCAATTTCCAACTAAGATTCTACATTGGATTTTGGCTACATTATCATAAAAACTCTTCGTTTGTCTGAATAACATCCAAATACTGCAACTCACTGGCACAAATCAATTTCCAAATGTGTTAAACAAATTGGTGCAGTGGTGTAGCGTTTAATTGATCTTTTACTGGGCAGAAAAGCATCACAGCAAATAATTTGTACTTTATGTTAGTCTACTTGATTGCCAAATGGCTGTGCTCCGTCTGCAGTGACAATAGAGACTGGAAGGGTGAACTGTTGCTATGTGCAAAGCAATGGTTGCTTTGCTTCCACTTAGATATATACATTCAAAATAAAAACTTTTTTTGTTTGAAAGGTCAATTTAATTTTTTGTCACAGTAACTGACAACTTACTTGAAACACTATCTTTATGGCACTGATTCAGTGACCTCCATCCACTTGGTTGTTGTCCAAGCAGTTTTGCAAAAACTGCAGCTTAGGCGTCAGTATCTGCAAATGGTGAATGGAAGAACTGAACCCAGGTCTGCATGAAATCTATTAGAGCAGAGCAGGAACAGATGGTGGGATTTTAGCACTTCTCTTCTCAACGTTCATTATCATTGCTGACCTGGACTGAGAGAGGTATGTTTAAGGTATCAAACTGGAATGCTTTTGAGATTATGCTTCATTTTATGCTTCTTTCTGGACATACAGGCTTTTGAGGATAATAAGAAACAGCATCAATATAGAACAGTATTAGTAAAGAACCTGGATCAAAAATATACACATGTAGTTTTGGTGGGTTGATTTAGCTTACTGCATATAAAGGGCAAATGGTCATCGAACCTCAGGGTGGAAAGCTTTAACTGCACTGCTTTCTCTACATTTATATTGTTACACAAATGAATGATTTCACAGCTGATGGAATCCTGCTCTGGCATCACTAATTGGAATGGGGCCACAAGTAAAACATGCTTGTCACTTTAGATTGACGAGTTTAGTGGTGCAGCAGCTTAATGCCTTGCTGTTTAAATGCTCCTTATAGCATCTATGTGTGCTTTGCAAAAAAAAAGCATAGTACAGTGAGTTCCATATAGTCTTATAAGGTATTTAATCAACATTTCTGTAACTGACAGTTGGTAAAATCTGAATTATCCTGTTATCCTTCACCCCCAAAATATTTTGCAGTTAATGTTTGACCCAGGATTGCTAAGAACACATTCATTTCTGTCCCTATATGACTGCTACTGCAGCGAAAACATGTTAAAATTGTTGTGATGTTAAGTACATACATGGCAAGGCTAAAAAAAATAATTATCCTTTAGGTACCAACCATGCATTTTGTTCGGAAAATGATTTTAGAGAAAACACATTATGTTGGTGAGAAACATGTTCAGGGTGTTTCATACATGTCACTAGGAACCATTTACATTTCTGTTGCTGATATGATTGAGTTTAGCTGGTGAGATTTTGACACTTGCATGGACATGGGTAGACACATTGGCAACATAGAAGGGGTTTATCCACTCCCTTTTCCCTGCTGGATGACAAGAAAGCCACCTCAGAGAAGATGAGACATCATGCACAACAGGGCTGGACTCAATGCTCTGCTTAATTTTGTTAATCTTTGAAGTGGATATTGGTTGTTATTATTATTATTATTAGCTGATCCCAACCTCGACAAACTTGCCATTATCACAGAATCACACAGATGTACAACATAACTTAATCTACAGTTGATATCACACTAGAGTAACCCTCGTCCTTTCTTCCCAACACAAATGAAATGAGTTATAGTATGGTGTTAGCATTTTTAAAATAGTTTTTGATGTGAAGCACCTCTATGAAGAAGCGTGTTACTAACTCACAAAGTATTTCTCATAAGTAAAGGGCAAGTCAACTATCGGCTCCTACAGGCAAAGAAAAGTTAAAGCTACTGTCATTTTAACAGTTCTGCCACATGCAGGCAATGATTGTTACAGTAAGCGGTGGTCACACAAAATGATATTCACTAGTTGGTGAATTGCTATAGCTGGTGAGCGAACTGTTAACTCATTAGCCGGGCTAGCAATAGTCAGTCACAATATGCCCCTGAGCTTCTCTCTACTTTCTCTCATTCTGTTACCTTGCCCCTGGCATTTTGTTCACCATTGCACACCATTTCCTTCAATAAAACATTATTGAAGAGGTAAAATACGCTCTCTGAGCTAACAAGCCTGCTAACAGTCAGTTAGCTAGTTTGTTTTTTGGTCAGTTGCTAACAGGACAAAAAGTTCAGTTTAATTAGATGACGTTTTTGTACCATTGATTCCTGTCTCATTGCTGTATGCTTACCATTGTTCTTTTGTGGAACAGTTTTTACTCCAACAGAGGAGGTTAAATAAAACTAGATGCTGAAAAACAGCTAATAACCTGTGATAACATCCTCCATTTTGGACTCTCCATCCCCTCAAAGATCAGCACTGTCAAGACGGCTTGCTATTGGTCAATTCGACGCAGAAGCATAAAACGGCCTTTAAACAAAACCTGTAAAAAAAGGGGCAGGGGAGGGGGTGGGGGGGTGCGGTAGTAACACAAAATGCCTGCAAGTGGCACAAGTGTCAAATTGTAGGAGCTATTACTTATGGAGGAAATATTTATTCATAATTCAAATTGAAAGTCCAAAGAGAAAATGAAGCAAGATCAAATTAAAAATAGTATTATTTTAATTAAAAATAGTATTATTTTAATTAAAAATAGTATTATTTTAATTAAAAATAGTAAAATAGTATTATTTTAATTAAAAATAGTATTATTTTACTACGCTACTGGAAAAATCATGCCATAATTACATGTGAAATGTATGTTGTCGGACTTGGAAGCTCCAGTCTTAGGTGACAGCCAGCTGGCGGTGGCCGGGATCGCTTGCTTACCGGCGGCCAGTAATACTCACAGCAACTGCTGTCAGCTGGAAGTGGTTTCAGACCCTCCCACCAGCCGTTGGGCCACGCCTCCTCATTTAAATTGACACCTGTCACTTCTAAATGAAAAGCTTAATGTTAAATCTAAATCTAAAAGGTGAATCTTAAAATGTCAATGTCAAATGTAAAACATAAAATTCAAAAGATAAAATGTCAAAATGTGTTTTGGAAAATTATAAAGGGGAAAGGCTAAAATAAAATAATTTCTTTTTTTCTATTTGAGATTTTAATTTAAGTATTTCCATTTAAGCTTTTACATTTCACATTTAATTATGGCATGGTTTTTCCTAGTAGTGTAGTAAAATAATACTGTTTTTAATTAGAATAATACTATTTTTAATTTGATCTTGCTTCATTTTCTCTTTGGACTTTCAATTTGAATTATGAATAAATATTCCCTCCATAATTACTTTCCTTGCCCATAGCTGGCGGTATTTTGAATGGAACTTCAGGTCCAAAACTGCAATTGGATGAAAATGACTAGACTTAACTTTCAGGTGCTTCGTATCAAAACACTGAGTGTTGATGTTTTCTGTAGGGTTTTAACTGAGTGACACAATCTTCAGAGATCTGAGAAGAAGCTGCAATGCACTAAAGCGCCAAACGTGTCTTTGACATAACAAGAACATACAGTCAGCGTCGGACGATTATTTCTGCTAATACCAAAGACTGTAAAATTAGACAAGTTCAGAAAAAGTTCTTGAAAAGGTGCTAGTTACATACAACTAATAAAACCACACTGGAAACCGTTATGAAAAGAAATGAGGTAGTGTTGTTCATAAGTAGTAGGGATGCACCAATTCCCCGTTTACGCTAACAAAACCAATACTGACTCATTCTGCTTCACATATCAGTCAATTATGGAAAGGAATCTGATTGAATACGTTGAAACTGATACTAAATACGTTGAATGGTCTGGGGTCAATGTAAATAAAATTGGAGCACATTTATTTATTTTTTCTAATCAAACTTCTTACCTATCTGATGAATGCAGAAATGTTTATAATGATTTCTGGTACTGTAGCAGAGTACAGCATTGTGGAAATTTTCTCATACAACGGGAATGAGATACGCTTGTAGAGTCAAGTTCAATTCCCCTTGAATTAAAAACATGGGGTGCAGGTGTTTCACATATAGGGAATATTTAAATGACAACTAATGGCACAGTATCATATTGGTGCATCCCTAACTGGGAGCCAAAGTGGTCTACAAATAGGTTGTTGTTACAACTTCTCTAGTTCTCCCAGCAACATAATTAAACCAATACCAACATGAACACGTAAATACTTTGATTCCAAAATGAGATATCCACCATATGACTTTTCAACTGAGTGTCCCTGTTTCACAAAATCACACCACATGGATATATGACATTTTGGAAAAGAATACTTCATGTGTACCAAATAGGCATGGCCCGGTATGAGATATCACGGTTTCATTGCAGTATTGCAATTACAGCTTTAAAATGTTTTATTTTTTAAATGAAATCTTTTTTTTTTCCATTGAACACAATGTATTTTATTTTTAAACACACTGCACACTGGCAGGGAGAGGGATTTCTAAAGTGCACTTTCTGTCCTTGAAGACTCATTAAAAACAGCTCATACCTTAGACATATGACAGAAAATGTTAGTGGTTTTAAAACCGGGACTTTTTCAAACCGCGGTATACCTTGAAATCGGTAACCGGCCCGTGCCTAGTACCAAATCTGTATACTCCATATCTTTTTACAATTTGAGTGTTTTTTTCTTTTTCATTTTGACATGTGGTTGTACTTGTATTCAATAGAATCATCTATAGAAATATACAGAGGTTATAAACGCACCTACAATAATTAGGCACCTGAGACCCCCACACTCCAGTCAGAAAAAATTTGTGTGTAAATGTGTGTTTATGGGTGACCGTTTGAGTTTGTGTGAGATACCATGGACCCTGAGACAGCAGGAGGCTGGAGAGATACACAGGTGTTCTGCACTCTCAGAGGTGCAGATATCCTTTAAGGCTTATTCCTCAGTGCTACGGTAAAGTAGCATCCACATGAAAAAGCCCAGGGAGACCCATCAAGCTTGCATTTCCAATCCTTCCATCCATGATGATACATAGCCTGTCTCACTCACAGAACATATGTACTAGCTTTCTCATTCCTGAGTGGAACAAAGCCATAAGCATGTGGGAATAGCCTCCTTCAATCCAGTTCCATCTGCTTGGTTAAGTTAAATCTTTCTTTTCTTTCCTACAGACAGGAAAAAACCCAGAGGAAAATATGGTTGCAATGCTAGTGAATGCATACATATATACAGTACTCTACCATTAAAAATATACTGTATATGTGTACTGTTTATACATGCACGTATGAAACAATGGATTCAAAGTACCTACAAAAACTTTGCAAGGAAGAGAAAAGAATCCAATAATGAGGTGCATAAAAGTAATCCCTATGGATTGTTCCTGGGTATGTAAAGAAAGAAAGAAATCCGAAAAGAAAATCAGTCTGATGTCTGCATGTGTGTGTAAGGTTCGATGCCCTCCATGCAGGGGCTATGGGCACAGATAACCGTGTGCTGCTGAGGTAGAGTGGACAAAGCCAGAGCTGACAAAGGGGGCAGGAGACAGCCCTGCAGAGATGGCCTTCCCAGGTGCCAAAAGGCAGTGTCTGGAGTCCCCATTCTCCAGATGCTCTGGCCTCAGCACAGAACGCACAGTCTTTGGGGAGTGGAAGCCATTGGTTAGCCCCATGTCCGGCTGTGGCTCTATGTCTGCCGTGCCTTGTAGCTCCCCGTTGTGAGTAGCCACCAACTTTATCAAGGGAAGACTCGAGGGGCTTTGGGCCAGTGATAGTTTTTTGAGAGTGTCCCCCTCTCCTGGTGGGCTTGGCTGACTCAAAAGGGAATATCTGTCCTCTGATAATGAGGGTCCCCTGGTGGTGCCCTCCTCCTCTTTCTCCCTCCCTGGGACTGACAGCTCTGAGTGAACAATGACTTCCGCCTCCACCTGGTTACTGCACACAGATGTACACAGACAATCTTCTAAGTCCTGCAACAAAACAATGTCACTGTTAATTCAGGTTGTTCAAATAGTTGATCTACTTGGGTCACTTAAAAGATGTAATAATTTTTGAGTACATGTAAAGTCTGTAATGGCTACTCTTTTTATAGATATCAGCAGTTTGCTAAAACCCTCCCCCGAACAGTGATGGGCCAATCATAGCTTAGTTATTAATAATCCAAATTAAGTTTCCCCCTGTAAAAAAAGTTAAAGCAAAAGATAAAAAAAATGTATTAACAGTGTTTTTTTATCTACTCTTACTCTAAGCTATAACTGTTAGCATGTCTGACTAACTAGCTTACTGCATACTGTATAAAACGTTACTGCCAGTGCCAAGGAGCCAATCATTAACTAAGGTCACATTAGTTTGTGTGGTCAAAGGGTATGTTAAAAAATGCCCTAGTCATGACTAGCACATCCATTTTGTAGTAGTTTCCCACTCTTTGGAAGCCAGTCTGCTATAAGAGTTTAGGGTAAGTTTAGCAGTTCAATCCAGCTCTTTTATTAGATTTGAGGAAGCAACCTTAGCATTGTTAACTGAGAAAGCATTACGTTTGCTGGCGTTTTGCCTGGGACATGCAACTTCAGCCTCTTTTCTATAACCCAATGCAATGCCCCATTGTAATATGTGCCGTGCAATTACGGAAATCTTGACAGGCATAGTGACAGTTACTAAAAGGTGGGCGTAGCTTAACAAACAGTAGAAATACCATTTGACCCAGTGATGCTACGGCTAAAGTTGCTTGTCGGAGACAGGTTCATAGCTAAAATTGATTGAATTTAGTTTGTTCATTTACCGTGCTGTTATCAGTAATTAGCCTGTTGAGAGCTCCATTAATGAGTGTTGGAGAGTCTTCTGTTATGGTGTCTCTGTATCTAGTGATTCTGTTGGCCCAGTTATGACTCACAGAGCCATTCCAAGCAGCCTGCAAGACAGTGGATGCACCAAAATTACAACTAGTATCCCTCTATCAACACGTGAAAAAATAACAGAGTATCCAAGGCCCATCTGGAGAAAGGCTACCCCCTTGCAGGTTTTGACCTTGGGTTCAGGTGCAGGAGCATCCTCCCCTTCCCCTGGATTAGCACTTGCCATCAGGCTCTGCTCCTCTGAGGCCTCTTCTAGCGGCTGACCAGACTCTTGGCTGCCTGGGGGCATCAGTGTCTCCAGCTCGTAGCTATTGCTGCACTCTGGCACGTTGGAGGGAACGTTGCAGCCTCCTCGTCTGTACTGAGGGGTCACAGCTGTGGAGTCCAGGCCCCCAGATACCTCCCTATAAGGAACAGAGATAAGAGGAATATTATAGGAGGTGGGCACTATGGAAGACTGCCAGTTAATACAGTTGGCTGTTTTTTTAAATCTGGCTTTAAATTTGTAAGACAACAGTTGTTTTAAGTAAGTAAAACAAGAGTAAATGTGCATAATGTAGGGGCTGTACAAGTACTGATACTGTAGAGTTATCTTACCTAGATTTGCCATTACGAAAGCTGAAACACATGCAGAGGAGGATGCATATCAGCCCCAGACACACACCGACTATGATGCCTGTCACTGCGTGGATGTCCAGCTCTGTTCAAATATCAGACAACATGAAATTGTAAACAACAATCAGGGCAACACACAATTAAAGTTGACACATTGCAGAAATGTTGACACTCCCAGAAATATGCCATATTGGTTTTCATGTGTGTTGCCAGTAGTTTTATTTGGCTCATATCTAGAACTCCATCCTAAAAATACTAAGAATTATAATAACATATCTAGTTAGAAATTTGGCTCAGGCCTAACGTAAATAGACTTGCCGTATTGATTTAGTTATTTACGACAAAGTGACAGTAGTATAGAGATATAAGGCAACATCAACTTATGACAGCAGGCCTCCATTGATAGTCATTTATGCTGGGTATATTTGTAGGTCTGGACATAGAGAGGAGAGGAAACAGATGGTGGGAGCTCTCACCCACCCACTAGCCTTCTCACTCCCATTCACACAGCAAACTGCCAACCCTATTACAGCCTATGTGAAGAAAATAAACCTGTTACTCTGTTTTAGGATTTGGCTACAACAAGAATGCATTCTCGCTGTGCAAATGTTTAATGTGCAGATATTCCAGATATATAATCCTTTTGAAAATCAATTCCCAGCCATTATGCACTTAATGACTAGCAAAGAAAAACAAAACAATGTACTGTATGTGTACAGGTTGGTGGATAGCATGTACACAACAATGGGTTTGGTCACAGAATAGTTCTCTATTTATGACATTCTCTGTATAAAGACAAAAGGGGCATTCAATAATTACAAATAAAGATAAAATGCTGACTAACGGAATTAAAAAGTGTATAATGAAAGTGCTTTTCACAGCAATTCTACTAGGCACAGAGAGTAGTAATTCAAAGATCTCCCCTGGGGGCCACTGATGAGGCTGCCCGTTTGATATCCACACTTGATGTTCTCCTCAAAGTGCACCAAGCAGAAACACAGTGTCCTGCCGAGCTACACTTTCTCTGCGTGTGTGTGTGTGTGTGTGTGTGTGTGTGTGTGTGTGTGTGTGTGTGTGTCTGTGTGTGTGCTCGGTATATGCTTGTTGCTGCGTATGGAATCAAAAGTGGCCATATTATTTGAATCTTAGAAGCAAGTGAATACCTAATTGTGTAATTTAACCACTACTGAAAATGTAAATACCACAGAATTCATAGCTTTTACATTAAAATCATCATCTATCTGAATTTGTCAGGTTTTATTTCTCCTCTTTGACATTTCCAGAAGGTTAAAAAGTGGTGCAATTTCAAAAACTTCAAGTCTAAATGGAATTGATTAGACGTCTGGTAATGTCATTCATATGTTCTGCGTCTCATTAACCTAATATACAAGAGGAAGGAGTATCCTGGGTAGTTTAGATGTTTACATTTGGATGTTCTTTAAATCAGAATTTGAGAAACTTAAATATAAATGAAAAAAAAAGCTTAACATTTAAGTTTTTGAAATTGCACCACATTCAATTACCTAAGGAACAATTCAATGAAGGGAACCCAACCTAGATCCAACTACATAAATTCAGATAGATGGTCAAATATTTCAAAGCTATACTCTTACATTTCACAATAAACTATTCAGTGGAACTATTATAAATTATCTGCTTCCATATCTGCTTGTGAGAATTTTTTGTGCAAACGAAATTATGAAAATAAAGAACAAAAACAAAATGACCTATGTTACTTCTGTTTTATATGCACTGGAAGTCAAATATAACAGTTAGCAATCATGTTGTTGGAATAATACCCACCAATTAATTATATAGCATTAATAGTATTCCTTTTAATGAATATAAAGACATTAAAAAAGAGATGTGACATTTTCTATTCATTTTTCTGGTAGTCAATTTCTAGTTCAGCCCTCAGCCACAGAAATGCCTCTGCCCCTAGTAAAGTGATAAGTGTTGTCCCTTTCTCACTAAGCATTTTGCAACCTCTCCTGACATTGAGAATGCAACCTTTCTCCTTCTCACTCCTGTCGATTTCCATTCACACGTTAACCTCTCTTTACTGAACTACTACCACCATAACCATGATTACTGCTACCATTGCTCTAAAAACTACTGTTACTTCTTTTATTATGTCACTTATATATGTGCTATTTGACACAAACCATATTTCTGAAGGGGGGTGTAAACATCCTTTATAGGTGAATAAGGCCCTGGCCCCACCTCAGTAGATGCTCCCAGCTTAAAAAAGTAATGGGTGTCACTGGACAAACCCTGGACCTCCACACTGGTAATGCTCCCTGAGAGAGAAAGAGAGAGAGAGACAGAGAGACATTTTCAAGGCCCATCGTAAATCACAGCTTCACTCAGGCATGGAATTTAAAAAAGAAATATCAAACAAGATTCTAAAACTAAAGGGGTACATTGACATAGTAAACTGAATAAAACTATGAGCTAAAAATTCAGTGATTAATGGTTTTCAGTGCAGTGAAGAGTTGTGTCATGCCACCCACCATCCTGAGAGATGTTTTCCCACAAGTGCTCAGGCTGGCTGAGGTTGCCACTGAACAAGATCCTGTAGCTGATGATGATGCCGTTAGGCTCCAGCGGAGGGCGCCAGCTCACCAGCACAGAGGAGGAGTCCAGAGCTCTCAGCCGCAGCTCCTCAGGAGGTGTTGAGGGCCCTAAAGGAGAGAAGAGGACTGGGTCAGTAATTATAACCCAGAAATGAGGCCTCACAGCTGCAGAATGTATATTTTCTTGGTGGGGGATTTTACATGTTGTGTGACAACCATCTGTGTCCTTGTGTCCCTGCCACCTGGGTATACAAAGAGCGAGGGGACAAGCAGGGCAGTGGGGGGGGAATGGGATGGGGCTCAGGTGATGATACATGGCAGTGGGGAGCGTCATGAGGTGACTGGTGGTAATAATGTCATTAAAAGCAGCCCAGTCTACACTCTCCACCCTGACTTGGCTTCTAGACAGAGCTGCTGGCCAACATGAGAGCCACTACTACACCTGGCTATTTCATTACAGCCCGTTATCAGCTATCACAGCCAACTACTACTTCCCATGACCACTGGCCACTGGCCAGCCAATACACTGATCCACACATAAGTGAGCACACACTCCCTTGCATAGACAGTCTCACGCACAAATATATTACAGTATCTGCAGACTTCAGAAAAACAAAAATGCAATACATTCACCTTACTAGCTGGAGACCAAGGTTAAAATAAGGAAATACAACTCAAGCCTAGATAATCAGACAAAAAATGATCTGAAAGCATGATTGTGCACTTCAAGAACCAGATTTAATAAATCATTTATAAGGGACATGAGGTGACACATTTTAAGACCAACAGCATATCTTAGAGTAGACAGGGTAACATTTTTAGGGTCTGTAATAACTATAGGCTATTGTGAGTTGATTTTAAATTAATTTAAAGGACAAGGCCCCTGAAATTTAACCTCCTGCTTTTTTATTTGACCTTTAGTTAAACAGAAAATGCTCACTGATCCTGCATTCGAAACACATTCGTAGATATTTACACACATCTACACCTAGTACTGTAGCTGCCCAGCAGAAGTACACTCTTCTAATGTTTTGGCACAGTGTAGTTCCCCTTGAGCTGTTTTGGGTTAAGTGACTTGCTCTGCCAAGGTTGTGAGAGCAAGGAGTGTTTTCATTTATCAATTTCAAGTGAATGAAAAAGTGCATATGTGAGTGAGTTTACTAACATACTGTATTTCCTCACCAATTAAAAAAATAAATTTAAAAAAATTTAAAATAAAAACTGAATTAAAAATCAAATATAATGCTTACAATACCAAGCAATGTTTTAAAGGCCACAAACTCCTACAGGAATATCTTCAGGGACTTTAACTGTTGGCTCTTTAAAACAGAATACAAATTTAACTGACTACACTGACAGAAGCACAGCCGAGACTCACGGTCAGACAGGGTAGACTCCTCCACTGTGCCGCTGAAGGGTCCAACCACGTCCACTCCATTAGACTGCACCGCCAGCTTATAGCGGGTGAAGGGCCTCAAGGCCCCGAGAAGTATCTCCTGAGCAGAGCTGCAACACACAAACACGGGAGAGTCCTGAGTGTGTGTTGCATATTTTGTATTCTGTGCTTTTGACTTTGTTCAATTTAGTCTTGTTAGTTTGTACAACCTGTTGGACCACTCTAGGCTACAATATGTATTACCTTTATATTGTTCTGGTCTATCGGCATTTCTTTAAACAATCGTTTTGGGCGGCGCCGGACCGAGCAACAGTGCCTCTGCAAAATAGCCTCGGGAAATAACTTGTTAGATGTAGGAACGTTTATGTTCAAAGGTTGTTTTAGTCGTGCGACAGAAAACTCTCGACAGATAGTCTAGCTAGCTGTCTGGATTTACATTGTAATTTCCCTTGCGGGATTAATAAAGTATAAATTATTATTATTATTATTATTATTATTATTATTATAAATTATCATTATTATTATTAGATCTAAGGAGAAGTTAACCATAGTCCTCATAAATCAGGCGGAGTGTAAATGCCAACACAAAGAAAACGTCGTTGATATAGACTAGGCATAGAGTAGTAGTTCCATTTTAAGTGAGAGGGCAAAATCAATGTAATGTGCTTCACTTTCATTACTATATAAATGATAGTAGAGCCTCTTGAAGCAACTTGAAAGATAATAGAACTCTTACTACACTAACACTAAAATTGTGTTGGTTTGTTTGGTGTTAGACATAAGATTATGTTTAATGTAAAGAAATGCAGAGGCCAAGGTGCTCCTACAGATGGAAATGTGTCACCTAAAAGAGAAATGACCTTCTGGTTCTTCCAGCAGAAAATGTACACTAAAAGCTTGTATTTAGTGAAGCCATTTATAGACTTCAAATGCAAATAAAGAGTGCTTTAGGAATGCTTCTTTTTGGTGAACAAATTAAGACATCATGCTTCTAAAGATGTGTTCTCTCAGTAACACTGTTAAATGGGATAAGCAATGTAAACATTAATACATAGGAAGTTATGCAGGAAGCAGTATTGTTCAAATGTTGAGATATCCAGGGCCATTATGTCTTGAAGGGATATGGCACCATTTGTTGAAATAAGGCTTATCACGGTCTCCTCTTGCTGTAAATAGGTGGGCCAATGCATTTTTTGTGCATGCATTGTTATAGTCCCGTGCAGTGCCGTCGCTAGTTAGCTTAGCGTAGTGAATGGAATCCTATGTTGCCGGTTAGCAAAGACAAAAAAACCTAAATTAATTACTTGCACTAAGACAAAAAATGCATTGGCCCACCTATCTACAGCCAGGGTAGACCACCATTATAACCACTATTTCAACAAACGGTGGCGTAGTCCTTTAAACATTGCATAAAAAGATTGAGATTGTCCAAGCTGGTTTCTGACCTTGTGTAATAAGAAACCAGGGAGGCGTTGGTGGTTCCCGCTGGGCTGCAGCGCACTGTGTAGTTGATAATGCGTACGTGGCTAAACCGTGGTTTCTCCCAGCGCAGCCAGATGGAGGTGGAGCTGTTGGCCATTGCTTGGATGCTGCTTGGGGGCAATGGAGGGGGAAGGAGCTGCAACAATACTTTAACACACACACACACACACACACACACACACACACACACACACACACAAACACAAACGCACACATACACCTTATTTGCCTTGATATAATAAAGGAATGGAAAGTGTTGTTTTTTTTCACAAGATACTCATTAATTAATTAATTCATGTATACATGCACACATGCAGTAAGATACATCTTACTTTTGTCATGGGCCTTGTCTGTCCTTCCCTTCCACACAGCAGCTGCTCCATCTATCTGCTTGTTGTATCCCCAAACTCTCACCTCGTACTGCCGGTCAGGGACTGACAAATACGCACGCACGCACACACACACACACGGTGAGAAAGAGACAATAATGAAAACTGCTGTATGCTGTATACATATATTTATTATATATAAGTAAACTTAAAGCCACATTGTGTACGAATTTCTCCCATCTAGTGGTGAAACTGTATATGACAACCAACTGAATATTACTTTCTAGGCCTTCCCATTCCGAGCGCATTTCAACTCCTACGGAGGCCGAACCCAAAATTGGTATCTCCATTGTTTACAGGCAGCTGTTCAAGCCATTCCAATTGGTCTTGTTGTGTTGTCGTTTTAATTCTCTTTTTCGCTTCCCAGGCGAGTAATCTCCCCCTTGCATTCGTCACGGTGCCACTGAGTTTAAAAGTGCGAAAGGCGGAGGTATGTCCCTCTTTGGCTAATGTATTTTAAAGATGGAGGTGCAACATGGCTACCGTCATTCGAGCGACTCGCTAGTATATATTCTGAATGATTCTAAATGGCAAATTCTACGCGTACAAGAATACATGGATTAGATAGTGGAAAAAATTACACAATGTAGGTTTAAGCAGACTCTAACAAAGACAAGACTTTTAAGACATTTAAGTTTTGACATTAGTATTCATTAGTATTATTAATTGCCTTTCGTGAGAGGTGTCTGTCTATTTCTGGTCTTTTTCAAAAGTAAGAGTGCTTGTGAGGGGCGCCCTGGTAGCTCAACTGGTTGATCGTGAGCCCCACAGGGGCTCAGTCCTTACCGCATTTGCCGTCGACACTGTAACAAAAGCATTTATCTTGTTCGGAAAATAGAACGAGGCTGTCCAAAAGCTACGCCTAAAGTGTGCAAAAATAGCTGACTCATTTTTTATCAAATATTTTTATAAAGCAAAGTGGGAACCATTTGATTTAAAATGTAGTCAAAGGGAGCTAAATGCAAAGTTAGAAAAATGACAATGAACAGTTGAAAGCAGAACTGTATTAAAAGCAAGTTACATTTGAAGAGGCCTCTGTCACCAACTTACCCAGCTTGGTGAGGAGATGCGACCTGGCCCTCTTACCAAGCCCAGTGGTGTGGGTCTGTATTGTCCTTTCATTGGCTGATTCATCAGCCTCCACCTCTCGACAGGACAGCTTGTAACCAGAGACCAGTGTGTGATTGGGCGAGGGATGCCATGTCACATTGAGTGATTTCACTCTGGCTCTGACTTTCAGCTCAGTGGGGGCAAAGATCACTGAAAATGTATGCACATGGAAATGGAAAAAAATAAATGACATGACCAAGAATTCCACATGATACGCTAACACTAACCAACAGACTTCAGCTACATTTCCACCTGTTGCATGTGGAAAAGATCACTGTCTAAATCCACACAGTGCTGCTACTAGCTGACGTCATATTCCAAGTGTATGGTAAGCAATTCACATTCAGTCTATGTAACCATCTATGAATTGTATTAATTTGAATTTCAAACATTTAGCAACAATGAAGAAACAAGAGGGCTGCAATGCTAGAAAGGCTATCAAAATTCAAGTTAGCAAGACCGACAAGTACAAGATGGAAAGATGTGATTGGCAAGGTAAGGAAACAAGTGATTCTCATCAAGCAAATTTTACTGAGAGTTTATTCTCTCAATAATGGAGTATAGCTCTCAGAATTCTACGTTATTCCAAAAATACTACAAAACTAGTGTGAACCTGGTCTGTGTCTTCCTTACCCATGCTGTGGTCGCTGTGGTTGTAGTGGGCTAATGTTTGGTGCTGAGCCCACTCAGAGGGAACCCCAAAGCCAACGCCTGTCCCAGCTGCTATCCTCAGCCGGTAGGCCTGGTTGGGTTGCAGCTCTCTTAGTGTGAACTGAGTCTCATTACCCCCAACTTCCACTGAGAACACACTGTCCACTGTGGGAACACACAATACAACACTCACATATACTGTACATGTATCCACTTATGGAGTATCGAATCAGTATGATGTTCTGAATGTTTCTTTAGAGAAAATGCGCAGCTTATATAACTGATGATTCAACACATAATAAGCATCACACAGGAAAAAAAAATTTCAAATGTTCTTTACTGTGTTCCATTCATTGAAATATATTACTGTCTTTCAAGGAAGATCTGTTATGAAAATGAGTCCATTCAGAGTGAACTCAATCTCCCTGTACATTCTGGTGAGCTTGGTATTCAGAATAATAATAAATACACTTTCTATATAATATAATATTTTTAACCCTGTTATACTAATTTCTGAGCCTCTGCACTCTAACATCTGAAGTATTATCAGTACAGAAACATACAACATTTTTAAAGTAGACTGTCTTGTACTTTTCTATGAATAACTTCTGTAAAGAAATTAAAATGGGTATATCTCCTGAATTATAGTGAGTGTGTCAACTTTGAGCCCCATTTTCACCTGGTATTAAAATCCGATCTGAGTGATCTGATCAGCTCTAAGTACAGGTGTGAATGTACCCAGGAGGCATTGAGGACGCATAAGATCCGATTACTCTTTCGAAGGAGGTTTAGCCCACATGTGAGAGAGTTTCCACCTGGTTTTAAATTCCATCCTGAGTAATCCGATCGCAAGTGGACAGCTCAAAGTACATGTGTTCACACCTGGCAGAAGAATGCGTCTCCAAATGCGTCCTGAGTGACCACTTGTGATCGGATCTCACTTCCCCGCTCTATATGCAAATAACCACGTACATCCTTTCCGTTTGCATATAGGCAGGCTTGTTACTCTCACATAAATCATACATTAGAAATGTGCGATGACTAATGAAAAAGCACTGCCAAGAGTCTGTATGTGTGCCAAAATAAGGATGTCTACCACAAGTCGCCGGGAACTGTGCAGGAGAGAAAGACGTTTTAATGTCTCTGTGTGTTCAGCTCTCAGTACTTTTGAAGCTTCTAACTGAATGGCTGTGTTTTGAAGTTTAGTTATATATCTGCTTTATTTTACGTTTCATGTTCGCTTATAGGAGTTGTGTTAAGTTACTGCTGATGAAGACCCAACATTTCCTGCTTTTACTGCTTCATAATAAAAGCTAACAAAATAAGCAGGGACTTTTATTGTTAAGAATTTAAAAGGAAATTAAAACGTTTTACGGCCCCTGCTTTCGACCACTGAGGCTCGCCGGCTTCTAAATAGCAACAGCAGACATTGTGACAAGAGCAGGAATGTCTGTAGTAATATTCGTGATTTTTTTTCTTTTTTATGAAACTAAAAATATGTTTGTTGTATACCTGAGGCTGTACTTCCAGGCAACCGGGCAAGCACAGAGTTCCAGATAGCCGGGGATATAAGAGCAAAAACAATGACACATCACTGACAGTATGATAATAACATCCAAAACACACAATTCCCTCTCAGTGGTTACTGTGACATGAGAAATACTTTGGATGAGTACGTAGTAAATTGTAAATGTTGCTTTTACTGTCAGTTAAGGTCAACTTGTAGTGCAGCAGGGGTTAGGGAGCGCATAGACCAAAGAAAATGACCCGGGATTCGCCGCAGGGTTGTGCGCAATGAAAGTGTCACTGAAATGGCCCATTTTTGTCTGATGTCATGTTATTTTCTTTAGGCCCCCAACGTAGCACAAGTAGACTTTATATTTCACAATTACTGTTTTCGGTGAGATCATTTATAGATCTCGACATTTTCGACAGCAGCTTCATTTTAAAAAGAAAAGAAAGAAAGAAAAGAGATGGACAGACGAGCTTGTTGCAGGAAACAGTCAGCTGTTACAGAAACTCCTGAGCAGTTTAGTGCTTGTGTTTCGTTTTTTACCCTTATAGTTTTTTAAAACTTTATTATGGCAGTGATAGATATAGTGATGTTTCCTGTTTACTATACGGAACTCTCACACCGCATTAAAATGGACCGACAAGTCTGAACGTGGTTACATGATTGGCCAACTCAAGGTGAAGTCGTTTTGCGTTTCTCCAAAAGTTGAATCCGTCTCAACATTTTGCCGCAGGCAACTGCGGGTTTGGGATCCCTGTCTTTTAAGCTGGATTGCCTGACAACCGTCTGACTGTATGTGAACGCAGCCTTACTCACCCTGATCCAGAGTGCTGTACTCAATGCGATAGCGGGTAACAGCTCCTCGGCTGTTCTGGGAGGACAATGGATGCCACATCAGCCTGATGTCTGAGGGGGAGGTGCTGGCTATAGACAGCTGAGGAGGTGCACTTGGCACTACAGGATGGAATAAAAGGATATACTGAACTGTTTGATGATACACATTCATGGCATTTCCTATAGATCTGCACAGTTACTGGACGGCTGTAAAACACACTTTGTCTATAACTAATCTATACTTAGTGAACTATTAAAAAGAAATGTTCAGCTGAGTCTACAGTGAGCTACTACTACACATTTTTAAATAACTACATAAACTAAACTTCATGAACGGATGGTACTGATGAGAAGGCTACCATGCTATGATCTGTGAGTCTGTGAAGCATTCAAGGCTGGCCTTATTTTACCTTGGATGGCTTTATGTGTATTAGTTTGATTACTCACCGTCCTCCAGCATTTCTACCGTAACAGGCAGGGATGGCGGACTGGCACCCATGGGAGAGTAAGCTACCACAAAGAATGTGTAGGCAGTATGGGGGAGAAGCTCTTTGACGTGATACTCTGTGGTGTCGTTGTTCATTGCAAACTGGTACTCCACATTATCTGAACCTGAAAAGGATGGCAATATTCAAATCAAATACATTTTTTAAAGAAAATGTGGACAGATGCCGCACGGGTTCACACACTTATGAACAGAGACAAACCTGCGGCGCGTTGGCAATGCACAGAGTAGCCGATGATTTGGTCCGAGTTATATTCAGGTTTCTCCCAGATGAGCAGGGCAGATGTGCTGGAGTAGGGCGTGGCAGACAGGTGGCGAGGAGAGCTGGGCAGACCTTCCCTCACAATGACTGTCAGCTTGGCAGTGGCACATGCCGTGCCTAGCCCGTTGTCTGCTATGCACTGGTAGTAGCCCGCATCCTCCAACGCCAACTGGTTGATGAGCAGGACTCCAGGGCTTTGGGTCTTTACCCGTCTGAATGTCTTGATGGGATGACCGTCTTTTAGCCAGTGCAACACTGGAGGAGGCTCCCCAGAGCTGTTGCACACAAACCTGGCTGTGTTTCCCCGGGAGAGGGACGCTGTCTCTGGGGGCTGGAGAATCACTGGAGGGGCTGTTGGAAGTAGGAAACAAAGCTCCGACTTAAAGGGGACACTGTTTATATTTGAACTATACAATTAAATGGACACCCCAAAGATTGTATATTGGACTTTGATAAAGTTAGGGGACTACATAGATAGGAATAACCGTTAAAAAACAGTTGTGAATTATTCTATTTGTTCTTTTCCAGTACTATCAGACCTTCAATTATTTGGTGACTTAAGGGGAAGCTGGTGACAGAGACTAGGTCTTAGCTAAAACAGCTCTCAGATAGAGCTGGGCAATATGGAGAAAATCAAATATCACGTTATTTTTGAGCAAATACCTCAATATCGATATTGCGGCAATATTGTAGGGTTGTAGGTGCTTTCACAAAATATATACACAATAAGATTTTTGATAAATAATCACCTCATGACTCAGTGGATAAAGGCAAACAAAAGTGTGGTAAGTTCAGAAAATTACATCACTTTACTGTCATGTAGCCTTTAAAACCAAAAAAAGACATCACTTGTGTCATATTACTTGTGACAATATCCCAAGTGTAAGACAATATCTAGCCTCGTATATCGATATAGTATATTGCCCAGCCCTACTCTGTCTATGATATCTAATTTTCCTTATATAACATACAAACATGTCCTACCAGGCACATGCAGCTC
Organism: Perca flavescens; assembly: GCF_004354835.1. Classification (NCBI taxonomy): domain Eukaryota; kingdom Metazoa; phylum Chordata; class Actinopteri; order Perciformes; family Percidae; genus Perca; species Perca flavescens. The sequence continues at coordinate 32,484,680 of NC_041331.1, forward strand.
AGCAGCAGCATCAACAAATTCTCTGGTCATGGGCTTGTTGGCCCGGCAGACATAAACGCCGGCATGGTGACGCCTTGTGTCTCTAATCACCAGGTTTGTTGCAAGGACGACCACATCAGTGGAAATAGGCTTTCCATCTGATCAAAGAAAAAAGCAACAAAAAGACAAACAAACAGGACAGTCTTAGATAATACAGATGAAGAGATTGGCCTTGAGAAAAGTGGAGATCATTTCTCAGGCTTTCAGTTGCCTGAGAAACAGCACAAAAGGCAGCACTTTCAGCAGCAGAGCATTTGACCTGTAATTCCACAAGCTGACCAACAGGTGGCTCTGTGACTTTTTAGTCTGGGTTCACTGAGGTGTCTGCATTGGCACACTACTAGGCTGTGTAAAATCCTTCATTATTCACTTTATAGACCCCTATTTAGTTTGTCCGCCATTTTGTTAGATGCTTTACAGAAAATGATCATCACCTACATAATGAAGCTCACAAAGCAACATAAATAAGAAAGTAGTGACAAAGCACCAGTTACCACTTTGCATTGCACATGACCTGAATAGCGTAGTGTAGTGCAGTTTTCGGAATTGCAGAATTCCCTGTAAAGTGAAATGTTAATAGTGAACGGGGAAGAATTTCAGATGTGCCACTTGACTCAAAACAAACTGCAGAGATGTTGCCAAAGCACAGCACAAAAGAATTCCAAAAGCTTCACATAACATCATTCCCACCAGGACTACAAATGTGTGTGTGTGTGTGTGTGTGTGTGTGTGTGTGTGTGTGTGTGTGTGTGTGTGTGTGTGTGTGTGTGTGCATCAACGTTACGGAGGTGTTAATCAAAGTAACATATCATCTTATGTAACTAATAACTCACACACATTAAAACAAAGGAGGACTAGTTGAGAGGAGACAGCTATCATCAGTAAAACAACAACTTTACAGCCACAGGTACGCAAATCTTATCCTGACGTGTTAATGTTTTTTCTTTGTGTGTGAGAGACAGATAGTTAGAGAGCAAGACACAGAAGGAAAGTGTGACAGATGCAGTAAAAAAAGAAAAACAAAGAGGATGAGAACCACGAAGAGCATTTGCAAGTGTTACCTTGTCTGCTCCAGGACACCAGTGGCTTCGGCTGGCCTTGTGCCATACACTCCATCACAGCTGGACGGCCGAGCACGACTACTGCCTTCTGAGGTGGTGCAACAATCGCAACTCTGTTCAGGGCTTCAGTCGAGCCTATGACAAAAACAACCAATAAATATAACCAATACATATTAGATATGTTTGTGATTGTAGCTGGAACGTTGCCTGTTTGAATCTACTGACTGAATGTGAGATGCTATCAGCCTGGTCCCGACTTCTGAATCGCTGCCCACATCTACAGTTTTTTCAGCAATTCAAATACTTCATTCTTCACCTATGAATGCAATTTGGTCTGATTATTGAGCAAAAGTGCATACCATCCCTCACCAATTACTGTTTAACCCCAGCATTTAGAAACTCCAGTAAGGGTGAGCCTAAAAGCTTCCAGGCCCTTGTGTTCTCAACAAAACATTGAAGATACAGTTTCTTTCCTTTCTTTTCTAAATCACTTGATTATAATAAAAAAAAAAACATCCCCTATAGTTGGCTGATTGGTATCTGCTTTCTGTATGTATCTGTATTGCTTAATCAATTCTTAGTGAAATGGTGAATATGGATACGAGCTGAGAGGAAAAAAAGGTTCTGATGTACGAGTTTGCTGGGAAACAGGATGGAAGCCCTTATAGCACATATTAATACAGGTAGCAGTATACATCTGACACAACAGACTGTAGACATACTATACAAAACCTGTAATGAACCCTAAACCAAAGGACCGACTGAGAGGAGATGATGTGAAAGAAAGAATCTTTGTATGAGAAAAAAGCTAAACCATTACCTCAGTTAAAAGAACGGCCTCAATTATGGAACTGAGGCACATCTCTGTCCTTCAGTCACTAAGGTTGTTATGCAAATCATATTGTTAATGGGTTAAAGGGACCAGACACTCTTGAGTGTGTATCAGTGCGCTATTGTGAGAGGGTCTTACTTCCCTGTAACTCTGCTCAGTCTAGGCAGACTCAGCAGCAGCACATCATGCTAATGACTTCCAGAGAGATGCCTGGTATTCTGTAAACATTATAAATTAATCATTGAGATTACATAAAACAATCCTTGCTTATGCATAAGGCTTTAAGTGGGTCAGTCCGCCTTTGCGAGGACTGCACTGCAGGGTGCTCCTTCATAAGGGTCTTGGGTATGATGGGTGTGGGTGCAGCGTAAAGCATGTAGAAAACTAGGTAAAGGAAAGAAGAAATGGAGGAAAGTACAACCTGGAGGTTGAATGCAGCTGAAGTACTTGGATTTGAGCACCTCAACATCAAGCCGTCAAAGCTTGCCTATGGGTGTTGAGGTGTCCTATTTATAGATATCTGAAGTGCAAGCGAGTGAAGTGAAAGACCTGACATCTGTAATGGTTCGCAATAGAGCCTTAAGTAGTTTCCCCCTAGGATTTCAAGACAGCAGCAAGACCACTATCAGCTTCCTTGTCAATACAGGTGCGAAAATCCATTAAAATTCTTTACCCTAGATTATATTTTTTGCACACAAATGACGATACGAGAAGCATGATAAAAAGTAATTTAAGATGGCTGTAAAGATGGCATGCAAACATTTTAAAGTCGGAATGCTGTTTATGACTCACTTCTTTTGGCCTCATCTATCTGTCTGTCTCCTTCCTTTTTTCTTTTTGCCTTTCTAGTAAAGGACAGAAAGGCTGTGACTTGAAAAGGACACAAAGGTTCCCACAGAGCAGCCAATTACAGTTGACTGATCTCTAGCTACAGAGGCAGATAATACAACATTGGCTTTAATCCGGGCTGCCTAATGGTGAAAACACACCTCACAATACCATTCACTGACTCACTGCACTATGTAATCCACTAATGAAAGTCCTTGTAGGTTACAGTCACCCTGGGAGATTGATCAAAGAGAGAAGGGCGAACACTGATGTCAAATTAGTAAAATATTTTAGAAACAGTATACTGAAAGACATGACTTTGTTCTATAAACAGCATTACTCATTTTATTTAATTGACAGCATTATGTTTCATTGATTGGAGCAGAATTACACCACATTGTAGCATTCATCCTTTGTTTGTTGTCATGTTGTTCTGAAATAACGTACATGGTATTTTGAGGATTTGATTTCTTCTTGCCTGTGGAGTCAGCATGTTTAGTAATTTTGATCATAGGAAATTGCAAAAAACAGCCTATGTAAAGTATGCTTTCATAGTCTATTCACTGTGGGTTGTAAACATTGATCAGTGATACAGTAAGATGATTGGTGATGAAGTGATTCCTAATACATATATAAATGTTTTCCCTACAGCACCTATGACTTCAATAAAGTTTGTATTTGATTTGCATAACTTGAGATGTGTTATGCTCATATAATATTTACTCACTGCCAGGCACTAAAACCAAAGTGCACAGTATAAAAACTATGCCTCAATACTATTTTCTTGATATCTGTATCTGTTGCAGCACATGAAGTCTGAAGGACAGTAAATGCACAACACTTGTTAATACAAAACAACAGCAGCTTAAAGTGCTTTGCATAATAGAAATGCTTTTAATGAGAAATGAGAGGGGGATTTATATACATAATATTGCATAAAGGACAAATGGTAAAGGTCTCTGAAGTTTTAATAGGCTGAAGTCATAATAAAAAGGCAGTTACATAACTGACTAAACTTCACATTATTTTGTTTTTATTTAGTTTTAGTTAAGGGAACAATTAGCAGGGTGGCCTCTGTATGACCTGAGACATCTTTTCAGACAAGCAATATGGTTCTGAACCTTTCCTAATTCTTTAAAAAAATAGTAGGTTTTCTAATGGGTTAAATATTGAAATATTATATTCTCACATTCCCAGGTCCCTAAGCCACATCATAACACACATCAATGACCAAGGTGCTCAAGTGATTATATGTGGCTCTATTAATGCAATTCTTTGATCACATTAAACCCACTATATCCCCCCTTTCTGGTTGTATTATAAGGGAATGAATAGAGAGATTGGTCTCAATATTGTACGTTCCCCATTCACTGACAGCATCAATGTTTGCAGCATCAGCTATTCTATTCCTAAAGCTGAAGTTCTGCATCCCTGGAATACAACACTCACAAATGTATTATCAACGAGAACGACTCTATGAGTATAGGCATAGCCCATTGTGCCCATGCACTGGCCTCTCTTACGTCTGTAGTTACTGTATATAACAGCAGTGTAACCTGAGTTCTGCTCCCAACAATCAGCATTTTCTTCAGCTAATGTTAGTGACGGATGGGACCTGGATCTTAGAGGTCTATGCCTATACTCATGGAATCTGGAGTTACAATATGTGACTATCGTTCTAAAAAAGTATTTTGTATAGACTTTGCCCTCTAGGAGCAGTTGGTATTTGCTTAAGGGCAAAGCTGATAACATACACCAGTTCATAACTTTGTAAATGAGCGTACTAGGACAGGGGGGCACTGCCTGCATCATGGTTGAAGCCATGACAGGCCTTAAGGCTGTTTTATACTTCTGCGTAAAATCTACACCATTGCTATGTACGTAGGTACGTGGAGACACAAACCTACGCCGGACCCTATGCCGTAGCCTGACGTGCACTTCTCGAAAAATCTAACTACACGTCGTGACGACGCACGTCGCTTGGCCGTGGCTGGGTAGCGTTGCATTTCCCCCTACTAATTTCCTGGTTCTCCTTTTTCATAAACAACATGAAATCAAGGAGAGGGTTAACTTTTCCTGCTACAGATTTCCCACCTTGGTCAGAAAGCACAGGGGAGACACTTTGTTTCTCTCACTATGACTCTAGAGTCACAACTTGCTCCAAAGCTAATCGCCGTCACTTTCTTACTTTCTCCCTCGCTCTATCACCCCTTCCCCACACATACACACACACACACATGCGGGCTCGAGGCACCCTCGAAACCACACTCCCCCTAGCGTTCTGGCGGTGAAATGCACCGCAATGCAAAGAAACGTGTTCAACCCTGACACAGAACTCCGAAAGGGTCCCGACGGCGTAACTACGGCGTGGAGTTGACGCAGAAGCATAAAACAGCCTTTGGTAGAAAAAGAGGAGGAGTCCAGTGATACTGCACACTCTTCACAGCTGCACTACTGCTGCAGAACGATAGGACGTTAACATATCATACTGGGCCCTTTTGCAGTCTACTAATCTGTGATGATGGGATTAGAGGTGTGTGTTTGGCAACCAGGCAAATTTTATCCATTTCACATTCAATATTAAATTCCAGATAACAGCGCATCATCTGCCGTCTAGCATGGATAAGACTGAATGAGTCATGGAGGACTCAGACACACATTGCAGATAGAAATAGATGAAAGGGAACGGATATGCCCAAGATGCCGCTGTGCAGATGTCAGCCACTGCCATCCCTCCGAGGTGGGCTGTGGATGAGGATAAGGCTCTTATGGAGTGTGCACGGACGACCCGAGGGGGCTGTTTTTGAGCCGCAGCCACCTAAGCGGCACACTGATGCGAGCGGTTCGTGAGGCGAGCATAGACCTGGTCCCGGGGAGACAGCAGTGTGGGCTTCCCTGCTGCTGAAGAATGTGGCTTTTGAAAGCAAGATAGATGCCAGGCCTTAACTCCAGCTGCGGGACTTCAGAGAAACCCTTTTTCTTCACAAAGTTTACTGCTTGCATCACTGACGTAAATATGGGAGCAGAACTCAGCTGTTCACGCAGCTGTTATATACAGTAACTGTGAACATAAGAGAGGCCCATGCAGGGCACAAGGGCGCAAAAGAAATCTTCACAACTGTGCATGCGCAAGGGATAAACCCAATAGCAACAGCTCTTAGAAGGCAAAGCCTAAACCAAAGTGAACACCACCACTCTATTCTATTAGAATACAATCCGTTATAATGCCACCTCCACTAGAACAAATGTGTTTTGCTTATTGTTTATTGCTTACTTTTCTTGAATGTTTTAGTTAAATCTTTGACCATCATTGTGCAGAATGATGTATGAGCAGAGTTTGACATTAGTTTTTCCTTCATCAGCTGAAGATACAAAGTTCTCACTCTAAATCTCAGTTTAAGGCGTGTATGTACAAGTATGATTTTGTGATGTCACAAAACGTTTTTGTTTGTTCAAAATTCAACTTAAACAAGTGCGATGTGGAAACTTGAATCAGAAACAAATTATTGTTCAAAGCAGAGACGTTTGTCTTTAAAAAAATGTTGTGAGGAGATTTTTAAATATTATATTGAATATTGATTCTGTTGATTCTTTTAAAAGGCAACTCAAGACACTGTTATTTAAACAAGCTTTTAGTTGACTGGGTTTAATTTATCTTTGACTTTTTAAATGTTTTATCTTCATCCAATGTATTTCAATGTGGTTGTACCTTGTGAAGCACTGATTTTTATCTGTGAAAAGCGCTCTATAATTAAACTTTACTTACTTACTTACTGTTAGCCAAAAACAATATCTTTTCAATTTTGATTAGATTAGCCACTACTGTTTCAAATACACAATACACACACTTCTTACACACAATACATGGTCAGAGAGAGCCATTTTATTAGCACTAGAGAAACCTAATACATTTCAAACATCTAGTCCTGAAACTCACATTTGATTTTTTGAGGTTGGCCCTGCAACTCCCAGCGGGGCCTGGCTGCCTATTCAAACACTACGCACTGCAACAGACCTCACCTGTGGTGACAGTGAGCCTGGCTTCATGACTGATGTCCTTCCTGGCAGAGTTGGACGCGACACAGCGGTAGGCACCCTCATCCTCCTTGGTCACCTCCAGAATCTGGAGTACCCCATTAAGAAGGGAAATGAACCTGTTGTACACAGGGCATAACAGAGTATGGGTGGCAGAGGAAGAAAGAGTAAGAAGACGAACGACAGAGACAAAAACAAATAAATGGCTGTGTCCCCTGCAGCATGAAACGTTCAGCTGATCGAGCCTGTGGGGATCCTGCTGAGTCCTCACTGGACTCCATCCTTCTTTATTCAGAAGAGAGGCTATTGTGTGCAACCACAACAAGGAAAGGTTGCAATTACAAGTCATCCAACTCAAAATGTGACTTAAATACAGGTATATAAAGATGAAAGTTGTTTTCTGGACAAAGACGAGCTCTCGAGCTCCATAAAAGCATATAATATCCCAAAAAGCAGTATATAAAAATAATGATTACATTATCTTTTTGGGTACCATGTTTATTTGTGCTGTTGGCATTTACTATTTCTACTTTAATCCTACATTTCTCGACTTCTTTCTCTCTTAAGGAGGTCATGTTCCAGGCATATTACTCCAGGTCCCCAGGTCCATGGCAATGTAACGCCATCGCACAACCACGTATGGTCTTTATCACAGCCTATTAATCCCACCAAAATGTGACCAGTGGTAGTCTGTTCAGAAGGGAGGAAGGGGGAGGGAGTGGAGAGGAGGTGAGAAAAAAGAGAATAAAGAGCAGTGGATGGGAAAAACTAAGAATAAGAAAACACAGAATTAGAGATGTAAAGGCGATAATAACAAAGACATAGAGATGGCAGGAAGGCCAAAAGAGAGAAAAAGGCACATTAGAGCAAGAGAGAACAGAGAAAGAAAATGGCAGTTATGTATCAGCCATCCCTTGGCTCATCTTTGTGAGAGGCCATTAACGGCGCCTCAGGTCGGAGAACTACATCCCACCAATAAGACCTCATAATGTTTGCAGGTCATGCTGGGCTACAGCGGCCATTAGCACTTAGTCCTGTGCAATAAGGCTGGAAACAAATTCCAAGGCGCAGGAGCCTTTAGAGTCACACTGAAATGTCAAAATCATTAAGTGGCCCCATAAATGAGACTATTTGTGACAGAGGGAGAGAGAGATCTGTCGAGGATGTGGCAGCAGACATATATTTTGAAAATGTTTTTTTTTTTATTATTATCTTTAGAAGCATGGAAGGTTCATAGTGAGTAGCTTGTTATAAGTGATTCTTCAATGTTCTTCTTATAGTAGCGAAAATCCTGAATATTTACTTTGAAATAGTCCCATATAGAAACAGGCTTGGACAGGCATCTGATTTCACCAGGCAGTATACCCTTTGTTTAAGCATTCATTAATCATTAAAAATGAAGAAATGTAGGCCGCTTCAGTCATCAGTATAACTAAACAGCACAAAGTTGTCACTCATTACAAAACCCCATTTTTTAAGTGCTGCCAATTGTTGAAAGCAGTGAAAACTGTGAATGTACTTGATGACCACATGTTATATTAATTGTTACTATTATTAGAAAGTCTAGAACTGTATTGTCATGGTCAAATATGTGCTTAACAATCACTGCACTCTGACCCCTTCAATGAAGCTTGTAATTACAGTATGCTCCAGTGGAATATACAAGGAAATGATGGGGTAATGATGAGACTGTAATTAAACAACACTAAAATAATTTCATGCACATGTATGTTTTATATATGTAATGCACAGTGTTGGGTAGTAACTGATTACATAATCAGATTGCAAAACAAATAAGTAACTATAGTCAGCCCAGATTACATTTGAAAATATGTGTAGTTAGATTATAGTTACATTGTCAAGGATTTCTTGATTACATTTCTGATTACGTCTTTAAAATATGACAACTTCAACCTTATGAAGTACACCTGTAGACGTTTATGCCAGCATGTTTTTTAAGGGTAATTGGATTTGACCAATTGTAAATGCCGAATATGTTCTACTGTGTATCAAAGCAAATTACTCACTCTCAGGGTGCCAATTTTGTTAATAGTGACTCAAATTATTTATTTTTTTTGTTTTTAAATTGTGTTGTGGATAATTGAGTTCCTTTTTATTGACATTAAAAATGTTCTGATTTTCCAGGTTCACTTTGTAACTGCAGCACACTCACATTCCCAGCTGGGTATGGACAACATGGGGTGTCCTTGGCCCTTTTTTTCAATTGAAACCAATAGTAATAGTAATCAAGTAACTACTTCATTTTACAAGAAGGGAACAGGTAATTCTGAATTAATTTACTTTGTCATTGAAAGAAAAAGTTTCCAAAAAGAGTGAGTGACAAGTTCATACTTCCATTGAAGTGCTCATATTATGCTCATTTTCAGGTCCATAATTGTATTTAGAGGTTGTACCAGAATAGGTTTATGTGGTTTAATTTTCAGAAAACACCATATATTTGCTGTACTGCACATTGCTGCAGCTCCTCTTTTCACCCTGTGTGTTGAGCTCTCCGTTTTAGCTACAGAGTGAGACATCACACTTATGTTCCATCTTTGTTGTGAGTCGCACATGCGCAGTAAGTACTGCTAGCTTGTCAGTTGCAGAGTATGAGGGAGTGCCATTCTAGCAGCTAGGTGAGCATTATAATGTGTGTTACAAAGTGACGCACGTTCGTCAAAAAAGGAAAGGGGAAAAGCCAAAAAGCATAATATGAGCACTTTAACATCAATGTAGCATTGAGGGATGAAAGCAAATTATTTAAAAAAAAAACGTATATATATATATATGCTAAATTTGCTTGATAAACAATGCCATTTTAGTATGGCACGTGCTTCCATTTGTGGAACTCAGCATGTGATTTATTTTCAAACCAACTGCAAACTGACTTGGTGTGGGCGGTCTGCGGCCATGGAAGTTTTGTATCATGTGGACGCGCCGACAGTTTTGTTGTCATTACTTAGAATTCCTCATGGGGGCGGCAGAAACTATGCACTATAACTTTAATTTTAAACCTAAATGTGTAGGGCCACTGCCAGCTTGCTATGCAGTACATTCATCTTCACATCATATTCACTGAGGTCAGCTTGCATAAAATTCACACTTAGCCTGTGTGTGTTTCCAAGATTAAGTATTTCACTAAACTATGGTTTAGTTTACTTTAATAGGAAGTCATTAAACTAGAAAGTCATGTATCATATGACTTATCATATCAGTCAATAAATGACTTGATATTATGATCAATCAATGATCAATACTAGGATATTAATGACGAAACACATACAGAGAAAAGTATCAGGTAAAAAAGAACAATAACTAAAAGAATATGCACTCAATATGATTGGGTTGAAATGGCAGAAATCCAGAAACAAACCTGAGGAATCACATAATTCATTCATTGTGAGAAAATGAAAAGACAGAAGATGGAGTAAGGTAAAGGTCAACAACAACGACACATAAAAGGGTCACCTTGTTTCCGCAGGAACAGCCACTGTGTCCTTTTCCCAGGTAATAACAGGTGTGGGTACTCCCTCAATCTGGCATTTGAAGCGAGCAGCTCCCCCAGCGGGTACCGTTTGGGGTGATGGCTCCTGTAGGAAGTTAGACAGACCTGGGGGTATAGAGGTGATAAAGGTCAGAGGGTTATCTATCAACGCAGACTTGGTGATTTCCCAGAGGACAGACACAAAAAGTGGCCCATATCTAAACTACTGCTAGTGCAAATGACCTTTTCCTAATGATATGAAATGTGTGTGTCATGTCGTCTACCTCTAGGACAGTTTATTTGATGTAGGTCACACATCATGTGACTGACGTGTGCAATTATCTTGAACGCACGGTCCAAAGTTGGTCGACAACTCCATTTCCATCAGAGTCCACATGGACAACATTAGAACACACACACACTACATTAAATGGGCTGCACAACCAATGTGGTCACAAAGGGAAAGGGTTCTATACACTAATTGTGGGTTCAAGCCTTAATAAAACACAGTGAAACAATGATCCAATCCACAGTTTTTGTTTGAAATATCAAATTATTGGAAGTAAACCCGCATAGTTAAGTTCAGAAGCTGTCCATACATACTTCTAATTATTGTATTCAGGCCATTTTAGGGATTTTAAAGGTACCATTTTTAATTTTGTAATTTAATTAAAGACTTGTTGAGACCATTTAAATAGCCTTGAATGTCGTGATAAGGAGACATGTTTTGATTTAATCAGGCTTGGCAGGATTATTTCTCCCTCCAGGTCGACTCTTGGCAGGGCTGCAATTTTCACAGCCTCAACACATTCACACGCACGGAAAGCTTCCAACTGTAGATAATACTGAGCACCAGGGGGTAGCAGTGAGCAATGTCTCAGGGCCTCTAACCTCTGACCCCAACAGGCTGTTGGAGAAGAGAACAAAACTGGTTGGCTGTCCCAGCCACTTCGCCTGTAGCTCTGAAGAGTAGAAAGTGGGGGGTGGATCAAAGGAGAGAGCAGAGAAAGAAGACAGAGAAGGCAACCAAAGGCAAGAAGAAAGCAGGAAGGTAACAGAAGACTCCAAACTCCAACTGATATAACTAGGCTTGGAAAACACAGTCGCCTATTTATGTAGTAATGCCACAAAACCAACATTATTTCATTATATCACATAATTTTCGTGTTCAGTAAAATGTACTGAATACACAAATGCATCTAAAAACAAAACCAGTTTGTAATCAGTCATTATTTGTGGTTTCTTTACCCTGTTCTGTAACACATTGTCTCCATGTGAAGCTAATCGCTGAACCGATTCAGGCCAGATTCGCACAGAATGAAAACATGTTATCCAGCACTGTTACATAGAGAAATCTACCTTGCAGGAAGGACAAAGCTGATTCATGAATTTCAAAGAGCTAATGGTAGCAGAGATACTGTGTGAACAAATTACACAGCTTCTTTACAAAAGATTAGGTCTTACTTCGAGGTAACATGTCATTTGCTGTCAAAGATCCCAATTTCAATTATTTGCATTTTACATCAGGTGACAATACTCACCACACTTTATACCACACATATTTTGTATCAGCAAGATTGTCAGTTTTCCTCCAGTCCTTTACTGCTCAAGCTTGATCTGTCGGACAAGTTGCTTAGTATTTGGGTGACAGCTGTTTTCGAGTTCACTCATATGGTGAAATGGCCAATTGCCATTTTCATAACAAACTCTGCTGCACTGAATCCAACTGATCTGATTCTTAAAATGTTTCTACTGGCAACAGTTCTGCATGCTCTTTATTTTGTGTCACTCTAGTTTGGACCAAGCCATGTAAATGAGCCATGAAATGTTAATGAGTGTAGCAGTATGTGAGACTGTAGTTAGGCACAGTGGTGTTATGTGCTTAATGCTAATGTTGGTATCCTAAGAGGCTCCCACTGACAGTGCTAACAAGCAGATTTTTAGCAGGTACTGTATAATGTTTTTTAAATTCACCACGCTATCTTAGCAGATTAGCATGCTAACATTTGCTTATTAGCTATGAACAAAAAGTACAGCTGAGGCTGAGGGGAATGTCATCAACCGAAACAGTTGACAAAGTGAAATTTTGACCTGACAATGGCACCAGTTGAAAAGTTAAAGGATATTATAATTTATCCTGATGAGGACATGAATGTTTGAACCAAATCTCAAGGCAATACATCCAATAGTTGTTGAGACATTAAACTCAAAACCACAAATGTTCAACCTCATGGGGGCACTCAAGGAAATGTGTAGGATATATGAAATGTCAGGTGACCAACAAAGTTATTAGCACTCATCCTCAGGGCACCATGGCGGTACAACAGTTTATAGCAATCCCTCCAATAGTTGTTAAGATATTCCGGTCAGGACCAAAGTGAAGTGGTGGTCATCCCACCGGCCAACAGACCAACATACATGCATATAACCGCCAGCTAGCAAGGCTAAAAAGTTGCATAAGAGTGGAGACACAGTGGGGTGTCATCTGACTTTAAACAAACAAAACTATGGAAGGGCAGACTGAGTGCACAGCCAGTGGTCCCAAACTTGTTTCTATTTCTGGGTGTTTTCAAACTTGCTGCCAATCACATGGCTGCCTCAAGATGTCAAGCTACCCCATTTCCTTGGAAAATATTTCCTCTAAACCACTGTAAGCTTGAGGAGACAAAGGTCAGAATATCCAAGATTACCCTAGCCCCTATCACACCAACTGTTAGTCATGGCAACAAACTGGCAATCTGTGTTTTCCTACTGCCATGAAGGAACAAAGTTTCTCAAAGAGTACACAGAGGATGGCCATAGTAGCAGAAAGCATTTAATTCACTTGCAATGACTGTTGTGTAGCAAGCTTTGCAGGAGGAGTTCACACATAACCCCTGTCACTTCCAGTAATTACATAGCATGATGCTCTCATGTAAATACACCACCTGGAACAGGGGGATTCCACCAGGCAAAGATGCACCACATTCCGGATGTTTTAGTTGTTAAAATAGTAAAGTGACGTACGATTCTGTACAGGGTCTGCACAGGGTGTTTATTTTGAAAATGAACATGCTCTAGCCATTGCACTACCTGCCCAGCCTGTGCAACAAAATAGACCTAGCAAGTATTTTTAGCAGAGCAGAGAGCAGCTTCTGAGACGCTTCTGGGATACTCTGCGTTGTGGCTGGTGGAATCACAAGCATTGTCTTGAGTGGCCGTGATTGTTCCGGCGGCAGCGCGCAGCCGGAATGCAGCGCAGACGCCCCTAGTGGAATTTGGGGTTAACAGTGCCAGAGAGTGCCCGACAAGGTGCCAGACCCACTGCGTGTGTGTGTGCGTGTGTGTGTATAAACCTGAGTGCATCTGTGCCAAGATACTTGTACATCAGTGTTTACAGTAATGCGGGCCTTGATGCCAATACATGGTATCATGTACTTGATGCCAGTACATGCTTGTGATTACATTACTGGATCACATACTGTTTGTATGTGAGTGGTAAACAACAGCTGATCAGCGAGAGTGCACATGAGCACACTTTAATGCAAATGGTGGGCGGTGTCTGGAGAAGGCCCTTAGCCCATGCTGTGATGGAACAATGATGCCTGACTGGGCTTCCACCTCCACTCTGTCAAAGCATACTCATAATAGTATTTTCCCAGGACTCTATGAATGTCCCCCGCAAAATGTTTTTTAGAGGAACACTTCAAACAAAAGGTGACCTATCAAGCAAAAAAATAGGTCCAATTGATTCCTAGCAACAAGGTCTATCTATGTTTAAAAAACATTTTCAGGCAGCTTCGTGGGCACTGCTTTTTAAAGTGTGTAACCCTTCGATGCACTACATAAGAAGTCCCCATCTCATATTTCTTTGCTCCCTCTCATTAATATGTCTTTTTTCATTGCTCTCTCTCTCTTTCTCTCCTGTCTTTAACTTTACTTCGGACTCTTTCTCTATCTTTGTCCGTCCCTCTATCTATGCCCCACTCTTTGGCCCCACAGCTATCAGATTGCAGCGTTTTTCCCCTCCTCTTGTGCAAGCAGATAATTCCACCCGTGACCTCTTTGCTACCCAGCTTTCAGGCTGACTAACAGTCTGGAAAAAACAAAATTAAGCGTGGCTTCAACAGATATTTGTAATAGCAACTGGGAAATGTGTGTGGTATGACATTTTTATTTCCTATTTACAGTACACTGCCCATTTTATACAGGTGCTCAATTCTGTCAGTTTTGGCATTCATGTAGGAATAACCTGTCAAACAGAAACATTGCCAAAAGGAAGCCATTTACAGTAATTCTGTGGTACATTTTGTTAAGTAAAATGTTTCTGCCTGGAATTTTTTCTAATAGTGTGAGATGTATGAACTATCATTTTTCATCTTGAAAATGTATTATCCTTATCCCCTTTTTCATCTTTTTAAAGGCATGGGGTGCATAGAGTTGTACATTTTGCAACTGATGAAGCTTGTATGCATTAAAATTAGACTCAAAATTAGAATTTACTAAAATCGCATGACTCTCATGTGAGTTAAAAATAAAGAGGCAGAAATACATTGTTACAAAAACACCAACATGCGTGCACCAAAAATGTTTGCAAAATATCAATTTCTTAAGTTTGAAATAAAAGAGAAAAAAACACTTTTGTCTACAATGTCCTCTGTAAATGAAGAGCAAAAATGCACACTTTTATGATTATGACATCAGATATTTGACTCTAATGGGTTGCAAAAGCTGGTAGGATTTAGAAAATATTGACATTCACCTCAGCAGTCTCATAATGTGAAAGGTTAATTGGTCTAATTAACATTAAAAGCTGCTTTCTCCCCCTGCATCATCATTTACCCGTGGATGTGTTTGGGAAACGTAATGTGCGCACTGCATGCTGCCTTTGGCATTATGCCGAGAGAAGAGTGAGCTAGAGACTGAAATACTGTTTATCCGTATCTAAAGAAGAAGCAGGTGTCTTTCACTGTGTCTCTCCCTTTGCAATGCATTCACATGCTTTTAGACAAAGCCACATGCATCATAAACTGCGACTGGGAAAATGGAGCAAGTGAGTGTTGTAATGTGTTTTCACAGATGTGATCTCTGCTACGTTCTCTCTTTAGTCTCATTTCTACTGGCGAAGACGCAGTAAGAAATGAGAATGCCCGCTCAATGTCAATGTTGAGGCAGTTTGGCTTCCACCTCCTGCACACTGGTCACATCTATCTCAAAGTCTCTCGCCGCTGATTTAATTCAATAGACACACACACATACATGTACATGCGCGTATACACACACACAAACTGAAGGTCATTCCTAATGGTCTCTGAAGCCTTTCCTTTCACCACCATTGCAAACTCTCTTCAGCCTTTTCCGCCTTCTCACCATTCATTCCCCATCCCCCTCCTTTACTCCTTATTATCCCTTAAACAAGAGGTCCTCATAAATAGGCATGTGACAGCTGACAAAAGCAGGGGCATCCACAAAAGATACTGTCTCATTTTACACAAAGCTAATGACTAAATAAAGACTACCACTTACAAGTGTGAGAGAAAGAAGCCTCCTTGGAGGGGCGATTAAAAAGCTACAGTCCTCTCATTCCTCAAACCCTCATCTTCCTGTTAAGTTCTTTCATTTCCACCCACCATTCCTCCTTCACTCTGTGCCTTTTAACAGACTGTTGTTTAAAAGTGTACCTGCTCCCAGGACACTTGTTAGCGCTAAGTCTCCTAACCGAGGCAGAGGAGAACCAAGTTCAACTCTATCCATGCATCCATCCAAGGAAATTCCCTTGACAAATTGGACAAATCACATTGCTTTCTGTGTGTGTGCATACCCAAGCAAACGCTTTAAATGGATGAATGATTCAAACCAATAACATTCCATCACATCAGTGACACTATAACCTACCTCTTCCTAACCTGACTCCGCCAGATGGATTGCTTCGCATTTGCTCGGCATATCCATCTGGGAACTTTCCGTTGGAGAACTTTTGGGAAGGGGCGGAAATACTGGTTAGCTGATTGATTGATGATAGATCTGTTTATCACCTATGTTGGTGATAGATGGGCCAAATCAACCAATCAGATCCACAAAGCGTATGAAAATACAACCACCAGCCCGCCCCTGCTGCTGCAGGCAAAGCATAGCTCGTTAGCTCAGCATGCAAGCAACATGTCGGTTAAGTAGATTTGCCATTTGTGTAACGAGAATTTAGGAATAAAAGGCACCATTTCAGGTTCCCGGACCATATTCCAAAAGAAGGATCCAAGAGAAAAAAAGCATTAGCGAGCAGCTAACAGATTTAGGGCTACCGCTGTCTGAAAATACTGGTTAGCTGACTGGATAAACCATCTGTCTATCACCACCTAACCCACCTCAAAACCAACGCTGATTGGCCCGGTCGTTTGGCTAACGGCTCCAAATTTTCTCTGCCTCAAGATGCCAGACTGATCTGCGAGTGGAAAACTGGAGCTCGCGAGATCAGGACGGTCTCACGAGGCTAACCTCTTCCTGCCATTTCAAGCATTTTGTCTGCCCCAACGATGTCAGACACACAACACATATAATGACGATAAAGTAGCTGTAGTATACAGTATTTTCATATGATACAATCACAAATTTTCAGGCAGAAGGTGTGCTTTCATAATATTAATATATTATATATATAATTTTTTTCGTGCTACAAATTTATCTCATTAACATTAGCCCAACCTTAGGATTACTTTCGATAAAATGTCAGGTCCTTCACAATTTCCCAGAGGTGACGTCTCCAAATGTCTTGTATTGCCCAACCGAGAGTCTAAAAACCTAAAGACATGCAATATTTACTATTAAAGAAGACTGCAAAAAGCAGCAAATATTCACACCTGAGATGCTGGAACCAGTAAATTTGTGGCTTTTTTACTTAAAATTGTTGCGAGTTAATTTTCTGTTGATCAACTAATCGATTAATTTACTAATAGTTTCAGTTGTACTCCATCTATTCGATCTTTTATTTTCTATCCATCTATCTATCCATGGACTTTCTACACTTGGGTATTGGAGCCTATCCCAGCATGCATTGGGTGAAAGGCCAGATACACTCTGGACAAATCCTTTGTCTATCAGGGCTACAGAAAGACAGAATAAACCACTATATATATTATATATACATATTACACCGATACACAATTCTGAGCTTCCAGCTAATCTGGGGCCCTACACTTGCAGCATGCAAGCTTTGATTTGCATTCATTTTGACACATTTCACTAATAAAAAAACAGATGCCATACACGGGCATGGGCATGAACATGCGAGAGGACTGCAGGATTTGCAAATGCATCTGCTGGACACCTACTTGCTAGGAGAACATTTACAGTCCGGCTGGTCAGCGCTCCATGGGCACTGGCACTCACACAGCTGTAGCCGCCCTCCACTCCCTGAGGAGACTGGCCATCCATAGAGGTTGGCAGCAGGAGGAGGGATCCATTGGCCAAATACCGCAGGAAGTCACCCCCCTCCAGAGGCAGAGGCTGGCCATCCTGAAGCCAGGTGACATTGAAAGGTGTATTGCTGGCCCCGAGGTTGCAGTCCAGCAAGAGGGGCAAACCTGGCTCCAACACTACATGGCTGGGCCCAGCCCCGCAGCTCAGCTCCACCGAAACAGGCTTTTCTGTGTGAGACAAAGACAAAAAAAAGGTTTGTTAACCATGCTCTGTACCTGCCACATAGGTTAATAAGTCTTTATTCTAAAAAAAATATGTCCGTAAAGTTTCACTTTGAAATGCATTTGTCAGTATAATATGCACAATATATACAGAGCCTCTCTGCATCCCTCTGTAGGAGCATTTGTATTGCTCTGTGAACACTATCACACTATCACAGCCACACAGCCACTATCACAGCTAAACTATTTTCTTCTCAATTGATCCAATTATTTACACATCTACCTCATATGTCATTTCTGGCTATTTTTGTCTACTTTATTTATTTCAGCATTTGGCAATTTGTCATTTTATAGCATAACTTCAAAACAATCAATAGTGTTGGCAGCAGAGATGGATATGGGTAGTGCATTCCAGGGGCAGGGTGTGTTGGGGACAGAGAGGAGGCCATACTCAGAAGAAAAATTTGCTCTGAAAATGAAATGGTGGCAGCGGCATGAAAGGTTTTTTATGTCAGCGGCAGGACATTAGAGTCAGTGAGAGAGAGGGGATGTCATGGAGTGAGAGGTTGATGAGCTGGTGTGAAATGAGCGGCAGAGAGCTGCATAAACTGCTCTTAAAGGAGATAATGTTGTTTAACCACAGCAATTTTACCATGCTAAAACTTCATTGTTTAAAAAAAGATGTAAAACATAATTTTGAAAGAAAAGAAGAAAGAAGAAGAAAATAAATGCATTAATGGTTATGTTGTGTATGTTTTAACACATTACCTGCAGATTTTTATTTTATTTTTTAACAATATACAAAACATACAACTAGCCACATGAGCCACATGAATGACGAAGCTCCCCCCCTTCGTCATCACCACCCACCCAGACAAAAATCAAGAAAAGATGACACAGTAACTACAATATTCAAGACCATTTAACAAAATAGTAACAAAATAGTAAAAAAAATAGATATTAAACCATAAACCAATTACGATTTCTCCTATCTTTACATGTACACTGTATCACACCTACACAACTATGTATTTGTTCTCTATTATACATCAGTAAGTGCTGTGAAACACAGTTCTAATTGAGTTTTTGAGAACTAATGAAAAAAGAAGAGGGGAAAGATCAAGAGAGAACCGGAGATGAGAGACAAAAAGCCCTGAAGACTTCAAAACTTGACTGACACGACGGCAGCTAATTATCTTTTATGAACAGGCTGGATAGCATTAGATATAATGGAAAGTAGCCCAATGCACAGTTCTCTATCTTAAAAAGAGTATCAGATGCACAGCAGTGGTAAGGATCAAGGAAAACAAAGACTTATCTGTGAGTTTTGTTTTCTACTTTTAGTAGATCACACATATTTAGCACTTAGCAGGCACAGGTATGGTGGGTAGTAATTATGATAAAACATTGCAAAATATGTCTTTAGTCTAGTACTGCACAGCATATAATGAATTAACTGAAACTGATTTGTCTTGTAATCACTTGTTTTGAACATCTCCATATTAGTACATTTCAATGTTTAGGAAAGAGGGGAGCATGAATGATGTAAATACATAATGAAAAAGGAAATCACTTTAAAGAAAATAAATCATATATTGTATATATTCATTATATCCTTATTGGACACTTGTATTTGACACAGTAAGGATTTTGAATTGAGCAATTTGAGTTGCCTGATATTGCTTTGAAAACCTTTATATTCCTATTGTCTGACCTCCTCTATTGACAAAGCTGGCATCTTACTTATGTGTTGTGTTCTCAAGTGCACATTTACACTGACAGTAAAAGCAGAGATGTTTGTGTTGACGCCAGTTGCCTCTCTGTCTGATGAAAGTAGTCTGTGTAAATGTGGAGGTTTTTTAGTCTCAACCCTCACTAGTTTGAAATTAGCTTTGAGAAAAAAAAAACATTAGCTATATCGCTTCCCCAACCTCCACAGTCTATATGTAAATGTACAGTGCAGCAATTAAACCCACCAGGAATGACTTGCTGGTTTATGAAAAAACTCTTTTCCAAAGTCTCAGTTTGTTGGTGGAGCAGCTGATTACAGCAAAGAATGGACATCCAGTTATCTGTTAAAACTGAACCAAATTTCAGAGAAACGTTTACATTTTTGAAATTATAGCCTTTATATTCATTTCATTAAAAATGTATTTGATGACTATATTTTCAACATGTAAAAGGTTCTACTGGATATATATATAGGATAGATTTATTAGCAAAAGCACTGAAAGCAGTGAAATCCATTCCATACATCAAAGTGTTAAACACAGGGTTGTACAAGATTGTTTACTTCCTCCTAGAACCTCGGCTCATCTATAACTGACAAATATTATGTTAAGTAAAATTTCTTTTTCATGAAGTCATTACTGTACCGGTGCAAGTAATATCATTTAAACTTCCCTTCTATAGTTAATTTGACAAACCTCTTCATGATTCCAGCTTAGAAACCCTATTTTCTCACATACCGTACGCACATTAGCACACACACACACACACACACACACACACACACACACACACACACACACACACACACACAGACAGACAGACAGACAGACACACACACACACACACACACACACACACACACACAGGTTTCTTTCAGCTTTTCTTTCTCCAGTGTTGGATTAATTAAGTTAATGGGAGATGGAATTTTTTCCTTGATTAAATGAGGCCTGACCCCCCACCATCACTTCCTGATGAAGAGGCTAGGTAATGCTGAGAAAGGCTGCACAGCGCTCTGACACACACGCACACACACACACACACACCACACACTCACAGGTTTGTGGCACTATACGCACACGCACACGCACACACACACACACACACACACACCACACACTCACAGGTTTGTGGCACTACACGCACACGCACACGCACACACACACACACACACACACACACACACACACACACACAGAGAGACAACATAAACATACATGCACATGCACCCAAAACCCATACAAAGAGATAAACATCACATGTAAAAGACATTTAAACATGCTCAAAACAGGAACAGAAACACCTGCATACAAGCATGGCCCCTCTCCGTGAACCATCACCTTATCGTGGTGGAGAGGTTTGTGTGTCTCTGTGAACCTGAGGGCTGTGTTGTCTGAAGCTTTGTGCTCCTGGTAGGGTCTCCCAAGGCAAAGTGGTCTCAGGTGAGGGGCCAGACAAAGAATGGTTCAAAAACCCCAATGAAAAAGCTAAGCAGAGATGGAGTGACCCTGCCCGGAGGAAGCCCGGGCCCCTGCCTGGAGCCAGGCCCAGACGGTGGGCTCGGCGAGCGCCTGGTGGCCGGGTTTGCCACGGAGCCCGGCCGGGCACAGCCCGAACAAGCTACGTGGCAACTCCCTCTCCATCCCATGGGCCCACCACCTGTGGGAGGAACCGTTGGGGTCGGGTGCGATGCCACATGGGTGGCAGTGAAGGTCAGGGGCCTCGACGGACCAGACCCGGGCAGCAGACGCTGGCTCTGGGGACGTGGGAACGTCACCTCTGTGGGGGGAAGGAGCCGGAACTGGTGCGGGAGGTGGAGCGCTACCGTTAGATCTGGTGGGGCTTACCTCACGCACAGTCTTGGTTCTGGAACCATACTCCTGGATAGGGGTTGGACTCTTTTCTTCTCCGGAGTTGCCCAGGGTGTGAGGCGCCGGGCGGGTGTGGGGATACTCACAAGCCCCGGCTGAGCGCCCGCTGTGTTGGAGTTTACCCCGTGGACGAGAGGGTCGCCTCCCCACGCCTGCGGGTTGTGGGGGGAAAACTCTGACTGTTGTTTGTGCATATGCACCAAACAGGAGTTCGGAGTATTCGGCCTTCTTGAGACCTTGACTGGAGTCCTGCATGGGGCTCCAGTGGGGGACTCCATTGTTCTGCTGGGGGACTTCAACGCACACGTGGGCAATGATGGAGACACCTGGAGAGGCGTGATTGGGAGGAACGGCCTCCCTGATCTAAACCAGAGTGGTTGTTTGTTGTTGGACTTCTGTGCTAGTCATGGATTGTCTATAACGAACACCATGTTCGAACATAGGGATGCTCATAAGTGTACCTGGTACCAGAGCACCCTAGGCCAAAGGTCAATGATCGATTTCATAATCGTTTCATCTGATCTGAGGCCGTATGTTTTGGACACTGGGTGAAGAGAGGGGCAGAGCTGTCAACCGATCACCATCTGGTGGTGAGTTGGGTCAGAGGGTGGGGAAGACTCTGGACAGACCTGGTAAGCCCAAACGTGTAGTGCGGGTAAATTGGGAACGTCTGGAGGAGGCCCCTGTCCAACAGACTTTCAACTCACACCTCCGGGCGGAGCTTTTCGTGCATCCCTGTGGAGGCTGGGGGCATTGAACCCGAGTGGACAATGTTCAAAGTTTCCATTGCTGAAGCTGCAGCGAGGAGCTGTGGTCTTAGGGTCTTAGGTGCCTCAAGGGGCGGTAACCCACGAACACCGTGGTGGACAACGGTGGTCAGGGAAGCCGTCCGACTGAAGAAGGAGTCTTTCCGGGATATGTTATCCCGGAGGACTCGGAGGCAGTTGCAGGGTACCGGCGGGCCGGCGGGCTGCAGCCTCTGCCGTGAAAGAGGCAAAGCAGCGGGTGTGGGAGAAGTTTGGAGAAGACATGGAGAAGGACTTTCGGTCGGCACCAAAGTGCTTCTGGAAAACTGTTCGCCACCTCAGGAGGGGGAAAAGGGGAACCATCCAAGCTGTGTACAGTAAGGATGGGACACTGTTGACCTCAACTGAGGAGGTAATAGGGCGGTGGAAGGAGCACTTTGAGGAACTCCTGAATCCGACTAATACGCCCTCTATGTTAGAGGCAGAGCTGGAGGATAATGGGGGATTGTCGTCGATTTCCCAGGCGGAAGTCACTGATGTAGTCAAACAACTACACAGTGGCAAAGCCCGGGGATTGATGAGATCAGTCCAGAAATGCTCAAGGCTCTGGGTGTGGAGGGGCTGTCCTGGTTGACACGCCTTTTCAACATTGCGTGGAAGTCTGGGACGGTGCCAAAGGAGTGGCAGACTGGGGTGGTGGTTCCCCTTTTTAAAAAGGGGGACCAGAGGGTGTGTGCCAATTATAGGGGTATCACACTTCTCAGCCTCCCTGGTAAAGTCTACTCCAAGGTGCTGGAAAGGAGGGTTCGGCCAATAGTCGAACCTCGGGTTGAGGAGGAACAATGCGGATTCCGTCCTGGTCGTGGAACAACGGACCAGCTCTTCACTCTCAAGGATCCTGGAGGGAGCCTGGGAGTATGCCCAACCGGTCTACATGTGTTTTGTGGATTTGGAGAAGGCGTATGACCGGGTCCCCGGGAGATACTGTGGGAGGTGCTGCGGGAGTATGGGGTGAGGGGGTCTCTTCTCAGGGCCATCCAATCTCTGTACAACCAAAGCGAGAGCTGTGTCCGGGTTCTCGGTAGCAAGTCGGACTCGTTTCAGGTGAGGGTTGGCCTCCGCCAGGGCTGCGCTTTGTCACCAATCCTGTTTGTAGTATTTATGGACAGGATATCGAGGCGTAGTCGGGTGGGGAGGGGTTGCAGTTTGGTGGGCTGGGGATCTCATCGCTGCTCTTTGCAGATGATGTGGTCCTGATGGCATCATCGGCCTGCGACCTTCAGCACTCACTGGATCGGTTCGCAACCGAGTGTGAAGCGGTTGGGATGAGGATCAGCACCTCTAAATCTGAGGCCATGGTTCTCAGCAGGAAACCGATGGAATGCCTTCTCCAGGTAGGGAATGAGTCCTTACCCCAAGTGAAGGAGTTCAAGTACCTTGGGGTTGTGTTCGCGAGTGAGGGGACAATGGAGCGGGAGATTGGTCGGAGAATCGGCGCAGCGGGTGCGGTATTGCATTCAATCTATCGCACCGTTGTGACGAAAAGAGAGCTTAGCCAGAAGGCAAAGCTCTCGATCTACCGGTCAGTTTTCGTTCCTACCCTCACCTATGGTCATGGGGGCTGGGTCATGACCGAAGGAACGAGATCCAGGGTACAAGCGGCTGAAATGGGTTTCCTCAGGAGGGTGGCTGGCGTCTCCCTTAGAGATAGGGTGAGAAGCTCACTCATCCGTGAGGAGCTCGGAGTAGAGCCGCTGCTCCTTTGCGTCGAAAGGAGCCAGTTGAGGTGGTTCGGGCATCTGGTAAGGATGCCCCCTGGGCACCTCCCTAGGGAGGTGTTCCAGGCACGTCCAGCTGGGAGGAGGCCTCGGGGAAGACCCAGGACTAGGTGGAGGGATTATATCTCCAACCTGGCCTGGGAACGCCGATCCCCAGTCGGAGCTGGTTAATGTTGCTCGGGAAAGGGAAGTTTGGGGTCCCCTGCTGGAGCTGCTCCCCCCGCGACCCGACACCGGATAAGCGGACGAAGATGGATGGATGGATGGATGGACAAGCATGGCAACACACACAGATAACTACCACGGCTACTCTCTTCCTGATTCCCATTTCAACTAATTAGGTCTCATTAAGTCATTAAAACGTTAGCAGCCATTTCCCAGCTCACTGCCAATGGTTTCACTTGGCGAGAGATGGGGATCATTCTGCGTTGGATATGAAAGCCATTACACCTCACAAAACTGGAGTAGACGTGTGATAAGGAACATGCAAAATAGGAAAAAAAAAAACTGCAAAACACTAATTTTATTTTAGGTTTGGACATCTTAACCTGTGTAAAACTAATTATATAATGAGATAAAATAAAACATAGGTGTCCAACCTAAAAAAGTTGCTCTAACAGTAGAGTCCCATTACAGGACAAGCATGTGCTAAAAAAGTAGGCAAAGTAAGCATATCACATATGTTAAGTAGTGGCTTTCACTGGAATAAAACACATGATACTAAGACACACATTCGCACCAGCAAGCTCAATATGTCCTAGATTTGTGGCTATTTGACACACACATATACACACACAGGCACACACGCACGCACGCACAAATATTCACATGCTGACATGTACCCACATGGTTCTTACAACACACACAGATGTGTGTAAGCCCACAGAGTAATTGTCAGTGTCTCATGAGGACACAATGTGGTGAGAGGGGGGGGGGGATCTATGAAGTGGCCATTTTGCCATTTTACTGTACAAATGGGAGCTGCTGGAAAGGACAGGGTGAACTCTGGGATAGTAGCGGCTGTGAGGTCTCACTAAGCTGTAGTGAATGGATTGTGATGGCACTGTGCCAAGAGGTTCATAGCTCTCTCTAAGTAGAGACAGGACAGTGGTTTGCAAAAGGGAGAGAGGATGAAATGGAGCTCAACAGACAACAGGAGAAAAAGAAACAAAGAAGCAAACGTACCACACAAAAATGATACAGGGCCTCTTTAGCCGATCAGCAACAATTTTGATACCTTATCCGGATCCGTAATAGCTTTTTAATTGCACCAATAACATTAATTTGGATAAAGTAGGAATACAGTGGTGGTATGATCCCCAAGATTTTGTCTTTTGATTGAATAACGTTTGATGTAGGCCTACCTCCATGCTACTGCCATATATCAGGTAGATTAATAGATAAGTGGATAGATTAAAGACTGATTTGTAATTCTATTCACAATGAAATACACAGAAATGAGAGACAAAAGAAACAAAACACACAGAGACAAAGAAACAGACTGTCCCTGTCTGTCACTCAGCTGGAGAAGAAGAGAGAAAAGGCAGGGGAAATGGAGAAGTTAGGAGGGCAGTGCTCTCGATACCATCAACGCTATTCCGCTGGTCAATTTCTGTTAATGGATCACCTATTCACAAAACGTTTGGGAGAACAGAAGGAGAAAGAGGAGGAGTAGGAGCAGGAGAGTGACCCAACACAGTGAATATTTCACCCGGCCCAGTTTACTGTCAACAGAGACTGGACACCCAATGGCTAAGAGGCCACAGCTCAGGTTTCCACAGTCTCTAAAGTGAAGCTATACAATACCTCAGGCCTTTCAGGAACTAGAGATATGCACAAAGAGGCTCTGCTAAAAGAGTGCAAATGAATGTTCTTTTTACCCGATGCTGATATACCCTGTATATCTCATCTGTTTTGCACAGTTATTGCCTGATCAAGTTGGCTTCTGTATACTCTTGAGCTAAATGCTGTTTAAATGTTTGTTGTACGTTGGCATGCCAAGATGCTCCCATTGACAATGCTAACATGCTGATGTTTAGCAGGCATAATGACCATGTTCACCATCTTAGTTTAACATGCTACTATTAGCAAATTAGCACTAAACACAATGTACAGCTGAGGCTGATAGGAATGCCATTTGTTTTGCAGGTAATCAAAGTATTGGACAAATGTATAATTTGACCTCATGGTGCTGCAAGATGAACTGATTAGGGCTTAATAAAGTTAGTTACAATTCATCATGAATGGAACATGGATATCTGTAGCACATTCCATGGAAATCCATCCAATAGTTGAGATACTTCAGTCTGTACCAAGGTGCTGGAATGACCAACAGACTGACATTGCCAACCACAGAACTACACTGCAAGCGTGGCTTAAATCTGGTACAAGCACTTTAGTGTTGCATTAATAAGTGCCAAATAGGCCGTAAGAGGTTGCAAACAAGAGATGGAAAGAGAGAGGATATGAGACAAAGGTAGAAACTAGGGGTGCACGATATTGAAAAATATGATGTGATATTGCGATATCGATAATGAATATTTCGATATTGATATTAATTTCGATATTTTTAAACATATGTAAAATTACCAAAGTTATGGGAAAACACATCGAAAATAGATTTCATATTTCCCAGTGCTAAAACAATACATTTAAAATGTTGCCTGAATTGAAAGAATGAGATATATATATATATATATATATATATATATATATATATATATATATATATATATATATATATATTTAAAATGTAATGATTTATTAAAATTGTAATAACAATAACTTATAACAATATCTTATTTCACCAGTAAATTCCTGTTAACAACAACAACAAAAAACATTGGCTGGGAAAAGGGTATTTTACAATTACTTTGAATGCAGCACGAGGCTGGCGAGGCCAAAGGGCCAAACCTTATATATATGTCAATGGTTTTCAAAAAACGGCAGCTACAGTCTGGTGTTACAGTTATCTCAAGTGAAATACAGACACACTCTTCACCGTTTAGCTGTCAGCATTTTTACCTCATTTTTTACTCGGTTAAAATGCTCGGTTAGCTGCTAGCTAATGTTACCTGCTGTCAGGTGTAGCGCTAACTAGCTAACGCTAATGCCAAGTGTTTGTTTTAACTAGCCTCCCGTGCGGCGATGTTTCAGTTCCCTCTAACGTCCGTTTTCGGATCATCAGAGAGAAGCGCAGGCATTTAAGTGGCACCTAAATAAGGCGCTCCACGCAGCTGATGTTTGTTTATACTTCGCCGCTGGTGTGTGCGTCGAGCCAGCCGCTGTGTGTGTGGTACAGCGAGGAAGAAGTGAGAGAGTGACGGCGTTTTTCTTCGGAGTCAGTAACAACTCTAACGTTATAGTGAGAGAAAAGTGTCTCCTCTGTTCTTTCTGAACACGGTGGGAAATCTGGAGCAGGAGAAGTTAACCCTCCCCTTGATTTCATGTTGTTTATGGAGAAGGAGAACCAGGAAATTAGTCGGGGAATTGCAACGCTGGTGTCAGTACCCGATCCGTTCCGCCTGCACAATCCGTTCTGCGCATGCGCATGATGTTCACGCATGCGCAGATGATAATACTGTTTTACGACCTGCCCGATCGCGATATTACGAATCCCACTATGGCCACGCCAAGACCCGCCCTTCAATAGCGTTCACACACTACTATTGGCCAGGCGTCCATGCTTACATGTACAGGTCCTATCCCCTGACCAATCCCCTAACCCTAACCTTAACCACTCGAGGTGAAATGCCTAACCCCAACCAATCGAGCTGCTTCGTAGGGCGGGTCTTGGCGTGGCCATAGTGGGATTCGTAATTTTGCTGCCCGATCTGTTCCACGCTAGCCTCCACCCAAGCTAACGTTAGTTTAGCTAACAGCTAATTCGGCTAACCGCTAGCCGACAAATAACGCATGCGCAGAACGGATCGTGCAGGCAGAACGGACAGCTAGATTCAGTCTAAAATAATGTTAAGTCAAACATAATGGGAAAAGCAGGCTACAGCAAAATTAAGACTTTACAGTAACAATAAAGACAAATATTGAGTGATTGTATTTTAAATGAGCACAAGTAAAGTAGAACTGACGTAACAGCTGTTATATATGTTAACGTTTGTTTTGAAGTTTTATTTTGAGGGTCTTTTAAAAGTTTGCATGCTGTCTCAGCTAGCGGTTAGCCGAATTAGCTGTTAGCTAAACTAACGTTAGCTTAACTGTGGAGGCTGACGGACGGCATACCGCTACAATCAGCTAGCGGTTAGCCAAATGAACTGTTAGCTAAAGTAACGTTAGCTTCCCAGTGGAGGTTAATGGCAGACCGCTATAATCACCTAGCGGTCC
Organism: Perca flavescens; assembly: GCF_004354835.1. Lineage (NCBI taxonomy): Eukaryota > Metazoa > Chordata > Actinopteri > Perciformes > Percidae > Perca > Perca flavescens. Next base: position 32,513,036 of record NC_041331.1, read on the forward strand.
GCCCGAATTAGCTATTAGCTAAACTAACGTTAGCTTCCCGGTGGAGGCTAGTGTGGGAACAGATCGGGTAGTGTCGTAAATCATCGTACCACAGCGCATGCGCGAACATCTTGCGCATGCGCAGAACGGATTGTGCAGTTGGAACAGATCGGGTACTGACAGCTACCAAGTGATGTGTATTTTCCAGAGGTGCATCAAAGAGTGTAGACGTAACAAGAGGCTAAACTCAATAGAACGTTGTGCTGCAGCTTGCAATGGAACAGTCTATTGAGTGCAGCTCCGCCATCTTGGACTGAATGCAACACAATGTTCTATTGAGTTTCTCCTCTTGTTGCTTCTATACTCTTTGGTTACATGTCGGGCGGGATGCAACGTAAACAAAATATCGCGTAATTATCGCGAGACTTCCGGTATAATATCGCGCAACGTGATATCGTGATAACGATATTGAGTCGATATATTGTGCACCCCTAGTAGAAACCCAAAATTAAAGAACTAAATACAGGACTGAACAGTGCAGAAAATGCAGGACTGAACAGTGCAGAAAATGTTATTACAAACGCTTTTGTGAAGAGAGACCACTAAAGCACTCAAAAGTGAGGATAACCAGAGTGCCTTGTACCTTCTGCTAAATTGACACAGCAGCAGTAGATAATTGCTACAAGTTGTTCCTGAATGATGTTAGTAATGTATTATATCGGTAAAACAACGGTTTAGGATATGACTATGCACTGAAACCTAAATACAGGCTGAGTGGACAGGGACAGATGGTCTGATTGATAGCACTGGGCCGTTTACAGCAGAATAACGCCTGTGTGTGTGTGTGTGTGTGTGTGTGTGTGTGTGTGTGTGTGTGTGTGTGTGTGTGTGTGGTAGGTCTGGATGCCACAAACAAAGCTCAAATCAAGCTCAACTAGTGCTCGCCTGTTGTCTCAGTGCAGCCTTTGTTTATTAATGAAATCACCTTATATCGATAACAACAAGGTAAAAAAATAGCCCGGACACTTACACGTACTTGTGGCCGAAAACTATCCGGAGTGTGAATTAATCAATATTTTGAAGCCACAGTTGTGATAATCTGAGCATAGAGGCATCTAACAATCAACCCTGTAGGGAGATGAGGACTCTCAGGTTTCAGTATGCAGTGGAAATGCCTGTGTAATAACAAGAAACAGAAAGTCTCACTGCTGTCTACATACTTGGGCTTTTATCAAGGAGGCTTCATGCAAAATCTATATTTATTTGATTGGGACAGTGCATGTTAATAAACAAACATGGAATACATGCATGTAAACGTGCCGGATTGTAGCCAAGGGCTAATTTCCATCCGTAGTCCCACGGGCTACGGATGAGTTGTCATCACCCTGGCTTTCCATGTGAAAAATGTTGCCTTGGGCATTGGGTTCTGTGTTTAATATAAAGCGCCATCAGGAGTCTGAACAATGCCACACATTCAACACACTTTATGAGTCTTAAATTGCTCTGATGGCAAATAACTATGTTTACTAGTTAAGTAATGCTGCATACAAAGAGCTCAACATTTCACTGAGTCCACAGTGAGGCTCTGAGTCACTTGACAATCTGAACAGCTGCCGTGTCAGGTGTTAACCATTCAAGCTGTGTTTCCTCCCATGACAATACAGTAGGGTTCTTCTCACACCCCGTCATCGTAACCACAAACACACTCACTCACTCTCACTGTCAGAAAGCTGATACAATGAATCAAAGATTTTACTCTGACTTGTTCATTGGAGAGTCAACTGAGTTTACACATACTGACAGGGCTGCAATTAGGTGTGTGATATTAGATCGTGAACCATCAAAATGTGTCTTCGATCTGCCTTTACAGAGAGATCGTTACTATCGTGCTACAGGGCACATCAGTTTCAGTTGTATCAATGGCTACAGTGTTTCCTCTGCATACAGCGGCGCAATGCTAGAAGCGCACTAACAACAGCAATAGTGCTCCCACTAGCTGACTAATTGCTAATGGAACTTGCTTTATTCACTTTAAGGGATGCCTTCATTTCTGATGATTTGAAGAATCTTACTAAATTAAGTGTTCTGTGTTTGAGATCCTAGATCGAGTGCCATATTACAAATCTTAAACTTAAAAACAAATAAATCTAAATTATTACCATCTAATGACCTCCCAAAAGCAAACTGTTGACATTTTAAGATAACTAACAACTTATTTTCATTTTTAATTAATTAGTTATATGTTTATGTCTAGGTCAATAAAATATCAGAAAATAGTGAAAAATGCACACCATCATCATTATTTCCTTATATTTACCATATTATGCTCATTTGCAGTTTCACACTTATTTTTTTCTAGAACATGTTTAGATGTTTTAAAAAAACATAATTTTTCTTATACACGCTGTCTGAATATATCTGTATTCGCCCTCTGTCTGAAAAGCTCAGTTTTAGCCCCTGCCCATCCCAAAAAAAAACTGTCTGCTCTGATTGGTCAGCATTTCTTGGTCTCTCTGCACCGTCATTGCAGTCGGGGAATGACTGTAATGGCACCATAGTGACACTTATGTATCGTATAATTGTGACATCACAACCATACAGAAGTCCTGACGGCTTGTTTAAAAGCACTCTTTCTGAATACGTGCTATGTGCATTTCTCTGTGGATTGAGTGTTTTGATGGATTTGAAGCATTTTTATTAAAATTAATCATTTCAGCCCAACATGTTACTCAAACTTGTGCAATGATTTGTCAACTTGCTTTTGCCCCTGTCACAGTGTATCACATATCTGAATATGAAAAGTTTCCATATTTTCCATACAATAATGAACCACAAAGTTGACATTTCCAATCACCGCGATCATACGGTGACTCTTTTCTCAAAGCTAGCAGAACAAAAAAAGGCATGAAAGTGTAGAATGAAAAAAGAGGGGTTGTGGTGAGACAAACATGGCTCCTGTGCCCCACTGAATGTGTGTGTGCACAAGAGGGAGAAAGGGAGCAAGACGATAGAGAATGAGAGAGGGGGGCGTACCAGTGCAGTCCCTCATGCCTCCTGCTCTATGTACAGTGCTCATTCATCCCATTCTGGCTTCCTCCAATCACAGAGCAGCATTCCTGCATGCAGGGCCTCCCAACAGCATGGGGCCTCCACATGGCCATGTCAAGTGCCAGGCCCACTTGCATGAGTCAACAAAGCGAGCAATAAAACTAACATGGGAGTAACAGGGAGATCCAAATCAGAATCTGTTTGTTCACGCAGCAGCACAATGAATGAACAGGAATTTTTGCTGGTGACGTTGGTGAATTAGACGGTATACTGGTATTAATGTAACGGTTCCCAGTATGTAGAGAGAAATGCAGGAAAATGGGACATACTGGAAGGTATTGAAAAACACTCTCCTCCTACTCAACTCTGCTTTTTGAAGTGAGGCACATGTACATTATAATGCTTGTGTGGACGGATCAGGGACGAGCATCTCACAATAGGTCAGAATGATGAATGAGACTATGTGACAATACCTGGTACATGCACTGAGGAAAGGCATACTGCACTGAGCGAGCTTCACATATTGTTATGCTCACACTGGAATTCTCAATAATGACATTTTTCATCAATGATGTAGGAGAGATGTCCTGTGATTTTGGGGTAATATATGGCATCTGAATGAGGAGTAAAGGGCGAGTGTACTCCGTATGAATGTACAAATGATCCCAGAAATACCAAAATGTCTGTATCGTCACACACGCTGCAGTTTTATTAACTATGATAATCTACCAATGGAAACACCTGGTGTTTTTGCAACTTCATCCTAGGCGATGTTCATTGTAACTTCAGTAAAATCTGCTGCCTCAAAACAACTTGTCTACCGGAACCGCATAGCCCTTTACATATCCTAACATTACAGGTCAATGTATTCATAGATTTATTATTATATGAAATTATATGCAAATAATGTGTGACCGCTAGGGCCATTCTAGTAGTAATTAGAATTCCTTTGAGTGTTAAAGCACAGTCTACTGTTGCACAAAATTGTCAATGTTGTGTTCACAACTTGTTTCCTCCGCAGCACATATTCATCATTATACTATAACTCTAAAGCTAAACTACAATTCGGCAGTAAAATTATTGATTTATCTATAACTACCCACATCTTCCCACCTTCAGTGTAACCTCCACTGCACTCATGTGACCAAGCAGACACTGGGGAGGAATGGTAGGAATGTGAATGCAGTCTCAAAAGTACACACACACACACACACACACACACACACACACACACACACACACACACACACACACACACACACACATAAAGCTACACTGCTAGAATAAGCCAAAGTAACATAAACAAATGTCCGTGAGAAATCAAGTTGTCCCAGGTGTATAGAGCTCATCAGTGTGACAAGTTGACTTTTTTGTGACTGAAAAAATCCCTGAGTAAACTTCTGGAATGACAGAATAACCACTACTATAAGGAGCTTCCTTTGATGTTGGTTACCTCATTACACAAAATATTGCTGCAGCTTTAAAATGAACATGACCCAAGTCCAAGACTTGGGGCTATGGATAGAACAAGTGCTGGGATTGAAATTAGGTTGTGATTAGACCTTGGATTTAGGTTATTGCTGGCTTGATTAGGTCAAATACTGTATACCTACTTCAGTGGAGCTGTGACCCTACACCGAGCATCAGCTTGAAGCACATCATGTAATGTGATGAAATGCAATGTTCTCAACTACACTATTTGGCTAACCTCAATGACCTAGTAAACCAACAGGATGAAATAGCACAATCCATCTGAGTTGCATCATTGCAGCAGTAATATCTATTTGTACTCCTGGGATCAAATAGTTAACAAATAGCAGCATTACAAAAGACTAGGAAACATTTGGTCTCTGTATGCAATAAAGGTGCAACTCAGTGCAAAAAATTGCCATTTGTAAAAAATGTTTTACATGGCTCAAGTGTGAACAAAGCAGTACAATTTCTGGTAAAGGCCCTCTCAAGAGTATAATGCTCTTACATATGATCTCTGTGTAAAGTGTACAAACAGCTCACAAAATACTTTGTGGTGAAGCTTTGACTCTGAAATGTGACATTTGTGAGCTATGCAAGCTGTACTACTTTTGTAAAAAAGTGGAAATTGGTGTGATGGCCAAATTAGAGAGAGAGCTCTCCTTCAAATGGCGAGATTACAAGATAGCTTTGCAGCACATTGCATTTAAAAATCTCTCACCTTGGCACCTGGCTTGTCTCGCGTGCATAATTCCAAATACCATTGAAGCTGCTCTATGTAACCCTCCTGTCAGGATTGAAAAGAGTCAAATGGAACTTTTCCACCACTGAGACCCACATGTGAAAGCCAAATTTGGTAGATAGACAACCCCTGAAATGTTTTATACCTGAAAATGTTAATGGTTAAAATTGCATCATAACGGAATAAATAAAAGCCAGAAAATAAACAATTGGAAAAGAAACTTCAGGAAATTAATTTGTTTTCCTTATTATACTATCTTAACCTCTGTCAAAGGTTTTAGATGTTTTGTTTTTTTCTTTTACCTAAGATCCAACCCAGGCTAGTCGTAAACACACATGTCTGCTTATACTTATGTAAAATTAACACTAACTTACAACATTTTATTTTCAGATATTTCTAAGAGACCGTGCTATTCATTAATGAAAACAAAATAAAATCATCACAGTCCATTGAACATCCCAGGAGAGAAAATCATTTAAATTCATTGCAGACAAAATCCAGACGTCTCCTTTCATACAAACACTTCTGTGCTTAAAATTGCCTCTCTGGCAGCGTTAATAGGCGCACACAGGGCACCATAAAAATCAACATATTCACTGCACAAATATACCCAGCTGAAACTCAGCCCAGGGCATCTTTAAATAATATGCATCCTAATTTAGCATGGACTCTGGGGAGGGGATCAAGATGCACTCACAAATCGCAGCTGACACACCCATGCTTACACACAAGCGAGCAGGCAGGCACACAGGGTTTATGCACCTCAGCACACCCACACACACACACACACACACACACACACACACACACACACACACACACACACACACACACACTTAATTTACCGCTAATGTGTAATGAGCTATTTTTCACACGCACTGCTGTCCAACAAATTCTGGTTTTAAGTCTCAAGAGATATGTGTATGTATGTTCACATAAATACTGAAAAAGTGCAATAAGTTTGGGCCCAACGTTCAAACAAGGCTAGCAACTAGAACATAGTCAGTAAAGCTGTAATTTAAATAAGTACCTCATTTATACATCATTTAATTTAGAAATGCAATTACATGAAGTTATTAAGGAGGGTATATCTCAATCTGCTACAGGACATGGATGAACGAAAGGTAAAAATGGGTATAATGTATTTTTCTCCACATTTACCCAGTAGACTGACTTGCCAAAATAACAACCACAAAAACAACCTACACAGAAAAAATCTTTTGGTGACCTCAATGCCGTTTCACACTGATATAAGACACATGAGCAGTAATAGTAAAGGCCAAGGAAAGTGGTTCTACTTACAGCATACATCCCTCTACAAATGAAATGTTTAATATTCTGTAGCTGCCACTATATGGGAGGTTGAACAGCTGGCCTTCTGGTGTAGACATAACAAACTGTGGCTCAACACTAAAAATTACAGATGAGTTCAGAAAGAGATGGATGTCAACTCATGTGGATAAGGAAGATCAACCTGCCTGAGGGGCTGTTTATTCAATCTATACGATCATTTTTTTATGTGGCTATTTCTGTCATTACATTACATTACATTTCATTTAGCTGACACTTTTATGCAAAGCAACTTCCAATAAGTGCACGGACTGACAACTCCTTCACTGTATGTGCATGCATACTGTACTTGGTTGATAACTTGAATCTACTACTTGTTCTGATACCACTTTGATACCACTGAGTGTGTGAAACTGTAGAATGAAGGATAACCTCCAAAAAATACCACTAGCTCACTGGAGTGGACTGGCACAACATAATCAGATCAGCCAGCAGCTCATCATTGGGATTCCATATTGAAACATGCAACATCAATGTCCCATTGTCTAAGGTATAAAGTTATACAAATGAAGATCATACACAGAGCTTATATTACACCACATAAGTTAAAACAAATGGACCCAAACGCATTGGAACTGTGCTGACATGGCTGTGGTAGGACTGAGGTAATAGATTTTTTTTTAATTATTCTGAATGTTCATATTCCTAAATTCCCTATTGTAGGTATATTGGGGAGAATATTGGATAATATACAAGAATGACCTGTACAACGGATAGTTGCGCTGGCTTTTCTCTCCGTAAAGAGGAGTATACTCATGAACTGGAAAACACGCAAATTGTGGAATTGGCATTGGAATTTCCCCTTGCAGGATTAATAAAGTATACATTATTATTATTATTATTATTATTATTATTATTATTATTATTATAAATTATATTGCTCTAATAAATTTAACTGGTTGAAGGAATTTCTGGACTTGCTTTCTATGGAGAATATAGCTGCAACCCTTGCATACTATGCTTATGGTCTAGGCGCCCATTGGACTCTTATTAGATAATATATGAACAATAGAGCAACAACTTGACTGTGTAGTGTTTGTGTTTTGTGTTATGAGTATTTCATGAGTATCTGTACCATAAATAACAGCAGCCAGCAGCCAGAAAAATAGTGCCAGAAACAAAAACCAAGCTTTAAAGGAAAGTTTAATTTCTAGAGGCCAATAGACACGGATTTTGGACTTACATTAAAATGTGGTGAGGGGAAAAATATGGGATGCCCATGCTGCTTTGTATCTGCTGTAAATGTTACATAGTGTCAAAGTAAAGGAAAGGATGGTTGCTACCCACAGCTCTTTTTGCACTTTCTATTGAAATTTCCAGCTTCTATGATGACACAAATGTAAGAGTTTGGTATCTCAGGTTTGTATTAGTATCTTGTTTAAATTGTCCAACAATCTATTATTAACACACATTTTATCATTTGGTCTGTTTTGCTTGACGTAACTCTGGAGTTGTGACACCCCTAGCTTGATGAAAACACAATGTAAGTAAACAGAAGCAAAAGAATATTGAAAAAAATGTTTTGTTTAAGATTTTAAGTACATTTTGAAATTTGTTGGGAAGAAATTGCTGTTATTTGATTGTCATGCATAATGCCATTCAAGCTTTTGCATTTAGTGATGCAACTTTTGTGACAGTGAAACCCATGACTTCACTGTATTGCAAACTTACATTTCTGCATTTTGTGGAAAAACTTAAAATGTCATGACAAATAACCTTGTTCAGACTTTTTTTTAAAGATGCAATGTTTGTAACACACCAACCTCACTAAATTAAAAATATCTTCCTCTAAATACTGTGCCAAAAATGTAACCCCTTGTGTAACTTTACATCTCCATGATATTTAAGCTAGAGAATGGACTGCCCCACAATACCCTGGTGCAGTGTGTGGAATAAATGGTTGACTCAAAAAAAAACATATTCCTCCCACCACCATGCCCAACATTGCACTGGGTCACTTCAGCAGTTTCCTACAGCTAATGTTCCTCGGGTGTTCAGTCCAGATATTAACTTTGTATAAAACAAGCTCTTGAGATGACCACGTCCGACCTGAGAATATTGGAGGAATAAATGTGTTTTTTGAGAAAAACAGTAGCTAGATGTTGAGTTGTAGAGTGATCCATCAATTTCACATAAAATAATGTAATCTAATTTCTCTTAGAGCTGAAATCACACAGAGGTAGTCTGGTGATTTCAAAGCAAGCTAAAAACAAGACATCAGCAGTGTGGTCATAATAATGAGCTGGCCCACAGGCATGTCAAGAGCATGTGAGAAAATGCTGCTCATTTGGATACCTTTATTTTAAATTAAGGTCATCATAATATTCAGTTAGATAAGATGGGTTACAGTGTGTTCAAATATTCAAAAACCTGCGATTGGATATTTGTACCTTTTTCATTTACTTTTATTTATAGATTACTACAAAGAACACAATAGCACATATCACTATAGTCTATATGGTTACTGTATAGGGTAGCATTACAAGTTAATACATGAGGAAACCAGAAGCTGTGATAAACAAATAATGTTATTAGAGACACATCCAGTCCCTCCAGGAATTTGTGATGTCGTGATCGCACCAATTCACACAAATTCAACCAATCGGCGTGAATTTGGCGCGACTGGCAATTTTGACCAATCACCGCCACTTTTCCGCAAATTTGACCAATAACATGAAGTTTCCCGCGACTTCAACCAATCCCAGCAGTCACACGTGCACTCTGAGAGCCACTGACCAAGCGAGACGTGTGTCACTCGAACATCTCACATTTACCAACAAAACGTACAGCTACAAACTACATTTGACTTTAAATTAGCTGAAGCTGCTGCCGTTTCAATCCTGTCGGCTCTCTGTTTGTGCGGGCGGGGCACACACAAACACACAAACAAACACACACGGTGGATGCAGGAGAAACCGGAGATAAGACGTAGGCTACAGGATGACCTAAATTGAGGACAGCTCCGCTCGTTATTGTAAGTGTAATGATAAGTTAAAGTCCAAGTCCAATAAGTACTTTATCAAACCGTATTCATGAATGTGTGGCCCAGGCCAGGATAGAAAATTAACTAACAATGTAAAGATCAACAAGCCACTGACACATATGTTCAAATTTGATTCATTCAATACATTATTATTTTTTGTCTTAAATCCACCAATTTTCATATTATACCAACATTTGCAGCATCATGAGCCTTTTTGGTAAGGTTACTAGCAAACTATAAACAAAAAAAATCACAACTTTTTTTTGCAACTTTCACTGTCTCTGTGAACACAGACACCCAGGCACTTTTGTACAATTGATTTGCTTGTGATATGTTAAGTGAAGTTGACATACTTCCTTTTGATCTTTAGAATGGACAAAACAAGCTCTTTGTTTGTGGATGTAGCAATGGCCCTTGCCCTCAAATTCGCCCCGCCAGCGCCCGTTAATTCATCCATGTCCCAGAATCACACCCGGCCCCCACTGACCAGTCTCAGTTCCCACAACCACCAAAACCCACAACATTCATGCTCCACTTTCTAAACCCAACAAAATGCACACACAGAGAAACATGCACACGCCAAGTCACCCTAATGGTGTTGTTTACTGGCCGTAATGACTAATAACAATGCAAAGTAATTATTTAGTAATAATCCATGCATGATGATGCTGTCAGTTTGTGCAGAGCAATACAAATGTGGCTTCTGCTCTGAACCAAAGCACAGTTTGATGACAATTCTTAATTATTTAAATGGATGTTAGTCTTGGATTTGTTTAATGTTCTTTCAGTCATTTTTTAAATGTGATACTTTATAAAAGCGACCAAATGTCAAAACTGCTTGGTACCAACTTTTAATAATAAAATTCACAGTGCAAATAAATCAATTTCCTCTTCACTCTTATCACAAACCATCACAACTGCCATTTACCCGCAAGAGATTTCATCATCTGGATGTGATCGCCCCCAGTGTGTAGCACTTACTCTCCTGTCAGGAGGATCTCAAGGGGAGTAATTCCTTACTCTGTCTCTGCTGAAGTCTGCGGGGCATGGTAATCTAACTCTATATAAATTGTATCCTCTGACCTTCCACCATTAGATCAGATGGAAGTCAAGGAAGCATCCCTCTATAGTTGCCTCCCTTGTAAGGCCTTTATATGCATAATTGAACAATGAGTAATGGAACTCGTGATAAGATTACAGTATTTCTCAGAAGGAGATAGTGTCTACCTGGATGTGCCAAAGTAATTTAGAGTTTGTGATATATTCATTCCACCACGCTTGACTTTTCATCACCACACCAAGCCCTGTGCACGATATTCCTTTATTTCTTATCATGTTGATAATAATTACTGCAGATTATGTCATAATAAGACATTGAAGAAAGTTGCAGCAGCAGCAAAACTATGTACTATCTCCAGACAAAGGAGAAGGATAAAAGGAAAACTGTAACAATGCAGCTATACACTAAGCACAACTCCACTGGCTGATGAGACAAAAGGCAATGGTATTAAAGTTTTGAAAGAAAGTGTGTGTTACATAAGTGTTGCAGGTAGAGAGACAACACCCACGAACCGCATTACTGTTAAACAATGTAAATCGTTAAGCAGACATCTTTGCCAAGAGATGTACTTTGAAATTGGAAAAAGTGTCACAGTGAGAAATAGTGAATAATAATAGCGTGTGTAGTATTTGCATGGGCTAATGAACCAATCAACCAACACAAGATATCAGCAATAAAATATGACATAAGATATTGTAGACATTACAGGTACTGGACACAGGCAGTCAAAGGTAGCCCAATGTGATGGTGTGCCTGTTCTCCCATCAGGACATGTTAGGATTTCATTCAAAGTAAGGTTGACTTCAGTTCACTTCATCTGTTGCCCCTGATCCATAATACTTAGGTGGGAATTCAAAGTAGGACTGCAACTAACAATCATTTTCTTAATTGATAAATCTGCCGATTGTTTTTCTTGATCCATCTATAATTCGAAGAATGTCGGAAACCAATGTGGCATCTTTAAACAATTTTCAAAAATGTATACATTTTATATTTTTGTATAAAATAATTTTTATATATTGCTTTTTATATTTTGGTATTATCCACTGACATTCTGCACAGGTCTTTGAAATCCTGTGGTCAGTGTTTCACCCACTCGTCGCCACCTGTGTAGGCAGACTTCCCTCTCCAACAAGGACGCTTCCACTCTCAGGAGCCACCGCAAATGTCTGGGAAATAAAACTATGTGCTACTGTGCATGTTTCACCATCAGCTCTCAAACACATTCTTCTCCAATTTGATCAAGATCGTGCATAGAGAACGTCCTTTTGATGACAATATTACTCTTTCCTTAAAATCCTCTCATTCAACTGTCTGAGCAAGTGTCTATACAACCATGTGCACACTCCTATTCGGTTATTAAACCGTGAGAAAAACTTCAGATATTTTTTTTTGGGCAAAGCAATCGACACATGCAAGACTGAGATGCTTCCAGGGCGCTCCACTCTTATTAATAAACACCAAAGGCCGATCACACGTCTTTATAATGAGCCCCATCCCGTGTTTGATCCGAAACTTCCCCGGTCGGTTCAAAGCCCTTCGGCCGCTCTCTGTGGCACCATTCAGGGCTGCTCCTCGGGCAATGTGCTGCAACTTCGTAACGCCAAAGCCTCACAGCGCGTCCTGTCAGAGAAACCCATGAAGTAACAATCCAACCCTGCCTCGTACGATCATCGGTGAGGCCAGATGAGGTGAACACAGAACACGGAGGGATATCACCGTGCAAGGTGCAAATTCACCCAGTAGCTCTCCTATCTTTTATCACAGCCCACTTATGTTCTAGTAACTGCACTTCAGTGTAATACGAGTGTCCCGCTGCCTCACACTGTATATGCACTCCACTGAAAAACATGCAGATGATCAAAGTGTGTGCTTTTACCTTGCTTGGATGGACCACAAAACAGCGAAAGAAGACAGAACAGCCAAATTGTGCTCTCCACCGCCATGTACAGCCTTTGATTTCCAACAGTGGGGTAGCAGCGTACGTCTATACAACCAGCTATACCGTTATAGCGACATGCTGGACTCTGCTATTGTCTCCGCCGGTGGGTAAATGACTCTCTGTAAATGTTTAAGTCTCTTTGGTTAACAGTCCCCTGGATTTCCAAACAATAAGCTTAGTCGGGGGAGAGCCGTCGTGTCTCTCGGCGCTTCCACGCCATGTTGCGAACGAATGTTAAGTGTGTGTTGGCTGCTGGTCCACACACAGACACGCACGCGCACACACGCACACGCATGGGCGCACGCACACGCGCGTTCACCAGACACTGGCTGGCTGGTCAGTCGTTGCTGGAGTCCTGAAAAGCGGTCGGTGATTCTAACACACCCCTTCTTCCTCCTGCTTGTTCAACTCCATGCTTCCCTCTTACATTTGGGGGATTCATTCAAAGCGGAGACGCTGTAGAAACACTTGCAACACCAAATGTGTTCAAATACATTTTACCCTATGCGCCCTCTCTCTCTCTCTCTCTGTCTGGAATGATGAATTCGTTTGGGATCTCTGCTAGAGCAAAACGAAGTGTGGAGAATGCTCTGGCAGTTATCTGTAATGACTGCAAATGTGTTGCCCTGAATGTACCCAATGTTGCCGAGATTAGTTATCTTAATGGGCATTCACACATCCAGATACACATGTTCTAATCATGCAAAATCTACACTCATTCATTCATATAATTTATCATAGCGTGTTTTCTTCAATGTGTCGTGTGTGTGTGTGTGTGTGTGTGTGTGTGTGTGTGTGTGTGTGTGTGTGTGTGTGTGTGTGTGTGTGTGTGTGTGTGTGTGTGTGTGTGCATGAACCTTTGTTTATCCACATGTACAGATGTGTACTTATGGCAGCATGAATGATTGTGTGTAATAAAGCAGGTCTGGGTAAAAAATTGAGAGTACGAGAGGCACATGTGTTCCATGAGCAAGAACAGGCAAGAGGAGGAGGAGGAGGAGGAGGAGGAAACAAGGGGGATGAGGAGGGGGGGGCATTGGTGGTGTGCATCCCAATCAATCAACCAGCTCGCCTACTGCACTGAGTGCTGAGGGACTCTCTGACTTTTGCACATAGCATGAGCCAGCTGGAGCCCAGCCTTCCCAGAGCAGACAAAGACTCGCCTCGTGCAGCACTCGCAGCATCACCGAAACCAGCAGCTTCCCCACATTCACCACCAGCATACAAAGATAGAGCAGGGGAGAAAACCACAAGCTTTAACCAGATTAGATATGGCAATACAGCAGTCCACATGTATATCAAAGCTGCTACTTGTAACACTGTAATGAACAAAGCATTGTTCTTTGAAGTTCCAAAGTGCTATATACACCTTTTGATGTGACATCTACTTATAAATTGCTTTTTGGGATGAAAGAAAGCCTATTATTGAATCATCCTTTTCAATTTGAGTGAAAATGTGTGCTTTTAAATACAGCCTCCTTTTGTTTAGTTTTTTTTTTCAAAATGGGTTTACAACATGTAGGAGTAGAATGCTTTATACACCATGGAAAAAAGAGACAGGCAATCATAAAAGGAGGTAATGAAGGAGTTCACTTTGGTAAAAATATCTTGTCTCAGCATATTCATTTAATGCTGATATGAGATTGATTTGAGTTGATGAAATGAAATGGGATGGATGCATTTCCCAGGTGTCTGATTAAAGCAAATGTCTGGGCCATCATATTATGTAGTTGCGCTGGAAAACTAAAAACATTGCTGTGTCCTCTGTGATTGTTGTCAAGCAGCTTCTCCTTTTTTCCCCTCCTCAGCTCCCGTAAAATAATGAACTACCAGCTGCTCGCAAATCACTCTACAACGGTGCTATGATCTGAATGCACAAAACATGTATAAGAAATAGCTTTCGTTCAGGTTGGTCATAAAATGTTGACACTTCACTATTTGCTGGTGTTTGTGCCTCTATATCCATCACACTGTGTGTGCTGCACTACAGTATTGGTACTGTAGAAAGTGTTAACAAATAAAAGCAGTACCAGTGTACAATGCAGGACATGATTATGCAATGGGAAACTAAGTTTATGTTGCAGTGCTCTAGTCCCGACAAACAGAAGTTAAATGACTTGTGTCCCATCAAAACCACAAAAGCTGATCCGGTGGAGGGTACGACCTGCTTCAAGCTATGTTCTTAATTATGAGTAACCGGATTCTCTTAAACCTCAATCCCACTGTGCATGCTGCAGCAACAGTTGAAACCTCATCTGCAATTTGTTACCCCCAACAGACATTGCTAGCCATGCACTCTGGTTGATATGTATTATAATATTGGTGGCTCTGTGATTGAACACTGGTCTCTTACCATATTTAAAGCAGTTTTGTAGGCTACAAGATAAAAACAATGTGCTCCAGGAATTACAGGACATTATTCTAACAGGAACAGCTTTCCTTTCACAGTCAAAGAAGGAAAGCAAAGATAGAGCAGGCCAAGTGCTGAGAAAATTATTTACACATTTGATGCTCTGCCCACTGAGACCAATTAGGACAGTAAACTCATCTGGCTTGAGTCAAACTGCAAGAGGTTTTAGTAGTTTCTCTTGGCAGTGAACGGTAGGTTGGTGTTGCTGTTTTTCTTTGAAAACAAATTAGATCTTTCTACTATAGACAATATTGTAATTGGTTGGCGAGGAGCTGAGCAACTCTGCTCCAGAAAATGAATCTTAGTAACTGCTAATATTTACGGTGAGCGAAAGTGCTTTTCTTAAAATAACTGCATAGGATGAGGTTAAACACTTGTTTACAGTACACTTTAGAACACTCCGACCTGTATGTCTCTCTTTCCAGCTCCACACCAAAATCAGAATCTTCAATACAAATGTAAAGTCTGTCCTTCTATATGGCTGTGAAACCTGGAAAACCACCAAATCAATCATCAATAAACTACAAGTGTTCATTAACAACTGTTTCAGATACATACTGAGGATTTGGTGGCCCAACAAGATATCAAATGTAGACCTGTGGAGACACACAAACCAGGACCAAATCCACATTGAAATCAAATCCAGAAAGTGGGGATGGATCGGTCATACACTTAGGAAGGATCCGAGGAACATAGCAAGACAAGCTCTGGACTATAATCCCCAAGGTAAGAGGAAGCTAGGGGAGACCTAAATCCAACTGGAGACGGTCCACGCTTGATGAACTGACCAAGACGGGGACCTCCCGGCAAGAAGTAAAGACCTTAGCGCAGAGTAGAGTGAGGTGGAGATCCATGGTGGACGGCCTATGCTCCCAAGGGGGCCAAGAGGATTAAGTAAGTAAGTTACAGTACACTCACTCTGTTCAAGTCACTCAAGTCAGTCACTCACAAGAATATTCTTGAATCAACTGAAGAAATGAAATCTGCCATAAGCAGGTGTTTCAGCATCATACACCCTCTGCCAGGCGACCTTGCTGAGGCTGAATAGACCTCAGCTTGTGTCCAGATGGCTATCTTGCCACATGGTTCTACTTGAGCCACAATCACCTTAGGGCTCTCTCTGCCACAGTCGCACACGACACAACTATTGCATGTCTTTCTGTCCTGGGAGAAGGATACCTCCTCAGTTGCTCTTGCTGAGATTTCTAACATGTTTTCCCAGGGGACTGTTAGCTCCAAAATGGTGACGTGCATGGAAAATTTGGACACAAGAATGATATTTGGTCTTAGGGAACTTGAGCTGTTTCTCCAGATCAACCAGCAACTTCCAGTCCCCTGCAGAGGTCAAGATTCCTGCAGAACTGAGGGTCCTTGCTGCTCCGCTGCCCTGAGGAAAGTAATGGCCTGTTTTGAGGGGCGGGATCGCTTGCTCCACTCAACTCTGGTGCTGATGTGTTCTGCAATTACCTTTAGGACTTGATGATGGCACCAACAGTATCTGCCCTCTTCTAGTGTCTTGGGACAGCAACTCAGCATGTGCTCTATGGTTCACTTCCCAGTTACGAGCACAGCAGGTAATGTCGGTGTATAACCTTTGCCCCGAGATTTGACAGACTGGGAAGCATGTCGTAAACCGCCGAACTTGATGCGGGTGGGTGGGGTGGGGCACAGCTTTCCACAGCTCAGTAGCAAGTCGTCAAGCGTAACCAAACACAGATAAAATGATAAAATGAACAGTTAATGTCTATTATGGTATCTTTTCAAGATAATAACACATTAAGTGGGCTGTCTAATGATGATAACACATTTATTGGTTAATGCCACCATTCTTAAATGCTTGGTGATACATTACAATCATTTCCATAAGACATAGGTGAAACATCACATTATAAACACTGTTAGATTAGATGAGTGTATTTTCCCCTAATGAATATTGTAAAGAAGTGTACATAGATGATGTCATAATGAGGTTCATTAGCCACTCTGTGGTGCAGGGATTATTAACTTTTTATATGACCAAATGACACATATACCATCATGGGTTGGTATTTTGTGTTAAATAAATGGTAACATGATCATTATAACATCCTTTTAATTGAGTCTTTCAGTTTTTAGCCTTCATTTGAATTGTATTAATGATAATGTGTTTATGTTAAAGATTTGAAAAGGAGTATTTTGCTGATTAAAACACTCAACTGCATTACTGTCATCCGCGGGGGATTTTACAGTTAGAGATTCAGTGCTGGATTAGAAATCATTGTGGCTGTGTGGCAGTCAGTCACCAGTGCAATTACGGCCCCAGTGAGATATGTAAATAATGGTTAGCTGCAGTTCTGTTTATTTGGTTCCATTTTTATTTAGCCTATTAATCAGTGAACCTTTCCATTTCACAAGTATTTAAAGGAGTGAGAAAACTATACTGTTTTCTATTGTTCTATTAAGCTTTATTTTTCCATCTTGACTTTGTATAAAAGTTGTAAACAAATAGCATGCGATCTAAAACTAAAGCAAAAAAATAATGACCAAATCACAAGTGCAGCTTCAAAAGTAGCTTTTCAAGGAAATAGTATGAAATGACAGCAGTTATAATGTGGCTAGGAAAAAAGGCATTTGTCACCTTGTCTCTTCCTCTTCCCTGCTTTGTTTGTGCCCTTGTCTCTAGGCTGCAAGTGTGACAGTCTTGTCTTGGTAAGGTCTGGGTATTTGAATGCTGAGTACAGTAGCCTCCGTTGGGTTGTGGCTGTCTTTCATCTTTCTCAAGGTCAGAGACACAGCTCCATCTGACAGTAGAGCGTCTCCTGATAAGGTAGGGAAATACCACAGAGACAGACTGACAGACACAACAGTGCCCCCAGCTGGAGGTGTTGAGGAGTGACCACAAAAGGTCGAGACACAAGCATGCATCATTCATGTCAACGGTACAAAGGGAGCAGCGGTGACTTGAATGCTGAGCAATCCCCATGCACAAAGAAAGATGTTTTCTACATTCTGAGAGAAGAAGAGTATTTCACTGTAACTTTCGTTCATTTGATTTTTTAATCACACAATTTCAGAATTAACTAAACTTCTCCTTTCTGTTGATAACAATATATATATATATATATATATATATATATATATATATATATATATATTTATATATAAATAGGTCTGCCAGAACTTTCAGTCAAAGTTCTTGTTCTGCACAATTTCACTTTCTAGATTATGTAAACTGCAGTGCTAAAAGACACATATATGATATATAGATATATATATATATATACTGTATATGGGGTCCATTTCTACCTGGGTTGAATCAACTACTTTAAAATGTTTAGTGAACAAATACTGTATGCTACGGTCCATGGTCCATGTTTGGATATGTAAATGAGGTTGGTGTATGATTGCCTTGCCAATGTTATTCCACCTCCTTCCGCTGGAGGGATGCCCTACACATGCTTAGTCTGGAGGAAAGCGTCTCCATAGAAACCAAGACAACGGTAGCACAGGGCTTAGAGGGCAATTGGGCAAATGTTTTTTCTTTAGGAGGACAATGACACGAGGGTGCACTGGTGCTGGGCCGCAATTGAGAGCATCAATAAGGGATGTTGAGTATCGAACAAGAGACACTTATCTTTACCTAATTTAAAGTGTATTCACACACCCAATGATGAAGATTACATTAATACATGTATTTTGGTATTCAATATGAAACAGGTGGACTAACATGTTTTTGTGTGTGTGTGTGTGTGTGTGTGTGTGTGTGTGTGTGTGTGTGTGTGTGTGTGTGTGTGTGTGTGTGTGTGTGTGTGCGTGTGTGTGTCTGTGTGTCTGTGCAACTGTTTGTGTGTGGTGGTGTAGCACCTCCACATTTAACTGACAAAATGTGACATGTTATGAAATTTCCGTATAAACTGAATACAAAATTTAACAGGACATTATCTAACTTAAAAAAAAAATTTTAATCTGGATGACAAACAAAAAAAAATCAACTTTTAACTGTAAATCTTTAGTGATTTATGGATTATTTGTGGGTCAACTGACAAGAGAGGAAGCAGAGAAGGAATTCACTGATCCAAAGTAAACATTAAACTCCAAAAAAATACTGTATCTCGCTGCCTCTAATGTTGGTGCTAAGATGTCTGGCCCATCTCTCACCCTTCATTTTCACCCCTCACACTTTTCTTCTTTCTGTCTCTTTCTTTTTCCATCCTACCCTTCTCATTCTCTCACTGTCTTACTCAATACTTAATATCCTGCCTTCTGTCTACATTCCATTCAGAATGATGACAAAGCACACAGCAAAGAGGACCCAGAAAAGACTCATTGTGTTGCATCAATGGTTTGTTGGGAAAGCTCATGGGGGGAAATCTGACTTTCCCATTCTAATCTATTCAGAGTGAAGCACGGTTGGTGAGCTGAAGTGGGAGGGAGAGAATGGGCTCTGTAAATACAGAGTAGGACCAATAATCTCTGAAAGAAGCAGCCCTTGTCCTAATTAGCTTAAAAAGTAGATTGTGAATGTCAGTTGAAAAATGCAAGGCGTTAAAGAGAGAAGCTCATCAGCCTCATCTCAATCATGGCCATGTTTGGTGATGAGACGAGAGAGGCAGAATGAGAGACAGAGAGAGAAAGATAAAAAGGCAAGAAAGAGAGGCCACTTATAGCCAACTCTTCTGTAGATTTCTATTTAAAGTTTCCGCCATCATGGCCTTAGAACAACCTGTCAGAAGCTTGTCTAGACTGAAACTATGCCTGATAAATATTAATGGAGAGAGGAGAGGAAAAATGAGAGATTGGCTGGAGAAACAGTGTGAGGTAATGGCCAGCTTTACAAGTCGACATATCCATACCCATTGGCCTCGATTTGACAGATGATGACAGTTGATAAAAGCCTTATATCTATCAGTATTCACTCATAACAATCTCTCACACGTTTTCATGTTGTATTCATTGTTTATTTCATAAGAAATACACCCTGGAATGAGTAATCTTTGATATTCTATACTTTGAAAAATTCAGAACACTTTATGCCTCCTCTTCTTGCTTTTGTGTAAACTGTTGTGGAAAGTAAATGTCAATGTCTTATCGTGTTGCCAATATTTTCACAATACAATCAGACAAACGAACATTTATGCCCATTTTTAATTAATATTACAATTATTATTAGTACATTTTGCATTTGAATGCTGAGTGAATGCTGTTACTGTGTCAGGCTCTTTCCCTTTGCCCCGAATGGATGACTGTGTTGACAGGGTTGGACCAGCAGTTTGTATCACAAAGCTTGATCTACTTAAAGGATACTGGCAGGTTCCTTTGACACAGCGAGCTTCTAAAGTATCAGCCTTTGTCACTCCTGATGCATTTATGCAGTACACCGTGATGCCTTTTGGCATGAAGAAGGCGCCTGCCACCTTTCAGCGCCTAATGCAGCGTGTATTAGGGGATGTACCCAACTGCAGTGTGTATCTTGACGATGTGGTGGTCTACTCCAGTGAGTGGGAGAGTCACATGTCCAGTCTGGAAACCGTATTCCAGCGGCTGGCGGACGCCTCTCTCACCCTTAACTTGGCCAAGTGTGAGTTTGGTAAGGCTACCATTACCTACCTTGGTAAGCAGGTTGGTCAGGGGCAGGTCCGGCCAGTGTACGCTAAGGTAGCTGCAGTTGTGTTCCTACCAGTGCCCACAGCACTAGGCGAGAACTGCGGCGTTTCTTGGGCATGGCAGGTTACTATCGCTGTTTCTGTAAGAACTTCTCGGTAGTCCTCTGACCAGATTGTGTAGTCCTGTGGTTCCTTTTGTGTGGAATGATGAGTGCGACCATGCTTTTAACTCTGCTAAGTCTCTCCTCTGTAGTGCTCCTGTGCTGGCTGCGCCTGACATTACCCGACCTTTCCAGCTTGAGGTGAATGTCAGTGCCACTGGAGCTGGTGCGGTGTTGTTACAGGACGGTGATGGGGATGTGTGTCATCCTGTTTGTTTCTTCTCAACAAAGTTCAAGCGCCATCAGCTGAACTACTCCACTATCGAGAAGGAGACCTTAGCCATGCTTCTTGCCCTACAGCATTTCGAAGTATACGTGGGATGCAGTTCCTTTCCGGTTACAGTATTCACTGACCATAACCCGCTTGTGTTCTTAGCCCAGATGTATAACAGCAACCAGCGTTTGATGCGCTGGGCCCTCCTGGCTCAGGGCTATAATATATGCATCAAACACAAGATGGGATCTGACAACATGTGTGTGTGTGTGTGTGTGTGTGTGTGTGTGTGTGTGTGTGTGTGTGTGTGTGTGTGTGTGTGTGTGTGTGTGTGATTCCCTTCAGGTGTGAGCTGCAGATCTGCTAATCAGCCAGCCATAGGTGTTAAAGGTACCAGACAGAGCGTGTGGTGCTGGGCAGTGGAAGCCAAAGAGTGGAGGCGCTGTGGAAGCCAGAGGACAGAGAGAAGTCTGCAAACTACCAGAGCCAGCGGGCCAGTCGTGTTCTCTTTTGTTTGGTTGATTCGTCTTCTTTTTGAAGATCGTTTTGTGTTTAGTTTGTACAATAAATCCTTTAAGTTCTTGTTGGAAGCGTTGCCGGATATCCTTTGTTTCTCTACCGGGTTATTATTTTATATTGTTTACGTCCTCTGACCCCTAGACGGATTAGGGACGTAACAGTGCCCAAAGTGAATCTCCCCAGGGACAACAAAGTGTATCGTAGCATACTACAACTTTAGTTACTAGATACTCAAAATATCTAGACATACGTGGCTGGGTTAGCTCAGTTGGTAGAGCAGGCGCACATACTGTATATAGAGGTTTACCCCTCGATGCAGCGGCTGCGGGTTCGACTTCAATCTGCAGCCCTTTGCTGCATGTCATACCCCTCTGTCTCCCCTTTCGTGTCTTCATCTGTCCTGTTAAAATAAAGGCCTAAAAATGCCCAAAACATTATCTTAAAAAAATATATATCATACAAAATATTATCAACTAATAAAATTTGATATATTATTACAGATTAAGCTACACAGCAGTATAATTCCATTTTCAATTACATTTTATTTATAGTGTCAATTCATAACAGAAGTTATCTCAGGGCACTTTACAGATAGAGTAGGTCTAGACCACATCCTATAATTTACAGAGACCCACAAGAGCATGCCTTTTGTGCGACAGCGGCAAGGAAAAACTTCCTTTTAACATGCAGAAACCTCGGACAGAACCTGGCTTTCAGTGGGCGGCCATCTGACCAGTTGGGGGAAAGGGAGGGAGAGAGAGAGAGAGAGAGAGAGAGAGAGAGAGAGAGAGAGACCTAAGTAAAATAAATGTTGAATGCAGGATTTACTTATGACAAAGTATTTCTACACTGTGGTATTGCTAATTTTACTTAAGTAATTGATCTGAGTACCTTCTCCATCAGTGGTAGTATGTATGCTTATCAAACCAGTCACAAAGTTTGTCTTTTATTGAAAAAAGTCCTTCTTAGTTAACCAAGCAAATGTTTGCCAAGTGTGTTTACTGCCAAGAGATTGTTTCCTGTGGCTAAGTTTTCCTCCAGACTCTCTCATTGCAGTGAAACAGCAACCCCAGCTGGAGAGCAGGAGTCAATTTAGTATTTAGTTCAGCAACAAACTCAGTTATTTGATACTGAGGTTTGGATCAATGGCTTGGATACTGATGTGAACAATGGTCCTGTAACAAGTGAGGTGTGGTACATCCGAAATTGCAGAGTGTAAAGGAAATTTCTTCTAGCCTATTGTTTATTTCATCCAGGGTTACTGTATCTTTCTAATATTGCTGCAGAATATGTTACAGTTCTATATTGTACATGTTATACATTGTGTATAACATTTGTTTTGCCATAGCAAAGTACAAGCATTGCTGCACAGAAAAGGAAACTGAAGAAAAATATCAAACTACAAAACAACACAAACGTGTGATTAGAAGTGTTACAACTTCACTTCAGATGAACTGTAAATGCAATGTGGTTATCTGCTGGGGAAATGGTCAGCAACGAGGCTAATAGTTTGCAGTTAAACGCCACACTGTTTACCTCCGTCGGTGGGACAGGTTCAGCACCATGGACAGAGAGCTACACAGTGATTGGGTCAACAATACCACGTCAAGGATTAGAGTAATCTGCCTATTGGTCTGAATAAAAGTGACAGCAGACTCACACACGATGATTGGTCGAGCGTCAGGTTAGTTAGGATTTATCGCTGTGTTCGTACCGTACAGAATAAAGTCTTATTATAGTCTAATAGTTTGCTTGCAGATATCGTCCGATTGGCAGTCCTACTCTATTCACCACGCAGCTGAAGCTTCCATTGGAGACTGTGCACTTTAAACAGAGAAGCTCTGCTATCTGGAGGAGGTAAGCAGATTACGTTTCCTGTGGAATCCGTAATTCCTGGCTGTAGTGACCAGCTCTCTGTCAAAATATCAAACCGTCTTCGTACATATACAGCGAATTAGTGCTGCCTCATTTCATCCAGTGACGTGGAGTGTGCGTGTGATTGCAACTGGCGTGTGTGTGACCGGTCTCCTGGGGTGTGTGTGAAAATGTCCCGGTGGTTTAACTGAAACCGGAAAGATTCAGTCGTTGAAATCTTATCACCACTATTGAGACGGTGCCTGGAGGGCTCACACATTAAATCCCCCGGCAGAACGCCTGGACGGCGAAGCTTAGCTTATAGCACCCTCTGTTAAACGCCTTCTTCTCATAAAGTATGTTGTTCTGGTAATGGTCTAATGCTCCCACATCAATGGACTGCATATGCAAATAATTGCAGATGACCACAGGTTATATGCTGCAGAAATAACCAACTATAGGTCCTATAATCTCCAGTTTCTTTTTATTTGACAGGGTCAAGAGACTAAAGCTAAACAGCGGACTCCACACTTTATAACACATGGCAGGTGAGTGATTATAAAATAATATACTTGGTAAGAATCGCCATATGCAATCTGCTATGTCTAACTGTTGTGAAATGATTTGTCTCAGAGCCCAACTTCCCCCCACTGCCGGGATTCATTCCACTCAAGCCATGCTTCTACCAGGACTTTGAGGAGATCCCTGAGCAGCACCGCAGCATGTGCAAGAAAATGTACAACCTGTGGATATGTGAGTGGCTAAAAGTTAAAAGATTCCCTGTTGCATTATCATTGCATCAGGCTAATATATCAACTTTGGAGCTTAAATTTGAACTATGAAACTTTAAAGTGACTTTTTCTGCAGAGGCTACCTGACCATCTAATATAGCAACGGAAGCCAGGACTTTCCTGGAAGTCCCATAAACTGTCCTCTCCTCTGTGGTTAACACATGATAACAACTATGTAACAGAAGGGCAGTGGTTTACAAGAGTCCCTTTGGTCCAAAAATATATTCTTTTTATTGGCTGTGGCTGTGTTATCCTGACTGGTTTATTTGCTAATGAGTCATAGCACTGACCAGATGGCCTTGGTTTGAGCAGAGCAGTTAACATTGAAATTGTGTTCAACAATTTTTGCCAGAAGCACTTTCATCAAAGTTTATTACACCATAAACAAGCAGTGCAATGATGTTTGTGATATTGCCCTGGTCTGGAAGCTCCCTGCCCGTCCATGAAGACATGCAAGGGAGCCAAGTGCAGGGAGAGCGAAATAACTCAAAGCTGCTGCAACATTAACACAGGTGCACTGTCACTAGCAGTTATACGTAGAGCCATAAGCCAATATACAGTAGAGTAACATGAAGATAATGAAATCAAAGGTGAAGCTGGGGTGTCGATGCAAGGTTGCAATTGATTTTGCCAAATGGAGCCAGTCTAGAAGTGCCTCTCCACTCCAAAATGCATGCTGTAAACCACAGACTGATTTTGATTGTGTTTGCAGTGCCCACAAAACAAAATGTTTCCCATTTGAAATAATCACTTCTGCACAACAAGAAATATGTATTTGTTACTCTGAGCTATTGCAATTTCACTCTGTTCTTTCTGCAGCTGTCGACTTTTTTAGTAACCGATACACATAAGCAGGTATTCAAAGTCCCAATCTGCTTTTGGATGTGCTGTTATCCTCTTTCCCTATGTAGCATGGCATGCACATTGCTTGCATATTTGAGTGTTATTCAGCTTGTACATTCTTTTGTTCTTCATTTTGTTTTTTGCATCTTTCTTTCACATTTCATGTGTGAAAATCTTTTGAAGCCAATATTTTTTTTTCGTGTTGTGTATTTTAGAACCGTGTTCCTTAATAGCTGTCCTATTGCAGCTGTGTTTGGCCTCATCATTATCTTGTAAAGCACTCTGTATTTTCTCTATGGACCAGAATTTGAAACTGATTGGCCTTCTTTGCGAGTTTAGAAAAGAAAGACAGGACCAAAGCACAGAGCTCCAATTAGAACTAAGTGCAACTTAAGGGAGGAGTACTGTAGCCTCATAACATTACTGAGAATGAATAGAAAAGGACGCCCGCAAACAGGCTATTACTGGAACACAAGCCATCTTGTGAGTCAAGCATTGCAATTACATGTGTCACAATATGTTAATGCTGGCTGCATTCATATCCACTTATCCATGCCTTTCTGCATGTGCATGTCTGTGTACCAAATAGATACTTTTTTGCACTTAAGATAGAATATGTCTGTTTTGGTCTTAACAGTGAACAGTGCTACTCTTGCGGTGAATCTCATTGGCTGCTTTGCTTGGATGTTTGGTGGAGGGGGTGTGACCAACTTTGGACTGGCTATCATCTGGCTCCTCATGTTCACGCCTTGCTCGTATGTCTGTTGGTTCAGGCCAATCTACAAGGCCTTCAAGTAAGTCAAACAGAAAATATTAACATTCAAAATATTGTTGAGTCTGTGCTCCAGCGCTAACTTGTTATATAGTTGTGTGTCGTGTAGCCGCATTTTGCTGACACAGTTGTTGTAGTTAGTATAAAGCAACACAGTAATAACGTTATAAATAGCACACACACTGTAGTAATATTTCACTAATGTGTTATATTGCAATATAATGTATTCAGGCATAAATTTAAATGCTACATTTTAGCATTTTATCTGCTCAACAGACACATTAACTGTGCATCACATATAATATAATCTATGCAATGTTATCAAGTAACTCTGAGTGACAGAGAGATGATTCTCACTCAGACATTTGATTGTAATTATTGTTGCATACCGTAATAGTACTTTTATGATCATTGCCATCACCCTTTCATATATCTATGCATATGTGCAAATTTGGTAGATTAGAGGACTACTACAGATCACAGGATATTTCCTTTTAATGCCATGTTGGAAACATTTTATGTGAAGATGCAATTCGCAGTTGAAAAGCTCAATCAACATTTTTTTTCTCTTTTTCTAAATACTACACCCCAACACTGTTATGCCATCCATAGTTACTGTATAGTTTATATAATATATATTTATCTAGGGCGATGGTCCATTATGGATGGTGGCTGTAAGTACATTTTTCCTCCATTCTCTGAAAGTGTTGAATGGCAGCAGATATAAATAATCCAATCACTCCCTGGAGACAGAAGGGCACCCAGAACATCCTCTCTATCCCAAACCCTGTACTGCTGACATGGAGATCTTGCGTATCATGAGGTGACACATATATAGCACTAACTGTCTGAAATCTTGTAAAATCATTCCTTTATCTTTTAGGCTTAGGTATGCTTCCTGCTCCTTGATCAGTTTGCTGAGTCAGGGACAGCCAACGTGTTGTCTAGTACAGTAGCTGATGCCCTGAAGCAATATGTGGGTCTTACCTTCCACTCTGGTGAAGATCAAACCAGACCGACCAAAGCACCAAAGCAGGGGCAAGAACTCATCACAGTCTTCTGACAAGGCCATCCACGGCTGTGTTGTCATCACTACAGAAAGGCAGATGTGGGAGAAGTGATAGTTTTATGATGACTGGCTGTGAATGAACCTGGAAAGAATCAGTGTGTGGATTCCTAAACATGTTATAGCCTGTAGAGCCACAATAAAGGGTGAAGCCTGTGTTGGGGCAAAGTGGGAAATCACCCTTGAATTCCTTCAAATGTATATATAACATGAATAACATCACACAAGATACGGTATGCAAATGGAAGATTAGACATATAGTAGTGATTTATGCATATAGTAGTGCATTTATGCATGTGTAAATATTTATTTTTCTTATTTCTGTTTTTTTTTTAGGAGTGACAGCTCTTTCAACTTCATGCAGTTCTTTTTTGTGTTCATGGCCCAAGTAGGCATCAGCATCATCCAAAGCATAGGCATTCCTGGTTGGGGAGTATGGTAAGAGTCAGAGATTGAAAATGTATGGAAAATATTTCTCTCAAAAAGGTCTTTAATGACTTACATTTTACAATATTCAGAATACAAAGGGAATATGTTTCAGAATGAGATTTCTGCACATTTATCAACCTGTTATTCAAACGATTTCTATTTATGTTGAGTCATCACTTATTTTGAAAAAAAATGTACTCAAGTAAGAGAAAATAAACTCTCAAGTAAGTGCCATTACACTGACTCGTGCTTAGAGGAAACCAGTCTAATGCAACTCAAGTACCAGAGCCATTGTTGAAGTTCAGATATTTCTACATGTGTGTATAAGTGACTTATTCATTGTTGCATTGCGTGCATTGATTAACATGAAGAATAAGAAGTTGTTTTAATAAAACTCCAAAATCTAGCTTTGAATGAGCATTTTGAGCTCAAGCAGTGAGTCCTGTCAGGAGGATTTTTTTCTAAAGACCTTGGTCCCTGCTTTCATTAACATGACAGTGATTGAACATCAAAAATTGCCCTCATATAACTTTTATGATAGTCCTGTTATTAGATTTTGAGAGGCCATTAAAGAGATTCTCAAAATGTCACCTCACTCAAGCTGATGATCAGAAATTAATATTATGACAGCCTCCATAAAGTTTATAAATGTCACCATGTGCAATTGGATATTCTCATGTATGAGCTATAAAACTTTAAAACTTTATATCACAGTACTTAAAGTCCACAAAAATTACTGGCATTTAACATCCAGATGTTCGGTGGTGGTATCATGATGAGGAACACCAGACAATTCAATAACAGTTAATTATGGTTCGTGTTGTGTTCATAATCTAAAATTAATCTTTTTTTTATATTATTATTAAAATTGTTCATCTGTCTTTTTCAGTGGTTGGTTGGCTACCATCTCCTTCTTCAGCTATAATATTTTCATTGCACTGATCATGTTGGTACCTACTATCATGTTCACTGCTGTGGCCTCACTGTCCTTTATTGCCCTCACCAGGGTAAGAATTTAACTTGTGCATTTCTACACAGGCCATTTATTAGAATACTGTCCGTCTGTCATTGTTTTGAACTTCCAGATTTCTTTTGCCAGAAGTTACAGATTTATTTTTTGTAGTAGAAAATAATGTTACAGCCCTTTGTCAGTCCAGGATTTAAGATTGATTCATTCCCTCTCATGTCAACAAAGCATCATTGTGAGGTTTAAAGGAACACGCCGACTTACTGGGAATTTAGGTTATTCACCGTAACCCCCAGAGTTAGACAAGTCGATACATACCCTTCTCATCTCCGTGCGTGCTGTAATGCTGTCTGACGGCTCCAGCGGCATCAGGCCAGCACAGAACATGCAGGTGACTGGTTCCAGTAATCCTACTGCTCCGAATAAGTGACAAAATAACGCCAACATGTTCCTATTTACATGTTGTGATTTATAAGTCTGGCGTGTACAAAAAACAACGTAACATGAGACACAGCCGTCTTCTAACTGTAAACAAACCGGGAACTATATTCTCAGGTGGAAGAATATAGTACTTGGGCGGAGTGATATGCTCGCAGCAAGCCTGTCTGAGAATATAGTTCCCTGTTTGTTTACTGTTAGAAGATGGCTGTGTCTCATGTTACCTTGTTTTTTGTACACGCTGTGACTCTACAAATCACAACATGTAAATAGGAACATGTTGGCGTTATTTTGTCACTTTTTTCACAATTGGGAGCAGTAGGCTAGTTGGAACCAGTTACCTGCAGGATCTGTGCTGGGCTAAGCTAATGCTGGAGCCGTCAGACAGCGTTACAGCACGCACGGAGATGAGAAGGGTATGTATCGACTTGTCTAACTCTGGGGGTTACGGTGAATAACCTAAATTCCCAATAAGTTGGCGTGTTCCTTTAAAATGATTAATGCCAGAATTCCATTCAAATCTTTTTTGTACGTAATGAAACTGTTCCTTAAACAGACTCACAGATTATGGAATACAGTTGCAGAACTCCAAAAATCTATGTGATAACATTAACTAAATAATAACTGTGAAATCACCCTACCTGCAGATCCATAATTTCTACCGTGGCAGTGGGGGCAGCATGTCCAAAGCTCAGGAGGAATGGGCCACAGGAACCTGGAAGAACCCTCATGTCCAGGCAGCGGCCCAGCAGGCAGTGATAGGGGCAGCTTCTGGAACCATGCAGGATCATTCCCACTCCCCCAGCCCACAATATAACGACAACCAGATGTAGCCTCTTCGAGACAGAGGTGTCAAGGAAACAGTTATGCCAAAGTTTGAGCAACAGGGTTAGGAAGACTTTAACATCTCCCACAATATTGTTGATTATTAAGTTAAAAAATGAAACAACACTTACATTTTAACATTCAGTTTTTACATTCAGGCCAAATCACTGATTCAGCAGAATTATCAGTGATTTCAAGTAATTTCATCATTTGGGAAACAAATAGTTGGGAAACAAATAGCTCTGAGCATCTGTGGGAAGCGGGTTTTCGCCTTCCTGTATTAAGGGGCATGCTGATATCTGTAGTGTTTTATATAATTTCACATGTCTGTTTGTTTTCTGTTCTGGAGGTTGAAATGAAAGTAGTTTTGAATGTGTATTACTTTAGTGGCTATATGAGAGCTGCGTGCTAATGTACTCTTTGTGTTGACCTGCAGTTTTAGCAATTTTTACAAAAGAGAGCAAAAAAATAATAATTTTGGATGTACAATTACTGTTGTGATGAAGATTTAATTATTTAGTATGATGTTATTTTATTTATTTATTCATTTATTGATTTGAATGATACATTGTTTAGGATGTATACAGTTACTTTATTTGTTATTTGCGTGTTAATGTTTAGTTGTCTTGTATTTAAATTCAAAGGTAAACCAAAGATCCAATGGAATATTGTAATTTTTATTTAAATCATGCTACTGTATGTGACCTCAACATAATTCTATGCAGTTTATAAATGGTTGTACTATAGTGTTGAAAGGAAGTCTGTCTGTATTACAATGAGAAGCAGTAGCATTGCAAGACTTTAGCTGGATTTGAATAGAAACAGAAAATTGTAACTTGAAGCTTCCTGTTGACATGTCTACCTTACACTGAAAACATCAGATTTACATCACAGAATTATTACATCAATGTGAATGGTTCTATCTATAAATTCAGCAAGAAAACAAGTGAAATATCTGAGCCATGTGCTGTAATCAGCTCTAGTTTTGGACTGAATGTCAATTTAAAAGACAATGTATGTGTTCCCCTGCAGTATGGATATTTGACCACAGAGAGGCACTGGTGGTTTTAGTATGAAATAAAAAGCTCCAACATGTACAGATTACCTTTCACTCATCCTTCCGCATTTATCTGCATGTATGATAGACCCTTTAATTGTCTTTGTCTTTGTCTCTCTTTCTTTATGTCACTCCCTCTGCTCTGCCTTCTCTCTCTCCCTCCCCATCACACTGGATGAGTTTTTTGGAAATCAAGGTAATCACTGAGCACCCACGCATAGCAACAAATATCAAACAAATATCTTGTTTGGTTTTGTTTTACTATAGCTATTTGTGTCTATAAGCTACTGTACATACAGTTCAGCCACTTGACAGTTATCACCTTTATACTTAGATCCGCAAACTTAGCATAGTGAGCACTCTTTTTGGTAACATCAAATCTTGATACAAGCTGCTAAGTTTAAGACTGCAAACATCATCATTTATTATTATTATTATTATTATTATTATTATTATTATTATTATATTATTATACTCTTTTGCTTAGAGGTTGCTTAGAGCCTCTGTGTTTCTTGTTTGAGTAATCTGTCATATTTGCCCCATTGAATCAAGACATTGTACTCAATCATTAAAATGTGATTTTAAATTGTTTCCAATACATTACACACAGCAAATGGTACTGCAGTTACATTTAAAGACTGTACAATTGGAAACTAAAATAGGAGGCACATTCTTTGCCTTCAGGTGGTGGTTCTCTGTGGCCATCTAATTGTCACACAGACTGTCCGCCAGGGGCACTATATGACCTCTGCTTTTCTTGCCAGTGATCTATTTATAAAGTCTGTACAAGTGCATACGAAATCTGAGATAGGGGTGATTGATACTACTTGCCTGACCAAAAGATGTTTGTTTTTTTAGACTTACACAAGGGCAAACACAATTTATCTCTTGACATCCTATGAGCAGGTGACAATCATAGATTAGATTCAAAATACACTTTAGATGGATTTATCGGTGGATGTCCTCTTCCCTACTGTCTGCGTCTCCCTGTGTTGTGAGAGCGATAAAATTACTCTGTGGAGAGGGGGATGAAATTATACAGCGATATAGATACCCAAGGGACCCACCAGCAGCCACCAACAAGAACACTGTAATTGCCATACACATGGAAATCTCTTGTGACAAGTGGTGACAGCTAAGACTTGCACCCTCAGGTAAACAGGACTGGTTGTCAACTACAGAATATAGTCATTGATTCATAACAAATCAAGACTGAACAGATGCTTTTCCTTTTAAAATTCAATTCTGTCCACTTGTAAAACATGGGGGAGAGAAACATCCAACTGCATGCCACTAATCATTTCATTCTGGCTGGAACAAAAAAATGGTAAATGCCAGCTGTGTCTTACGGTGAGCTATTGGTTGTTGAAGCACGTCACAACCAGAGAGCCAGATTTTAATGTGGTTTGTGATCCCCATAGAAGGTACTCTTGAGCAAGTTTCTTGCTATCCCCTCCATGTGTTGGGGGTGCTGGCCACAGTAAAGAAAGCAAGTGTTCCACTCGTCTGTGCTTCACAAAGTTTATGTATAGGGGGTTTCTTGCATTGGTGTTTCTAAACATTATCATTTTCAACAAACAGAAACTTTCATCTTGTTGGCATCCAACAGCTGTTATGAGTATTTTACATAGGCACAATCATAATTTTTTAGCATAAGCCAGCTGTAAACACAACACCAACATATTATCACCCTTGCGTCTTTATATATCTTGTAAATACAGAGCAACATTACAGTAGCATTCATTTGGAGTTGGTCTAATGGACACCTGATGAATGTAAGTCCAATATTCATTACAAATACCAGTATACTCTCCTTGTTTTGCTCTGTTTTTGGTCTACAACTTCCGACAGAAATATCTGGGTCTTCAGCTGCTTAATGCTCCACTATGGCTGTTTGTTAGAGCTTTTTCACTTTCTCAAATAGCTGCCTGCTGTGTCTGGACTGAACCAAAACAGTATTTGCGGGCCTCAAAACAAAAACAATAAGCTGAAAATGCTGAACTGTTACATATTTGGGTAAAAATAATCCCCCGTTGGCAGGTCACTACAAGCGACTCCTATCACTTACACATGGTAATTTGATCCACTGTTCATATACAATATTGATTATAGCCGTCAAGTCATCTATTTAATTTTAAGACCTGGTGTTTTGATGAGATAAAGACATACAGTATGCAGATCGCCTACAGATCACCACAGAACAAAAGGACATTTATTTGTTGTGGGAATCTATAAAGACTAAGGTATTTATGACTCCTCTTAATGCTACATTTACACCAAGAATATTTCTCTGATACGCAGCTCTTCCTCATTATCAGTCTTACCACCAGGACAGAGAGGTTGGAGGAAGGAAGGAGAATGTGAGGTCCATATAAAGGGCACAGTGTGGCCTAAAGTTGACAGAGCACAGAGGGCCTTTTTGTTTAATTTCTCAGGAGAAATGGAGATAGAGTGCCCTTTCATGCTGTTAAACACACACACATCTACCGTCTGGACAAAGGCGTACAGATGTGGAGCCATGCACTCACACAGGCATGCATTTATGCTTGTGTATCACACGCAGATACACATATGCACATGGAGCTGGAGTCCCACTACCCAACATGTTCTGAGGTCACAGACCGACTCTGACTGCCTGTGGGTGACACAGCTGAGATGAGCAAGAAGGCTAGGTAGGAAGTGTTGACTCTTAAACAAGGTAATTTACACAGGGTTGGAAATGTAGCTAAAACACTGGCCATTTGCCATTTACTATAGGTTACCTGGTTAGACTTTCCTTCTTTGGTCTAGAGGAGACAAAGTTGACTAAGACTAATGATGAGCACATGACAAGAATCTGAAACAAATGTTTGGATTGAGTTTCCCAAATGACCTCAAGACACAGACTGTAATCAATGTCTGGGAGTGAGTCATTTACCACTGCCTCTGTGAATGTGCATCTGCAGCCTGAGGTTTTGCAAATTGGGCAGTTAATGATCAAGCTGGCTTAAAATAGAATAAAAACTCAGAGGGAGCAAAAAATAATTATGTTCATAATTGTTTGCAAAATCATCTATTGCATCTCTATAAAGTGGTTTCTGTTAATTATGGCCCTTAAAGCTAGTGACCCAAATAAAACTCTGCCTTTGTACGATCTCTGATCACACTGCAAGATGTCATTAGTAACAGTAAAGCAGTTAAAATCAAATAATTTCACTAAGACCATCCAAAGTTTGCTGTGACTTGAAATAGTATGTTGAAAAGTTAAAATGTGGTAATGGAAGATGTTTATGTCACCCCTAAAGGAAAAGTTTGATATTTTGAGAAGTGTGATAATTACAGCATGAGAAGATCAATGCCACTGTCATTTCTGTCCACTCTCTAAATGTGGCTACAGCAAGCTGCCGGTTAGCAAGTAGAATCAGCTAGCCTGGCTCTGTCCAAAGGTTTCAAAAACCCATCTACCAGTACCTCTAAAGCTTACTAATAAACACAATATCAATCTCGGAACCGGTTATCAGTCTGACGACAATAAAGCCTTTGGGGTCATCAGTCAATATATGATATTCGGATAAAGAATAGCGCAGATCCAGCTCAATACTTCCTCTTTAGTGCGTTGGTCATTGTATACAGTCCGATTTGATACTTTTTGTAGGTTTCGTCTAATCTCTACACACAGATATCTGTATAAATGCAAATGAATAAGAAAAGCTAATAAAAAGCTAAATTGTTGAGTGCATAGATTCAGAGATTGCATTTCGTCCAATGCATTGATTTTGCCTCTTTTGCTCGCCACACAGACTCGCTCAAACGTGATTGATCAATACTACTCAGACTACAACGCTTCCTATACCAAAATCTTGTCCAGTTTCCTACAGATTCTGCATTGTTATGCAGCTATCTGTTTAAAGAGATGAGCACAATTAAATGTTAAAAACGACAAGTTGTGATTTTACAGGGGGCTCACTGAATGTTGGACTATTTCTTGCCCGACACAGGTGACTTCCTGGAGTGTCTGATGGTTGCCTGGTTGAAAGTGACATGCCTTTTGGATGTTGCTGCTAAGGTATAGTCGGATTTTGTTACATTTGGACAGATCCCCGCGAGCTGTTTCCCCCTAATTCCAGTCTTTATACTAAGATAAGATAACCAGGTGCAGGCTGTATAGCTTCATATTTAGCCTACTGGACAGATAGCCATGAGCCTGGTATTGATCTTCTCATCTAACTCCCGCAAGAAAACAAATAGGCCTAAGTGTATTTTCCAAAATGTCAAACTATTCCTTTAACAGTGATTTCTGGCATTGTCCAGCTTCTGAAATACAACAAGGGTGTAGTACCAGCTGACTTTGATTTTTTTGTTGACACAAACTCAATCAAAAAGCCTACAACAATCAGCACCCAAAAGCTATTGGCATAATGCAGCAAAAAAAAAAAATAATCCCACCCTAGATCATCTTTACATGTGCATGATGAAAGGAATCAGAGCATTCAGGCAGCTACTAAGGAGGGGTCACCCAGCTGTCTGAAGCGGGGCCATGTTAGTCAGCTACAGCGAGGAAGCGCTGCTGCTGCCACCAGCCTGTGAAATCACCGATCTGATGATGGGAGTCATCCCCCTGACAGCACAGGAAACGGTGACAGTGGAGGTTGGAGAATGAGTCTGGTGAAATATGGGCCTGTCAGAGGGGCCTGAGCACAGTGGTGCAGGGCCGTCGCGCCTCGTGACTGACTTCATCATTGACACTCCCAATGGAGCCAGTGGAGGAGTGAGTGGGTGGGTGGGTGGGTGCGACAGCGGGTATTTTGCTGAGACCCGATTAAGCCAGGAAGCCTATCTTCCCTCCACAAGATCTCCTCATTTGTTCCAATTGCCGGGGACTATAAACATGAATACCCCAACTTCAATTTTTGCCTTTCATGGAAGGAAAGCCTTAATGAGAATGTATTGCCCTGTTTTTGTAACCGTGTGGACTCCTAGGGATGCTGGAGGAATTGACCATTTGCATACTCCTTAAAATTGATGAGTGGGGAAAGTGAGGAAACTAAATTGTAAGAGAGGGAGCTTTTTTTGCAACCAACGTTAAATACAAGCCAGATGTTTCAGTGATGAAGCACGCGGTATTTAAACTGTCATGCAGTGCACTTGAGTGTGTCTTGTGTCTATGACACAAGCTGCTTCTTTGTCTCGTATAACGCCCATCGCTTTCCATGTGGAGTGTTAACACAAGTAGTGAAATATTTGTTAACTCAGATATATGGTGGAGTCAGCTCTGCAGAGTGTGCGCAGGATGAGGTATTTTCAAAACAAATGAGCCAGCAACTGCAGCTGCATGTAAATCTGAACATTCCCCCCCGTCACTATTCAAATGTCTTTAGCCATTCACTATCTTCCAGGCAGTGGTTTCTCATCTGCCTCTTTTCTTCATTTACAAAGCCAGCCTTTCCTCTTACCTTTCCAATGCAGCAATGTGTTTATCCCTACGGAAATAAAGATTTCTTCACATCTTTATTCATTTAATTAGGTCGCAAAGCAAAGCTAGAGCCAGAAGATGAATTACCTGTGGCCTTGATATTGTGCCACAGAATTTTCTACACAGTAGGCTCTGCAGAAATGAGACCTCAAGACTGGAGGTGGGCTTTTTGGCAATGCCGGCTCACAGACTAGTCCCTATTCTCTCTTTGTACTAAATTCAATTATCCTCACATAAACCTGCTGGAGTGAAGAAGGAAGGTCTCAAGTCCTGTCTACTCGTAAGCTGGCAGGTAAATTAGGGTGGAGGGGTTTGAGTCAATAGTCTTTTCATTGATATGGGAGAACGTCTAAGAAATGTATAAGGAAACTTTGTAACTATGCTGGACAAAGAGAGTGTTAGTAAGTTGAGTTCTCTGCTCTAGAAGGACTTATGTTTTAAAATTACATCTTCTACATCTACATCTTGCAAATTACCATAGAAAATACTAAACTGCCGGAGAGATAGTCCAACCTATTAAAAAAAGATTTATGCATTTAGTAAAAGCTTAATGAAGCTCTTTAACATGCTACATGAAGATTATCTAGGCAAAGCGCCCCAGCCAAAAAGTCTGATTAAACACAAATAATTAAAATTTGAGCACAAACACTCTCTCATGACCTGACCTCGCCATGAACTAATACACACACTGTGGCTAAAATGGGACAGGGCTGGGGAGGGTGAGCAAATTACTGAAGCTGAATGTTGTCACCTTGTCATCAGTGTCACCACAACCTTATGATTATGCGCTGCATGATTGAAATAAATGTCAGATCAACTAAACTATCTGGTGAACGGGAGGAAAAAAAGAAGTTAAAGCAGATAGGAGATGCAATTTTGTAATCATATTTTTCTAAGTGACGGAAAAGGTTAAGGGATCAGTTTTATTCTATTCAATTAATTATTTTGTGTTTATTATCATATTCACAACCTGCCTAGGGTGCCACTTAGACCACACTGTGATCATGGCTTGGCAAAGATGTGATGGATGTTTTGGAGGGACAGCACAGATTCAGTAGATGATAATAGGTCAAAGTAGTGATGACAGGCATAACAACCTCCACAATCTGCCTGTAGTAATCACAGATCCCAAAGGTCTGACCTCTTTCAGCTTCATCACTGTGCAGTCAGTGCAACTGTAATGGCCCACTATCATCCTGCTTTCCTTGTAATGCCAGAAATGTAAGCCAAATGTCATTCACAATACCCAGCCCTCATCTGGTTGTGACTAACAACTTCAAACCCAGAAAAAGGTGTTTCCTGTGTGTTTTCCATTTCCAGCATCAGCAGCATTACATCCATGGCTCCTGTTCCCGTTGGGGTTTTGTGTATTCAATGACGTCTCTCCACGGAGAACGCTGGAAGATCTAATCAGTCCTGCTTCACTTCACTTGATCTGTTTGCTCAATTAGGTTGCAAGCTTGCAGCTGCAAAACGGTTGTTGCTTTACATAGGTTTGCTGGTAAAGTAAACGCGGCTTGTTGTAAGGGGAAATATTTGTTTCGAGGTTCTTTATAGCCCTCCCTACAGATATTTGGCTCATCGATGATCAGACATAACATTTTGCTGACCAAAGCGGAGTATTTACATAATAGATTTGCTCGTATCATGTTGCAACCTCTTATGAGTCTTTCCCTTTTCTCAGGATACTACTACACAATCTTGCAATATCTTGCCACATGTTCCTTTGATCAGGTGCCAGCCTGCTTGCAGAGCTCACACACTGAATGAGAAGGGGCCTCCAACATTCAAGGGGAATTACAACATGCGTGTTGCTTCAGATATAGTCAGAAAATGTATTATTAGGAAGGTAGTTTCAAGATCTTTTCTGCTTTTCCCTTGGGATGGAGCCCCAAGTGCAGAATATTTGATGCTACATAGAGTACCTTACCATGGTTTAACTCTTGGATCAGGAAGAGCAGTGGCGTTGCACATCCTGTCAGCTGATCAGAATCATCTCTTACAGACTCTTACAATCACCTCATAATCTTACAAGCTGTTCTGACCATTTATACAGTCTCCTCCAGTTCTAGTTTATTAGCACCATGCTTGCGTTTGTCTCTCTGGCATTGTGCATCATGTATAGTCCATATATCAGCGATATAGTATGTGTGGGATTTTCTTCTGTACGCCCCTTGGGGTATTTTTAGGTGCTCCACTCAGAATCGCACACTGTTTGGATTCACTTGGGAAATACCCTCTAGCACATTTCTGATAAATACAATTGCATATTCATTTGTCACAAGAAATGGTCCTAAATCATTTAACAAACTCAAATGCTTTAACAGCCATTGCTGACACTGCTGTCGGGAAAGTGCTGCAGTATGTCCCTTTCATTACCAATAACAAGAACACGAAGCCAGTGTTCTTGTAAAAGAGGCTCCTGGTGGACATTGGGCATTATTGCCTATACCCCACAGAGGAATATACGGCTTCATTTAAGCTGCTTAACCAGCAGCTTAATGAGAATACATAGGAGCAAAAACAGAGGCAAGGTTATGAAAAATGGATATATACCAGTGAGACCTTTCAACAGGACAGGCAAAGACTGTCCATTCTTTTTGGAAAAGTAATACCCCTAAGTTAAACAATTCATAGCATCATTTGGCTTCTCTCTCCCTCATTAGGAGTTACCCATCTGTCTTTCTCTCTCTTATACAAACAGACAAAAATATACACAGACACACACAAACACATTAACGTAAACACATACGGTCAAAGTCGAGTACATGGCACGTACTGCAGCACTTTGACAAAACAACATAATGTGGCAAAGAGAGCTGGAATGGGGTGATTTCGTGTGAACAGCCTGAACAAACAGCCCATACCAAGAGGAAGTCCCATCACGGGGGTCAGGGTTTTGTTAGGACAGACCAAATATGAGAGTGAGAACAGCGTTTCAAAACAACCAGATAATGGATTCTCACTCCTCTGGGTGGACAGGAAATATTTGTACGAGGAATGTCTACAGTATGTGTTTTTCAAATATCATATTTCGCAACTATAACCACACCGTTTCAAGTTTTTTAGGTACACCGCACAATTTGAATGCAATCAAATACAACCGGCTTGCAATAAATGTTAACTTTGTGAAGCTTTTCATTTCCAGATTATATGCCAAGACTTTTTCAGAGAATGGATTCACCTTTATTTTCAGGTTCTACAATTGGACTCCCTCCAGATTGTTTAGAATTGGTTTGAAAGACACACCAAATTGATGGAAATGTAATGTAAATGTAAGACAGAGGACAGCCAATTACGTCATGTCCTATGGTCCTGTGATAAGGTCTAGGAATTTAGAACTGGGATACATGATAAGCTATGTCGGACTGCAAAGACCCAGGTTCCATTCAGCCAAAGATTATTTGTTCTGGGAGATGGATCAATCCTAAGACGAATGGGGATGGTACTTGAGCTTCTGGACGGCTCCTAAGAAGCTTTGTGCTGGGGAGACGTGTATGATGGGCTTATGGTGTTGTCATTTATATATATTTGGTTCATAAGTTATTGTCTGTTTTGTTATTATTTTGTTGTATGGTCTTGAATATTGAAGTAACTGTGTCATCTTTTCTTGTTTTTTTGTCTGGGTGGGTGGTGATGACGAAGGGGGGGGGTGTTGTTAAAATAAAAAAAAATTGTTAATCATAAAAAAATATTCAGGTTCTAGGCAAAACAATCTTCAGATTTACAAGCTGAAATTCTAATTTTTGTTTTATCTTATTATTTTGTCTTATTCTCATGTTCTTATCTGTTTATCCTCATCTTGTCAAAACTGAAAATAAAAATGTGGAGGAGTGAACACTGAGTCAATGAAATTAAAAGCTAAATTAGCATTTGGGCAAACAGCTGGACCAAAAACAACTTTCAACCTGATTTTTCTCTGATCGACTTTATGCTTTGTGTTGCTGTAAGGTCCTCTCCTTTGTTTTCTTTCCTTTTGTTCCTTCCATTTTGTTTTTCAAAGACTGAATCAATGTTTTAGAAGGCAAATCCTCATATTTCTAGATCATTTATTTAGAGCTTGTGATTTTTGTTCCCACTTGAATGGTTTTCTGGTAAAAAGAGATGTCAGATTATCTTGACCTTTAGTCATATAAGTGTAATGAAGCATGTAATCACTCAACAAGTATTGCTTATTAGTCTACATTTCCATTTCCAAATGACAATGTGGTACAACATTGCTAACTCTTTTCCAGTCATTTGGTTATGAGAAATTGGCAACAATGTTGGAGGGAAACAAAACAGAAGATAGTCAACTAATCACTTCCCATACTTTTTTTGTGTAGTTCTATATTTAGTTTTAATAACATTATAAGATCCTCTCTTACTATTGCAACACAGCGCTGCGTTCCATATAATTACTCTTCATGCTGTGATTGGGCTCTGTTTGCTGCTGAAAAAGAAATCAGATGAAATGTCAGATGTTAACTGGCAACAAAAAACATTCTGAAGAGAGTTAAGTTGAACAAATAAATGGATCTTTGGGTGTGTTATGATAGTGTCTGACCCAAGCAGATTATTTTAAAGGATGTCTACACACATCTCAACATGGCAGATTTTGTAAAATGGACTACAATATAACAACTAGTGTGACTGATACATGTATGCACAGCACCGGTGCCACCACCCATCATATATGCAGTGTGTATTTTCTGTATTTATAAAGGTCAGCTTTGCATCCCTGCCTGAATCATGCATGACACAACTGCATACAGTACCCAGGAAAATACCTTAATGAATTAAACATATTACACCTAATCTCTTATGAAGGGAATGATTTCAGTAACTTGTCACACCTGCCACATAGCATTTCCTTAGAATCTACTGATGCGTATTCTGTATAAACTTCATATGAAGCACAGGGATCCAATGTGGTGCATAGCATTCATATTTCATTCAGTGTGCACAGCAGATATGTAATTGTTTTTATTGTATATGACATTTTTGACAGATGTTTACTGTTAGAAAAATACAAATGTCATCACCACATGTCAAAGATGCTGTATAACTGTCACCAACTCTTGTGCTGTTATTCCACTGAATGTCATGTTGTTACATCTCGTCTGTGAGCGTACAGTATGATCATGAGCCACGTAGGAAAATGCACATCAAATTAAAGAATTGCCTATTTACTGTAAAAAGGGCAATACATTGGATACCAAAGACATGGTCTATTTTGCATTTAAAGCAAAAACTTTGAAATTGCAGAATAAAAACAGAGTAATAAACTAATTTGTTACAAACACTAACAAACTAATTTTGGTGCTTTGCCATTGCTTATTCAATACATAGAGACCAGATTGTTCCTAAAAAAAGAAGAAGCTAAACTTCAGTAATCACATTTATAGATATTAAAGTTAAAATTCTTAAGCCACAGTCAGCTGCAGGCTGCACAACTATAACTTCTCAACAAGGTAACCAACTCTTGGTACTGTGCCCTGCTGTTGTGTGGAAAACTACTCGCCCAGTGTGCACTATGAAATCACATCACAGTTGCTTATGGCATGATGGAGGAAGGCCACTTATTGACTGACTTCTTTATTAAAACTTGAGTTTGTTGGTTGGTTCCACTGTAAACAGTTGCTCTTCTGCTGTACTGCTACTGACAAAGTAGCTGCTCGAGGAATGTTTGATGTAGTATCAAATTGCACTTGCTGTTACCATCAGTAACCACAAGTGTCGCCAAACCAACCAGGACGGAAATCTTAAGGATTCTAACTTTAAGTCTTTTGGAATATATCTAAGTCATAGTATGGGTCCTATATCATGTGATCTTTGATATATTCAACATAATTGTGGGTTTTAGCTGTGTGCTGCAACACATTGGTAGGAGGTGAAGTGAACCATTAACAGGAAACAACAGCTCACTCAATTAGAGAGGTAGGTAGAGACGGTTTGCTTACGCTCTGCATTATAATACTAAGTCTGTAGCAGTAGTGTTTTCTTTCCAACAACTATTTGAATAATTCAGATTATCAAGAAAAATTAAGAATTCCAGGAATTACAGTAACAGGTCAAACTAGATAAACAAAGTACAATCAGTTACAACAAAATAATTTCCATCATTAAAGTCATGCATCAGTGGAATATTTGTATAAACATTCTTCAAAAGGTATAGATGACCTATGTGCCATCTGACCAGTGTTGGTAGTTGAAGAAGAGACCCCAAGACAGTGTAAATATACAGCTTACATACTGTGAGTCTAGTTTTCTGGAAAGCACCCTTTTCTGCTAGTTGAGCTTCCTGTTCCTGTTTTACTGAAATAAGAAAGGACGAATGGGGACACGACACGAATATGCAAGGATTTAGAGGAGTACAGCGCAAGTACTGACAGTTTGTTTTTATGTTGACTTACAATTTCATGGAGTTGACTAATGCAAATATGACCTGCAGTCTACCTCTTGCTGTCAACACAACATTAAACAGGGTGTGCCCAGAGAATCACAGTATCTCAGCCTGACCCACTGAGGCAGTGAAGAGAAAAAATGCAACAAACAACTAACATTATAGTTCTTCTGAGTCACTGGGCCTCTCTGTCTGTCCCCACATACCATGGATGAATGCACCTGGGAAGACTTTGTCCCCTAATTTTATTTGTTTGATCACAGCTGAACCCTGACTCGTCTCATTTCAGCACCGGCACCGTTTCACGCTTTATTTATAATTCAAACAGAGCCACTCTGCTGGGGGTGTGCATAGATGTTTGTGTGCAAATACAGTAAACACCTCTTTTGGAAGGCAATAATGTGTCCTAGCATTAACCAAACCAGACTGGTAGAAATGCAATATGAGAAATGTAGTTGGTATGACAATATTATAATGTAGATTGCAGGGATGTGGACTGATGATTCATTATTGGGATATCAACGTGCAATATGCATTAGGCAACGTAGTGTGTGTATGTGTGTGTGCGTCTACTTTAAACCCCCACATTGTGTTCAGTGCCAGTGGAACCCTTGTTGGCCTATGGACTCAGTATACCAAGACAGCACAAAATAGTAGAGACAAACAGCATCAACAATGAACCAACAACTAATGGATTCCATTCACATTTCAATGGAATAGCAATCAGGGTCACTCTAGCATGGCAGCCTTCCAGTGCCGGATCAAGACCTGTAAAATAAACAGACAACAAATAATACTTTTGTTAGAGGAACGTTAATAGTCCAGACTCAGTGGAGCATTTCATTGCAATATGAGATACTGCACATAATGAACAATTTGACTGGGCTCAAACTAAATAACTGGTCAGATAAAGTTATGTACTATCTTTGACCCCATGAATTACAAAAATGATTATTGCCAATCCAAAATACCGTTCACAGAGATGTTTTCTGTTCACATTCATTTTTAGACAATTTTATACAATTTTATTCACACTGTAATGCCAAAACTATGCAAGACCTTTTTTCTTATAATTTCATTTTGGTTACAAAACAATCAAATTACCACCATCTGATAAGAAGTTTGGATGTTCGCTAAACTCCACCACCCTTACCTACTGTTTTTATGCTATTTTATGTCATTCTTTACATTCTTGCACTATATATATTGCAGTTTAGAGTGATAACAGTGGCAGACTTACCACTTAAATTCTTAAATGAAATATGAAAAACAATAGCTCCTAGATTTCAGGCAGAGGTAGACAAAAAGTTGCTGGTGTACATCCATTTTCCTGGCTGAAATGACAACCTGTCGCTGGCAGATTTCTAGCTAGCTAATTAAGCTAATAGCAGCTTCAGGCATTGGTTGAAAATGTAAAAGTGGCAAAAAGTCAGCATCCTCAACAATGATAACTTATGCAGAAGACATGTAACACTACATAAAGTAAAAAGCATTGTTCTTGTATTGCAGTGTACAGCCAGTATGATAAGTAAAATCGTAAAATCCGAGCGTTATTTCATTGGAGCATAACGCAGTTTGGCTGAGTAGCTGATATGTACATGCTTGTTTGTATTTTCAAACATGTATGTATATATATGTCTCACTTTTAACGTTACAAGGGAAAAAGCTTTTAGGATGAGGACTAACCGATGTGTTTGCTGGGGGTTGCTGGAGTGTCACCTTTCCCAAATCTAATAAAGAGCAGGACAGAGTCGCTAACATAACTCTGATAGCTTCTGGCTTCTAGGATCAGCTGTTGCTAATTGGGAAATTGCTGTTGGGAGGAGGGATTCAGCATCCAAAAATAAAAGTTAATCCTTGGCCTGCTACATTGAGACCTTTAATCAAATGACTGTTTCATACTTGTGCAATAATTTTACCACAGAAAACAAAAATGATGTTTGTATGATGTTTTGTAATCAGCTACAGTACATGACCACATAATACATCAAAACCTAATTTCAAGTGTATATACCATACTGGACGCATATAACACGACCTTGATCATAAGACGACCCCCTTTTTTTTCCTAGATACATTTTTGGGAAAATACTTTAAGAAAAAAAAAAGAAAATCATTTTATTTGAAAATAATACCATAATCATGATCATGATCATAAAACCACATTGAATCATCTGAGGTACCAAGATAGCTGGTTGTTTTCAACATCTTTTTAATAAAATCATGTTTTCAATATCTTTCAGATAAATATGCTACATTTAAAGTCAATGTAATCACATTTATAAATGAAAAAATTCTGGTATTTACCGTAAATACCATAAAAATAAACTGTAGTATTCTGGAACACCTACCGGTATTTGATACCACAT
Source organism: Perca flavescens (assembly GCF_004354835.1). Classification (NCBI taxonomy): domain Eukaryota; kingdom Metazoa; phylum Chordata; class Actinopteri; order Perciformes; family Percidae; genus Perca; species Perca flavescens. The sequence continues at coordinate 32,557,744 of NC_041331.1, forward strand.
TTTTAACATTCACCCCTCAAACCACATTTGGCAGAAAATGTTCATTAAACTGCAACCATGTTAGTGTGGAAATAATTACATAGGCTACATTAACATGATGTGAGTGGATTTATTTCTTTTTAAAGGTCTCATGACATGGTGCTCTTTGGATGCTTTTATATAGGCCTTAGTGGTCCCCTAATACTGTATCTGATGTTTCTTTCCTGAAATTCAGCCTTGGTGCACAGCCACTAGAGCCAGTCCCACAATGAGCTTTCCTTAGGATGTGCCATTTCTGTGTCTGTAGCTATTGAGGAGGAGAGGAGGGGGGGCAAGGTGGAGGGTGGGGTGTGGCCTTGACCAACTACCACTTTGCTCGTTTGAAAGCCATGATGTCTCTCTCTCATGGGTGGGCCAAATTCTCTGGGCAGGCAAAGCAGAGAAAGGGGGGATAACCTTATAACCCAAGATTCCAGATCGGCCCATCTGAGCTTTCATTTTCTCAAAGGCAGAGCAGGATACCCAGGGCTCGGTTTACACCTATTGCCATTTCTAGCCACTGGGGGGCCATAGGCAGGCTGGGGGAACGCATATTAATGTTAAAAAACCTCGTAAAGTGAAATTTTCATGCCATGGGACCTTTAAATATCAGACTTTAATGATAGAAATAGGATTCATAGAATCTGCTATCGTAATTCTTTTATTTGCATTAGTACCTAACTATTATTCCAATTCTCCACTGGGCATGTCTGTGCTACGTTCCGGGTGGGTTCCGGTTTTGTTCTATCCCCCGCCACGCGGACTGTATTGTCTTTACAAATACTTTACAGAACAATCACAATTTAAGCTAGTATCTACCTTCCACTCCAAGCACTCCTGCAATTAAACTCCATGCCTTCTCTTTTCTGTGTGTTGTCCTGAAATAAACATCTTCGATATCTATTAGGTTTATCAATCTGAAAGATTGTTGGCCGTGGTGTTGTAGGAGACATAAATGATATTGAGGGGTGTCTTTTGGTGAATTCACTGGATAGTCTCACTGTTTCACTTCCTGCTCGGCTGTCCGAGCGGCCCACAGCTTGCGTGAAAATAGACGTGGCGTATCGTTAACTTCTGTAAGCATGGACGCCTGGCCAATAAATGCTATTGAATGGCGTGGCCATAGTGGGATTCGTAATATCGCGAGCGGAGCAGAGAGCGGCGTCACGCACAATTCTGGGACACACCGGGGCACAGCTGGTGGAATATCAAGCATTGACTGGAATGGCAGTGATTACTCGCGGGGCCCGTGGCGGCTCAGGAATGCAGCGCAGACGCAAAGGAAAGGAAACTGACTTGAGCACTTGAATGATGCTTTCCTCATCTATAGCCACTCTCTATATAAAGTCTTTTCAAGAGGATATGATTGCAATTCTGAGTACAATGATACACTTCCTAATAGCGCTATTCAAAAGTTCAACACCCCTACATCTCCCTTTGAGAGAGACTATGAAAGTTTTAGAGGCTATTAATCTTAACTGGAGAATGAGAACATAATTCATTAAATCATCAAATATTTCAGCCAGGAACCCATTAAGTCGACTAAGTAATTCAAAACACTGTGAGGCTCTTCATAAAACTGCATTTAGCTTCCACCCTGTTATGTGGTTCAGTGTAACTCAGCGGTGAGAACATGACACAAACCCTGATTTACGGTTTGCCTTTCAGTTCCCATTCTACAAAAACACAATGTCTGAAAATTGCCCAGGTTTTACTTGCACAAACAAGCAGCAGATTATTGAGGACATTGCAAATAAATGTAACGCTCTCCCAGTAAATTATTACTAATCAATTACCAACTATGTGATAAAAGTGTGTATATTCTCTCTTACTTACTGTGCAATCTTGCAGTTGGTTGTTGTAACAAACCGTCCTGTGTAGTGTATATTACATCTGACCACATTGTTGGTGAAGTCTGATTCCAGCACCAAGAATTTAGGATTAACCTGGAGCTGAGAGACAAAAGACAGATGGCACATTACAACTCACCATAATCATGAAATTAAAATGATACAGCTAATGGGTCAAGAAAGAAGGTATTTGGGATGGATAACACTGAACACAATCATGTATGGATTTTTTGTGTGTACATCTTGCAGCCATACTGACCAAATAAAATATGCATGGAAAATAGAAAATGAAATGGATGGGAAACCAGTGCCACTGAGACCTGAAGTGCTCACACAACCCAAAAAAAAAAAATAGAAAACTTCAGTAACTTCATAACTCTTTTATAACCCAGATCAATTTGTTTTGGTGACCTAGACCTTCACTCTCTTCCATGAAATGTGACCTTGCTCTGTCCACAAACTTGCCACATATTCTCACTTGACTCCTACCTTTAGTATGTAGTTTCCAGGCTGGATGTCGGTGATATCGATCCACTGGCAGTCAATATCCGCATTGTATGTATCGTAGCAGCCGGGGCTTAGACCCTGAAGAAACAGAAGTGAGGAGAGATGCTCGTGAGGAATACTAATATAAGATAAAAAAATAACTTGCAATTTTAAAGGGGAGGTTCAGAATTTTTCGTTATAATTTATTTGCCTCGGGTGTACTGTGGAGTGTGTAAGACTGCTTTTAATGGCAGGCTAGCAGATACTGTTGACTTGCGCTAGCCTAGCACCAGTGAACTCTGCAACTGGAAGGACTGGATGAAAAGTGTTGAAAACTCCACTGTGTCTCCACTGATAAATAACACACTGGCTAACTTGGAAATGAGGTCCTGTGTCCAAAATTCTGAACCACCCCTTTAAAGGCAGTTACACACCAACCAGACGGCCAACCGTCGGCAGAAAAGCCAGTCGGAATGATCAGTTTCCCCGAGTGCATTAGAACACACCGAAGAGATGAGACGTAATACGTCTCTATAACAGCAGGTGCCGCTAATCTGTATTGTTGCCCAAAAAATTAAAACTGGCAGCTGATTGGACGAACGTGTCACGTGGGTTTGTTTTCTCCGGAAATTCAAAGCCAGACTGTCATGCTTATTCAGAATACAATCTCATATTGTACTAAAATAGTTCACTAAAACATGTTTCTGAAAACATTTTAAGCGAGAAATAGGCCATGCAGTTGCTGAATCTGTTTTCATTTCAGAACAACAAAGGTCAGTTTAAAAGATTTTTGTCAGATTTTGAGAGACTCTAGTCACGCTCATTCCGCTCGCCATTTTCGGGTGAGTCCCGTCTGCCCTGTCTCCGACTGCACACGTCAGGTCGGCCAAAATGAAGGCCGACAGCCCCTCAGACGGACAACGGCACGGAACACGCCGAACAGACTCGAGTCACCAACCTCGGTGAACGGCCGATTATCAGCCCGGTGTGTAGCTGCCTTAAGTCAGGGGTCAAAATAAGATAAGAAGTTAAGATGTTGCAATAAACATTAGGCAATCCAATGAATAAAAGCAGCTGTTAATGTAACAACCAACAAATATATATAATATAATATATTATGTGTGTATATATATATACATGTATATTTTTCATTCAGAACTTTTACCACAACAATATGTGTGTACAATATTGATCAGCTGAGTGTCTTTTTGCAGTTGCACTAGTAAAAAATAGTGTAATTACAGTAGATGGATATTGGCTTTGTGATTGATAAATCATGTGGTGTAAGGAAGTGGACTAAGTGTATTGCTGGTGACCACCAAATGAAGGTGAAAATAATATTTCATGTTTTGGTTTGCTGTGTTACCTGAGTGTGAGTGGTGCATGCATATCGCTTCAGGTGACCAAAGTCACAGGTGGTGTCCTCCAGACAGAAGCTAGCCTTGTGTCCCTCTGCCACTCTACGGCCAGTGCTGACCTCCAGTAAATCATAGTGGCTGAACTCATCCATGCTGTGGTAGTGTCTGTCAGAACAAGCAAAAGACTGTGAATGTAGTGAAAAGTGAAACAAATGTCTTAGTTAAGGTAGGCAATCAAAGAGTTTAAGTTTATTTTAGTATTATCTGTAATGCCATGTTTGCCTAAGAACCAGCATCTAAGCAGCAATTATTTTCAGTTTATTACGTTTGTTAATTACATTGCCATTTTGTTTCAATTTAGCTTATCCAAGTTAAAGTGTGACTTTAAAGACAAACAGTGAATTCATAGACCCGCTGACCTCATCTGCTAACAAGTGATGTTGCACCTTGACTTGACACATCATAAAGTATCAAAGGACAACGGATACTAATTAATGGTAACAATAAAGTATTTCTGAACCACGACATTAACACCCTAATCAAGTATGAATGTTGTTAATTAGCTTGTATCAGTCAGCAAGATCAGAGGTGTTTGTGTGTGTGAAGACAACACCTCTGTGTGTGTTTGTGTGTGTGTGTGTGTGATTATTTTCATGTGTATGTGCACATATTTGCGTGTGTGTATCACAGTATGCGTGTATTTGTGTGCTGGTTGCAGTGTGTTTCTTTGCACAGCTTTAGCAGCTTAGAAAAGCCTGGATGCACATGGCCACTGATCATCTCAACTGAACTGGAATATGAACCAAGGGACTCTGTCAAAATGCTGGCCCATTTGAAATCATCTGTAATATTAAGTGTTGTATGACTTGGACTTATCCCAAATATCAAAGTGACCTGGGATGCTATTTACTTATCACAAGCCTGCTGAATTTTGTCACATTATAAGAATATCATTATATATATATATATATATAGTGTCACGATGATGTCATGAGTTCCCTGTAAACTTGGGGGCACATGTTAGAAAGCCAAAGGAGAACCATATTGTGTGGTTACAAAGTGCAGAAGTCAACATACAGCAGAAAATACCCTTTCATGAGAAAACAATGCTTTTCCATAGCACATGAAAGTGCTGACAATCAACTTTGACTTGTATGCTGGTGGTGGCATAAATATGAGCAGAACTTGACTATGGCAGAGGCCGTGTAGCACTGCTGAACATGAACGTTTCCAGACATGACATAATTTGTCACAGGCACAACAAATACAGTATGTTAGCAGCGAGCATTCTGGTCTGTATAACTAAGATAGCAAAGTTCCTACCGTATGTACACATTTCTATGCACTAGTAGCTAAATCTATTGCAATCTAATGCAGCAGCTTCGCAATTAACTCTACCTTAATAAAGCTCAGAGAGGTGTTTATCTAACCCATTTTGGAAAATGTGGGTTGTGCTATTGTATTGCATTGTATCATCTCATATACATGTTTTTGATTTTGTTAAAGCCATACTGACAAAATACGTAACACATATGATTATATAACAACTAATATATAATAATAAAACAAAATTGAATACCATAGCAAACTACAGTACACTGTCCAAAATGCATTGAATCAACTTTGACAAAATCTCAACAAAAGCTGAGCATGATAAGCCTTATATATAAACAAGTGTACTCAAAAATAACTTTTTTATATTATAAGGAATACAGTAAGTCATGAAAAACAACAAAAATATGTCCTGTTGTTTGTGTGGACCTAAATACATGTTTCATTCAGTGTGGTGACAAGACATGTAGGATCATGTGTATGCGTTACTTTAGTAACCTATTTTTGTGCACTGTATAGTTGCTCTACCTGCCTTTTTGGGTGGAAAAATAGCTCTTATGTTGCACATAAAAGCTCACATGAGAGCTATTTTTAATTTCATGTTACCTAAGGTCCTTATGATAAACTCACACAAAGATTAGTCTAATAACTATTCCTAAAGTTCAGATAATACTTAAGAGCTGGCAAGGTATAACTGTTTTCAATCCATCACACTACTAAAGCAAAATCTTTCAAACTGTTATCCCAATAGCTGCACTTTGAGTCTTTTAGATACAAAATGGCCTACATAAAAATGACTATGATCCTAAAGGGAACACCCACCTGAAATTACCAGCCGTTATGGCAAGTATTTATTTCCATTATCCTTTGATTCTTAAATTGTGCCACACAATATATTTAATTGGTGTTGACTTTAGTTGTTGCAACAGGTGAGGTAAGCACTGGATCTCCTACAGTCAGACAAAATCAGACTATATAAATATTTTCCTTTCGCCTTACTTCATGGTCCATGTTTCAACATAGCAACAGCTTTTACTGGAACAGTCATTAAAGATTGAAGGATGACTTGGAAGGGAATGTGGGTACTTTCCACTAACGAAGCAAGTGACCATTCAAGGAATCATTCTTTCCATAGGAGAGACACCCAATTATGAGCTGTTCTCAGGTAGAAACCTGTCAGTTATTATCTGCTGCTGAACACTATCTTTTGTGATTATTGGCATAAATTACTCTATACTATAAGTTAATCTGTTGCCATGCAAATCTTGATGGCCAAGTGTGTTTACAGGCTTATTGTACGTGGGACACACAGGCAGGCATTTTTGTGCAATGTTTGACGTGTATAAACCAGGGTGGTGGTGGGTGTGGCTGGGGGGGGGGGGGTGGGGTGGGTGTTGGAAGGTTGAAGCACGGTCTTTGTTTGTGTTCCAGAAACTGCCATTCATTTCAGTGGCAGTCTTGAGATGATTATCTGGAGTGTGTGTGCGTGTGTGTGTGTGTGTTTGCATGTGAAATAGAAAGAAAGAGTGCGGGAAGCAGAGAAAAAGATTGAGAGTGTGAGGTGCCTGGAAGGGTCCCCTGCCTCCTCGGATTCCTGGATCACCTCACTTACTGTGTCAACTATAGAGAATGCAGAGTTGGAAGGACTGATAGAGAATTTAAGTAGAATAATTTGAAATCATAATTTACGAAACATTCCAATCCTTCTTCGAAGTCATGAGTCACTTTCCACTTGTGTTGCAACAAACAAGACTTTGAGGGTTTCTCAGATCACAGCTTGGGTTGTAAAACACAGAGAACTACAGTAGGTTCTTTGAGAACTATTTAGCAGTGGCCTGACATTTGCCTTCCACAAAGTGCAAACAGGATATGAAGACATACATCCAAGCACCTGCATAAACAACAGCTATGATCTCTGACCACAAAGGTCACACACTTAAATAAAGCTGTAGCGTAAGGGACTGTGACAAATAAAGCACAAGTTGAAGTACTCTATTATTAACTTTCTCTACCAAATAAGAATTCTGTGTCCTCGATTGTTTAAAAAAAAAATAACATACAGAATTCCAACATTTTTACAACACCATGATACTCAAGAGGATGCTGTTCCTTTCCCTTCTTCTAATACTCCAGTGAGAAAGATAGCAGTGAATGTAATGAAAAGCAGAACTGTCAACTGCACAGCTTATTCAACAGAACAGAAATGTAGGGCAGCAAAGTTTTTTGTGAGAATCTGGCCTAGAGATGTTCTTACCCTACAGAGATTTCTTTGTTAAGAAACACTCTGTCCCAGTAACCCATATCCATGCCATCATACTTTAGCAGCTGTGTGATCTGGTGTCACAGATTGACAAGAAAAATTGATGGATTTGTCATTCTGATCACACAGCCAGTGGAATTATTGTCTTGGCTTTCTGCCTCCTGGGAACCACTGTGTAAATGCAGACTGACGTCAGACCGCAACAACAATGCTAATCTCCTAACGGCTAGTCAACATTCCTCTAAGATGAGGATAGTAAAGCAGAGCAGCAGAGCCTGGCACTAGCTTCAGTGGGCGGACTTGCTAAAAGTGAGATAAAAGCCAGTCTATGGAATATAATGTCATAAAATCCTGACGATACCTCCAAAATCACCTCATCAGCAGTCCCCCTGAGCCACCACTGACTTGCTAAATCAACTAAAATATGCCCACTGAGAAACACAGTAAGATATGTGCTTGATAAATTGATCAAACCCACATATACAATTATTTTTCATGTAATGTAGAGTATTTTTTCTTATTTCACACAGGGTTGGCTCTCTAATGGACTCCATAGGTTTGACTCCCATCTCCTCTTTAAACCAAGAAACCAAACCTTGTAGTATGACCATGTAGGGCACAACATGGATTTTATAGGGCGCTATGACACCCAATCTGCATTTATCTTTAGTAAAATGGCATGTGCCAGATAAACTTACTCAACATGAACTTAGTGGTTTGTTGGTCTATTCGTTACACACAACATCTATTGCACGTGTGTTCATCAAGGGGGCAGGCTCCCTCTTCAGTTGCAATAGTATCTTCTATTTTTCTATTTTTTCTATATTTCCCTATTTTAAGGGTTTTTGGGGGGAGTTTTTCCTTATCTGAATCTAAGTTCTAAGGACACAGGATCTCGTACGCTGTACAGTTTGTAGAACTTCTTGAGGGAAATGTGTAATTTGTGATATTGGGCTATATGTAAAAAATAAATTTACTTGACTTGACTCTGTGTTTAGGCTAATCCTGATGGGCCCAGGAAATGCAAATCATCATCCATCATGGTTCCGTACATTAATTAAATATTATTCATTTAATATTATGATTCACAAATACAGCTAGATCAGGAATTGTACAACCTTCAGAATCTTACAAGCAAAACTAACAACCAGATCTATCTATTTTGTAAAATTGCAATAACCTTTTTATGGGTAATGTGATCAACATATACCAGTCTATGTGTACAGACATTAGTTATGTAAATAAATCAATACACTTAGTAAGAATAAAATCAGATTTACATAAATATGCTTGCTCACTAGCTCCCTGGTTAATATTGTGGCCAGTAAAGCATACTTATCTGATTAGGTGAAATCTGTTTTGTATTAAGTACTTACTGATGACAGCTATGCCACTCCCAGGTATGACGTGGCCTGTTAGGCATGAAGTCGGCAGTCCCCTTGTTTTTCACCCTCTGTGGGAACCGCAGCAGGACCCTTACATCATAGTCGGTGATCTCTGGGCCATAGGCGGAGCTGAATGGTGGACACATACATCAAAACAAAAAACAGTAAGGGAAACTGCACTAACCCTAACCCTGCAAAAAGAATGTCAGCATGTCTGTTTCTCATAACTAAGACAAAGAAAGCAAAAAAGAGCCGGACTGGAAAGGCTTGGAGGCAGAAGCATATCTACTAAATAATTCATTCTACAGATTACAACCATCTCTCCAAACACAGTTTCCACATGGGGAGAACATTCTGTTGCACGATTCACTTTTTTGTGTGAAAAAGGAGGAACAAACTCGAGTTCACAATACCACTGAAGATCTAAATCATTCATCTTGTGACTGTTGTTGACATTGGAGTGTATGGCAAATTACAACAGCCCATCTGTCGGTGATTGCAGCAAACTCAGACAGGATATGAAAGGGCTTTGAGGGATGGCTGTGCTTGTGATGGGAAGAGGGCAAATAGAGGAGCCAAGGGGACAGCACACTTCCATCATTTCAATAGTGTCTTTAGTGCAAAGGCAGTCAGAGGGCCCAGGCCTGGGGCTCGGGGGATGCTATCCACCAACACAAAGAAATGAAACTAACAACAGTCTGTATCCCTGAGGGTGACCAGGATTCGGTTCACTTATGTCGTGCTGTTGGTCATCTTTTTACATTATTTCTAGAAACTATTGCACAGAACTGGTATAACACTGAAGGCTACGTTAGAATTGTGGAAGGTTCACTTGCTGGTTAATGCTACCTAAAGGTGAAGCAACTTAAAAAGAATGGTATTCTTTTACAAAAATTAGTGCTTTCCTTTAATGTATGATTCAAAGCAGAGTTCAACCTGGACAGAATATAAGAAGGATACATTGAGTCAGGAAATCATTTATTGTTTCTAATATATCACAACTGAATGTCTTTGAAATGTGCTAACCATTGAGGCAACAAGCTACCCTTTAAGATATCACAGAAACCATTAAAATGAGAACATTTGTCATTAACATAAAAGCATTAACATGAAAACAGAACCCAAGGACATGTTTGATACTGCGACATTAGAATGCACCCACTGAAAAGGTGAATAAATACATAAATAAACACAACCCAGCAGAGGACATCCACAATTGGGTTTACCTTGACAGACATTTTTCTTCCGCAGCACAGCGGAGCGAATACATGTGGGCTCTCTGGATATATGTGGAAGCCTGGACATAGTTGGGATCAGGAACCAGGTCAGGCAAACCTGAAATAATAGACAAACTGCTCACCCTATATTGTCATTCAACAACACACAACCTTGTTTCAGTAAGTAAAAGTAATTTGCTCACAAATCACTCACAGATGTGCTCAGAATACTGAAAACAAAAGTGTATAGTAATTACTTATAGGGTTAGTCAAAGAGAGGTTTTAGACTTAAACATGATAATACACAGCATTTACAATGTTATTAAGTGTAGTCACCTTTTGAGCTCTACACATGTATTCCCTTCCAATCAGTGCCAGCGTACACCACAGAAACAGAGGAACTCTTTAGCATATTTGTCATCAACTTTTTATTACCTGGTAATTATGGTGTTGCTGATCGGAGGATATGATGGGCAAACATGCAGCGACAGGGCCCACAGTTCAAGAATGGGTCTCTCTAGAGAGAGCCTTCGGCCACTAATTACTGTGCATTCCAGATTGTTATCATGGTTTTCTAATGAGATACTTTTGCTCCATAGGCCTGTCACACAAGGTTGACTTTAGGGTGAGGGAGCACAGTTTTGCAAAAGGGAACTTTTTTATACCAATAATGTCTTGCCTTCTTGGAAATATCTGAGCTACAGTATCACAGGAGAGCTTGTTGCAATGCAGCCTGTGTTTTTCATAGTTTAGATTCTGCAAACAAGTGACAGAGATGAAGAGATGAGGGAAGGCATATGTGCACAGAGATACAGCAAGAGAGCCAGACAGAGACACAGAGAGGGAGAACGTGAATGCCAGGGCAAGAACAACAATGATCTCACACCACTGCTGTTTTTAAAGTGGGCCACTGGCCAAGTCTGTCAGAAAACCTGAGGAACAAGTAAACAAATAAATAAGCAGGCCTGACTTCATCCTGTTCCCAGTAAAGGCCATGCCAGCAAGAGTCTCTGGCATAGCTTATCACCCCTCTCTGTTTAGATCACAAAGGCCAGACACGCTTAAATGTGAGCTTGTTTAAGCAACTGAAAGTCAAACTATCTGACCTCTAAGCCTGTTAAGTGTTAATAAAATAACAGAAATCATTTCTGTTGCAGCAAGCTTAAGCCACAAAAAGAAAAATAGACAATAAAATAATGTCTTTTAATTTCTGCATTAACATGAATGGCTTCAGTTATGGTCTGTTTATGGGAACCAGATAGGAAGTTTTCTATTTCTCCAGTTTAACATCCCGGTGAGTCCTCCCTCCCCAGCTGCAAGTTTAAGTAAGGGCTTTGCCTTTGTGGGCATTGTGTAAACATCCTATATGACAGCTCTCACCGAGGCAGATGTGAAGGACAGGGGGAAGCTTCCTGGGGCAGACCATGTTAATAGTGTAAGACCATTATGAGACGCAGAGGTTTTCCAACAGCACTCTCAACCCCATTTTCCTCCTCACCCAAGGAAAGCTTTGTTTTCTCCCTCCTAATCTTTTGAAATATAAAATTGGGTCCCTTTCAGAGGGATAAAGTGTATTGAAAAGCCAAAGCTGATCAGCTCTCAACAGCATGTGACAAAGCCACACATTACACTCTAAGTGGGGCACGGAGAAAAGAAACTGAATCTTGCCATGCTTTTTATACCATCTAATATAGCATAATAAAAGACATGAGGGCTAGACTGGTAGCTGCAGGGGAACTGCAGATTGGAATACTTGAAATTTATTGAGGTCATTTTAAAATGAAAATCACAACATCATTTGATGATTGTATTGAGTATAACGTTTATTACAGCTTATTTTGCCAGGTTGTTTATTATTATCTGTTTTCTCTTGTTATTACATCTTATCTATTTTCATGATAATCAACCATTTTACTTCTGGTGGTCAGTATATTACGGATTTATTTCAGCAAAAGTGAGATGCTAAAACCGGTTCTCTTTGAAGATATCATGTTTAAGCTAATGAGTGAAATAACTGCAACTCTGCCTTGCAGCTGCCTTAATGAATTAATTACAGTCTAATTATTCTTACATATGACTGCTTGTGGCTTTGTCAGGGAATATGAGAGCAAGGAAGAGTGAGATTAAATGGCAATGGGTATAGTGGAGAAAATATGCAAACTTTATTGACTCATCTCTTTAAACACAGTATAAACAGTGTGCTGTGTAATATTCTTTCTCTCTTTATACTACACTTTGCTTCTACTGCCAACCCCTTGTAGCTTTGGCTGCGGGTCAAGCCCTATTCAGTGTATGTGATTCTGGGAACAACTTCTCTGTTGAACCATTTGACAGTTAAAAGAAATGACTGGAAAGTGGTTCTGCACTGAAACTTGTATCATGGACTTATACTTATTCATTGCCATTATACACTTTGGTTGCTTAATGGTAATGCTCGCCAGATTATCCACCCACGCTAACTCTACCCTAAACCTATTTGTATTTAGTTATATTTTTACTGACCACATACGATAATATATATTTTAATTTTAAAAATGTATTTATATTTTTCAATCTGCAGCCTGCTCATTGAAATATATGTTTATTTTGATATATCAGTGTATCTTATGTACTTTACAGCCTCTGTTACGACACAACATTGCCTTTAAAAATGGTGTTAAATAATAAATACATATGGTTAATAAATATGCATGTCTGCTGACTTTAGTTTAAAGTACATTTTAAACTAGTAGATCACAATAGTTATTACGGTACTTTAACAGCCTAATGCCGTGCCATGAAGCAGTGAAATAAAAATGTCAGATTTTCAACAGCCCCCAATGGCTGAATCTTTATCATGATGATTACTGGGAACACTAAGGCATCTGCACACATGTTGGCTTTTTGTGCTGTAGATATGGCTCCCAGCACTAGACTGGCTAATGAATGATGAATGCAATGCATACAGCACACTAAAGAGACTGCTGCACAGTAAGGCAGATCATTGAGTAAAACAAAAGTAAATCTGCATTATTAAGAGCCATAATCTCGTTGGAGGTCTTCATCTCCTCTCAGCTCAGACCAGACACAGCCTCTAGGTCAGAACATAGAAAAACTTCACATGTTGTTTGCATTTAGCTAAGTCATGTTTTCCTTAGCGTTAACCATGCTCAAGAGAAACCTCTTCCTCCATAGTACAGTGATATGTTATGAAAATATATATTTTTAGGCCAGGGTATTGCACTTTTTGACACTCATTCTTCCCCTAAAAACTCTGACTAAATATTTCTTTTATTTCCTGTAGCTGAAGCAATGGACCCAATGTGTTACAGGGACTTTCCATGCACTCCATCCCCATCGGGGAGTGGTGAAGTACAGTATCCCCCTCCCTTGTTTCCTCTCTCCTGTCCTCAAGCCCAGGAGGCAGCCACGGCCCACCAACACCCCCTGTCACAAGACCCCCTATGAGGTCACCACCACTATTACCTAACTCCACACGCCGCGTATACTTTCGTATACCACAGAACTCCCCACACAAAAACACAGTGGTTCTTGTGTGTGCTCTCTGTATATTGGCAGGGTTTGCTCAACACCTGGTTTCAATAACCATACAAGTGGAAAAAGATGAACCTTGTGTCCTTGTCCTTGTGTACTTTGCTTTGTTTGTAAACTAAAAGATTATATTTTATACTACATTTTAAGCAGCTATTTCATTCTAACTACCCCAGATATTTGCAACTTGAAAGTTGTAAAAAAACAACATGATTGAGGGGGTGGTGAGCTCTCTACTCCCCTGGGTTTTACACATTTCAAATTCATATGTCCAGCAACAACAGAAATCAAATCAAAGACAGAAGTACCTTTGGGTGAATGCCTAAAAGTGAACATGCTTCCTGTTTCCACTGAAAATATGAAATATTTGAGTTCCCTTGAATTTTCTTGAAAACCAAACATATTGCTACAAATCTGCCATCCCACCCATGTGTCAAAGCCTCTCCTAATATTATACAGATTTAAATAAAGGATACATTGTGTTCACAAAACAAAAAGCTTACCGTACCTCTCTGTTCTGGTCGGTACACACTCCCAACATTCATGCCGGGGTTCTCAAGGCCAGAGTTGGGAGAATATCTGCCTGGAGGAATGGGCTGCAAGAAAGGAGGCTGGGGTCTTCCATATGGAGGAAACTGCTCATACTGAGGGCTCCTGACTTGTGGTTGACCAGCTGGTCCTGTCCTGTCCACTATTACAGGAGCTGCCTGGTTGGCATCAGGGGCAGGGACAGCAGGGATGGCAGGAGCAGTCTCCCCATTAAAGAGACTGTGGGTGTATCTGCGGTCCAGACCATCTGCAAATGGTGGTTGGGCAGCACGTGCAGGCACCACAGGATTGGGCCCATAGCCATAAGACTGGTAGTAACGGTAGCCATCGTCAGTAAAATCAGAGGGAGAGCCTGGGAGCACTGGGGCCAGACCACCTCCGAACCCAGCTCCAGTATACCCCTGTCCGGCACCATACCCTCCACCGCCATAGCCTCCAACGCCAAATCCTCCACCGGCAACAGGCTGAAAAGGTGGCTCGTAGCTCCTGACTGGTCCCTCTACAACACTAGAGTCGTAAGGTCCTGGTTGAAAGGGAGGCTGTTGAGGAAATGGGTTCTGTGGGTAGGATGGTATACTATAAGAAGATGAAGAAAAGGACGATGATGACGATGAAGACGAAGAGCCTGTGGATGGCCTGAAGCGAGTGCTGGAGGATCCTTGGAATTGGCTACCACCTGTGCTGCCTGCAGTTTGTCTCCAGTTATCAGGCACTTGCCCAAAGCCAAAAGGATGCCTTGCCTGCCCACGAACAGTCTCAGAGGATCCTCTTGATGGAGCCTGGCGGCGGACATTGCCTCCCGGAGGTCTACGCGAAGAGCGTGGACTAGTGTTTGCCACAACCACGCTGGGACCTCTGTCCTGGGCCCCTGCCCTGGCAGGAACATATTCAGCTCCACTGTTCAGCAGGCTAAACAGCCGGCCATTGTTCTCCCACTGAATCACCTGCCTCCAAGGGGTGGCAGAGCTGTCCTGCCCCTGGCCCTGATTCTGGGTCTGCTCCTGAGTCTGTGTGGCAACTTGAGCCTGCCCCAAGCCCAGCAGGATGAATACCAAACATGCCACAACAATAGGCACCATACTGGCTCCAACGATGCCACAGCTCACCACAGGAAAGAAACGCCTCCAGTCCACCAGCAGCTCAAACTCAAACCACCTGTAGCTCTGTCAATAAAACATGTGTTACCGCTTCCCGCAGGTAGAGCTTTGGTGTGAGTGTTGAGACAGATGCAGTGTTGAAGTAAGCCTGTGGTTGAGTGCATCTGCAGGTCTTCACTGCCAGCAGTAGAGGAGGTTGAATGTGCATTCAGGAGCAATCACACCCAGGGGAGTGAAAGTGGGCTTCAGAAGACCCACTGGTGGTGGTATCGTCTGTTAGTGCTATGAGAATATGTCCTGACTTCTCTGCTGGCTCAACTGTCAGTAGACTTAGCATTGCTCTCTGCCTTCTGGAAAGAAGTGTCTGTGCACTGCACGACTGCAAGTTTCTATTTGCATGATTGCTTACAATGGGCTGTGAAAAAAATCTCAAACTTTTTTTAAGGAGAGGTCCCACATGGCCCTAGTGCTAGTGATGTTTCCTGGCCTGCAGCAGCCAGGGTTCCATGAGGCTTCCAGAGTCAACATTACCATCTGCAAAGGCATTCAGACATATAACACATCTCACTTTCAAGGGCTTTGCTTTCTCTTCTCATCCTGTACAGTACAAGCCTGGATATGGACAACATGACCTTGATTTTTCCACAGATGTTTCAAAGGCTTGTTCTGTTTTTGCTTTGCCTTTAAACTTTTCAAAATTACAATAACCATGTGTAGATTGGAAATTCCTTAATTGGAAAACATTTGTCACAGAGAACCACCTGAAACAATATGGTTATTTTAAATGTGATCCATTTAATCCAAGAAACTTTTTGTAGAGCAATGCTGATGTAAGAATATACTGTCTGGTAATTTGTAATATGACTTTATATTAATACATTAGTCTTTACAACACAATCCTCTATTTATGTGGTGGGTATGTTAGAAATTGTGAGCTGTATCCTCCACACTAAGAAATATCAAACTGAGGTCAATTAGGAAAGTGTTCAAAACCCTCCCCCCACCAAAGCAGTAGCATTCTGAATGCACAAAAGGCATGCATGCAGACAACACTGTGTGTGCTGCTGTCTGCAAATACTAGCATTGTTAATGCTGAACTGTTGCACTGAGAACCCCATTTACACAAATGTTCTGAGAGACAAGCCATTAGTCAACACATTAATGTGGCATTTGAAAGAGCTTAGTTACTGCTTGCCTTGATAAAGTGAGCGCATGCAGACAGAATCAGATTTCCCCCCATTATCAAAGTCATCAGTTTGCAAGGTATTTTCCTTGGCATGGCTCGCATGGGCAATGGCCACAATGTGCCACAGACCAAAGAAAGGACAACATTCCTCTAGGGCTGTAGCAGTGAACATTAACATTGCCTCTCTGAAACAGGATCCAGAAAAACAACCAGATGCACACATGTTGATTTCAATTTACGCCCTCTCCCACAAATGCCCAAGTGAAGCTCCACTATGATCATTCCTGTACAATGGAACGTAGTGAGAAGTCTTCAGGGAAAATAGTTGGCCATGGAGAGTGTAGCAGAGTGCATCACTATGGATATATCATTACTAAATATACACTGTATATTTATCACATATGGGACTATAGCTGTTTTCTCGTATTGCCATTCAATGACTCAAAACATATAAACCTTATACAATTATAAAAGGCTGACTTCATGACTGAAGATCAAACATTTTTAACTTTACATTTTTTCTGCTATTTTGACAAAAGTATATGTAAAAAATGTCAGCCTATTTATGAAATGCATCCTACTCACTCAAAATACTAGATAAAACGGCAATTTGCTGAAGGATAATTATTAGATAAAATACCAATAAGAATTCAAGGTCAACAAGGCCATTTTTATGCTTGTACTTTATATGCAGCATCATATTTTACCATCAGTACACACCACTGCCATATATTCTATTGCCAAGTCACAGGACAGTGAAGTATATGTAGTTGGCTATATCTTCTTTTTTTATTAATTTATTTTTCACTACCCCCTTTCCAGTGTGTGTAGATCTTTTTGCTGCGATACCTTGTGAGGGGATTTTTACTTGAAAGTGACACAAAATGGAGAAATTCCTTGAGGAAGGACAGTGTCAGATTCTTCCTGGCTCACACTGTCCCACTTTGTTTAGTGCCTTTTAAAGCCAAGATTCGTTCTATCTTTTGGATCACTCTTGATTTCAGCTCTTACTCCTGCATTTGTATAACATCCCCATCAACTTTTTTTCATTATATTAAACTCAAGGGTTTTTAATCTTAATTATAGATTGATCCCAGGAGATTTCCCTCAGACACAGAAATCGCTGCTTTAAGGAGGCACACCAACCAAGAGCCTCTGAATGCACTAAAATCCTGTCACTAAGACATTCCACAGAGATTAGTCTACGTTGTAAGACAAGGTTGGTTGTTTTTGTGTGACTGCTTTGTCTCCTATCTGTTGGAAACACCATGTGTTTTGTGAAGTTCATTGTAGGAACACATTGATCTGAGTGACTATACAGCACAGGAGGAAAGCCCAGGGAGTGGGCTTCCTGTTGAGAGCAACCTTAAGCTGTACAGAATCAGAGCTAGGGATGTTCTTATATACTGTACTAGACTACATTCATCCTCTGAGTCAAGATAGCAGAACAAAGTTCTCATATGTAATGTTCCAACAAACTTATCAGTTTTTTAGTCCAGAATTCTATTGAATACAGTATTTTTTACAATGATGTAATACAATAAAAGCTAACAAACTAATACAGTATGTATAAAGCAAATTGTGTTCTAGTTCTGTGTCCTTTAAATAAAAAAACAAGCAGCAACAAGCCTGGAAACAGGGACCAAACAGTTTTGAGATCAAACTGACAAAGGTTTTAAACTGATAAATGTTTTAATAAGGCCAGATACCACTTTCTTCCCGTCTGTTCTCCATGGAATCAGGTTTTATGAGATGCTGATTTCATGCTAATTTGACAGCTGACAACAACATTAAATAAGGAGAAGAGATCTCATAATTGCTGAAAAAAATACATTTTTCTTATAAGATAAGAAATCTTTCAACTTTGCAGCTGTCAGATCTTGCAAGCGTTACTTATTTGATCCTTCCTTATTCCAAAAGGAAATTATCTAATATACAAAATGAAAGATAGATGAAGAACACACAGACAGGCTGCAAAAGTGATACTGGCTTCCCCTGTAGAACAGCTCCTATCCTGCTTATACCCTGCATCCTCATATCCTGCATCCATGGCCAATCATGCATTTGTGTTTGAGGATTCAGAATGAAACAATGCAGTCACGGTTCAGCAAATATGCAGTTAAAAACTGAGACTTCTGTGATGGCTAAGTTTGTTACTAATGTCAGACATGATGATAAACCACTTCCTGAAGTCGGTTAGGAATTTGACACATTCAGCATTTCGTGTCCGAAAGCTTTCCTTCCCATCTGTAATCTGCTGGAGAAACATTAAAAGATTGCTGTGGCTGCATTTTCTGTGGAACATTTCCAGCTATTTTGCAAAGAATGTTTTGGGTCACGGTGGGGATTAATTTATTTGTATTATTAAATCCAAACATTAAGGAATGTGCCTTTGTTGTTTCGGAGCATTGATTTGATTGGTCATGTAAGTATTAAAATAGGTCAGTTAAATTATCCAAACATGGCTGCCGAAAAGGAGTTTATTAGTGCAGTGAAAGCAGTAAGTGTAACAATACAGCAGACATATAGCTCACTGACTTATAGCAGTATAGCTAAGTTATAAAAGATAAACATGGGCATGAAAAAGGCAAAACAGAGCCCAAGCTAGTAGGCCCTTTGTAATTGTAACTGGTGAGAAACTGGTGGCAACACTGAACCACAAACTGTATCCGGCCATGTACTAACTGTTGACTCCAGAGGAACACATCAGATCCCTTGTCTTTCATCTGCTTTACTCTACACTGTATCCAATATTAACTAATTACTTCCATTTACAATCCTAACTTCCTCTTCACCATGGCAGAGACAACAGCTGAGGTTGGCGCCGGTTGCAAGCACATTTGGTCATACCGTTGGAGCAGTCAGCCTTTGAAGTACCCACCTGCTTTCCATTAATTTCATTTTCATTCAAGGAGTCATCAGACACCTGCACTCTGTTCTTGGCTCAGTATCAGATACCACGAGACAGAGACCATTAAAATGCCTTCAATCATAGAATAATTTAAACATTTGTTTCCTTCTTAGCACAACATCAAAATGAAACTTGTGACCTTCTTTTAAAAAGACAGTAAAAGAAGGATTATTTGTTTCACCTTAAGTGAACTGCGGCAAAGTCAAATTCTTCCTGCAATTTTTTTCTTGGAGCATTTTTGTAATGTCATCTATAAACTCAATTATGCTTTCCTAAATGCTTGCTGTGATAATGTGTAATGTAAAGTTCAATATAACGATCTACAGTAAAAGCTAATACACCTGCAGCTGAGGAGATTAGGATCTTGTTCGACAATACCACTTGCTCCATAGTACACATTACAGCAACATTTATTATTTTGCATGTGCCAAGCTGAAATTCTCCAGTGTTTTATTTGATATTCTTATGTTTAAGTCAATTAAATTGGGCCTCTACAGTTACTCCCTCCCTTCTATTAAGATGTGAGTGCCAAGATTGTCTTGATTGTTCCCAGTGGGATCATTTTGGACACAGTAGAGCTGCTTACATCATTTAGATTGTTCTGATAATCAACTGGATCTTCGAGGAGGAGTGAATGTAGGAGCAACAACACATGAAGGTGTGGAATGTTATTTTTACGGAACATTTATGCCTAAAAAAATAAGCGGAAAGTCATATAAAAAAGGTCACACGTTTCTATTCTCCTTAAATAGGCTACATACAGTATTTCCTTAAAGAAATGCATACTGTATTAACTTACTCCATCTGCAATTAAAGTATCAAGTTCACAAAAACTTCAAAATATAGTGTGCCAAGGCGGTGAGATTATTCAGTCCCTGGATGCTACTGACCTAAAATAGTGGAAATCAGGGGGTAAGGATGGAGGAGGGAGGACACAGAGAGATAATTGTCAAACAGGTACATGGCTTTGACAATGGCTGGGGGAGGGGGGTGATGTGATTGATGTTTAACTCTGGTTGAGGTTAGCCAAGGGAAATAGGAGCTGTGGGGAATATATGTGCTTGTTTGGCGCCAATGGGTTTGTTACACCAAAAAATCCACCAGCTGTGCCTTCCCACGCCCATATAGCGGGCTCATGCATCCATACGTAGATACTACAGTTGAAAGCGTGCATTTGAAGATCCCAAAGCTTTGTCATTCCGCTCATGCTCCCTCCATAAATATGCCCAATTTCATGAGTTATGAGCACTTTTACTTCCCTCTTTACCATACAAATGTCCAGATGGACCTTTATATGGTGGTGTTCACTCCTCACACATTGTGATAGAACTCGGGGAGTTGGGGGGGATTAATCTGCTCATCTGATCTGTCTGTTAAAGTGTGAATTCACGACGTGTAACCCTCTCCTCAGTTGCAAACTTCAGTGGCAGGGGCTAATTTGAGCTTGGATCCCCTATGACGGTGGCCTTTTGCACTCACAGCTCAACCTCGAGGGAAGGACACGGAGGCAACACAGTCTAAATCAGAGATTATAATGCAAACAGCCCTGTGGGGCTCACTAATGACTAAGGTGAGCCTGAGATGCAGCTTCAACTCTGCTTTGGAATATCAATTAGATCTCTCAGGGACATTGAGATGGAGGGAAGTGACTGGCATAGTAAGCGCCTACCGCTTGTCTGTGGGCACCTCTAGCATACGCTATGCACCACGATGAATGCAGGGAAAGCAAAAAGGAAAAGAGGGAAAACAAAGTCAAGATGGGTAAGGTGGTGTGGGCGGAGGCAAGTGATGCAAGAGGGAGAATTCCATTGTCATGTGTTTCACAAAGAAAGAGGAGCCTGTAAATTTGTTAGTGCAGCCTATTCAATTAGCCCCAGATATCCACAGCTGATCCCCAGAGAGGCATCTCCACAGATGTGTTGTATGCCGTTGTCTCCCCATCCCAGAGAACTACCCTTCCTCTGTTCTCTCTCTCTCTCTCTCTCTCTCTCTCTCTCTCTCTCTCTCTCTCTCTTTCTGAACTCTCTCATCCCCTCTTTGTTACATTCTCTAGACAACACAACAAGGTCCTGGTAATCAGATGCTGGCTGAGCCGGGATTCAGAGCATAGAGACAGACAACAGGCTGAATCTGAAATCATCTCACACCTCCGCTTGATATTGTTCAAGGAGAAAGAGTCCAAAGGCCCTCCTCTGTACAGACACAAAGGCAGGTGCACTCAAACATACCCACATTCAGAATAGTGTGGACAAAAATAATGGTAAGGCCTGCTTTCAATGGATTTGTGAAGGTGTGGAGTGAATTATCTGTTAGAGGGCAGTGTAATGTTATCATGTCATTAGTATGATGCAATACTTGTGCTGAGAGCAGATTAACCAGTGAAAAATCTTTTTTAAACAATGTGTGCTTGATTTCAGACAGAGGTAGACAAGCTCATTTCTGGTCTGCGACCATTTGATATCACTGGCTTAAATGACAACTGGTTCAGATTTGCTCAGCTGTAGCTAGTTAGTTAACAAAGCAATCATTTGCTCCATGGTGAAAACCTTGTGTCCTGCTGACTTTATAATATTTCTAGCTGACTTATTTTAATTTTAATGTAAACTTGTTTTGACTTTCAACGTTACAAGAGAAAGGGCTTTTAATGGACTAATCATTTTGTTTGACAAACGTAAATCTATCTCAGGTAACATTAGCTTGAGTTGCTATAGTGTAAACATCCCCAAATCCAATAAGATCAGGACAGAGCCGCTAATGTTAGCCTAAACTCTCATATCATCCAGTATCAGCTTCCACACAGTGGGGAAATACTACACAGTACCTTGTAACACCACAAACTGATGCTGTTAACTAAATGACATGCTAACTTTTGGCGTTGGAACTAACGCTTGGTTACTAATATAGGTAACAGTTAGCCGGATATGCTAACAAGTGCATCTAACGCAAACATTCATTTAAACTATGTTTGCGCTTTTTTGTAAATAAATTGTGGGGTTATTGTGTAGCTGGTACATTATGCTAGCCTGTGTAAACCCTGACTAACTTCTGGCAAATTTGAGATTTGCTCTGCAAGTCAGTCTGGCGAAGAGCCCATTCAAACCCATTTCCAATGTCCCCAAAATCAAGGCACCAATCACACCCGCTCAGGCGGGCTTTACACCAATCACAACCGTTGAGGCGGGCTTTACGCGACGACGATAGCGCTGCGACGGCAAGCAGCTTTTGTGCAAATCGAAAAATTCTTCTTCCAACCATATTCTCTCCATGAGAGGGAGCATGTTGTCTTCCATTATTGTTCATTGATCTCTTCCCATTCCTCCTTTGACAACATCCTTCCCCCCTCCTTCTCCCACTTTTCTTTTATATATACTGTATTATGACCTTTTAAATTTTCCACTTCTTTATATAATGTTGAGATTAATTTCTTGCCCAGATCGGATTCATATGCTAAAATAAATTTAATAATTCCCAACTCTACCTCATCTAAACTGGAATTTTATTATTAATAATATAATTTATTGTTTGCTCCATATAATGCCTCATCTGTAAATATCTGTAGAAATCCTGATTTTTCAAACCAAATTGATTCTGTAGATCTTGAAAACTTTTAATTTTCTTCTTCTTAAAGATTTCCCAGAATATTGTTGATCCCCCGCCCCAACTTCTGAAGCTCCCATCCATTGTATTAGGTGTAAAATCTGAATCATGTGCAATCCACCGCAGTAACCTACTCTGCTCTATAAGGTTATTATTTGCTATAATCTCAAACCAAATGTTAAGGGATAAACCCAGCCATGGATTTAGTTCCTCATTAAGATGTTTTCTCAGTTTTTTATCATTTATTCCTCAAATATTCTGTTGATAACAGTTAAGTTTCTGTATAATAATGGTATAGTCATTGGTCATGCTAACATCCCAATTGTATTCCATTCAAAACCCTGTGTACTGTGTAAATGTATGTATAAAAGATTTCACTACTTACGTATAAATTACTTTGTGTTATATCAAATAGCAACAAGGAGCAGGTATCTTTATCTAAAAAAATCACAGATTGATCACAGTACAAAGTACAAATAAGTACATTTTTATCGGAGTTTAGTTTTTCCTACATCTGTTAAGTCTCTGGACCTCCTTTCTCTCTCTTCCCCTGCCTCCTCTCCCTGACAGAGTGATTGATCTGATACGCCATTGAGTCAGATTACATTATGCAGTTCTCACTGATAAGAGAATAGTGAAACAACTATTTTTTTTCCTCTTATCTCCTCCAAAAGGCTGTGTTTCCTTAAAGGAGAACTGGCCTCCCCGGCCAGATATAATCATTCATTTTGATCCGAGGCCTTCAGTACTTATTACATTTTATAGTCTCTGAAATTTCACACCAACGGTCAGCAGTAAGACTATCGGTCTCTTTTTTTTTTCCTGAAGGAAAAATTTTTAAATATCACATGAAACAAAGTTAGGACAGAATTTCCTCAGAAATGTAAAGCATCTTAATCATTTCGGTCAGGTGTTGAATGTGGAGCTTCTTCCTGAAATTCCACTCCTTGTCTTGTTTGAAGTCAGGGGTTAAGACTGTAAGTGTGTGAATTTAAGCTTCATCACACCCTCACACCCTTTGGAAAGAACACAGATTAATATCCTGCCATTCCCCGGAGGGGTTGAAGTCGTCTTATGTTTATTATTCAAAATAATTACGGTACAGATAAAGTTTGCCACAAATATGAGCCACTACTGAGATTATCTACTATGTGCAGTGAAATTACTGCATAATAAGAAAATCCAATTTCACATTGATTTAAGACCCAAAACAAGAACATGTGGAATCAATCTTAAATCAATAGATGCTGGATAGTCCCAACAGGATGACAGAATATCCCTGTTACATATACTGCAGTCAGAGGCCAATGCCTAAGTGTGTGTGCTTTTTAAACCTTTATATATCCTGGGAGGGCTGTGCTGAGAACATGTGCTCTGTTGCAATAACGCCCTAATTCACAGTCACATGCAGTCATACTGAAAAGCTGCACAGTCCAAACACAGTCTTCCACTGTTAGCCGCTGTGCAGCTTCACTGAAGTGTCTGGTGCCTTGCTCCAGAGCACAATAGTTGAACCAAGGTGTGTAATAAATATTTCAAACAATTACGCTACCTTGGCACAGTGGAATGGCAGAGTATTTCTGTAATGTATGCTGCTACTATGTGGGGTCAATGCCAAAGTGCTTCAGAGAAAAGAAAAAGAGTGAGAGTGCTGTGCACTGCAGATGCCAAGCCAAAAAAACAACTGGAATATTTGCTCCGGGCTGCCTGATTTAGTGTTCTGGCATTTTGGATGGGCAGGTTAAAACACTTCCCAGGCATTTCCTGATGATCACACTGTAGGCAGATACATATTGGCAAACAAACCTATGCACATGATCTGATAGAGATGTCATGCTCTCTCTTCCCTCCCTTGTCTTCCACTGTGTAGGATCCCAAGGAAGACTGGCATCTATTAATTGTCTCTAACAGAAATTAAAACTGGATCAATGGATTTTCAGTAAAAAAAGCTTACAGAATTAGATAGGTGGGGTAGTCTAAACAGTGTCAGAGAAGTTGTGAATTGCAGTTAAGTATGACATTATAATGTTCTCATGGTATTTTTAATCATGATAATAAATATATAATAACTTGCCAAAACCTCCTGTATGCATGTATGTATAGCTTTAGAAAAAAATTGATGGAGAAAGAGGATGTCAATAACATGCTTGGCCTAATGGTCAGTGTTTAATGGCCTTACATGGTTTCTTGTTTCAACCTATTACTGGTGCATTGGAATGTACCTCAACTTTGCCTTGCAGCCACATCTAAACTGACAAGGACATCAACAAATTACTGCCCCCTTGTGGGTCTATTTATGGGCATATTAATGTCTTCAAGTCTTCCATACATGTTTGACACAGCAAAGTTGTCTGAATAACAATGATTTCAACCATTTTCACAGAACAGAATGGCATCTAGCAGCTTTTATTGGTACCCAGAATTGTTAGCTTAGACCTGTCAACACACATCCCCTCATAATCCTTTCACACATTTATTTATCTTGTTTGTGTCAACTGTAGTCATGGATAGGAAAATCCTATTTGTTTAATCTCAAATAAGCAATAGAATAACTAACATTATTCTCACTTTGAATTCCCGATAATGCAAAGTCTTATCTGTTGCTAGATATAACAAATTGCTCGTTATGTATGAGGACAATAAGCCCACATTTTGCTTTTCTCGGTAAAAGATAAGCACATAGCTATGATAAGGTGATAGCATGCTGCCTACTGTGGCTCTTTTGAGGGTGAGGGTGACTGTACACTTTTAGTGTCACTGCACCCTCTGATTTTATGATAGCTCCTAAATGTAGTTTACAGTATATTACTGTATGTAAACACTTCGGCACGGTCGACTACTTTAGCACTTGTCGACACCCTTCTGTTTCTAGTTTTATTGTGTATGAGCTTCCCTTGGCAGGCATAATAGCCCTGGAATGCTGACTTGGTATCTGCTTTGCCAGACCTTTCTTCTCTTGTTAACTATGTTGAGTGCAGGACTGAATTAAAAAGCAGTTTCTGTACTATTTTTTAAAGCTAGGCCAGCTCTATCAAAGTAACAAGAACAGCTCATATGATTCACATCAGGATAAATTATTTTGGTAATTTTGCAATTTGCATTTTAGAGCTCAAGTACAGCTAGACAAGGCCCAATGGTTTAATGATATACAAGAACTGTGGGTTTTATGGTCCATGATTTCATTTTCTAAAAGAGAAAAAGATATTAAAACTTGAAAATTTCAAGTAAATACAACCAACTGAAAGCGTTTGTTGCAAAATCAGGATTCTTGTTGCATCTTCAGTGTGCCTTTTGCAGGTGGTGGGAAGCTTTAACCAAATAATAAATATACATACAAACAAAGGAATCAATGACAGGAACGACTCATTATTCTTGTCATGGTGCACTTCTCGGGTCTTTATCAAGCTGCAACCTCCCACCCCTATTTTCCAATACCATACCTCTCATCCCGTTCAGCCCAAGCGTCTGGATTCTCCTCTTCTTGCCAGATAAGCAGACTGCCCTTTCTTCACTGGGGAAATGCGAGAATAAGAATGCAGGATTTGTCCTCTACGTAAAAAAACAACAACCACAAAAAACAGAACCCTGGCTCCTTGTCTTGCAGCTGAAAATGTCATCCTGGCCCTGCAATAAATCACATGGGGTTGTGATGTGTTTACTTATTACAGTGAGGTGCATCGCTGTCATCCACACTCTTATTTACTCCCCTGGCCCTCTGCACGTCCCCTAAACACACTACCATTTCTGCTATATTGCTCTCCCGTTCTTCTACCTCACCTTTCCTCTCTTAATGTCTCTCTTATTCATTGCAAAAGGCAAGTGTGTATCAATCCTTACATACATATAATGCCAAGCATTTGTTTGAAATCACACACAGCACAATATTCTGTTTGAAAAAGTCTTATCTAGCAAATACTTTCAAACACCAGCCACTAAAGTGCAAAGCCTATAACTACAATACCCCAACGACAATTTGCTGCCATTAAAAATGGTGCAGTCACAGTGTAAGTGTCTTAACAAATTGGCACCAGATACCAAAACCAATTTACTATAGAAAGAGAATAAGGCAAGCTTTATCTGGAGAAAGAAGCCATGTCAGAGGAACACATAACTAAATTGGTAGTAATAAGCACAAAGCCACATTTCCAAAAGAGCAAAATCTATTGAAATATCACTTTGTTTCACAGATCAATGTTAGTTAGAGGTGATGTCATTGAATATCAAAAAGACTCACATCAGTAGCAAAAACAGTTTCCTCAGTCTCTCAGTCTAACTGCACTGGTATACCACTGCATTATGTAAAATAGCAACTTATGCCCTTTTCTGTTGAGCTGTCTTTAAGCAAGGCAACTACCCTCCTCTTGCATCACCATAGGTGGTCAGTGGTCAATACTAAGAGAGGCATGTTTGCACAAGGCTGCTGTAAGATGTGAGCGTTTCTGGGTTTGTAAAAGTAGCACCAGTGGTGCTTCGCAAATTCTTTCCCATGGTAAGAAAAGACAAAGAAACTGCATTGTTCATTTCTGTTTACTCTAAAGAGGTTCCGAGGGGTTAATGTAGGGCAGCGAAAGGAAGGACATGAAAGTGGCAGTAGTTTGATAAGAGCAACAGCAGGCAATTACAGTTCAGCAGCACACCAGAGAATTGGAGGCTCTAACCTGTGGTTGGGACAGAGCCATCACTAAATCTTTGGTGACACAATTCTGCCCGATTTGTGATTTGCTGTTTTTTGCTATTACCTTCAAATTTTCCCAACTCAAAATACAGGTCTGGTTTTCTCCAGTGTTTCCAAAACACCATAGCAACCCCAGTACTCAAGTCTAGCTGGGGCATACTTTCTATCCTATAATTTCTAACTTTCTACTATATCTTCAATTTATTTCATTAAAATATTCCACATAGATATATATGCCTAGATAAATCTGGAAGTGCAATCAGCACACTTTTCAATTTAATGGAATTTAATCTTCCATACTCTAAGCCTCATAGAGGGACTTGTGTAAACGCAAGTGAATATTTGTGTTTGTGTGTATGTATGAACACCATGTTCCCTCTCCATTTGAAGTGACTAGAGTCCTTGTGCCCTCCCTCCAGCTCATTTAATCTTGGATTAGTCATGGTTGTTGTTGCTAAAAGATGCCGCAATACTGAGTGAACAGAACATACCATTTTTATATATTTGTGATTTTGCACGTAGTAAATAACACAAAAAAGATGTCCCTTTTTCATACCCATTGTTCCATAATGGGTACAATAAAAGCTAGCTATAAAACCTATATCCATGGCAACTTTCACTCTTCATATATGTGGGATTATAACCCACATTTTGCTGCAAAGTTTTATTCAAAGCCTCTTTTGATGTTCTATTGGAGAACAGGTCAGTAACCCATTCCTGACAAGAAGTTGACCATCAAACCACAAATATGTGTATCTGCATTCATCTGGGTATTTGAAGAGCAGCGGCAGATCTGTGCAACTCTATAGGGTCAACATGGATTAATTGGCAGCCTGCTGAAAAACTGGCATTAGTATCTGGGTCCACATACCCTGAAGGGTGGGGTGAAAGTGAAGGGGCAGGAGGGAATAAGGGGTGGGTGTGTGTGTGTGTGTGTGTGTGTGTGTGTGTGTGTGTGTGTACCGTGTGCATGTGTGTGTGTGTGTGTGTGTGTGTGTGTGGGGGGAGGGGTGGCACTGTAATTAATGAAACATTACTTTAGGGAGTTTCGTTGTTTATGATAAGCAAGAAAAAATTAGGTAATGGTTGTGCACAAAGCTGTGTAAGAAATTACTGTAAAACAAACACTGATGATTTATGTGTTTCGGGGCATCGCAGTATAGTTTAAATCACATTGATGAGAGTAAGAAAACTAAAATGATACCTATTTGTGTGCTGCTAATTTACTGGTTTTGTTGATAACAGTAAATACAGCAACGTATGAATAATGGTTACTGCAGTCATTTACTTATAAAATCCTAAACACAATAATTTGGTCTCTCTCTTTGCAGAAGGTTTATTTTAAGAAGGTCGTACAGAATGAGTGAACTCATGAAATAATAGAATGCTTAACTCAGCGAGGCGCGCAAACTTCAATATGTGCAATTAAAGCAAGGCAACACTCATTTTTCAATCCAGTCATGCCTATCAAATTCATCATGGCCTTTTCTATCTTGAACACATTTCAAAATATAAGTCTTTTTACACACATATAAAACAGATGGGTCAGCAGTTTCTATTTGTGTACCTTTCCTGTCTAATGCTTGGTGTTTCCAGATTATGATGTAGTGCTGCCAACCGATGAGAGATTGGAGAAATGGAACAGGGACCTTAGCACTGCTCAATGGTTACATTGCGTGTGTCAGCAAGATACCACAAATGCCCAGCACACACAAACATGTCTTTTAGACGATGCCTTGTCAAGAGGAAGGTCAGATGGATGTTGAAGGTAGACAAATTACACATCACCACTAACAAAGGAGCAGGGAAGCAGGAGAACAGCACTGCGAGTCCCCGAGCATGGATTTGTCTCACATAACTAATGATACCGGCCGACGGTGGATCATACATGTCATTAGTGTTCAAAAGTCTGGAATCCCTGTAGGGACTTTTAGTTTTCCTCGGCCCATTCCCCTGGGTGGTCATTAGAGGTGGTTAAAATCCCTCTACCTATCCACCAGTAGATGGCGTGGGCGATCTGACTGTTCTGCCAGAGGTAGTGGCTAAAGATGGAGGCCCTTTGCCATCTCTGACTGTCTTTATAAGGATGTTGCTGAGTTACATAAGAGTGCAGTATCTCTCAGCAGGCTCTCCATAAGAAATTATGCGTAAGATCTCAACCCAAACTCCCTGCTTTATTTCTTTTTGTTATTGCGCAAAGCAGAGAGCCACCAAAATGTATTTTTCCTCCCCTCCAGAGTGATAGCGAAATCCTGCTTTGATCACTGACCTAATTAATGAAGCAATTGATGAATGTAAATACCACATTAGTTATGCAAATGATCAAACCACAGAAAAAAAAAATACATTGCCCCCGTTAGGAAGTTCTGAGAGCGCAGAAATTATGAATGCATGAGACAAGATCTTATTCATGATAAATAAAAAAATACAGAAAAACATAAATAAAGCTGTGGATTAGAGTCTGTGGCAGAGGGGTGTTAGAGTAAGAATGATCTGCATGAGGATGCAGGATGAGGGGCTTTGCCCTTGCTCTCCCTTCCTTTTTCTAGCTGTGTAATGAATCCACTTTGTTAAAGCAATCTGTGACATTTTCAGCCCTGTATTATTGGCAAAAACATTTGTGCTGTAGGCACTCATGACAGACTGGACGGTTAGTGTTGCTGACTTTTGAGCCCAACTAAGTGCAAGAATGGCTGCACACACTGTACAGTACTTTATGTATATACAAGTGTTTTTACTGTTCGGTAACTTTTTGGGGACTGACAATCCAACAACTGTGCCCACTTTACAACTGGCCAAGTGTTTGGAGTTACTTTTTGTATTTCTGTATGTCCAGCTGAGTGCAACACTATAAATTACTTTGAGGAAAATCTGTCCGCAGGTGTGCTGGTTTCATGAATGGTGGGTCTACCATTCTTCTATACAGAAGATGTCGGACTCATTTGGATGGATCCACTTAATTATGTATTGGAAATACATCTGGGACTTAAATACTTCAAAGTCTTTTGAATTGTTGAAGAATGGATAATTTAATTGTTTTGACTATAAAACTCTGAGATGTTGGCATTTAGGGATTTTGATTAAGCATGAGTGGTTTTAGTTGGGATCATTGCAAACAGCTATTCTTTTTAAATATGTAGTCTTATTGTAGATTTTCTGTCTGTGATTAGTAGAGGTGTATAAATCCAGCATGGTAAATCATGGTTCGTTGTTTTGAGCGGCGGGGTGAAGTTAAGGTTGAACCACTCTTGGTACAAATGTTAATAGATAAATATGTGATGTTGCCAGTACAGAGAGTGTTTGGGCTGCTGAATCCCATCCACTCAAACAGAGTGGAAGGATTTATTCCAGACGATGGAGTGATTTGTGACAACGCTTCACTAAGCTGGATGGTCTCTTGTTTCAGGTTTTTACAGCTAAGTCATGATATGCCAGAGGAAGTCAAATTATGGACCAAAACGGATGGCAGTAAATGTGTGACTGGAAGGTTGCTGGGTCAAAAATCTTCACCAGCACTAAAATCTTGGCTTTGAAAGTGAATGAATAATCCCTTCTTCCTAACCCCAACAGCTTAAGTGGAGCTATTTAGAGACCTGCAGTTGAAGACTGTGGTCTTAGTGGGCAGCTCTAACACATGAATGAGCAGTGAGCGTGAAGTAGGGCATTACTACAGATGGGTACACATACATAGGAAAATTCTCTGAACAAATTAGTTTAACTTAACTTTAAGTGTAAATATTAGGGAAAATGTATATATATATATATATATATATATATATATATATATATATATATATATATATATATATATATATATATCCTCCCTTTAACCCTCTTGTTAAAATCTGAACAAATTGTTCACCGAAGGAAGATTTTTACAAAAGAAGGAAAGGAAGCTTCATGGGCCATGATGTGAGGAGAAATAATGATAAAACCAGAAAGGCTTAAAAGAAAAAAAGTTCAGCTTTCTAAAATTACCTGAATTATTCCAGCTGTATGTGTGTGTGTGTGTGTGTGTGTGTCATGTACTGTCATCCTTATGTAATAAGGATCAGAGGCCCTCTATTTGCTCCTCATGTCCCTTTCTAAACTAGAGACTCCAGGGATTAAGAGACTTGTGCTGCAAATGAAGCCAAACTGGCCTTCAGCTTTACCAGAGCATATAGACAGAGAAAGACTGAGAAAGCATGAGAGAGGTAGAATGATGCTCGTTGTCACCACTGTAGGACTTTCAATTCTTGTATGAACACACACAGACTTATGGCCACCTGATCGCTTCCTTCACAAATACATTCCAACCTCTGTATAAACATGTTCATCTTAAACGTTTTAGTAAAGATCTCCTCACTCCCCCTATGACGATGTACAGAGTTTCCAGGGTTATCAAAGTAATACAGGAACTGCCGTGCCTGGAGGTGCAGCCATTAATACCATTATCTAGGCAGATTTGCATGGGTAAGTGTGGTAGCTTTCTTGTGTAGCTAAGGAGCTGTGCAGGAGGATCTGACCTGAGGCCAGGAAACTGAGACACAAGTGGTCTACCCTCCTGCTACATCAGGGCCTAAAGGCTTACTCACCCTATTTGCCCTCTTCTGTGGTCGTCAAGAGGCAGTGATCATCTTGTTTTACCAGAGAGCTGGAGATAAAAAAATCAAAAAAATCAGTGTTACCACTTTATTAATTGATACCAATGCTGTCTAAAGTTATGTCTGTGACTAAAACATGTATTGTTTTAAATCACATATTGATTTTGTTCTGAAGTTGCATCAATATGTTTAACAAACAGTGGATCAAATTTAACCTTTATTTATCCAGGTAAGTCGATTGAGAACGAATTCTCATTTGCATTTGTTACACATTCATACCAGGAAGCTGCCCAGTACAACCACAGTCTGATCTGCTGGCCACTGCAGCGGTTGGTAATGCTCTTTCAATTTCAATTTCCCCACCCAGATTTTATCCTGCCGGTATGGGGATTGAACTGGCAACCATTTTTTTTGGTTCCCGGTCCCAAGCTCCCTTCTTTAACCTTTAGGCCACCACTACCAACAACTATGTGTAATGTAAAAGAGGTTCCTTGTAGTGACAAATTATCTGACTCTTGTCATTACAAACTGGCTATGGATTTTATGATGTTTTGTGCCTTTCTTATGTTACAATGAATACATGTCAGTACAAATTGACATTTGAAAATTAAGTTTAATTAACAAGTGTAGTGTTGCTGCATTTTTAAGTTTTCAAAGCTTTCATGGACCCTTGTGTAATGCGCTTTTTTTTACTGATTACTTCTGACAGTACAAGACAACAAAGGACGTCTACTGAAAAGTATTCTACTGATGCCTCGGGCTGTCTTACTTGGTCACGTAACCCAAGAGTGGGCTAGGACCTAGCTTCCAGTAATCCAATGGTTTTACTTAGCCCTCCATGGATAACTGTTTTCTTTTCAGGATGCTGTGGAATTGGCTGTACTCTTTCCTTAACTTCTTCAGTGTCCTGATTCTTTAATGACTCAAAATAATCAAAGCAACAAAATGAATGTGCTTCACTCAGCCATTCCAAAGTCAACAGGGGCTCATGACTTTAACTAACTCCATCAAGAAGGGCTGAGACTTAATTAAACCTAGCAAACAATGTCACGGACCACAGGGGCTGACACTGCTTCCTTGCCAAAATTCAAAATGTGAGAGAAATGCCATTACCTCAAGTTACTTTACAAAGAATACAAATTCTCAGAGGAACTAATATTGCTTCTGGCTATGATCCTTGAGCAGACAATCAGCACTATGTATTGGCCACTAATTAGGTACTTTTGTATCATACATTTGTAAAAGTAAAATGTAATGCAATAGAGATCAAACTAATTCAAAAGTATATCCCTTATGTATCATAGCAGCAGCATAACACTGGATAATTTATTGACTGGAGACTTTATCATTAGAACTTTTTAAGTCAAACACTAAAGTTTGTCAGTACAACTGGAATTAAACCTGTTGACTGCTGGCTTCACCCCCTCAGGACTTAATTATATGGTTATAGGCCATTATCGACTGATCATTAGAACCAGTTCAGCAACGTGGAAAATGGGATGTTCAGCGTTTGTAGTTACAGGTTTGTGATCAGATTGCATTAGCCCTCGCAGAGTAGTAAGAAAACTCAGAGGTTGCTTAATTAAAAGAAGCCGGCATCTGTTCAGTGAGCGATTAAATATGAGAGGCATTAACGTGTGGTATTTAAACTGGCACTCTCTAAATTTTGGCACTCTGGTTTCTTTAACAGATGATTTAGCAAACAGCTGTTGGTTTTTGCGAAATGAGAAAGAGTTTCCATCACTCTGCCAAGCCACTTTGTTAAGATGCTATTTTCTACGCTTCAGGTGCTTGTAGCCCATGAGTCTTGCTTGGCAGTGATGAGTGGTTAAGGAGTTGCTTCTGGGGTCATGCTGGCCGACCTGAGAAGCAATTGTCAGGCTCTGGACTGCAACATAATTTCACAATCCATCACCATCTCATAGTGATTTGCACTGCAAATCTGTTTTACTGTTTGCCAAGTTTTTAGAACACAAAAAAAGATTAAAATGCTCATATTATGCTATTTGGCTTTTTCTCTTTCCTTTATTGTTATATATCTTTTTTGTGCATGTTATAGGTGAAAAAGTACATATACAAAGTGAAAAAGCCCAAAGTCCACCCCAAAGGGACTTACCATCTCCAACAGAAAACACTGTTCACCAACTGCTCCAAACAGCTCTATTGTAGTCCAGCCTTTACTTCCGTGACAAACTTGCGTCACTTTGTAACACACGTTATAATGCTCGCCTAACTGCTAGCATGGCACGCCCCTCATACTCTTACTACTCATGCTCTTCTGACTGGGTAGTCCTTACCTAGCTAGTGCGCATGTGCGACTCCCAACAAAGATGGGATAGAAGTGAGATGCCTCACTCTGTAGCTAAAACAGAGAGCTGAAGAGCAGAGAGTGAAAAGAGGAGCTGCAGCAATGTGCAGTACAACAAAAATATGTTGTTTTTTGAAAATTAAACCATGTAAACCTATTCAGGTACAACCTCTAAATACAATTATTAACCTGAAAGCATGAGCATAGTATGAGCACTTTAAGCATCCGACATACAGAGCAGCTTAAAAAAGTAAAGTTGAATAAAAAAATTTAAATAAAAAAATTTAAATAAAAAAATCATTTTGATTGATCTATTCCGTTACTGAAAGGATTAAGGAGTGAGGAATGTCAACCAATGACCTTTGACTGCTCATCCTTTGTCAGATACTATGGCCAAACCTTTAACTTATAGCACCACAAAAGACGGTAAAACAAGTTACTCAAGTAACTAGGGCTGGGCATCGTTTAAAATGTTTTGACCCGGTGCCAATTTCGATACCTCAGTTTCGATGCCGGTACCTTAAAGATACTTTTTCCAATACCATATGTTTTAAAATCCATTTCAACATCAACAAAAATCCATTAAACACAAAACTTTTATTTTCCACCTTAATTGTGAATCC
Organism: Perca flavescens; assembly: GCF_004354835.1. Lineage (NCBI taxonomy): Eukaryota > Metazoa > Chordata > Actinopteri > Perciformes > Percidae > Perca > Perca flavescens. The sequence goes on from NC_041331.1 coordinate 32,592,713, forward strand.
AAACAGTTATCAAAATTTTAAAATTCTGGTAACACTGCTCACTCAGAGTAACATTAATTAAATTGGTTGTGCTTTTGGATAAGAGTGGGCCAGTCAGATACTCAGGATTGGTATCAATCCAAACTTGGCCAAAATTAACAAAAAAAAGAGAAAACTTTTTGCCACAACATGAACATATTATAAATAATATATAAATAAACAAATGACACTGTGTACAGGCTAATATTGAACTAAGTAAAATGCAAAGGAATGTAAACAACAAAGACTTTTAAGTGCAAACTGCATAATGACACAAACCTTTAACAATAAACTTGGTTACTGCCCTGTTGTCAACATTGAACTAATGGAGAACTAACTTAAGTGCAAAGGAATGTAATTAAATTGCCTTGTTGCTGAAAGGTGCTGTAGAAATAAAGTTGCCTTGCCTTACAACCTCAGCCTGTCAGTCAGTCACCAGGGTGGTATTTCAGGTAGAAGGTTTAACAAACTCTGAGTCTAACCCTGATGTTTGAGTTGATTTACCCTGAGATGGGAAACTCTGAGTTTTAGGTTTCAGAACAGCTGATAGGAGTTGGTTCAATCAACTCGGAGTAGGTTAATGCTCATGCACCACCACAATAAAAAGGCAGCATGCATGGAGCCACGATTCTACGATTCACCATGGTAACAACCAAAAACAAACGGGTCGGCGGAAATACTCATGCACACGTACAGCGAGTTAAAAAAAAACAACACAGCGGCTGCTGCAAAAGAGAGAGAATTTGCGTGGGAGAAAATTGCTGCTAGAGTAAATGCATATATTCCAAAATAGTGTATATCATACTTAATCATAAGTAGCCTAGGCCCTATAGCCTAATATTACTGGTGAAATGGTAATGAAGCTCAGGGGTAATTCTTTCAGGAAGACGTCATTAACCCAAGCACTACTCATTCTTAAATCTAACAGCTGATTAGAAGTGACGCTTTCGGTTGAACCAATCAGACTTGGCCACGAAATTCATGGGCCTATCACAGCCTTACACCTCTGCTTTAAATCTGTTCTCTCCCTGTGCTGTCAGCTGTCGTTTCAGGCAAAGCGCTCGAACCTCCTCCTCCCCTGCCGCCTCTGGTCTTCGTGTTTCTCCCGGCTGCCCACTCCGTTGCCTCTTCGGTCCGGTCTCTGGTCTCTTTGTCCGCCGCCACCAGTGTCTGGACTCCATCAGGGGGTTATGTTCCTGTTCTCTACCCCCTTGAAATATATTGTTGATTCGAGTAATCTCCAAAAGACTTTGTACATTTCATATTATACAGTTGTACAATAAATAATTTTGCATATCTGCAAACAAAGTCTCTCCTGATTGAATTGAACCTATAATCTATTTAATTTAGGCGCAATCCTGCGGGCGAAAAAGTCCTAGGCCTACTAATCCCATTCTGAGGCTGCAGCACCATCATTATCAGAATTATAATCCATAATCTTTTATTTCAAAGGGTTTACATCATTCACCTGCAATACTGGGGAACTCCTTTTAAAAATGTTTAAAACACGTTTCAGATCGAGTCACACTCTTCTGACGGCGCTTTGCTACGGTGGCTTTACTAAAATGCTCCGCAGCACCAATGTTGTAAAGACAAATGCCGTTTGCAAAAAAACAGTAATGCGATAATCTGCTGGGATGTAAAAGCATAGATGGGCGACGTTAGTGATATGAGGACGGATAAGGTTAGTAGGCCACATAACTGATCGACTGGGAAGAAAAACGATACCGCTCAAATAGGAAGTTATCTGAAAATTAAAATGTCGGGGCTTCCATATCATCTCCCAACGTAAGTTTAACTCTCTGTGAAGTAAAGCAGCTTCTTCATCAATGGGATCATAGACAAAAGGAAATGCCATGTTTTGAGAAAGAAAATGTTTTATAGGCTAGTCTGCCTAACATGGTTAATAAAACCAACATATTTGTTTTTTTATTGTTTTTTTTATGTAATTACAAACTGCGCTAAAATGCCCCTGATACAGACGGAATGAATGAATGAGGAAATGAAAGAGCGCTGTGTCAGAGGGAGGAGACTGAGAGAAACTCAAGGTTTCTTGAAGAAAACCTGCTGGCAACCAGGTTAGGTTCACAGGCTCAGTTACCATAGTAACTGACTCTGAGGTGAAGTTACCTCTCTTTCTGAAACAGAAAACCCAGAGTTTCCCTAATCTCAGGGTTAACAAACTCTGAGTTTTCACTAAACCTGCTTTCTGAAATACCACCCGGGGCATAGAAACCACTGTTGTGCCTGCTTGTCTCAGAGGAAGTGTAACGTCAACAGCACCACGACCGCTTTCGCCTCTCCATTAATATCAAATGCTGTCTGCGTAAAGTTTTGAAAAACTGTAACCACACTTGAAACCACTTTATCGGCATTGCCGTGACTCACTGTGACTTCAACAAAACTGCAGTTTGCTCGAGTTTACTCCGTCCGCACCTCTGCGCGCGCGTGTGTGTGTGTGTATGTGTGTTGGAGCTCCGCTCTCTGTCAATATGCAGAGGACAGATAAGCTTGCGCTTAAGCGCTTAGATGCTTTTGGAACTGAAACTTGGCACCGAAAGATAAATCATTTATCGATACTCATAGGATCGGAGTATTTCTTTCGGTGCCATAAAAGTATCAACATTCGGTGCCCAGACCTACAAGTAACCTATATCCGACCCATAGGTAAGACACAATGCTGGGTTAAATATGCAGTACTTCAGAAACAATGTGTGTTTGGGAAGCCTGCATTTGCCTTGCTATACATGTTTGCATCATGATATATATAAAAAAAAGAGTGAACTACAATACTTATTCCAACCACGAACCTCTAGTTTTCGAAACTGACCTTGTGAAACACAGTGGTCACAGTTATTTAAGCAGGTTTCACATTTAATCGTTAGCTATTATCACCTATGTGTTATAGCCCAATAAGTGTATGTAAATGGAATTTGCCTATTTTATCCTCAGCTAGCCCAGGTCAGCCCAGGACTTGAGCCTTTGGAGCAGAGCAGCTCATCCTTTTCTTGATGTACCATGATTTACTTATGGCCACAGTAAAGGACAGTCACCACAGAGCCTGCTGGCTATGCTCCAAAATGCCAGGGAGAACAGAGGAGAGAATGAATAGGTGGGATGCTGTGACAGATGATAACAGACTGGTGACTGGGGGTCAGAAGCAGGACAGCAGTGGTGTGCTTCACTGAGTCTCAGAGATATCATATACCAATTCATAGAAGCACACATGGAGACAGCAAATGTTGGCATGGCAAGGAATTAAATTAGAGACTACACCCAAAACCTTTACTTTGTTTTGAAATGTTTAAAGGAAGCGTTTACCCAAAAATTATGACTGGTACAGTAGCAAAGAGTTAGATGAGACCTTTTATCAAAACAGAAGTATCCCGTGACATTCATGCAAAATAGTCCAGGTTTGTAAAGTCAGATCTCTGCATGAAAAAGTTAAATATACGTTTATTATGTATTATTTATGTACCGAATTTGGTACAATATATGTCTTACAGTAAACTGGCATATGAATCTTGCTTCATTTTCTTCTCGCAATATCATCTGAGTTTCAATACAACTCTTAACTCATAGAAAATGAATAAAGATATTAATATTAGTAATAATATGACAGCAGTGCATCATCATTTAGATTTAGATATTGGCCATTTTATCTGCCCAGAGAAATCACCAGTTTTTGTATTTACATTCCTCCTGATGCTAATTAAAAAATGCACCACAGGAATGCACTACTGTTATTTTTTTATAGGGTAGCCTAAAGGGACTGCAACTGCATTTTGCTAGTGTATTCTTTTAGCGGCTTTAAAAATTCTTAATAATATTTAGCATTAGAATTATGAAGCCTACAGTAACTTCTAATGGGGGATGGCAGTTTAAAATAACAAATAAAAAATAACTTAACAAACTTCAAAGAACTTATTGATTTGAAACAAAAAAATTAAGAGTATTAGTCTTCATTATTTACCATAATAGTCCCAATTCCATTGACTGACCATATCAAGGACAATAAAAGTGGAAGTATAAAGCAAAATACAACAAGTGTATGCATAGAGCATCCACCTGTGCTGAAGCACCTCTCAGTAAGAGCCTGTCTGCTGTTCTATCCTGACTACTGCTTTGAGTGATTTTTATTAATTCTCTCTGTCAGCCTGGCTCATCCCGCTCACGACTCAGCTGCAAGCCGACAATGTAGAGAGTCTTGTCACCTGCCCCTTGCCAGGTACTGAGCCGTCTGTTGGTTACGCAAGATTGCCCTTGACTGCATCAAGAATACAACATTCCTGATTATTTAAAAACACACCACAGAATATTCTCCTTTTTATGTGCTTCACCAGACTCTATTTTACTTTTATGACATAGGTATAACTGATTTCCCCCCATATAGTGTGCCATTTTACTAGCCTGGCCCCTGAGTAACATTTCTTTTTTTTTTAATTGACTGACTTGGGGAGTTCAAGCAAGTCTGAGCATTTGTTTTTTTTTAACTCTCTTTTTATTCGTACAGAACAATCAAGTTACAATCTCACATGAAATATATTCGTTTTCCTTTTTTCATTTCAAAACCAAGACCCTTGTGGTCTCCCTCCCTCAAACCCACCCTCATCAGAACCTCTGTGCGTCTCAGTATGTCACCAATCAAACAAAAGATAATAGTGAGTCAACTGTACATTTACACAAAATCCAGTGATGCAAAAAAAAAAAAAAAAAAAAAAAAAAATAAAAAAGCCATCCCAATATTACGTAAGACAATAATGCAGACTTCATTAAGCCTCTGCCATCAAACTGTCAAAGTGCTTTACATGTCATTAGGGAATCTCAGGAAGAGACTTAAGTTTTTCAAAATACGTTATTAAAGGGTTCCATATATCATAGAAAAGGGCGTCAGACCCCCTAAGTGCATACTTTATCTTCTCCAATTTCAGATACATCATAAGATCAGTCAGCCATACAGATACTTTTGGTGGATATGGGGATTTCCAATGTAAAAGAATTTGCCGCCTGGCAATCAAAGTTCTGCGGCTAGTACATCCTTATATCTAGCAAGCCCTACATGGTCACTCTGCACTGTTCCAAAGATTGAAGTATATACATTAGGCTCACATTCTATTTCTATAACTTCAGATAACGTTTTATAGACCCCTGACCAAAAGTGATCCAAACCTGGGCATGACCAGAACATGTGGGTCAAGGTTGCTGGAGCACTATTACACCTGCTACAATTTTCATTCATGCCTAAAAATATTCTTGCCAGTTTAGCTCTAGAAAAATGTGTCCTATGTAAAACTTTAAACTGGATTAAGCTCAAACGAGCACAGGATGTTGTCCCATTTACCCTACGCACAGCTTCCTCCCATGTACTATCCGATATCGGCTCTCCTAATTCATCATCCCACTTCGCTTTAATCTTATCCAGAGTATTGTCACTATGGGAAGTGATGATATTATAAATTCTGGAAATAAGTCCCTTTAATTTAGAAGACACTTCCAAGATATCATCCAAACCGGATGGCTCTGGTACATTTGGAAAAGCCGTCGAATTACTACGAATAAAGTGACGAATCTGTAAATATCTAAAATGGTTTGAGCAGGGAGATCAAATTTTTCACATATGTCTTTGAAACTTGCAAATACACCATCCTTATAAAAATCTTTAAATCTGACAAGGCCTTGCCTTTTCCACTCCAAAAAGGTTGCATCTATTCTAGCTGGTAAAAATAAATGATTATGGCAAATTGGGGCTTGAATGGAAAAATCAGGAAGACCCAAATGTTTTCTAAATTGTAGCCAAATACGTAATGTATTGCTGACCGTTGGATTTAAGGTATGTGTTGAAATTGCCAAAGGGATTTTAGAAGTTACTAAAGCTAAGAGTGATGTTGACAGACACGAGTTATTCTCAGATTCACACCAGTCCATATCTGGAGATTGACACCAATAAAGTATTTTCTGGCAGTTAGCCGCCCAATAGTAGAACTGTAAATTTGGCAGACCCAAGCCTCCATTGGAACGATGTCTCTGAAGGAGTCTCTTTTTTGAAGCCTAGGAGCTTTACCCGCCCAAATAAATGATGTTATACACCTATCAAGAGATTGAAAGAATAATTTAGGCAGATAAATTGGGAGGCACTGAAAAAGATAAAGGAATCTAGGGAGAACATTCATTTTAATACAGTTAATCCTACCAACCAATGACAAATTAATGGCATTCCACCTCTGAAACTCGGACTTTAATTTGTCTACTAATGGAGTAAAGTTTTTATGGTATAGCTCAGGAAAGGTTGGAGTCAGATTAATACCTAAATACTTAAACCCATCTCTGGACATACAAAAAGGTAAATCTGAGTCCTGAAGAGAACGGGCCAAGGCGTTTATAGGAAAACACTCACTTTTAGTTAGGTTAAGTTTATAACCAGAGACAACACTGAATGTTTGCAATATATTCAAAACATGGGGAATACAATGTATAGGGTCTGACAGGTACAACAATAAATCATCCGCATACAAAGATAACTTATGGGTCAATCCCCATCTATGAATTCCACATATTTCGGGCTCTGACTTTAACACAATAGAGAGAGGTTCAATAACTAAAGCAAACAGAAGTGGACTTATCGGTGATCCCTGACGCGTACCCCTCGTCAGGGAAAAGAATTTGGAATGATACCCATTGGTAACTACTGAGGCCTTTGGACTAAAGTATAAAAGCTCAATCCAAGATCTAAAATTAGGGCCAAAACCAAATCTACTCAAACACTCAAACAGATAACTCCACTCTACCCTATCAAACGCCTTTTCAGCGTCCAATGAAATGACCACTTCTGCCACCACATTGGACGCTGGTGAGTATAAGACGTTTAAAAGGCGGCGCACATTCGAAAAAGAGTGCCGTCCCGCCATAAAGCCCGTTTGGTCCGGGGAGATCACCTCTGGCATAACTCTTTCCAAACGGCGTGCAAGTGCTTTCGCCAATATTTTGATATCACAATTAAGGAGGGAAATAGGGCGATATGACCCACATTCCTTTCCATCTTTCCCTGGTTTTAACAGTAGAGTTATGGAAGCTTCAGTCAAAGTCCTGGGCAGAGTACCTTTAGCTTTCGAGTCATTAAACATATCAAGTAAAAGTGGAATCAATTGCCCTGCAAATTTCTTAAAGAATTCAACTGGGTACCCATCCGGGCCGGGTGCCTTCCCATTTTGCATGTTCCTAATCGCATCCGCAATTTCAGTGTGCGAAAGAGGGAGCTCTAATTCTGCTCTACTGATTGCACTAATGGTGGGCATATTTAAATTTCTGAAAAAATTATCCATAACTGTATTGTCTTTAGGAGCTTCAGATGAATACAAATTAGAATAAAATGCCTGAAATGTATCATTAATTTCTACAGGATCAACCGTAAGTTCCCTATTTTCTCTCATAATACACGAGATATGATGCTCAGATGCTCTACTTTTTAACTGGTGGGCTAATAGACGACCCGACTTTTCCCCATGTTCATACATAATGCCCCGTGATTTCAACAACATCCTTGCAGTTTTTTCTGACGCAAACAGCTCATACTTAGCCCGATGTTCTACTTTTTCTTTATAAAGTTCCGGGCATGGGGAAGCTGAATATTGGCTATCTATCACCTGTACAGCTTTGATCAATCTTTCCTGCTCTAAACTTCTGCTTTTATTTAGCATGGATTTATATGAAATAATATTCCCCCTAATAACAACCTTGAGTGTCTCCCATAAAATAGATGGAGATACACCATCACCTCTATTAAAATCAAGAAACTCATCAATGGCTGATGAGATCATTTGACAAAATCCCTTCTCTTTCAATAAAGAAGTATCCAATCTCCATGAAGTATACTCCGCACTTTTGTGTGATAAAGAAAGGTCTAAAAGTACCGGGGCATGATCAGATTCAACTATAGATGAGTATTCAATTTTTTTAACCAAAGACAACAGTGCTCTATCAATGAAGAAATAATCAATTCTACTATACGTATGGTGTACGTGGGAGAAATACGAATACGTTTTGCTCAATGGGAAACAGAAACGCCATGGATCAACACAGCCTACCTGATCCATGAACAATGACAACCTCTTTGCCATTTTGGAGGGAGAGTCAGATTTTGATTTAGAACAATCCAGAGACGGAGTAATTGTACAATTTAAATCTCCCCCAAAAATTAGAGAATGGGTATTGAGACTTGGAATGGATGCTAACACCCTTTCTATAAACCCCTCATCGTCCCAATTAGGGGCATATACGTTCACCAGTATGACAGGCTTAAAATATAAACATCCTAATACAATGACATATCGACCTTGTGAATCCTCTATTACCTTAGTTGGGTTAAATGGCACTTTCTTATGTATCAGGATAGCCACCCCCCTAGACCTATGAGTAAATCCAGAATGAAATAATTTACCCACCCATGTTTTCTTTAATCTGAACTGATCTTTGACTAATAAATGAGTTTCTTGCAAAAAAGCAATTTCACATTTTAAAAATTTTAAATGTGCAAATATTCTTGCTCGTTTCACAGGACCATTCATCCCCTTGACATTCCAGCTTATAAACCTGACTGCTTCACCCAAGTCTTGATTAAGTTTACCCTTATTCATAAGAAGAAAAAAAAAAAAAAAACTCAAGACTAGTAGACCACAAATACTTAACAAAACTGACTCACAGTGAAAACACATGACGATATTCCCTCTCCTGAAACCCCCCACACCCCACCCAACAAATACATAATAAACTAAAACCCATAGCGCGTGAACTGCCTATGTCTAGATCCCAAATTGGGATAAACTGCAGGCTCGCTAAAGATGCCTTACCGGTGAACAACCTTTAAACACTATGTTATCTACAAGAGTCCCAACATATGTCAATGTACATCAGTATGAAAGTGCCATACATTTTACAAGCTAAATAAGGCGAGTGTGCTTTTTATCAATTAAGAGCGGAGTACCTAGTTATCAAGCAGACTAGATCAATTCCACCAAGCTTGTATTAAGTCCATCACCTCCCTTCACTCAGAGGACCGAATAAACTTTGTCGAGAATTCCTGTGCTTTGTCCGGTGAATCAAAGGTGAGCGTCTCTTCCCCAAAATCACGTTCAGGCGGGCTGGATACACCAGGCGGAATTTCACTCCCTTCTCATACAACGCTCGTTTAATTCCGTTGAAAGCCCTTCGTTTTTTCGCCAGGGTAGCACTCAGGTCAGGATAGAACCGAAGGCTCGCATCATGGAACTTAACCTCGTGGCTCCTTGCCCAGCGCAGCGCTGCTTCTTTTTGTTGAAAACTCCGAAAGCACACCACAAATGCTCTAGCAGGCTTCCCGTGCGCTGGTCTAGAAGCCAAGGATCTATGTGCTCTCTCCAATTCAGGTGGCTCCGCGAAGACACTCGACCCCAGACAGTCCATAAGTAGCTTTTCCATGAATTTGACTGGATCTTTGCCGTTCTCACTGCCCTCCGGAATATTCACAATTCGCAGATTCGACCTGCGTGATCTGTTCTCGAGATCATCCACCCGGTCTAACAATTCTTGATTTGCCAGTTTCAGCGTGTTTATCGTTACTTCAGCAGTATTCAAGCGCTCAAAGTTCTCACCAGCTATAGCCTCCGTTGATGTTAGTCTGGTTTGGAACGAGTTGACGGTATCTCGTATAGCCTCCACAGCGGTCTGGAGTGGTTTTAGCGACCCTTGAATCAACGTGGATATATCTTCCGTTAGAACAGATCTCTGCTTAGCTAGTTCAGATACCAGTTGAGGCATGGAGACAACATCTTCCATTTTGCCGCCAGCCCTGTCCTCCGCCATAGCTGAAAGTTTGCTAGCAAGACTAGCCTGTCGTGTTGACAGTGTTTGCTGCGAGGATTTCGGTTTGCCACTCATTCCAGCCGTGACACAAAGTGTAGTATAGTTATCTCGCAAATGTATGATTCCTCAAAACACAAATTGAAGCCCAGGGCGATGTTAAAACAGTATAATTTCAAAAGTTAACTGGGAGCTCCGTACTGCGTGACTCACCCCCACAGTGCCATACCGCAGTCTGAGCATTTGTAAGGAGAACTAAAGATGGTGACATTACCAACCTGTGTCAAATTAAAAGAGATCAGTATGTTATTATTGTCAGCAGATAATTACTGTTAAGCCACTCTTCCACAGTTGCCTTAAACTTTCTCTATTCATATTTTTCAGAGTGAGGAAAGAGACTATTTTGCGTCTCGTTTGGCGCAGCTCAGAGGGAGGAGGTCAGAGTGTATAGCATCGCCGTTTATTTCTTGTTTCCAACTGAAAGTCAGCTTTGATGGTTTTTACCAATAATTGTTCCCATACCTTAACTATTTGGTTGTTATTGTAACTATGACAATGGAGGTTATGGTACCTTAACCTTAAAGGTCCCATATTATAAGTAGATGCTAGATCACACCTGATACATGTGTCAATACACTTCACATCCGTCATTGCAGCCGAAGACTGACTGTAACGTAGCATAGCGGCCCTTTCTACCATGAGAAATCACCAATAAAGGCTTCAAAAACAAAAAACTACACAATCAAAACATGTTCCAACAGGAGTTTGATCCAAAATTGGGGAGAAATTATTAACATCGGCAACCAATATACTATGTAAAATATAAACACTGCAATAACGTCTGTTGACTGGTGTTGAAGCCCAAGTGTTGACGCCTGCGCAGCATGCTCGTGTTGACGTTAACACACGTGTATCAGGTGCGTCTTCCCATATTAGGTTCATTTTCAGGTTCATATTTCTATTTTGGGTTTCTACTAGCACATGTTTACATGCTTTAATAATTAGTCATTTTAACCCACAACATGAGGTGTCCCTATTGCTAACTAATAGGGGTGTGACGAGACGCTTACTCCACGACGAGACGAGACACATCACGAGATTGGGTTCACGAGAACGAGACGAGATTTCTCGTCGAGGTGAAACGTTGTCTCGTGAGGCGATGTGATGTCAGCGTGATGGAGCGTGGAATTACTATTGAAGATCCCCCTGCCACTTTTAAATCATTTGTGTGGCAACATTTTGGTTTTCCTGCGGAAATAATAAGCGGCGAAAGAGTGACAGACAAGACGAACACAATATGTAAACATTGTAAGAAAAGAAATGCCGTATACCGCGGCTAACACGAGCACTATGCAAAAACACTTACAGCACCACCACAGCTCTCTACTAACCGGGTGCAGTAGTTAGTAGAGAGCTGTGGTGGTGCTGTGGTGGTGCTGTGACGAGATCTCGTACAACGAGATCTCGTCACACCCCTACTAACTAAGTACTTATTTTACCGTGGAGTAAAAGATTTGACTTTCTGTCACTTAAGAGAAACAGCAATTTGCAATTAGGTACACCGTGATGTATATTTTCAGCATTTTTACGCTGGATTTTTATTGTCTTTTAACCATAAGCACTCAGTGGGCAAGTTCATAGACTGATGTATGTTGTGACAACAAGTGTGTTTGATTTACAAACCTACCAAAAAAGCTGTCTCTCTTTTCAGACAGTCTCCTTTCTTCCTCTATCTCTGTACATTCATGGAGTCATGAAGCGCCAGATAACTAAAATTTCAATCAAATTAAAACCTTTTCAACTGTGGCAGACGAGTCTTCCACCTTATTTTTTGGTGCATACAAATCAGCTTTTTTTCATTTTGCATTCCACCTCTAAATATAGCTTCATGTTGTAAAGTGCAACTGAATGGCGGCATTTACCTTATTATACTTTTGTAGAATGATAGTGCAATGTTAGTGCATGCAAGTTCATGTGTTCTTTATCTTCATGAAACCATTCTTAGCTAGGCATTGTTTTGTTTTTACTCAGATTAGTTTTATAGATAAAACTCTGTTTCTATTATTTCATATATATATATATATATATATATATATATATATATATATATATATATATATATATATATGATTGCTGTATTTAGGTAAAAACACATGTAACCACCCGCTAAAGCAACGAAAATAGATCTAAATCCCATGTAGCAGTGGATGTTGTTAAGGCACTTTGTATGCTGTGAAACACTTCACGCAATGATCACCTTTTGCCTCAGGGATGTATCCACTTATGAGTGCGCAGGCTTATACTGTACATCTGTGAGTGTGATTGTGTGTATGTATGCTAATGTATATGTGTCTTGCTGTATCAAGCAGCAAACAGTATTCCTGAGTGGTAAAGCTAATGCTTTAGAACAGCGGTCTTCAACATTTTTTAAAACCAAGGACCCCTTAACTGAAAGAAAGACGGAGCAGGGACCCCCTACTACTAATATTGTATAAAATGAAGTTGCATATTAAACTGAGCCTACAATAAAGTGTAGAGTGGCCTAAAGCCTTTACATACCTTTTTTATCTTCTTCTTCCGCCTATTTTCCTTTACTGTGTCATAGAATACCAGGTGTAAATTACGAAATTCATGACACTGTCGTGGCTTTTTGGGACACTTGAGTAGAATAGAACTATCGTTAATTTTATTAGTCACACCAGTGCCTTTCTTGCTAGAATGAGTTAAAATCTCTGCTGTGACAAAGGGTGATTTGCATCTTTCCGTTTACTTGGTATGAATTCACACCACTTGTAAATGAAAAATTGCATTCAATCTGGGCTTTGGCTCATCTGTGCTTGGTTGACAGATGTCTCTGTCTATCACTGTCAGCTGAGGTGGATGTCCCTTATGTGACCCTCCTGAGCTCCACCTAGGGGTCCGTTTTTGACCAAAGTTAGATTTTCTTGTTCCAAGATGGCAATAAATAGCAAAACCACTTTAAAAGGTCACTGTATGGCAGCACGAACGTTCCCGGGAAGCAGAAATGGTCACACTGCTCTTCACAACCAATCAGTCAGTGCGCTGTGGTTGTACCACCATCACAAATCAATTTGTCATCATTATCACCCTGCAACCTACCAGCTGTGATCCTAAAGTGAGTCACTGGACACTCAGGATGACTGATCCTGCATTAGTTGCTAAGTGAGGCCAACAAGCCACCAACCTGTATGGCCTGGATACATCCATTAGTGTAATATGATAAATAGGACACAGATTAAGAAACACAATTTCCCTCTTCTAATATGACTGGAAGTCTCATTCGGAGATATGGCTAATCTTTACACGGCTCTTCATCTCTATCATGGTGCCTATTCTGAAGCCCTGTGAGACAGTTCTTGTCTTCCTCCAATGATATCCCCATTATAGCAATCATGTTGATAAATGCTAGGCAGATCACAAAAAGGGTGGTTTCATTTCAATATTGCTCAGGCTGAACTCCAAGACAGGCCAAGCCACTATTCCCCGCCCTTTAAATTACACCCTGTTTCTTCACAAAGTCAACCAAGACACACTGACTATGAATAATGCATCAGGGTAATCAGGGGCTCTCAATGGATGCACAGAGCATGAAAGGGATAGATAAATATGGCACCGATTTGGCTACCGCATACTGTATGCTTAAAACATAATCTAAACACCATTGTAAACCATCCTGAATGCAGCACAGCTTGTATTGAGGACACTTACAGACTTCCCTCAGATCAATAGCATATCGTTTTCTGCCTTTAAATTATCTACTACCCAGCAGGATGCAGATTGTCAAGAACATGGCTGAGTGTTTAATGTACGCTAAATCTACACCATGACTACTGGAAGTAGAAGGGATTGTATTTTTATCATTGGGGATTGATCAATCAGGAGCATTCAAGGGGCCAGTGTCACGTTGGAGGTCTCCATACTGTGAAGATCAATTAGAGACAAAGCCTATCCTCCTGTTTGTGGCAGTGGGACAGTCTATTATCAGTGCAACTAGCACTTCAATTATAACAGTAGCAATGTTAAGATCCAAGATAATGGCAGAAACAAGAAAGGGCTTCAACATGGCAAAACTGTGTGTCTCTCAGGTTCTCTTATTAAAAAAAAGCCACTGACACCTGCTGTCCATCAAATGAACTGGTTCTGCAGCCATAACTGTACACTCGGAATTGAATGGATGGGCATCTTCCCCACTGCTTAAAGGGTAACTACCGTTTTTTTTTCAATCTGGATAGACTGATGTGACCAAAAACCTTTGAAATTGGTCCAGTATTGAGCGAGATCACAGTGACGAGCCGGCGCCAACCGACCTGCAATGTAACCTAATAGGGCAATTGTGCAGCCTTGATCATTGTCCACTAAAAGTGATTTATTTTGCTACTGATAGGCTCAGACTGTTACTAAAAGTTACTAAAAGCTAGGTTCGTGCCGGCTCGTCACTGCGATCCCGCTCAATACTGGACCAATTTCAAAGATTTTTGGTCACATCATGGACACAAATGCATGGGAAATGGGGTCCAGGTTGAAAAAAAAATGGTAGTTACCCTTTAAGTTACCTGTCCATTTTAAATATTTCAAGTTTTAAAAGAGATTGCAATGCTTTGAATACCTTTAGAATGTTCTTGTAGCCAACAACAGTAGCATGATCATTTTTTTCTCAACGTACATTTATTAAGAGCCAATAGCTTAAAAACAACAAAGCGATACCCAGTGGACAATCTCTTAGGCTGGCCAAACAAGACCCATTCTGACCAAGGACAAAACTATCAAAACCCAAAAAGCACTTACAAACATGCTGCAGTATTTGGGTCTTTAATGGAAAGTGTCCTATACTGTACATTTTAAGCCACTTTTCCATCAAACACTTTCGGTATAGTACTTTTAGTAGATAACTTTTACAGACGTACCTAAACACTAGATCTGTTTTGCATTTTCACTGCAGACGGTACTATTAAATGTAGGCGGGGTTGTTTTAAGATTATAAGAGTCATGGACAGCCATGTGCTGAGAAACATGTGCTCCTTTCAGCTCTCACTGTATTTCCTCTTCACTAACGATGCAGAGGAACGTCTGCACCAATTGTGTACTGCAGTGTTTCTAGCTCCACCTTTTAGTAAGGAATCAGTGTGCTAGGCAATTTAACAGAGGGGTAACAAAAAAACAGGAATGAGTGGAGTGCTTCTATCGGTACTATCCGCAACGTTTGACAATGGAAATGCAAAGCTTTGTCCAACGTGCAAAGGGGCTGACTGAGTGTAAACTGTAGGCTTTATTGTGACTTTAAAATTGGTTTGTGTTATATGTCATTGTCATGATATACTTAGTATAGAGAGATTCATCTGAACTTTTTGCATTAGTCAAAAAAAGCTTCTTTAAAAAAATAAAATTCCAATTTGAGATGAAAGAAAATGACAATTCAAAGCTTTGATATAGCCTTTTTTCTTAACAGTGTCATCATTCATATTTGATGGTTGAGTAGTAAAATAGATCAATCCCCTGCCAAATACTGCACCCTCAGTTGGGTGCAGGGGGGCTCACATCTTGTTTACAAGCCGTGGCAGTCTTGTCTCCATGGCTACGGACATTACTTCCTCATTGGTTGTGGGGGCTTGTGTCAAAAATTGACACACCATAGCAACGGGCTGGTAGCCTTCACAAAACAACAGCAAAGAGTGGTTGGATTCTCTCATCGCCATGTCCAATTTAATGCTCCCTCGTGATGTTATTGTTCCTGTTGCAGTTGTGAGAAGCTGTTTGACATGATTGGCATTGTCAGTGTTTTGTTAGTGTCATGCTAACATTTCTTTTTCTATGGGTTTTCCCATTGTATTAATAACTTGTTAGCAGTGTGTGTAACAGGCTAGCCTGCCTGTTTAGCCTGCTTGCAATTAGTGATGCAGGGCCAGTATATACACTAGAAAATATTTAACTTATAATTATTTTGGTTATCATGCTTTCGATAAACTGCTACAATATAATGCACTAACCCAACCATTACTTAGAATTAGCTTGATACAGACCTGATACGTTTTGATAAATATTGTTATGTTATATAAAAATTCCAACTGCCATTTCCAATAACAGCAATGAACCTTTAAACTCAATACTGTTTCATTTCAACTTTACCACAAAGAGCACTGTCTTTTACAACATTATCTTTGATTTAAGATGAGTTCTGGTGCCTTTAAGGAGAATTATCTGGAAATGCAAAGGAGTTTGGGGAATTTCTTTCAGCAGTGAGTGTCTGCAGTCTTCATATAGCCCTAACAACCTCCACCAGGAAGGTAGGGCAGCTTTTATTTTTCCTGAAAGACACAAATAACTGTAGGCAACTCAGATGAGCATTTTAACAGTTTGATCACTCAAAGCATTTCCATATGGATTTGGGCGGTTGGACAATAAGAGGACAGAGTTAAGTGGTCTTTTAGTGAATTAATCAAACTACGCCCTTGATGATCTGCCTACAGGATTTATGGGCCGTCTGGCTACAGGATTTATGGGCAGTGGTGGTGTCAGTCCAAAAAGTCTGACTGAGACGAGTTCAGTTGACTCTGCTGACATTTTCAAATTCAATGTTGTGGGGGAATGATGATGGCTCTCAAGCCAGCCCAGATGTTGTTGAGCTGGCCACTCTTTTGAGCAGTCAGTTTTTGCTCCTAACCCTGAGGAAATCATAGGAGCTCAGTGTTGCACCAAGTGTGAGGAATTATTATGTTTGACTGGACTTTTTAGTCACTAAGGAAACTCGGGCAGCTACTGAGACCAACAAACAAAAAAATGATGTTTTTCTCTGTCTCTTAAGTTACTAAACAATGTGTGTTTCTGTTTCTAGATATTGGTTTGTTTTTTTCAATTGAGCCACCACAACTGGATAATGTACTTTATTACACATAACACATTTTGCAGTAGTGACTGGTCAAAGGAGAACCTGCCTTATGAGGAACAAATCTCATGAATAGGGGCCAGTCCCCCCCCCCAATATTTTACTTACAGTTGTTCCATTGAAATGACGTTCATTCTCTAACATTCAACTATTGCTGAAATAGTATAACACAACAACAAGAAAGACCATGCAAATTCTGATTTCAGCTGCAAATGACAGCATTTCAACAGTGATTGCTTGGTACTAGGACTGGGCGATAGAGAGAAAATTAGATATCACGATATTCTTGACCAAATACCTCGATGTCGATATTGCGGCGATATTCTAGGGTTGACAATCAGTGCTCTAACAAAATATCTTCACATTTAGATTTTAGATAAATAATCATCAATAATGTGGACATACTGTAAGGTCTAAGTGGGGAAAAGGCAACAACTAGAACAGTCTGGTAAGTTCAGAAAAGTACATCACTATACTGTAATGCAGCCTTTAAAACCAGTAAAAGACAACACTTGTGTCATATCACAATATTACGATATCCAAAATCTAAGACGATATCTAGTCTCATATCACGATATCAATATAATATTGATATATTGCCCAGCCCTTGGTACTGTTTTTGCCAATGAAACAAGCTGGCACACTTTGTAAAACTTGAATTCTCCATGTGAGAAAAAGCAGATCACATCCACAACACAGAGCGTGATTCTCTGCAGTGGTGAGATTACAAAGGTGATAATAGACCCCCCCTACCTGCCACATTCACACAATAGAGCGTGGGACCAAAATGCAATTTCCATGCAAATTTTGAGCACACTTACAAAAAGATTTCCATATTCAGTGTGATTTTGACTCAAACCTTCTGTTTACTCTGCTTAACCTTTTGATTTATTTATACATTTATACTTTTTTCTTTCCCCCTTTTCGCTCCATCTTTCTGTCTCTTCCTCATGTGTTGGCTTAATGCAGGTTTTGTGCATTGACCAGAATGTACGGGCACGGGGCTGCTTTACCCTTCTGTTCTTGTCGCTTTATTTATTCATGTGACATCTTGTCCTTTTGCCTCATCCAGCTCAGTGCTTCGCAGGGATACAGATGCTTTAGATAGCAGACACATTTGGGTTGCTCAAGCACTGATCGTATGCCAGCCCCTCAGACAACACTATTAATCTCTCTTATCAGCATCTCAGTGGGTGCTCTGGCCCCAGAATGGTATGTTCTGCATTGGGCTACCATTACTCAACGGATGCTAAATTAACCACATTGCTCCCTCTGATTTACCCTCAGTACTGATGTACAGCCCTTATTTGAAGAGAAGAAAAGGGCCATCGTTCTCCTAGTGGCATTGACCATTTTGTTATTGTTAGTTCCTTCAAAGTGTTCCTGGCCTCTTACACCAACGGCTTGACAATTTTGTAATTGCATTGTGTGATAAAAAGCTAATTAAGTTATGGAAGATCTCTTATCTGTTTTATTTTCCTCGGCACTATCCAGGGGATGACCTTGATAACATCAGTTGGAGGCTGCTGGCTTTTTTCACTGGTGCTCTGTGTTAATAGGGACAGCGATAACTACTGTGGATGGAGATGAGAAAGGGCTCCTTCATAACAGTAAGCTTAACACAAGATACAGAGATATGGGCCCCGATAAAAGACAGGGAGTGCCTGAGGGAATCACCCACCAATAAAGTTCTGGTGCTTGTGATCCCATAAACAACTGATAAGATTTGGGAGCCTAATGAGTTGAATTATTTTACTGACACTTGGAAAATGCGGGTTGACTGCTGTCTTATGAAGCAAGACTATATGCTCACGCTTGCAAATTTGTACCAAAAGCAACGGAAAATGACTTTGCAGAGCCCCTGGTGTTTTACAGCAGGCGTTGAAGATGTGGTTACACTGGGAGCAAACATTAAGCGGAGACAACTCTGTGCACACACTGGGTACGCTGCACTTCAACATGAAAGACCGAGATGCAAAAAGCATCTAAAGCAAACTCATCTCCGCTGGGCAACAGCGCCCACTGAAAACCAACAGGGACACCGCTGATGCAGACATGCACACATACACACACTAATCTACTGTATTTCAGTCAGACTGCATCTCTTTACTTCATACTGTACAGTGTGGTGATTAACCAGGAACTGCACAGAGCTGATATCCCGTGACTGCATATTAGGGTAGATTAGGATTGTGCCGTCTGTGCAGGAAATACGTCTTAGTCTGGGATTTATTGCGCCTGGTGGCTTGTTTACGGTGCAAAGCATGGCTAGCAGAGCAGGCATAGCCCCAGACATAAAACATCATTTATTTTAGTTAGGGATGCCCTGCTGGACATATATGGCACAGGAATGGTACTCAATAGCTTTTTCATTCAGTCACACACACGTCAGGGATCCTGTACTCCACCTAAGGCTGTATGCGAGGTAAACCTTGCCACAAACGGGCCTCTCTTCCATCTAGAAAGTCAAAGCTGAATACACATTCTTGTAAATCAGGCTATCATGATGAAGCTGTTTATATTAAAACCACACTAATACATACAGATGTTTAAGATCTGATATTGCTACATTTAAATAAACACCTAATTGTTCTTAAACTAGGCTACTTTCAAGAACCTTTAGGATGAATGACTTTGGCAATATTTTGCAAGAGTAGACAATATGGCTTTATATTCTTTAGGATGTGTTTAGAATGTATCTGGGGGGAAATTTGACAGTGCTTTCACCATGCATTACCTAAATGAACTGTAATCCTCAGCGCTTACCCAGGCCTTGTTTGGTATTAAATAATGCAGGAAAAACTCCCGCTGCATGCACATCACATCTGTGCTTGCTGTCTCCCTTGTGTTTCAGAGGCGTAATATATTATGATGCAGTGGAGACTGTTGCACATTCTGTATGCAATATGTCAGCCACCTGCCCAAGGGTGTGGTTTGCGTGATGGTGGGGAAACTACTATACTGTTGTACATCATTCTCACTACACTACTATATTATTCTAACTTATGGAAAGGCAGCAAATGGACAGTAATGTGATTTAAAGAACAGCTGTTAACAGAATCCAATACTTAATGTAAAGGTAGAGAGTGGACTTTTCTGTTAATTAAAGTTAGTGGGAAATTACTTCAAGCTTTTTCTTAATGACTGACTCCACTCTTTTTGTCTTCATGCAGCAGGAGTTTGCACTGTTACAAAGCCTATATCTGTCTTGTCTTGTCTTAAACACCTTCTCTTGCAGAAATTTAACCATCCAACAGGCTAATTACTTCTTTGACATGTGGCCTTTCCATTACACAGAGAGAAAATCAGAGCTGTGTTATCACTGCTACAAGATGACCTGCTGGCAGACAGTGTCAGAGACCCTGCTGGGATTGGTGTATTGATCAGATGGGGTAGAACCCCATCACAGTGCAAATTGACTGTTTACATGTGAGTAGACCTGGGGGGTCAATTAAAAATGTATACAGTGTAACTAACTTGGATGACAAAAAGACACATCAGCAGCAAGAAGAGGAAAAGAAAAAAGATTAAAAGTAAAAACACTGGGAAGTGTCTGCATTGCTACATTGTAGAAACAAATTTCAATACAGTCACACGCACATATTCTGCCAAATTCTTAATTTCAGGTAATATTCTACAGGAAGATTTTTCTTCTTTTTTTTTTTGAGTATTGGCTTAACAGAGCAGCATATTGACGCTGCATAGGAAATGGGCCCTTCAATGACCTCCCACAGCACCCTGGCATTTGTACTTGACAAACTCATTATTGGATGACTTAATGAAAGCCTTCCATTCCCTTCTGTCTAAGACAAATGATGTACACACATGGCACCAAGAAATTAGAAGTCTGGAAAGTGTGTGGCTCTGTCAGCACCCACTCAATTGGACAAATTCCTGCATCCATAAGGGGTAATTAGCCCAGATCACCGCAATGATTGTAATTATGACATTGTTTTGATTAATTAGTCCTCTATATTAGACTGGATGTGATTGATTTCATAGTCCTTTTGGATTGAACAAAACCAAAAATCTGTGTTAATCATGGCCTTATGGACTGCTTCCACAAACAGATTCCCTTTAACTGCAATGTAGAAGGACCTAAAAAAATGGTAAAATATTTAGAATAAGTACAACCATCGGAAAAATGTGTAAAAATAAATAGTCAGAATTGTATTTATTTGGCCACAGAATGGCACTACTAAACTTATTATTGTTATTACCATAAGTCTCAGATATTGTAACTGAATTAGCAAACATTATGTAGTACAGTGTGACATACCCTCGTGTGTTAGATAAGGAGGGATCTCCTGTTCCAGATCCTAAACCTACGGAATTGTGTGTGAATTCTTTGTAATTCAACAAATCCCAAGTTTTTCTACCAAGGTAATAAACAGCAGCCATGAAGACCAAAACACAGTACTGCACAGACAAAATAAATAAATGTATGATCATAGTTCAAGAAGTAAACCAGCTATGTCCAAGCAGTTTACCCAGGTATCTTCTGACCTCCTCTTTCCTTCCCTTTACTTCATCGTACCCTGCTGCCTTAGTTCTTCCCACTGTAATCTCTGTTCTTCCTGTCCGTTAGGAAAGGCACTGAAGTCAGCAGAAACCTTGCCCCGAGTTGCCCCTGAGTTTTAACTTCCCCCAGGTTAACCACTGGATTTCCAAAGATCCGGGTCTGAGGATCTCTGCCTTTTCTATTTCCCCATTATTGGCATGTATCCTTTTCCCCTTAATACTGTTTGTGCTTGAAAGCATTCCTTTGATACATAGCTTGACATCAAGACAACATCTGTTTTTAATAGTAAACATGACAATGAGTAATGCCAATACAGTCAGCCTATTCATTTCAGATTACACACACAAAAACAGAATCCCCCTTTTTGCATTCGCCAGGTCAATAACAAAAGTGTTAAGGAAAGTGATTACTCATTCAATGACAGCCCACTCAACCAAACAGACCTGAAAGAAGAAGCTGCTTAATTCAAAATTTTAAAAAAGCTACCACAACCATTCTCGTGTTAGACGAGAATGGTGGCGGACTTCAAACATCTTCCTTTCCTGGCATTGCCAAATATTGTAGGCAGCACGATTCACTGTGGCATTAAAATGCACTCTTCTGGTGATTTTTGTTATTTGCTTGTCTCTTTAATCCTGCAATAACCACTTTTTTGGCTGTGAACACAACACTGAGATATTACTGCCGTTTAAGGGAGCAGTGTGTAGGATTTAGGGGGATCAATTGGCGGAATTGGAATATAATATTCATGTTTGTTATTAATGCCACTAAAGATCCTACACACTGCTTCTTTAAGTTGAAAGGGAGAACTTGTTAGCAATGCATGCAGCAGATTTGTAGCAAGATTAGCATTAATTTGTAGTTGCGTTTTCTGGCCACCTAATAAGTCCAACATTCACTCGCCTTTTAGCTCTGTTTCAGTCTCCACCAACTCCTGAGGGAAATATCAGGCTCTTTAGCTGCTGATTGCTCTACTGTGTTCACTAGCTTGCTAATGTTGTTTAATTGTTGTTTGTTAAAACAATGCAATGAGAGGCATATATGATAATGAACCACAACTCTTAACTTTGCATGCACGAAATCCAAAACAATAATTGGAATATGCTATAAAGCTCCATAGAGCTGAGGGGAATCGCAGAGTCATAATTCTCTAGCTCATTACAAGCAACCCCTTTCACAAGCAATCATGTGATCTATCGTAATATAAAAATTATGATTATAAGAGCTTTAACTTTAAGGGAATTATTGATATGATCTACTGTAATGATAGCTGATTATAACAAGACGACATATTACAATAATGAGTTTGTACAAAAGCCTGTAATTTGGCTAAGGGCACATTTGAGGTAAATTTAATTTTCAGCAAAGAAATTAAGTATACCTTCTGCTCACACAAATACTGTAAGACTCTAATTTGTTTTACCTTGAACAATTTGCTAATGCTGACAATGCTATAAAAATTGCCATAAGATCAAGTTTAATGGCTACTAACTTAACATTTAGGTACTTTGTAAATGAGCTTATATTTTATTTCTATTTAAGGAATGCCCTCACATGTATTTTTTAGCCATTAGCAGGCAAGAACACACTCTTATATATTGCTGTGGCCCAAGGAAGTAAAAGAAAAAAACTAATTTCTTTACAAAGAAAATTGCTTTGATGCCTTGAATGTACCATACTTCTACTTTTCCTTGAATTATATATATATATATATATTTTTATTTTAGTAGGCACTCCATCCTTAAAATATGTAAGCTTCAATATCAATAAGACATGGTTTACATGTATCCACATTTATGTTCCTTTTGGCACACAGTACATGCATGATGTATATCACATAGAAACATGCATTTGCCTTTAGTCACACATGATTGTAAGAAGACACATGCAAATAAATGCACAAACACCATCGTCCTAGAAAATCAGTATTATCATAAGTATGTACCTGGGGCATCTATTGTATATTTTTGTTAATTGATTTATGTAAGGATACTGTATGGCAATGCTAAAAGTTATCTCTTTAATTATTGTTATTTTATTCTTATCTCCTTCAATATCTGCTTAAGGCAATATTACTCAATGATGAACTGATGTGATCAATGGTATCAAAGTGAAGGTCAGAGGCAAATGAAAATGAAAATGTATGGCTACTGGGGTTTTCAATAGTGCTATAATGTTCATTAATACATGTTTTGAGCTCTCTCTCTCAATGTCACAAAGCCATTAAGTAGATAGATCACATTGCTTACATCACAAATAACAAATGCACTGCTACCTTTACGTTCTCTTAAATTCCCCCTACAAGCCATTTCAAAATTAACTGTTCATGATAGAAACACTTATGTTGGAGGATATAAAATGCAGAAGGGAAGATATACCATTACAGAGTGATAATAAAAAGTTAGAACAGGTTGAGTAGGGGTAATAGTGGCAAACGTCTATCTGGGCCAGTACACAGCAGTGAGGACCATGCTGTTAAAAGAAAGCACAATCAACAGTGGTGGCACAGGAGTAAGAAGCTTGTCAAGTTCTAAAGATGACCTCATTGTATTGATTGGGTAGGACTGGTGACACTTGGTGATTCTAAGAGTCGGCTGAATTTGATCTTCAACTTCGATGCTCTGTCAGAACAATGATTGATATGCTTTATAGACCTAGGTCTTACTAAGACAAGTCATGCTGATTCTCTAGAAAATGCCAAAAACAAACAAACAACTTTTGAGGGCCAAATGGACAACAGAGGGGGGGAGAGGGACAAGGGAGGCACCCAATCTTAGTAGATGTGATTGGCCAATGCTTGCAATGCACACAACTGGATGTCCTGCATTTAATACAAATAATGGAGGCCTGCTCATAAAATAATTTGACCTTGTGAATCCAAAAGAGCATTCTTTAAAATGTATTTTACAGCAAAATAAGTTTGGCCTGATTATAATTAGTGTGTCCAGTGACAGAAATGAGACAGATGAATAATGTGTTCTACTCATGTCTTCACAAAGAGCTTTATTACTGAAAGTAATTTGAACTCCTTGATGCATGCTCAAATGTTTTTTCTTTCTTTATACAACTGTCTCATACTGGTTCTGGAAGCATTGACATTCTGTAATGACTAGTGCTGTCAGTTAAACGCGTTCTTAACGGCGTTAACGCAAACCCATTTTAATGGCGTAAATTTTTTTATCACGAGATTAACGTTCTTTTTGGCCTAGCAAACTTTGTCGTTTTTTTCACTTGCTGTTGCAACAACTAGTAACGTTAGCAAAACTACAACACCACACCAGATCTAGCTAGACCAGAAACAAAACAACAGGCGTATGAATGAAATGTGTAACGCAAATGTCACTGATTGCCTGGAGGAGTTTGAGACAATGCATTGTTCTGGTGACAGTTTGGTTGATGTAAGGAATGACTGTGAGGCTGTTTTCAGTAGGAAAGGGCTTCATTTTATTCATATTAATGCAAGGAGTTTGCTGCCTAAGCTTGAGGAGCTCAGTCAACTTGCAAGGACCTCTAAGGCTGCTGTGATTGCGGTGTCGGAAACCTGGCTTGATGGATCAATACAGGATGTTGAAGTTGAGCTCACGGGTTACTCCATCTACTGTCACGATCGGAGCAGAAACGGAGGAGGAGTGTGCCTATTTATAAGGAATGATTTGACATATAACCCGCGTGCCGATCTCCAGGTGGAGGGTTTGGAGACTGCATGGATTGAACTGCTACTTCCTAAAACTAAGCCCATTTTCATTTGTGTATGTTATAGACCCCCTAAGCAAACCAATTTTTATGAGCTCTTTGAAATGGTTGGTTGTAAGAGTACCAAATGTATTATTATGGGTGATTTTAACACAAACGTACTACAGGCTCGTAATGGTAGTTTGAAAGAATCTCTTTCAACTTTTTGTAAGGTGTCTGGCCTACAACAGTTAATTACTGAACCTACTAGAGTGTCTGTTAATAGTCAATCCCTATTGGACCTAATAATAGTGTCAGAACGTGAAAATATTTCTCAATCAGGCATCCTCGATATTGCTTTGAGTGATCATAACGTCCCTTTTTGCACACGCAAAGTTTCTAAATCACTATTGAGGACTGGGAATCCTAAGCATAGTTCAATTAGGTACAGATGCACTAAACATTACACAGCTGAGGAATTTAAAGAAAGGCTTTCCAGGAGGGATTGGTGAGATGTTTTAGGAAGCAATGATACTGATGGGGCTTGGAATTTATTTAAACAGCACTTTGTAGCTGATCTTGATAAGGTTGCACCAATGAAGGAAACCAGAATCAAACAGAGAAGTGCAATTTGGATGACTTCTGACATTCTGGATCTCATTAGACAACGTGATAAATGGTTCAGAAAGTTTAAGAGGTCAACTTTGTCTTGTGATTATGATAAATATATATATTTTCGTAATCATGCTAGTTACAAGGTACAGAAAACAAAATCTGAATTTTATGCTGATGCTATTACTGACAACTCACATCAGCCTAAAAAGTTATGGAAGGTTCTCACTGATATGGGCGCTAAGGGAAAATCAAAATTTAAGTCTGGTAATATTGGATTAGTCATTGAGGATAAGATGATTTCTGAAAAAAAGCAGGTTGCTTGCGTTTTTAATAAATTTTTTACAACAGTTGCTGCCAGTCTGGTTGATAAGTTGCCAAGTGTGTCAGGTAGATATGGCCCATCGTTTGTAAACTCCTTTAATAAGAACAAACATGTTTTTCCTGATGCTTTTGAGATTGGCCCTGTCTCAGAGGAGAGGGTAAGAATGTGTCTATCCACATTGTCAATTAACAAAGCCACTGGACAGGACTTGATTCCGTCCAGATTTTTGAGTGATAGTGCCAATGTAATCTCTAGGGTACTTACCCATATAATAAATTTATCGTTAAGTCAGGGTATCTTTCCAAGCAATATGAAAAGGGCCAGGGTAGTTCCCCTTTTTAAGAAAAATAACAGATCAGATGTTGGTAATTATAGGCCTGTATCAATTCTGACAGCCGTCTCGAAGGTGTTTGAGCGTCTTGTGTATGAGCAGGTGGAAGAGTACCTTGTCAGACAAAATCTATTGTATGAACTTTAGTCTGGTTTTAGAGCACCATACTCTACTGAAACCTGTCTTATTCATTTATTTGATTATATTCGACAAAACTTTGATGAAGGAAAGTATTTGGGCATGATTCTTCTTGACTTGACTTGACTTTTGATACTGTAAACCATGCAATACTCCTATCAAAGCTACAATGTATAGGCTTCAGAAATACTGCTGTGAAATGGTTCACCTCTTACCTCACTGGACGGAGTCAAGTTTGTGATGTTGAGGGGACCATATCATATCCTCAGGATATTACTTGTGGGCTGCCCCAACGTTCAATCCTTGGCCCTCTTTTATTTTTAGTTTATATTAATGACATGCCATCTGCGGTGAAATGTAAGATGCTTTTATATGCTGATGACTCTGCATTACTGGTTTCTGGGGATGATATCAGCGAGATTGAGAAGACTCTAGGTAATGAATTAAATAGTGTTAGTAAGTGGCTTACAGACAACAGGCTTTCAATACATTTGGGAAAAACTGAGTCCATTTTATTTGGAACAAAAATAAAGTTGTCTAGAACAAATGCACTTAAGGTTACATGTAATGGCACTGAAATAGTGTCTCAGAAAAGTGTTACATACCTGGGGTTAACATTAGAACAGTCGTTAACCTGTAAATCTATTGCTGATAAAATATTATCCAAATGCATCTAGATTATTCTATTATGAAATTACTGGTCATATCATTGATTCAATGTCATTTCGATTATGCATGTTCTGCTTGGTACTGTGGATTATCAGTTAAACTTAAAAATAGACTGCAAGTGATGCAAAATAATGTTATTCGCTACCTGTTAAATGCACCACCCCGGACTCATATTGGTAGAGATGCTTTTAAAAGGGTAGGGTTGCTGCCAGTTCATGTTAGAGTGGAGCAGTTAAAGTTGAATCATATGTTTAATGTTATAAATGGCCAAATATTTAAATTCCCATATAAAAATGGTTCATACACAGCATAATCACAATAGAATGCAGCTAGAAGTTCTTTTTTTTTTATACAGGTATAACATTGTGGAATAATCTGCCACTTTCCCTCAAAATTGTAAATACCAGGGGGGCTTTTAGATATAAAGTAAAGGTATTTTTATGGAACAGAGTAGCCAATATTTTTTAGTTAGAGAAGATTGATTATTTTATGTGATTTATGATTCTTTGATTTTAGAATGCTTTTAAACCTTGGATGATTTGTATTATATGTTATTGTTTTTGACCAGAAATAGGTCTTTGTTATGTGTTGCATGTTTTAACACCAAGGACCATGTTGGAAATAAGTGTTTACACTTTAACATGCTATCCTTTGGATTATGTTGTTTGTCAAATCCAAAATAAATCAATCAAAAAAGGCAGGCCGCACACATTTGTTTGGGCTTGCGAGCCGGCCAAAGAGTAGTAGGCTAACGTTACGTTTTGAGTGGATGGCGAGTGCGTGATGCTGAAATGGATGCCAATAAGATTCTGAATGGAAAGTTTACTTTTAAAAAGTTGCCAAATGGTTCCATTGACAAGACCCAAAGTGATCTGTGTGTTTTGTCGTTGTGAACTGAGCTATCATCGCAGCACGTCCAGTCTGAAATACCACAGCTGATGTGAATTCTCCGCCCCTCATCAAAGCCAGGCGACAAAAGCACAAAGCAAGCCAATCCACTTTTCCATGTTGATAAGAGCATTAAAATGAGACATTCAGTGTTAGCAAGGCTAACAATAATAAACAATAATTTTGCAAAATAAGTACAAACAGCTAATACTGGGGTGTACACCAGTAGTGGAAACATATTCAAATTATTTAATTTAAGTAACAATACAACACTGTAAATATACAGATGTTTTTAATTATCAATAGTGTGGGAGATAAATTTTTTTGTCGATCAAATAATTGTTTAAAGTGCTCATATTATGCTCATTTTCAGGTTCATAATTGTATTTAGAGGTTATTTCAGAATAGGTTTACATGGTTTAATTTTCAAAAAACACCATATTTTTGTTGAACTGCACATTGCTGCAGCTCCTCTTTTCACCCTGTGTGTTGAGCTCTCTGTTTTAGCTACAGAGTGAGACATCACACTTTTGTTCCATCTTTGTTGGGAGTCGCACATGTGCAGTACCTAGGTAAGGACTAATACCCAGTCAGAAGCAGAGTATGAGGGCGTGCCACGCTAGCAGCTAGGCGAGCATTATAACATTATGTGTTACAAAGTGACGGAATTAAAGGCTGAACTATAATAGAGCTGTTTGGAGCAGTTTGTGAACAGTGTTTTCTGTTGGAGATGGTAAGTGCCTGTGGGGTGGACTTTTTCACTTTGTAAATGCACAAAAAAGATATATGACAGAATAAAGGAAAGTCCAAAAAGCATAATATCAGCACTTTAAGCTCTTGTTTAATCTATATTGAAGTAAAAAGAGTGTGTGTGTTTGTCTGTGTGAGGAAGGCCAAATGCCAAAAATGTTATGCACAAAGTACTGATGACATTAGACATGTTTTGGCCATTACACTTTCAACCTGGCCTGAAAATGGCAGGTCATTTAAGTGCAAAGCCAGGAAAGCCTCTAAACTAAAATCACATTGTACTGCTTGATTGCTACTGACATGCCCTGTACTGTGCCTCTCATCCCACGTTGGCAGTTAAGTTCACAGCAAGTTACCAACATATCAATCACGTGCTGCTGAGAAATGGCCTTTGTTGTCAAAATAAAATTATGACTCTAATAAGGTGAAATGTCTTCAGATTACTTACGTACATCATTTTGCCAAACTTGTATATTAGTTTTACTTAAGGACAAAATGATAAAGTTTTTCTGATCACTGATTTAACACATGAATTTAGAATGGATTAGACAAAGGCATGTTGAAGGATTGTGAGTTGAATCTGATTTATTCACCCTTGCGAGGAAATGGGATGCTGTCTTATTATTTTTTTCTGCCACAGTGTTAGACAATGAGACAAATGGTTGCATTAAAAGATAAAAGGGAACCAGAACTGAATACAAAAGGGAACACAAACCTAGCTCCAGAGATATGAACTATAACTATTTTCATGATGCAAGCATTGACCTGCGATGCCATTCTTCGCCCTGCACTCTTTCTCTATCTGTTTTGGCGTTTTTTTGTTTCTTTTGTACCTCTGTAGGCTCCAAGACTGCCATAGAGCACAGAAAATGCATCAAAACTACCTGCAATTTCAAATACAGTATGTCTATTCAGTCATTGTCACCTCTTAACACACTGCATATAAGTATATCTGTGATCTCTATTCTGCAGTTCTTCAGAAAGGGAGCAAGTTTGTGTGTGCCACCATGTGTGTTTCAGTGTATTATTTTTGCCCACTGAGCCCTTCTCTCAGTGTTTTTCTAATAGGATTGTCACAGTGCTAGTATAGGGCCCATCTAAACACAGCGCTTCTCCAAATTGCTGATCACTCTTAGAGAAGACCCAAGTAGGTCCCAGTGCTTTCACTTATCAGAAGGGAAGTAAATAGCTGGAGTGAAAAGCACTTACTAGTCTCCTCTCATTTGCCTGCATTTCCCCCCACGAGTATAGACCATATGAAACAATGAAAAATTCAGCTCCCTGGTGTAGATCTGGGTCATGTACAACCAATGCAAGTGTGTGAAATATACAATGTGAATGTTAGCTTACACACAAATATGCACATGCATGGGGACACACCTATTGGCGTTCAACAGTTATCGTGCTACTGGACATATAAACCAAAATGCATTGCATCTTGATGTTGACATGCTCATAAATCACATCAATTTCATAAACAATAACCTATTTATTGAAGGGATGTCAATTTAGAATGCCGCAAATTGGATGATAAAACTACATCCTCTCCAGACAGGATAGGAATAGTACTTGCCAAATTGAAATATAAAACTGCATGCAGCACATCTGCTCTTATCTGATTCTCTGTCCAAAGGCGTGGTCCTAGTACATGACAAACAGTAGAATGCATGCACACACAGGCAGAAAGCAAGATGGGAGTAAAGACACAGCACTGGCTATAGTATGTAGCATCATTTATCTTGCTACGTGAAAAACTGATCTATATCAAACTTTTTTGTTTTACAGCATGTTATTCTATAGGTAAGAAATTCTACTGACGTTTCAGATCTTTTTAATATGCACATGAAAAAAGGCCCTTTAATCTATGACTGTGTTCTATTTTATTAAATTTGAGCACCAAATTTCATATGTAGTCATACACAAATAAAAGAGCCAGTGCACTCAGTAGCACCTGAACGCAGCAATTTTATATACAGGATTCAGTGACATTTTGCTGAGTATGCTTACTATTTTTAAACATAACCCTGTTTCATAGTTATACTGCCAACAACGTCTATAGCTGGGAGCTGCCCACAACACCCAAAGTCTGCTTCTGGCCACATGAAGTTTGAGAGAGTCAAGAGTCCCTCATTTGTGTGTAAGGTGACAGCATTTTCACAATCCAGATTTTTTCCATTTTAGGGTGAATAATAACCCTGCCTGTCAAAAAGCCACATCTATACCCTCTAGATCATATGTGGCAGAAACAATCTGATAGCTACAAACTACTTCAGTGGAAACTAGACCATACACATCACATTTAATGCAACCTCCCAAACTAATTTCATAAATTAATAAAACAATCTGGTTATTTAAATTATCTTTTACGTGTGCTATTTAAAACTCCAGGGACAAAACTTGTAGTCGGGTACCAACCCACATTCAGAGAAACATTTAAGTTATTGCTGCACTAAATTATGGGACATTGGGTGGAAAAAAACATACATCAAATAAGATCCCATTATTGTAGAAAACTGTCATAAATGGGTGACTCAGTACATAGTGGCTCAGAGGTTAGGACTGTCATCTCTTAGCAATGAGAAGTTTTATAACTGGCCCCAGTGTTTTCTGTCTGTCTTATAACTAAAAATACATTCAAGATAGATGATTTGGGGACTTTGAACTAGTCTCTGTACCTCCCCATTGTGGCTAAAGATGCCTCCCTAACAGGCTGGGGAGCACAAGCAAGCACAGGCATCGGCATCAGCATAAGCTGCAGGTATACCCAGTGTTTTGGACCTGAGGACTGCCCATCTTGTGCAACACTATTTTATTTCCAATCCCTCTCCTCAACCAAATGGTCAAGAAATGCAGTAAACGAAGATAAAGCAAGTTCCGTCCACCAACGCATCAAGCACAGCCGGTCTTTGCGGTCTTCTAACCAACTGGTTTTAGAAGTGCCAAGGTCAAGGTACAAACGATGGGGTGATCAGGCTTTTGCGGTTGCTGCCCCGAGACTCTGGAACAAGTTACCCCCTGATATTCGCACAATTACAGATGTCGCTCTTTTCAGGTCTAAACTCAAAATCTACCTGTTTAGAATGGCTTTTAATACGCAGTAGTGGTGTGACAATTTCCTCTTCCTGTTTCTGTGTAACCTTTTATGATTTACTGTTTTCTACGTTTCATTCTTCTTATTGCAAGATATGTTGTCTATTCTTAGTTCCATATGTGAAGCACTTTGGATACCTGCTGGTTGTTGTAAAGCGCTATACAAATACATTTTGATTGATTGAACGCAGATTCCTGGTACCAGACCTCCAGCCTGGATATGGGCTCCAACTACGACGAAGTGGGAAAGCAGGTGAGGGTTCTCCTCACTGCTCACTAACGTTGTTTGCTGGTAGGTTAAAAGAAGCAGCTGGGGACACCATGTGTGACAGACGTAGCAGATGGTTGTCTACACCCTCTTCAGGCCAACTAAGTAAGTAAGTGAGCAGTGACAAAAACTACATAGGGACCTCAGGCCATATTACAGAATCGTCTTAACTTGCAGATCCTACTGTATCTAAAGTGTTTGGTAATCGTGGTAATTTGGGTTAGGACCTCATTTAGGAAACATTTTTCATTTAATTCAATTTTAGATGAACAGTTCCTAAGTCAATGTTCCTATCCTTACTTAAGAGTTAAAAGTGTATTTCACAAGTATCTTAACTTCCCAAAATCTTAAATAAACCTCCTATCCTAACTTTAGAATACCTAACTAACTTTAAAGCTCTTTTTTATTCTGCCAAGTTCGTGGCTCTCACGACCAACAGCTGGACGGCACTCACAATGGCCAGCTACGTGCAGTAGCGGTTTTTGGCACGGGCGAAGCGGGCAGCCGCATTAGGCATGACACATGGGGGGGGCGGCACGAGCACTTAAAAACAAATCTACTGTTTTCTACTGTATTATCTATCGTTCCACCGTGTGGGGAATTGGCAAATTGTCGCCCCTGCTTCCGGAGAAGATACCGTGCACACTGCACAGAGAAGCTGTGAGAAGGGGAAAGGGGAGGGGGCAGCGGGGGACAGTTCACCTCTGGGTCGAACGGGTTGCTGGGCATAAGGGCCGATACTGTTGGTGCTCCGCCAATACTGAGCACCCACAAAGCTGATCGCGGTTATGTGTCAGTTAAACTTTTCATCTCCAATCCAATCCTGAGTTTACTTTACAGCTTTATTATCAAGTTGATAGGCATATGTGTTTGTGTCGGCCATCTGACGTTGCTTGGTATCCCAAATGGAACGGTCTGGACAAGGGGGGGACAGGGGATGATAAGGATCTATCGGAGATCCAACCCAACTTTTAACTCTCAGGATTGCACTTAGGCTACTCTGCCAGTCAATGTGGCTCAAGCAGGAGAGGAGAGGAGCTTTTCAAAACTAAAGTTGATCAAGTCACACATAAGGTCAACCATGTCCCAGGAAAGACTCACTGGCCTTTCCGTCAGTATCAATCATTCAGTAGGTGAGCAGATTTCATACAATAACATCATTGATGATTTTGCTTCAAGGGAGGCCAGAAAGGTCAGGTTTTAGTTTTAGATTGTGTTTTCTGTTATTAGTGCAATAGTGTAATAATTAGATTCTCTTTAGTGCGTTTTCACATTTGTGTGATGAAGGATTTTTGCTATTCAGAATATTTATTCTACATTTTATTTGCATATTATTCTTAATATTTTATATTATTGTTGCTCTCTGCTCTGGAGCAGATGTGCAACTGGCCATCGATTTTTGTAAAACTGCCCATTTTCAAACTCTACATAGTTGATTTCTCGCATAAAAAAGTCTCAGAAGTGAATTTAGTGGTGAAATAGCGGATGAAAATTGTTATACTTGAGACCCTCCAGTCTAACGTGACTAGCCAGCTGGTTACAGCCGGCATTGCCTACTCGCCAGCGGCCAGTGAAGCTCAGAGACCCAGCTGGAAGTCTCAACCCTCCCACCAGCCGTTGGGCTCATTTGAATTGACAAGTGTCACTTCAAAATGAAAAG
Organism: Perca flavescens; assembly: GCF_004354835.1. Taxonomy (NCBI): domain Eukaryota; kingdom Metazoa; phylum Chordata; class Actinopteri; order Perciformes; family Percidae; genus Perca; species Perca flavescens. Next base: position 32,626,388 of record NC_041331.1, read on the forward strand.
CCTTAATGTTAAATAGAAATAGCAATGGTGAATCTTAAAAGGTCAAAAGGCAATTACCAAATGTAAAATTCAAAAGATAAAACTTCCAATTGAAAATGATTAAGTGCAACGGCTAAAATAAAATTATTTCTTTGTTTTCTATTTGAGATTTTCCATTTCATATTTTTGAGTTTCATAGTTGATGTTGCGGTCATTCAATAAAAGATTTCAAAGATTTCATTTTAAGCATTTATATTTAAGCTTTGCATTTTAAATTTGACTTTTTACCTTGAACTTTACATTTTCAAATTTTTCTAAATTTACTTTTTCAGTTTCCGTTTTCTGTCACGCTGGTGAGAAGGTAGGCAAGGTTGGGACCCAAATGCAGTTTAAAGAGCTTTATTAATGACAGGCAAAACTTAATTGGAGCAATAATCCATAAATCAAGGAAATCCACAACAGGGAACTATGACAGTAAACTCAGAAACAAAACAGAACGCACAGCAAAATAATAATAATAATACATTTTATTTGTATTGCACTTTACACATGAAGGACACATCTCAAAGTGCTACAGGTGCACAGATAAAAACAGTAAACTTTAAAACAGCAAGAAAACAATAATTATATTAAGAAAATGCAATACAAAATAAGTGGGTCTTTAATTTATTTTTAAAAACCTCTATAGGTTCCCTCAGGTTGTTTGGGAGGGCATTCCACAGTCGAGGCGCAGCCGCCTGGAAGGCCCTATCTCCCATAGTGCGGAGTTTGGACTTGGGGACCTAGAGTTTGTGGCTGTCAGAGGAACGGAGATGTCGGGTAGGGTTATGTCTATTGGTAAGTTCTTTAAGGTACAGAGGTGCGCTGCCGTAGATACACTGATAGGTCAGGAGACATATCTTGTACTCAATCCTGAACCTAACAGGAAGCCAGTGAAGTTTATGGAGGATGGGTGTGATGTGCTTGAATTTGCGCAAAAAGAACAAGACAATGCGACAAGAGACAAGGCGAACACAAAGACTAAATACAGAGGGTAACGAGGTAACGAGAGGCAGGTGACACAAGGGCTGGGAAACAGGTGAACAACATCAGGCAATCACAAGAGCGGGAAAACACAAGACAGGAAGTAAAAACTGACAAAACTAGGGAGAAAAGACAAGACTTCAAAATAAGACAGGAAACCGAACACTCACAAACGTGACATTTTCTTTTTTAAATTTAATTATGGCATGATTTTTCTGTCTCTCCATGGTATGTCCCATCCACATCTACCATCCAATACCCTTTTCCCACCAATATATGCAGGTTTTTAAACACGGAAAACCCCGCAAAAAATAGACAACAGACTCCTTTCTCATTGCCTTTACAGATTGTTTTTTTTTCTGAACGTGCCGGAAAACAGGGTTAGTAAACACTAGAAAGCAGCATGGAGGCCAGTGAAAATGTTACGATGGTTACTTATTTTTGGTATCTGTTACTTATTCAGTCTCTCTTTCAAACTTGGTGCCGACTAATTTAAAACGATGTTCAAGCACTTTTTGGACAGAGATGGACGGAATTTGTGGTTTAGGTGACAAAAACGCATCACAGCATCATGCTGGAAAAGGGCTGAAAATTAGTGTGTTCACTCAGGTGTCATGTTTCCATCACTGCTGATCGGAGCTGGAGCCGATAAATACCTGTGACTACTGCAGAGTCATTTGTCCTGGGAATGTAACTGTTCCCAATATAGACAAAAGCCAGATGTTAGTGGGTTTTTTTGTCCAGTGGGAAAGAGGCTTTACTATGGCTGTTGGTGTTTCACTTTCAGAGCACCAGGGGCACCAGGTGCTAACCAATTTGTTCACACTTCATAACACAAGTAGGGAAGGAGAAGTCTAAAAGATGAAGACCTCAGCTTTCGGGCTGTCCACTCCAGAACCTCACTCACCAAACCCTCTTTAACTTGGGTTAAAATCACAATGTATTGCTTTATTGTGTCCCCTGGCTTTTCTAAATGTCCACTAGACCCAGGTGAATAAGTAGAGGTTAAAAATAAATTCAAAGCAACACTTGACCAAGGGAGGCCTGTAACCTCTCAAGGGCCATAATGCAAATGTGGAGAGGCTGTGCAATAAAGCATACAGCCCTGTAGATGAGAACTCTATACCTGTGGGAATCCCTTGCTCCAATCTCTCATAACTTGCTGTAATGCCGACAGCTGTAGCTGCACTGACTCCCCTACCTGCCTACACTAATATATACATTACGCTTGATAAGTTGGAGTTAGGGAGCAAAATGTACATTGCATGGTTTTCCCTGATGCAATTAAAGACTGCTAAACCATGAGCAGTGGCCTAGTCTGTTCCATAACCATGAAGCGGAATATTAGATTTCCCAGCTCCCCCAGCTTGAGCACTGTAAAAGTGATAAGGAGATGGGAAACTCCCTGCAGGAGACCTCGGATCAAGAACAGTATGTACCCAGCCTGGTCTAAGGACCTAGACCGGAATGATTACATTTATCACTGACATTAAAATTTACATTTAATTATTCTCAAATTCCAAAATCCTAAAAAGGAAATTAGGGGCTATGATTGGCTCCTGCCTGTGTGTTGTGCACAACATCGTAGAGGTTGCTAATTGAGTATTTTTTAAGTTTTTAATTTCTCAGTTCAGAAACTTTTAAAATTATCCACTGGCCAAAGAGGTTTGCAACACACCTTTTTGCAAACAAGACCTTGTGCCTTCCAAAATGACACAAAATTAACAAATTAAATGACTGCAATCTATATGGTCAAGGTCTGGTTAAGTCTAGACAACTATGGCTGTTCAACTCATGTGTGGGCAAGTTTCTTTCTCAAGAATGTCACCAAAGAGTAAAAAGAAGACTTTCACTCTGCAGAACTTCAAGTCCTAGTTTCTGAAATCAGCAGACAAAAAAACGTAACAAATTTAAGTCTATTAGTTATGCCTGTTTTAAGGTATATATTCCGTCAGTCCAAAAAATGATTGCCACAATATTAGTAGACAGAGAGGAGCATTTGAAAGCATTCATCATTCTGTGGGTATAGGTGAATATGGCACCATTTATTGCAATACGATTACATTTATTTTCACCTCTGAAAAGCAATGGTCACAACATTCAAACTGTCATTGTCATCTTGAAATGTCTTTTGACATTTTTGATCAATATTGTTTCATTAAATTTGCAGTTTGCAGAAATGTTCCTGCAGTTACGTAAAAGTAATATAAGTTCATCTTTGATTCATTTGACTACTCTTGAGTTTCATGTTGAGTCAATGCTATGATGTATGTGGATATGTAGTTTGGGTCCAGTGGACAGCATTTCATTGTATAGATGCACATTTTTTAGGGATGTGTGGTGAGATCATACTGTCCATCTGACAGAGGTTTATTAAACAATAAAGGGCCAGACTAGCCATCTGATAAATATTCACCTAAAAGGCAGAGCTGTTTGAAGACTAAAGCCAATTAGACATGATATGCAAAGGGGTCCAAGATTTACATTTTCTTCCATCAAGCGACAGATGGATTTATGTCACTAACGCTTCAGATCAGAAGAGGAATGGAGGCCAAAGGCACACATATTATTCATTCAACACTGCTGCATGCATAATGTTAAGTATATATTCGATCTAAATATTGTGTCCGAGGTCTGCATCCATGGCACTGAAATAGGAAACTCTTTACCATAGCTCATGACTTCTAAATTTGAGTTTCTTTTGCAGGCGGGTTTAATTCTGTCTAGATGTATTAAAATAATCAATCTAATTACAAGCCTTCCATTTGCACACAGAGAAAAAAAAACACATCAATGGGTTTTTGAAAACATATTTACAGAGGCTGAGGCAGGGAGCGTATCTGCAAATATTGGATTTTGCTGTGAAGGGAGCAAATGGGTCAGGGTAACATTAGACACAGGGAAAACGATGACAGAGTGAGACCACAAGCGGGAAAAAAAAAATCTGATAAATAAGAAAAGCAATAAGTCAGATATCAATAGAGTGGATAAAGAAAGTACATCAATAGTAACATAAGCACACACACAGAGTGCATCAAGTAACCACATTAAATTGGCTTGAATAAATCTTTTACTATAACTATGCACTGTAGTATCACACAGCAGTCACTTATATAAAAACTGGGAACTGTATTGCCGTAGTGATAGCATTATGTCATGCTGAAGGATGAAACTAAACTAATTAGGAATCTGGTGTGGTAAAAAGAACACCAGCACACATGACATGCTGTAGCTAGAAAAATATGTCAGGCAGCAAATGTAAAACAGATGAAACCAGTAAGGAGAAGCCATATTTTATATTTTTTTGAAATTAGGAAGAAGTTAACATATTTGCTGCTCGGTTCACAAGACACGTTTTTTTTTTGCCAATCCAGGAAAAATGTCTTTAGAAGTTTAAGGAGAAGGTTCAGGTAGATGTATGGATGCTCAAAGCGCAGGACTTTAACAGTGGTGACTGGAGTTTCCATCATGCATCCCTCTTTAGATTCAGGCTGCTAAAGCCCCTGGATAAGGTGAGGAAAATATTGCAGTTTTGGTTAAATATTGAAAAAGTCAAAGGGTCCTGTCTCTAGCTTCATGTCAACATTGACTTTTTCAATAGATGACCTTGATAAATAATTAAGTTGTCTCCCTTCTAGATTTCACCTTCATAAGTTACTGTAAGATTATTTGATAAAATGACATGCATAATTATGACTTTTATGACTAAATTCATTAGGACAGTCTTCTTCATTCAAAGAGTAGCTACAAAATATCTTGATAATTGCCACAGTCACAGCACAGGTGATCACCACTTTGCATAATGAGCACCATTGAGATACTGTAGTCAGCTCACATTTATTTATAAACCCCATTCAACATGTTTGTCTCAGTGTACTTTACAAGGAACAAGATGTAAATGCAGATAAAAAGATGTAAACAAATCACATCAGTGTGTGTGTGTGTGTGTGTGTGTGTGTGTGTGTGTGTGTCTTTGTGTGGGTGTTTGTAACAGCTGTATTGTATAGTTTGTAACAGCTGTATTGTCATTTCACACACTCACCAAAACCAACACACATATACTGACCACACACTGTATATGGATTTTTTTTTCCAAGCGCTTAACACGTCTCCACATGTGGTGGAGACATCTTTGTCTAAAGTGCATTGTGGAGATGGGCGGACATTCTAAGCATGAATGCTTGCAGTGGGAATCAAAGCCCTTGCAACGGCTGTGTAAGCACACACTGATATGTTATATGTGAACAAAATGAAGCAGCTTTCAAGACAAGCCAATGCTAGGTCTATCTAAAATGTTGCAGGTGTGTATACTGCACTGTACATGCCCCTTATACAAATAGGACAGATGGGGAAAAACCCACAAGCATCAGTTGTGAGCAAATAAAACAATTGTCAAAGCTTTTCAGTTCCAAAGCTGTTCAGTTTTTAAAGCAGTAGAGTATGCTGAAGGTATGCCTTGTGCACGCCTCAACAATATATGGCAACTGGCGCAGGAAGCGATATGCACAAGAAGGAGAGTAGCAATTAGAGGCACAGTGGAGTGCTGAGCCAATATGGGCAGATAAAGAGCCCCTTTGCCCACGGTTTTGAAGCTGTAATTACGTGTAATTGTGATTTTTTTTTTGTGTGGCTTCAGAGCTGCTCTCAGCACCATGTTACTCTCAAATGAGTCATGTGGGGCTCACCTTCACTTTCCCTGCTCAGCACTTTCACACCACACCCACTGATGGCCTGCTCAGACTCATTATTGTGGAGCCACGTGTGGTTGGGTCTTCACGCCTACATACCCATAACCGCTGCCTCTGCTGCCACCCTAAACTCCGTCAGTATAATGTAATCAAATTTCAGAGTTTGCATTAAAGAGACTGTCACCACTGAGCATGATAAATGTACAGAAATACTGAACCTTTGAGAGACATTTTTGCAGAGACAAACTGATGCAGGGGTACAAGGACAAAGTGAGAGCGCACAACATGATTAAAATCAAAAAGTGTGATGTATGACTTCAAAACACTGAAAGTAACGCAGAAATTAAATCTGCCCTGATTTCTGGCTACGCCACCGTCGCAGAGTGATCATGGCCACTCAAGACAATGCTTGATTCCACCAGACGCGGCAACACGCGCTTCAGAAGCAGCTCTCTGCTAAAAATATGCACTAGGTCTAATTTTGACAGAGCTGCAGGTTGTTGCACAGGCAACAGGCAAAGATTTGCACACATCCAGGAAAAACTAAACTAAATCTGCAAGTTGGGCAGGCAAAAAACTCCACTTCTGAAAAGCTCCTGGTGTGAACTGATGGCACACGGTGAAGGGCGGAACAAAACCACAGCCGCAACCACAGCGCAGCCGGAAAGCGGCACATGTGCGCCTAGAGTGGAATTCCAGCTTTAGAATCTACAGCCATGCTAGCAGCTGTGTGGGGCTGTACTTTGCTTTAAGCTAAGTGCTAACATCAGTATGCTAACAACAACAACAACATGCTGGTGTTAAGATATGTTGTGTTCACCATCTTAGTTTAGTGCGTTAAGGTGCTAACATTTGCTGATGCTAAATACAAAGTAGGGCTGTCCTCGACTAAAGACATTCTTAGTCGACTAACACTTATAGGATTTAGTTGACTAATCGATTAGTTGATTTAATTGACAGAGCTGTGCGCTTTGAGAGGTGGTTAAGACTAGAAAAGCACAATATAAATGTAGTTATTTAACCATCTGTAAAACTGAGTTTCTCCACAATTAATCCTGCAAAAGCACCACTTTAAATCTTGTGTTTACCATAAATGTGCTCAGAAGTTTCTTGGAAATAAGTAATTAAGCATGAATAAGCATAAAAAATTACTAATCGACTAAATAAATCTTAGTCGACTAAGACCAAAACGACCGATTAGTCGACTAATCGACTAAGAGGTGGCAGCTCTAATACAAAGTACATCTAGGACTGATGGAAATGTTTGGGCAAAGGACAACCTAGACAGGGTTTCCAGTTAAGGTACACTTGTATAATGTACTGCAATCCAGTACAACAGCCCTGCAACAAACTGTTTCTCTGTGAAACCTGGATGCCTGGATGTGTTACCTCATAGTTTCTGCAGGAGGTTCAATGGTACCAACTGGATAGCCCAAGGCACCTCTGTGCACTAGCACTGGATATAGTAACTTAACTATCTCCTTCCCCAGAGTTGTCCAGGGCAACAGGCACTTGAAGTGTGAAGACACTCAAATCCCCAGCGAGATGACGGCAGTTTGCTTTGTACAGGCTGCAGCTAAACAACAAAACCCCTTCTTTATGGTCATCACTATGCAAAATTGCACCGTCTAGCATGTTACAAAAGTGTCTTGTAATTTAGAGATTAAGGACGGATGATGAAGTGACCTTTGATAGTCAGCTGAAATGTCAATTGTAAACAGTAAAACACTGGCATGTTGCACGGGCACCGCAATATGTCAGAGTGACAGCACGCAAAAACGTTTGGCACAGTCACGCTGCAACCAGGCCTGGTCATCTCCACATAACCTACATACATTTATATCAAAGTTTTTTAAAGAGTGCAGCAGATATTGGAACATCCTCTTGGCACATATACTTAATAAACTATAGTAAAACGAAACAACTAATGGTGTATGCTACATGGTACTGTATGATAGTACGAATGAGCATGACTGACTCTTAAGCTGTACTCTTCTTTGTCATCAAACACATTTTCTGTCAGTTGTTTACTTCGGGGAACATTTACACAATCACACACATGGGAGAAGTCTGCACCTAACAAGATTGATATGTCACCTGAGACTTGCTGCAAGTAGCTGGGTAAATGCTTTGCCAGATAATCTCCTCTCTCCCATTTTACTCCCCTTAGAGAATTGCAAATTCAAATTTCCACTTTTGATGACATTTGTGCTGAGGGCTCTGACATAATGTTTCTCAGTTGAATATTAATGTAAATAAAGACCACCGTGTCATGTCTGATTAAACAAATGAATGACTCCATTAATTACAATTTTTTCTTTTTTTTACCAACTTTGTATACTTTTGATTCATTTATGTAAGAATATTGTGAATCTAATTGAAGGCTGGTTGTACAGGTTCGCTGCACCTGTGACTGCTATGTTGAGTATTTCAAATATTCAGTAAGCAGTTAAACTATGGTATTTCACATATGCTGAGTCATGTATATCATATTCCCTATTTCCTGTGATCTAAATATTTGCAGCAGAGAAAGTAAAGCAGAGAGTGCTAATATTTCCGAGACCTCAAAAAGCCCCGAGTTGTGGCAGAGCTGGATCCTGGTGGTGTGAACATTGAGTTTGTTCCACCATGATGCCACCCTGTGAGGCCCCAGGTGGATGCCTTAGGTTTTTCTCTGCAGTTCAGGGTTTCTTTCATGCCATCTGCGCCTGGCTCCAGGACATGGCATTCAAGCAGGGCACAGAGCAGACATGGCTCCTATACCCTCGCTCCAAAGAGGCTGGAGGCTTTCACTTTGAGTGAACAAACCTCAGGTCAGATGGCTACCACAGCAAACAGACATGGAATTAATAGCAACAATGAGAATGTCATCCTCTCCCCAGTAATGGATACGCTATTTATTTTCATCGCTGTGAGCGACACCATTGCAGTTATTTGTAAGGGAGCCACTGTGAGGGGAGGCCGATACCAACTATGCAGACAAAGTGCCAACAAGATTCCTCTGAATACTGTTTAAGACATTGTTAAATCACAGTGCAGATGGCATGTGTGCCACCATCTGACACTATCAACTTCTACTCAAAAGTGATGCAGAATTTTTACATTTAGATATACTCGTCATCAAAACATTGGTGATAAAACAAGCTGGGAAAATAATCTTTCGTAACATCAGCAAGGACTGTCCTTTTCTCAAAACCGACGATAAGAGGATACAGCATCAGGTTTCCGTTTACAGTAATCAGATGCTTAGGAGACAGAAGCAGGATGGCCGCCAGCTACTTGTGTTTCTGCATCTACAGCTTAGCTTTAGTCCCACTAATCTGGAAGAAATCAAAGATTAGCATTTTTGAGAGGTTTGCATTTGCCTCAAAGACCGCTGACTCAGATGTTCCCCAGCCCTCCACAGCACTCCAGAGACAAATCTGTATGGCACATTTCATATTCCACACTACAAATAACTTATATTTTTTTCAGAGAAGTTAGGTTGCTGCTGACATGTGCCAAAGTTGAATTGATGGGGACACCACCTATTTGATAACGGGGGTGTGACCGATGGAACGATTGACTGCGCATTGAAAATTCCAATGTAATCATTCTTTACAGGAGAACATTTCAGCACTACTTCATGATGTAGAACAAATTGCCCAGTCGCCTATTTCATTGGCAAAATAAGATTAATCACTATGCTCTGTAAACATGTAAAAAATTAAGAGTGAATTGAATTTGCTGGCATCACCTTGACAGGTTCAACTCACAGCTCTCTGGAGTTTTACTGCTGAGATCAAGCTGACCTAGATACCATTATTTCTAAATTCTGCTGATTTTCCAGCGGCAGGTAATTAAGTGTGATTCTTCCACCTTGTTCAACGGGGCCCTGGATGTTTCAGAGTTGGCTGCTGAGTCAGATGGGGTGGCGCTATGCTGCTAACTGAGATCTAGGGGCACATTTCAGTGCGGCTGCCTTTAGTGTGTGTGCCAGCTGCCTGCCAGAGGCCCAGCCTCATTAGCTGAATTACAGAGATCAAACAGAGAGGCCGAGGAGCAGAAGAAAGAGAATCCACTGTCCCTCTCCAAGAGGATGGGATGAAAGGCAGGCAGATAGTGAAGTGGGGGCAGAAGAAGACATTGTGTAACTGGCTCTAAGTTCGAAGGGTGCGTTCTTTGATTCCCTGTCTGTCATAAATGAAAAATGTGTAGCACTTTGATGGGCCTGCACAGGTCTGTTGACATTCTAGTCTGCTTACTGATGTACTGCGGTGAAGGAATATCCGCCCTATTGTGCCTTTGACGACTACAAGCCATAGGCATGTTTTTCTTAGAAAACAGTAGATACATAGATAGGTCACTTCTAATTAAACCAGTGGAAACCCAACTCAACGTTCATAGAGTTTAAAAAAAAATCTGTTTAGTTGTTGATGCTGTTGTTTTATTAAGTCCAACTGATCATTTTTGCATGAGATTGTGTAAGCATATCATTCAGAATATCATATGCTGAATACACAAAAGTGATAAATGCTGAATCTGAATTCCTGAATCCTAAGTCAAACAGGAATGGTAACATAATCTTTGCTACCTGCTTTAGCAATTCCGCTTATAGGGCCCTATTTTAAAGATCTGAAACGCAAGTATGAAATGCAAAACACAAGCTTTGTGGGCGGACCTCGAGCGCTGTTGCTATTATACCGGCGGGATAAATGAGTCTTGCGCCCGACACAAATCTAAAATGGGTTGGTCTGAAGTAGCTAGGTGTGGTTTGGGCGTAACGTGCAATAAACCAATCAGAGCGTCATCTCTCATTCCCTGTAAGAGCAGGCGCGCTTGTTCCATGGCGGATTGCTATTATGACGGTGGATTTGCCTGGCACACGCGAGTGGGAGCTGTCCGGAATGCGGCAAAGTAATAAATGCCCGTCTTGACCGGGTGGCGATGTTGCTGCGGCCTCTCGGGCGCATCTCCTCAAGTCTGGAGAGGATTGCTGCAGCCATGGAGCGTGGGCCTCCAAACGCACCACCTGCTCCTGTTGTGCCCCTTCCTCCTCCCCCACTCCATCTCCGTCCACCCGCTCCATCAGGAGCACATTGCGCATTACTCCCGGACCAGATCCCGCCGTGGTTCAACATCACGTCTCCTTAAGTCCTCTAATATTTCCTCATTTATGTCATCAACACATCCATGATTCATGGAAATGTTGTGTAAATCACAACAACCCACAAAGAATGCTGGGACTTTTTGAGGACTGTACTGTAAAGTGCCTCCTGACCGATCCAAACACCTGAAGCGCATTTTCAGTCATATTTTTCCTTGTAATTATGTATGGTTTGCAAAAATGGGAACTGCTGCGTCTGTTTCGATGAGAGAAGTGTATGCGCATTGTGCACACGCTACATTATGGCCAAGCATGCGCCCATAAAATAGCATCTGAATAACGCGCCACTGACTTTAGACTAGCGCCACTGACTTTAGACCAGGTTTTTCCTGGTCAGTGGTGGAATTGTTTTCTGAAACTGCAAAATAGCACCAAGTAACGTTTGCGCAAGAACACACCTCCTCTTTTCGCTGAACCTCCCCCCAGAGCGCAAAAACATTCCCTAATTTACCGACGTGCGTCTGTGGAGGGAAAAGTCCGCTGTGCGTCGGGTGCAAAATAGGAATGATAAATGCGTCGGTGTACAAAGGCAATTGCGCTGGGTGCAAGACAGGGCCCATAGACTTAATTTGAGCATTTATATTTGATTGGCTTTGAGCCTAAAAACATGCTTGAAACATTTTTAAAGTTTGCTTAAGTAATATATGCAACATACTTACTTTGTCTTAGAGCTTTATACAGCCATGTAAAATGAACAGAACATTATTTCTGTATCCTTCAATCCTACAAAGTTCTGTCCTTACGATCAAAAGGTCAAAACAGTATGACAAATTGTGTCTTATCTCCAATCCTAGCATAGCTGTTTATTTAGCTGGCAATAAACTGATTCAAGACTAAAATAAAGTTCTGATTTATGATTCATCCAGCCTTGGACTCAGCATTCAAATCATGCCAAAATTCAAACATGCATACTGTATCTGCTGAGAATTGAGTCAGGTAAAGCTTACACTGCTTAAAGGTCAATCAGAGTGCAACGTAAAAATCAATAAATATGGCTATGCATTTGGATTCTGAATACACCACAGTACAGTCTTCATGAGTGCAAGTTCTGGGCAAATCCACCTTCATGTGCTCATATTGATTATATGTGACTATACTATAACGTATGTAACACACAGTATAACTGTATGCATGCCTCTCATTGCAGCTAATTACTTTTGATTTGTTTGGGCCCATCTGATTCCGCACACTACAGTTTTGAATCATATAGACTTCTGGACCCAATATTCAAAAACAAAAGCCTTGTTGAAGTTGGAGAGATCTCCAGAGCATCACTGGTATTAGTAGTGAGGTATTGAGGCTTACTTGAGCAGCAGACAGGACAGCAGTGGATCTAGAGAGGAATTTCATTAGGGTGAGATAGACAAGATGGTGGTCCAATCACCTGTGCTTCAGTTTTTAGAACCAAGAGAGAAGACACAAACTTTTCTCCATCCATGAACTATTTTTTTTTATTGTTCCACTACCCCTTTCCCTCAAAAATAACTAAGTCACGAATTAACGCAAGAACAGATTCTTCTTTTAGTTTTTCACACACCAAAGCCGCAAAATGGGGGAAGGGGTGAGAAGCCCACAGGACTGCATCATCACTTGTGGGGTGACAGCTTAGGGTTAAAACATCTTACCAATATAGACACTCTAATTAAGTCCTCACTTGCTTTTAGAAAGTTAATTGATGAGATAATTGGGTGGTGTTGGGGGGGTCGTCTCTGGGTAATTACTCCTTTGGAGGGCTTTTAGACACGGGAGGTGAAATTGCTTTTATAATAGTCATTGAGGCTCTGATGCAGAGAAACCATAAAATCAATTGATGGATTGTTTTTAGGAAAATGTGCAAGCACATCAGAATTCAAAGTTCTTATGTCACAGAAAATTAACCATATCTGAGCTCTTTTGGGACATCCCAATCAAATGGTAATACTTTAGTACACGATGAAGCATACATTTTATGCAATAGTGTTTATTAGGCTATGGCTCTATGTTTTAGGTTCTATCGATGGCAATGTCAGCCGGTCGGTCCCCGACTTTGGTCCAGAATGAAATATCTCAACATTTGGTAATTTAAATGTATGAATGCCACCATGAGGTTCACATTTGTGCTTTCGAGTGACATGTATCGACAACTATTCAATAGATTGCCATGAAATATGGTCCAAACATTTGCGTCCTCCTCAGGATGAATTGTAGTAACATTGGCGATCCCTTAACTTTTTGTCAAGCATCATGGGTCATCATCAGGTCAGATTGGTCCAGTACTTTGGTTACTATCCAACTACCTGCCAAACTAATGACTAATGCTAATTAGCACATGTTAGCATGCTACCACAGTGAATTAAGATAGTGAACATGGTGAACATTATACCTGCATGTTGCCACACTCATCTTAGCATTTAGCTAAAAACAACACTATGCCTAAGTACATGCTCACATAGCTGTAGCATAGCTGTAGACTCATACTCTTGTTACAACTGGCAGTTAACAAAACACCAACGGAAAAACTGTTACACACAGATAACAAACATGGTTATCACACCTCGGCAAAGTGTGTGAAAGATGAAAGCAGCTTCTGGCTCATGTAATTCTGAACAGAACAATACCCAGGATCTTTTGAAATTCTCTTTTTAATTTTGTTCAGTCCTTGAAAGACAAATGTTAATGGTTTACCTTTTCATGTATACTTCAGACTCATTTAAACACTTTTCAATACACAGTCTTTATTTTAATGAAGTTAAGAATATATTAAGCATCACAGATATAGGCGAGGAATTGAGATGATACTATTCTGAACACTTCAATTGTATTTAAAGGGAGTTCCAGACAAGTATGCTCCGCATGGATTTACTGTCCCTGGGGAAAGGGATAGACTCCATTGCAATCTCCTTTCTCATTTTACCCCCCGAAAGGTGTTGACAGTGCTTTGCATCTAAAGTGCCTTAGAAATTATCACTGTTACAAGACTTGACATTAAGAGACACAACTTAAACATCACTTAAAAGCCCGCCGAAGGAACGGGAAAATTAAGAAACAGAGGTTTCATGTGATGAAAGCTGCTGTGAAACTAATTCCTTTAAATAGCACGTTACTGCAGAGAATATTAAAATTGTGATCTTGGTGAGGAGTAAATACCATACTGCGCTCACTTTGTGATGCATTAAACTCCACTGCAAATCCAGAAGAATTTCCCTCATAACTGGGTCACACTTCAGATCTGCAAACTAAGTATACTTAGTCAGAAGCCTTTAGATTCCCAAACCAATCATGCTTTGGCGTGCAATGCATGCTTGTTATCTTTGCTAATTCGTAGTTCATATAATACATGGAAAAAGATTAGATCTTCAGTGATCTGACAGCCTTTTCATCCCATGATCCATCATGCCAAAAGTATATTAGTACAGTGTGTTGATAAGAGAAATAGGTCACAATATGATGACAACACACTTGCAATAGCTTTGTTCAAAATATGAAACACTGCACCTGATTTGAGAATCCTCTCCTTACAAAGATTGCAGTTTAAGTGAGGTTTTATCTGTCTGAGCAGTCATTCAAATAGTCATTCTACGCCTTTCACAGATCTCTGCATAGTTATGGCAATAAGGATATTAAGGAAATGCAAATGCAGCACCATGCTTCCTTACCTAAGGCAATGCAGCCTGTTAAGTTTCAACACAGCATCCAAAGCGAAACTGCTCACTCTCCCATGTGTACAACTGCAGCCCAGGGCAGCCAAGGCAATGTAGCGATGAACCAAACAGTAATCCAAAATATGGTCACAATAACAACCCCCACCGATGCTTGTTGCTCAACAGTAGCCACAGAATTAGCTTAGCATCAATTCTATCTGGTTGAAAAAAAAAAAAGTCAGCTTGGTGTGCTCATTATTTCCAGTGTTATGAATAAAAGATCAATATTTCCTTCAAAAAAACATTACTCATGTTTTCCAGGGGAAGAAATCACCATATTGGAAATGATGGATTTTTTTTACCTCCCATTTCATATATGCTTTACTTACTCTATATTGCAGAAGCAGCTCAGTGTGCGTCTTTTTTTTTATACAAAATAATGCAGCTTCATCAGCTTCCACAGTGACAACTCACAGGTCATTAGGTGGAATCCTCTGGGGTTCATGCAGGTGTACAATATTTTCATTTTAATTCATAGTTGTTGAGATATGTGGTGGACTGACCAGCAGACAGATAGACCGACAATGCTATTCAAAGAGCCATGCCGCTAGCACGGCTAAAAAACCTTCCACCCTTTGACATAATGCCTCCCAAGGCAGAACACAAACATATTATGCATTCAAAATGCATTATACATTTACACAGAGTGGGGGAGCTCAGTAAAACCACCACTGTGTGGGGCCTTTAAGCTATCCTGAGAACAGCAGAGAGGTCACATGTCCCTATCGCTGCATGGAGCCAAATTTTTCACCAGACATTCATCCATATTTGCATAACCTCCTTATTTGCCATGGGAAACTTATATCAAAGGTTTCTAAGAACATTTTGCTTCAGCATCTCTGTGACTATAGTGAAAGAGGGAAGAGAGAAAGTGCTGACTAAAGGAAAAGGGACAGAATTTCACTGTATCTGTACATAGTATCAAACAGGTTGTTTACCTTGTTCAGCATTGTTGTCCTTGTTTTTAGCCATATGTCTATTTCTGTGTATTTACTGTGAGAGCAACACAAAGCCGGAGTCAAATTCCTTGTATGTGTCCACACTTATTTGGCATTAAAGCTGATTGTGATTCATTGCAGTGCAATGACCACTCAGTGGCTTGTGAGTTCTGGGAGTATGTTTTCAAACGTCAATGTACATTTGAAAGTTTACTTTTAAACATATCCCCAATCATCCTTAACACAAACTACAGGGTTTGCTATGGCCAACAGTTAAATTTTGTTTTATATTTTGTTACTGAGAACTCTTATTGCCATTAGTTTGGGATGTCGAGTAGCAGTAAATACCCATAAGACTCCCTGGTGGCTATGAAGAAGACAATAGCCGAAGGTGCAAATCAGAGGTTTCTTGCCCTAATGCACATTGGAACTCTTAAACTGACTTGATTTTTAAACCAAGAGTTTTACATTCGTCCAGTGATAATCAGAAATTCTAAAGGCCAGTCACCCTTAGTAGTAGTAGTAATAGTAGTAATAATAATAATAATAATTTGACTCGTTAAACCTTGGCTGCCCATAATAACCATTAGCACTTTTCTATTTCCATCACATTTATTGGACAAAGTAATACGTTGCAGACATTTTGACTACATGTTCTTTTCAATTATCCACAGAGAAATTCTTTCTCTTTCCACTTTTTAAATCCATAATTACATACAGTATGTATTGAATATTAACCTACCTACAGTGGGACAGTAATAAGGGAACCATGGTTGTCACTTGTCAGCTTCGCCACAATAAGAATTTACTCATTTATTTAGTTTGATGTTCAACATGCAAACCATCAAACTGCAGTGGAGCAGACTCCAGGGACTTACTGGCTTTGATCATTCAGCATAAATTAGAAGGCAATGTATTATTAACTAGCCATTTATCATAGCAATACAAACAGGCTGCAACATTAACTAGCCATATTGAACATGTCGGTCTAAGAGCTAGATAACTAATGTTTGCTAACTAGTTCGTTATTATTTACACATTCAGCAATAATAACAACATCATTGTTAATTTGGATTGTCTGGCCACCTGATGAATGTAAGTCCACTCTTTGCTGAATTTGGTTTATATTAACTCCTGAGGGAAATATCTGGCTATTCAGCTACTAAATTTTCCACGTTTACCAGCTAGTTACTAATTGTGTCTTTCTACTGTGGACCTTTAGAGCTTTTTTGCTGAAAACAGCTGCCTGCTGCTGCCAAAAAAACTACTGAGAGTTGTGACAGTGAACCGAACAGTAAAGATGTGGGTTGGACAGTTAAACAATGCAGAGTGATCTCATGAAGTGGCGTATGTATGACACGCCAATTCGTATGCTATTATTGGCGTGTTATCAAGACGCATACTCGCTTTTTAGCGTGTTTATGAATGGCGTTTGGCCTCCATTGACTTACATTACCTTATGTTTGTGTGTGAATTGAAGCGGTAGCGATTAATATGAAAGGCCGAAAATCCGCATTGGGAGGATGGTTAGGGTGGAGGATGAGTAAAACACAGGACTTTCACCCAGGAGAGCAGGGATTGTGTTCTGCGTGTGGTGTTTACTTTCCACGTTTGTTTTTTTCCTAAACCCAACCCAGTTTTTCTCTTCCTAATCCCAACCGTTTCTTCTTTTCCTAAACCCATCTCGCGTGTGACGTACCCTAAACCCAACTGTAGCCTCGCAATAACACGTAGCCTCGCGATAACATGCCAGGTGGCTTTAGAAAGAGGCGTGTATGGTTACGCTGTGACATTGCAGACGGCCGTCCGCTGCATACAGCGTAGACATACACGTGGATAGCTCAAAATGCGTACAGGTAACACGCCACTAGGCTTTAGGAAAGTGGCGTGTAGGTTTACTCAAAGTCATGATGTCATGTTGAACAATGAGCTGAATCTCGCTACAAAGCTCCACATAGCCGAAGGGAGCTGCAGATGATTTTTCTTTCGCATTATTTGATACATTGTTTTCATGACAATAGCCCTGTTGATCTACTGTAATGGCAAAATTACATTTAAGCACAATTCCTTATATTTTTACTGCTCTCACAAATGCTGAAAGAGTTTCTCATTTTCCACATGTAGATTTTGATTCTAACTTTGTGAGACATCCAGTCTGGAACATTATGTGAGCCTGAACCGATAAAGGTACAAGGTCACCCCAAAACTATCTGTAGTTTTCTCATGCCAGTTAAGATGTAACGGGGGGGTGAAAGTCGTACAGGGAGGAGGAGGTGAGATGGCTCCGAGATGTCTCTTGTATTCATCTGATTGTCTTCATGTGTATCAGATTGCCTGTCAAAATTGTAGCGTCATAATAATCTAAGTGCGTATGTGCTGTCACTATGAAGATGCATATAAGCCTGGTGTTTCTGTTCACTCATTTGAGAAACTGACTCCACACTGGGCTGCGGCCTTTTGTGAAATCATGTTGATCCTATATTTGCAAATATATCTTTTTTAATAAAATACAAAAAACCAACTTGGTTTTAGTCTCAGTCTGTCTTATTTGTTTCAATTTACTAAACTCTGAAATTTCCCCCCCTGCTGCAAAGGAAACTTCCATAACACTACCACCACACAATTTCCCCTTAAAACTGCCCCCAGAAGTGTAAATATCCCAACAACTTAAATCTAGCTACCACATGGTCACTGTTTTCTTCTCTTGTTACTGCAGGTCCCTATCTTCTCTACAAACTTCTTACCAATAAAATACTCCTGCACTCCAGAGTCATCACAGTTTAATACACGGGATGGGACTCTATTGATCTTGAATTCTGTGAGGTCTGTCACACACCATCTGGAAACCACTGTAGTATTCCTCCCAGAGGCCTTAGCAGCAGAGAGAGCTTGAGGCTTACAGATAGTCAGACTTATTTTTTTTAAACTAGTCAAATCAGGAGTATTCTGCTCTTTTCTTATTTTCCAAAAATACTTTGACACTACTGGCCCAAACATTTTGACATTGGTGTTTGTCATGTGGAAGCCATTTCTCCACTTGTCCATGGTATTCAATATCTGTTCTCAATCTCCCCTCCAGAGATGGTCAACCAGGGACTGAGGGACACATCTGAGCAGTGTCGGCCCAGAAGAACATTCACTTCAATTACAAGAAATAGTAGGCTATCAAATAATCCAGAATGATTAATGCCTCAATATAAATGAGAGTGACCACTCAACAAAACAGCCAGTACCAATCCCCTAAGGAAAGGGGTTATTTCGATTCTTTAACTAGCGGTCTCCTGCCACCCATAAAAGTAGTCTGCATCTGGTCAGAATTAAAAGAGTTGCCTGGGCCTTGACGTCAGACAAAAGTACACAAAAGCAAGCTTCTAACGTTATTCCAGTGACCGTGAGTTTGCTGGCTGAAATGGTAACTTGTCACTGAAAGATTTTACATTTTTTGGGAATTTGCCTCAGGAATCAGCTGCGGCTAATTCTATAGGTCTATCTCTGACTTTTTCATGTTTCTGGCTGACTTATGTGAAAATCAGGATGTTGCGAGGTAGCGGCACGCAACAAAAAAAGGAGCAAAAAGCATCAGCATCCTTACCAAATGATGATTCATGTAGAACAGGGGTCGGCAACCTTTTTGATATGAAGTGCCCTTTTCAAAATGTCTTGTTTATTAGTGTGCCATGTTAACATACATTTTTTTTATGACATCACATCAAAATGTAATATCCAGGGAATCTGTAATAATCAGGACCTTGTAATTATTATTATTATTGTATATTATTATTATGGAAACATGGTTTTAGTATGCAGTCCTGATTGGTGGAAAATGGGCTGACAAAAATATCACTGTCAAAGAGCCTGAAGCGAAAAGTTGTGGAAAAGCCCAGCTTTAATGACGAATGCACTGATAAGCAGGTCCTGTATGCCTCATTTTCAATGAAACGATGCTGTGGCAAAATAATAACACAACCAGCATCATTATCAAGAATGAAGAACATAAGGATTGCGTCATTCACGTGCATATTAAGTAGCCACATGTATTTGTTTTGGTCTAATAATGCATCCATATTTACCGCTCCAGCGGAGAGGATGGTTTCTTCAGACAGCTTAAGTTTATAAGAATTTGTCCAAATTTCAAGATTCCCTGCAAACTAAGAAAAATAGACTACAAACCGACAGCTTTTCTTTTAGCTTGTTTTGTAAAAAATTGCTATTTGCAGACTAGAGTAGAGCTGTGTTTGCGTAAAACAGTGCGGTGGACAAGAGTGGACTGAGCAGACAGAGCAGATTGAAATATCGCTTTCTACATGTTGATGACGGTCTACACAGGTGAGTGAACTGATAAGTAGTGACTTTTAACTCACGAAGGTTTAATTGTAGCCTCCTTACAGTAACGAGACTAGCGTTAGTTCATCTGCCCCAGCGGCCGTTGGTAATCCTCTTTGTATTGTTCCCAGTCAGAGATATGAGTCTATCAAACTACCGTAAATAACAGGTCGCGCACAGGCGCCGATTTATGTTTTCCTCCGTGGGTGCTCACACGCGCACACAGTTTAAAAAAAAAAAGTAGTCAACAATGTATACATTTCAGAACCTTAGGAAATGGACAGCGGCCGACACGAACACACACGCCATAAAGTAAGCTCTCTTTCAACTCAGGACAGCGCCACTTCTCACAGATAGGATTGGAGATGAGAAGTTTAATCAGCTTCGTGAGGAATTATAAATCAATGCCACCGACATGACCAATCACACTATGACAGACGCTCCACTTAGCACCACCTGCAATGTTTAATATTAAATTAATATAAAAATGAACTGGCAGTCTGGCACACGTGGGTGCTCAGTAGTTGTCGTGGGTGCTCAAGCTCCGGAGCACCCACGGTATCGGCACCAGTGCACCACCTATGAGGTCGGCAACTGTGAACGTTGGAATTTGGCATGCGGATGAGAGAGTGCTTCAGCATTTCAACCATGATTTCAACACATCAATAACTCTCTTGCACACATATTGCCAACGTGCCATTGGTTAAGGTCCCGCGTGCCCATGGTGGCACGCGTGCCTAAGGTTTCCGACCCCTGATGTAGAAGATATGGAAATAAAGGACATGCATTGTCCACAGTATTATAAGGAAACATGCACAAAATCATACTGTTAGTTGTTGTTGCTAACGGAGATCTGTTCGGATTTTTACTCAAACGAGATTTATTAAGTTATTTTCTTACTTTTACATGAGTAAATGTTGTCAATAATGAGAAACAAATGTCTTTGGCCAATATATCTGAGATAAACTCCAATAAAGAACAGGACAAAGCCACTACCCTATAAAAGCAACTGGGAACCATGTCCCATATATCTCATGCTTGGAACACTGAATATCAGGCTCTTCAAACATTAGTCTGACAAACCTGTCGTGCCTTACAGTTGTCAAGCTGTATTGTGACATTTAACTTTTTGGGTAGTGGCTCAGCGTAGGGTCAGTTGGTAGAAGCATATGTGTGTCTGCATGCCACCAACAGCAGAGTTAACAGTGAGACAAAGACTGCAGTGAGTAGGGATTGAATTGGACATCCCAAATTGGAATAGAATGAATGGGAAAATCTCAAAAAACAAAGCAGAATTAAAACATTCAAAAAAGAATAGTTCACTATTGACTGACAATTGCTAATCACACATTTAATTTTTCCTCCTTTAACTTCAATAAATCAAAAACTGCATTAGTAAATTACCATTATTCAGTTGATAAAACTCTTTAGCGTATTTATGAACCTACAGCGAGTATTTAGAGTAGTAGACATATTCAGAAACGTTTTCATTATATAGTATACATTACGATTATATAGTATACATTACGGGTAAACTGTATATTTAGATGTATGAAAGTAAGCTCAAAGAACTGTCAACATGTGAATTTTGTTGGAAAAACTCAGCACTTTTTGCTGAAAAAGTGAAATAAATTAGATTTTTTTGTTTGAATTCAGCAGCAATACAAAAATGGGCTTTAATATGCAGTACTTGCATAATAGTAGTGAGCAGTGCTGTCAAGGCCTTCTCTCTCTGTAGAGTCTATCATAATGAATTGCTGTAGGAGTTCTTGCTCCCGCATGCATGAACAAAAGAGTCCGTTTCAAATATCAGACGCTATTTAAAGATTTTGCAATGCAGCAAGAAGTCCAAGCTCTCCATTCAGACCTCCATCACTTAATCTTTAATCTACTGTACTCTGTCACTGGAAATTTCCCTTTTCCACGTCCATCAAGACTTTGCTGAGCACTCACTATTCACACAATCAATCTCATCACTCCACACAAATGTACGCATCTGCAGACGAAATGAAGAGGTGTTTCTTAGTGAAAATAAAAAAAGCTGACCTTTTGCTTTTTTGATTTGCTTTTTACCTTCCTTGGGATTACTGTAAGGAGCAGACACTCAACAGCTGAAAGAGCAATAATGCACAGTGCACACCAATGAAACGATGCACGCACACACTGACACACAGACACACAGACACACACCCACACGGTGCAGTTTCCAGGAACATTCCTTTCAGGTAACACATTTTTTATGCAAATAATGACATTATTTATCCACTATGCTTTTTGAGAACATTTTAGCTATTTTTGTCACAATGTCACAAGTGGGGCAGAAAACAAGCAAAAATGTGAATTGTTGCCTAATGTCTGAAACTACAGCCTCTGGCTCTTGTGCCAAAAAACAAACAAACAAAACAACCATAAACTGAAAGGTTAGCCATGGCCAAACAAACACATAAAACCAAATATTTGCTAATGTGTTTGTCCAGACCCCATGCATCACAAAATACATTCCCACATCTTAGCTACATCGAAGTTGACTCGCCTGGCTTCGGAGTCATGCTTTAAAACCAAACATTAACGCAGTTAATGCTGTCTGTGCTCACAAGCTGTTATTCACAAGTCCCAAATGAGCCCAGAAGATTAAACATTCGGAGTCTTTTGTCTACTAGGCTACAAACAAAATTGTTATTGTAGGAGAGGTTGAACAGTACCATGAAAGGTCTCTGAATAATTGCACCATGTTCTGTATGTCTTCATCTCAGTACATGCTGGGGTTCCCAGTGCTCCGTTTTCATGTGGTTGAGAACACGGCGAGCCTCAGATCTTGTAAAAATTGGCGACTAACAAAGATCTTGAAGATCAAGAGCTGTGGAATTTTTTTTTGACGACACCATTCAGTGATATGCAAATATCATTCCCTGCTTGGCAGAGAGTTTTTCCTAGTAAGCTCATGAGAATTAAATGAAATGTATGCATGATGAAATGTGTGCACAGTGCTGCAACAGTGGAAACATATTTAATGGTATTCAGGGCGGAAAATGGCCAGATTGAACTAGAAGGACCCTGCCATTGTAGCATCCAGGGCAATATTATAATGAAAAACCAATACTTCATGTATACCGTATCTCAATGTACACCACCTAATGTGTTAGTGATAGTGGTTTTTATCACACCAATGATGTATGATGTATGAATGAATAAAAAATCTCATTCATTATGTTACATATTACTGCATGTAGCTATAGCATCTTTGAAGCTCTGTCTACACTACAGAGGTTCTCAGAGCAGGCCGTAAAGCAAATATAAGATTCATTAAAAGGCTCAAAAATTCACAAGCATGTGTTGGGCGACACTACATAACTTAAATACATTTATTTTAAGTAGCTTTCTAAGCAATGGAAATAATGTACAACACCTGTTTTCTACCGGTTAGAACGGTGCGTACCCTTCACGGTTCATATGTATTTTATGTCATTTAAGCCTGCCCTGTCAAAGACAAATTTCTTCACTCGTGACAGACAATAGAGTTTATCTCTTATCTCATATATGAGAAGAATGAAATATGCCAGCGCTCTGCAATTACCACTTGTGGCAGCAGGGGCTTTCGTTGCTCCTGCTCAGCACAAGTTACACACTGTTACTTGTTTTAAGTGCGCAGTAAATATTTCTGGGTTACTCCAAATTAGAAATATAGGTTTATTTATTATATCTTCCAAAAGTCACGCATTTACAGTTTTTTATTGTTTATTTCTTTTTTGGCTATCACAGAAGTTTTTCAAATATTTTAGACATTACATTACAGTATATAATGACCAGCTGCGATTGACGTGCACACTGGTGTAAGTTTAAAGCCCCCATATGTTTACTCCAATAGCACCTCAAGAACTTGTGCATTTGTTTTAGCAAATGTGAATATCTTCATGATGGCTTGATGATGGAATTTCAGAGAGCACTGTCACACTATAAGCCCCCAATGACACTGCTCTAAATGTTCTATAAATACTGTGTGAATACACTCCAGACATTCAAATCCATGCACCATAATTGCTGCGTATTTACTGAAAAAGTATCTCCTTATTAAGATGATCAGGATTTAATATATCTGCTTTGTGATTTACATTTTGCTTCCAGGTAAAGCGGAGCAATTGCTGTCCTCCCAGGCTTAATCCTTTGATCCAGGGAGAGCGAGTTGGTGGGATGTCAGCGGGATGAACAGAGCTGTGACAGGTGAGAGAGGAAAGAGAGCAGTCAGAGAAGAGGCGTTCTGTCAATCACGTTTGTTGGAGAAAACCAAAAAAATAAATAAAACGCTTTGCGTCTCAATGAATAAGCCAATGCACCCTTTAGGAGGAAGAGCATGTGAACCACACTTGCACGTTGTTGAGTTGAATAAAGACGAGTGGGACAGAGACGAGGAGAGAGACGTGGGACAGGGAGAATCCATACTGCCTTTTAAGAATGAAGCTGCTGAGCTTTGGTGCAGATCCATGGTAAGAAAGAGAAGCAGAGCCACAGTTAATAACAAGATGGAAAACAAGGTCCAGTGGAGATAAACAGCTTCTAAAAGTGCTTTTAAAGTCAAACTACAAAAAAGGGTGAAGAATGTGGAGATAAACAGCCTCTAAAAGTGCTTTAAAAGTCAAACTACAAAAAAGGGTGAAGAACGTGGAGACGACAGTGAGAATGCTCACAGCCATTGGAATGACAGGAAGTGAGGGGAAGTCAGCAGCTTGCAGGATGGGGGAGGCAGCAGAAAGAGCCTCCTGCTGGTTATGGAACAGGAGAGTGGAGCCAAGCTGGAAACCAGGAGGAGGAGATGGGCAATGATTTGGCCACCACTGCTGAACCGCCAATGGGAGGGTGTTACGGTTCAGGGTCAAAACATCCAATGAACGTTGGACAAAGTCTGACGACATCAACTCCTCCCGGCCAAGGCTACATTCACCGAAGGTGAATGAAGGGGAGGCATCTTTTTTAGGTGTAATTACTCTTATGATAATTTGAAGTGTAACTCCAGGCCATTTTGTACCCAATGCAGAAAAAGGTTCCCGCTACAGTATTCAGTGATTCAGTTCTTATCTCCTTTCTTCTCACCTTGGATTGTTATATCTTTAGTGGTTGAAGTTCACTTCTTATGGATTGATGCAAAGTCGTTGACTCTTTTGCAGGGTTCATTGCAGACCAGTTCATCCTGCTTTGACAGGGACTAGACCACAGTATCATTAATAATATAAAAGGAAGACAATACACCTTGGCTCCCAATGCACTATTCCTGATAGGATATACTGGACTATCCAGGGGGCAAAGGATTCTAGTCTCCATGACTGTAATACTGATGCAGTTTTATAATGTTTTATTATGAAACATAGCCCATGGATGAAGGCTGAGCAATGCAAATTGCTTGGATTCTGTTATTAATGGACAGGTTTATTTGAGTGGTGCCAAGTCCCCTAATTGACAAAATGCCTCTTGCTCACACTCTGCTGTAAGAGTTTTCATGCTTTTGAGTAGTTAATTGATTAGCAATGGCTAATCTCTTTTTGTACTGTACCAATGGGTGTCAACGTGCAATGGAGATGCGATATTATGCATGTTTCGTTACCTTGCTTTTATTTGTGCTTGAACATCTGTTAGTCAGTGAATCCCACTAAAGCATAGTATGATTCATGACACCTACTTTTGGTTTTAAAAACTAGAATACAGTTTATATTTCATGTACAACGAGGTCATTTTAAACTAAACAAAGCCAGGTATATTACAAGGAGTGAGTAGTTCTCCAGTGCCTGAAGCAGTAACAACACTGTAGCAGTGACACAGTGTGGTTCTAATATTATTCAATCACTGCGGGACAATACGCTGCATAATGTATACGCTAAAGCATGAGAATGCAGCATCCTACACAGCTGGCGAACCACATCTTAAGGCACTTTCTTTTTTTCTAGCTAATGCTTAGCAGTTGGTAGAGTTTGCTGGAGCAAAATAAAGAAACAACAGAAGTCAATATGTGTCAAATAAAATCAATTGTCTCATTAGGGATAAAACAAGGAACATTTCTCACAGACAAATGCAATGTGATAGCCTGCATTTCACTACACCATTTGCCTTATATGTTTTGTTAGTGCTGTAATCAAACTGAGATTAATTGTTCAATTAAAATAAACAGAGCGAAAACTAAATAAAATATCCTCATAACATACATTCAGGCAGATTGATAGCTTCACATAATTTTGTTTTGTTTTTCCCTATTTATTTTGATACAACTCTCCTTACCATCATTTCTTCAACTGTAGTTCGACATTTGACACCATCTACTTTCATACTGTAAATTTGAGTCCTTGTCAATATATAGATTTTACAGGCTAGTCTTGATTTACTTGACATTTGAGCTTGGCAATCAAAATTAAAAATGTAAACATGCATAATGAAAATGGTCACACTCCATTAATTGAATCAGGCTACAATAACCTCTTTCTCTAATGATCCTTTATGGCACGTCATGACCATTGTCACACTTCAGATGACCACTGAGTGCCCCTGTGGATTTTAGCTCATGCAACATTTCCTGTGGTGATCAATCACGACTCCAACCTCCACAGTCCCCTTGATCTGGGAACTGTAGTGAACCTATTATCATTCAGGGATAATGAACAGAGGCCACGGCCTGATGGCTCAGCCTGGCCTCACTCTCTCACCTTTTGCCTCTAGCTGAAAAAGTCACTTCCTATGGGTTTAGATTGCTCACTCGCCCCTGCTTTTCAAAGAGCAGTGGTACATCGCCCTTTGATTTTACAGCAGAAATTTTTCCCTCTTCTCCAAAATGAGCAGTTTTGTTTATTTGCCCTCAAAGTAAATGTTATACAAGAATATATAAGCAGGCAAGGTTTAGTACACTCTGAATTCAAAACACATTGGACTGTATATCAGTCAAGCAATTTCATATTAAGCACAAGCTGTCATGGGGCCAAGGGAAAATAAAGGTCGGAGAGAATAATAAACAAATACTGTATGAATAGGGAATGGCAGTTTGGGCCATAAGCTGGAGACACGTCACATTTTCAATCTCCACCAGTGGGAGGACAAATCGCCTGAGAGGAGGGATTAGGGTTGTGAATCACTGATGGAATAAAAGCCTCTTGTTGTTGCTTTGTAATTGTCTCTGCCATATTTACATGTTAAAAAATGGAAATCTTTTGTTAGGTGCTGGCATGAAAATCGTTCTCCTATGACTCAGCAGCGATGTTAAATATTCATGACTTTATGTGGAAAGCAGCATTTAGGTCCAGGATGCCAATGAGAAGTGAGCAAAGGCACGGATTAGCAGAGGTGACAGGGTTGATGAATACAAACATTTAGGAGATTATGTTTTTGATTGGAATAATGCTTTGCAGGCAGATTTATTCGGAGCATTGGGGGAATGATTAGATTTCCATCCCCCCCCCCCCCATCATCCATATGGAATTTTGACATGCTGTGTACGCCGGCTCCCTGGAGGTGGGGTGGCATTCAGTTTTCTATTGTGGAGGGGGAATTGATCCACAAGGTGACACCCTGTATAAGAACTGTCAATAGAAGGTCAGGAGCTCTCCACTGCCAAGCATACAGAGTGTGTACTAAGCCTCCTGTGCAGCCATGCAGCGTCGATCAATGTTATATGAGAAGGTTGTAAACATCCGACTGAATCACCCTGCAGCTTTGCATTGGATTGCAATAGACGCCAAGCCACATTTGGGATGGGAGTTTGGGATGAAAGGGAAGCGGTTCCAAGAGTGAATTTAAAATTTGACAACCTTACAAAACAACACTCACAAGTACCGGTGGTTTGATAACAGAAAATATAAAAATCAAATCAAATATATTTAAAAAAAAATACGGTGGGGTTCAGTGGTTTCTTAATAAATGTGATCACTTTCATGTGACAGACAAAACATCTTCAAGCAACAGAAAATGTGTTTGATGTTTCCTTGTCAGTTAAATAACAATAGAAACAAGCGCGCACACACACACACACACACACACACACACACACACACACACACACACACACACACAGTTATAGTGAGGGAAAACGTTACAGACAAATTTCTGTTCTTAATGTTTCACTTTATCTGCTTTATCTGATGTGCACTACTGAAAGAATGACTTCCACTTTTGCCCCCCTTTGACCTGCTTCGGCATCAAAAAAAGCAGTGTCCTCCTGTACAGGAGATTCAAAGGTTGCTTAAGTATCCTGAGGTCTAAATCAAAGAAAATATCTGGGGCCCGTTTCAGGAAGGAGGTTTAACAAACTCGGAGTCCAACCCTGAACTCTGAGTTGATTTAACCTGAGATGGGAAACTCTGAGTTTTTGGTTCCAGAACAGCTGATTTGAGTTAGTTCACTCAAATCAGAGTATGTTCACTCAGAGTTGTGTGCGTGCACCACCACTATAAAAAGGCAGCATGAATGGAGCCATGATACTACGATTCACCATGGTAACAACCACAAACAAACTGATCGGCGGAAATACTCATGCGCACGTACAGCGAGTTTGAACATGTACTGTAGTTCGTTAAAAAAGCAACACAGCGGGTGCTGCAAAAGAGAAAGAATTTGCATGGCAGAAGATTGCTGCAAGAGTAAATGCGTAACTTCCAATATAGTGTATTAATATAATATTTAATCATGAGTATAATATTACTGGTGAAATGGTATTGAACCTATAATCTATTTCATTTAGGTGCAATCCTGCGGGCCAAAAAGTCCTAGGCCTACTAATCCCATTCTGAGGCTGCAGCACCATCATTAACAGAATTATAATTCATAATATTTTATTTCACAGGGTTTACATCATTCACCTGCAATACTGGGGAACTCCTTTTTAATGGCTCTTACTGGTTTGTGTCCAGGGAACACTACAAAAACATTTTAAACATGTTTCAGAGAGAGTCACACTCTTCTGACGGCGCCTTGCTACAGTGGCTTTACTAATATGCTTCGCATCACCAAGAATCTGCTGGGATGTAGAGCATGTCCACGATGGGTGACGTTAGTGATATGAGGACGGATAAGGTTATGTAGGTTACATAACTGATAGACTGGGAAGGAAAATGATACCGCTTATAGGTAGGCAAGTATCTGGAAATGAAAATGCATCTATAGTCGGGGCCTCAATATCATCTCCCAACGTGTGTTTAACTCCCTGTGAAGTCATACAGCTTCTTCACCAACGGGATCGTCGACGAATGGAAATGCCAGGTTTTGAGAAAAAGAAAAAAACGTTTTATAGTCTGCCTAACACGGTTAATAAACCAACCCTGTTTTTTGATTCATGCAGATAACTGCGCTAAAATGCGCCTGACCAGGTTAGGTTCACAGGCTCAGTTACCATAGTAACTGACTCTGAGGTTAAGTTACCCCTCTTTCTGAAACGGGCTGGAGTTACCTCTCTCTCAGGTTTGATTAACCTCCCTTTCTCAAACAGAAAACCCAGAGTTTCCCTCATATCAGGGTTAACAAACTCAGAGTTTTCACTAAACCTGCTTTCTGAAACGGACCCTTGGCTCCCTTAACTGTATAACAATCACAATAGTATTAATAATAAGTAATAAGTATTCTCGTACGCGTAGAATCTGCCATTTAGAATCAGTGAGTCGCTTGAATGACGGCCGCCATGGTGCGCCTCCATCTTTAAAATACATTAGCCAAAGAGGGACATACCTCCGCCTTTCGCGCTTTTCACTCAGTGGCGCAGACTGTGACGAATGCCAGGGAGGGAGGGGGAGAAGATTACTTGCGAGTGCCGGCAGATTTGAAAGCCTGTTGAAAAATGAGGATTGCGCCTATTCTCAAGGACATGTAACGGAGTCGCCAAGGAAGTTAAAAAGAGAATTAATGGAAATAGAAAGTAATAATCAGTTGGTTGTCATATACAATTTCACTGCTAGATGGGAGAAATTCTTAAACAATTTAGCTTTAAAATGCAGGTGCAGCTGTCAATGGCAATTGGAATATGGAGACAATATGATATTTAAGCTCTTTAGAGCAATTGAAAGAACCACCCTTTGCTCAATGGAGGCTATAATGAAACACAAGCAAGTCTGTTTGCTAGCAGTGTCACATGGGAAACACAAAGACGGGTAGCCTACTTTGTGCATTGTTGGAAAATAGTCTAATTCTTCCAATTGCTACTAATTCCAAGTTTGGATAGCAGTAGCAGTGCTGTTATATGCCTTTTTCTTTTCCCACTGGATCTGCTCTTCTATCCAGGGCTTAGGTTGTTTAACTGGGAGAAGATTAGTAAGCTTATGGTAGCAGTAGACATTTAACAGTGAAAATGTTGTACTTAGATACACTTACGTACTGCTGCATGGAAGTCCAACTATCTTAAATTTTGTAAGCGGTGGGTTAGACAGCCTGACAATCATTCAATCAAACAGATGTGTGTGCAGAAACACAGTTTATACCTGCAAGGGAAGCTCTGTCACTTCATATCACCACTGTGACTGCTGTCATGTTGCATTCCCTGGTCAAGTGCTATGTTCACTGTGTAGCTCTAAATGTATTGTTCTATTTTATCTATCTTTTGTTCATTTAGATTACTAAGTGAACGCTGTATCAGACAGATGATTTCGCACACCTGCAGTTGTTACACTGTCAACATTTTCCTCAGTGTTTCCTTGAAGGTAAACTGAAGCTGTAACTGTTTTTAATAGTAATGTTTCACTTGTCATTAAATAACATGACCATGGCTGTATAAGAGATTACAATAGGTGAGCCAGTGCCTAGTTAAAGCATCAGCCCACAAAACCATTTTGAGAAAATAACATAACGAGAGCTAACTATAATGAGTGGTTACTTTTGCAACAAGTAGCCTAAAGCTAACACTATCTGTCCAAAACTCCTAAATCATCTCGGTACTGCATTCACTGTCGTCAACCTAGTCTTATATATTGTATGACTAGGACTGGGTATCGTTAAGAAATGGCTGATACTGGTATCGATACCAATACTGTGACATCGATAACGGTTCCTAAACGATACTTTTTTAGATACCAATTTTATAAAACAAAAAGAAATTACAAAATTACACTTCACAGGTCATATCTTTTTCAGCTACTACTACATGAGCCCGTCTCTGTGTAACATAGTTTTTCCTGCCTGTCTCTACGATGTGTAACATTAGACAGCCAATCCCAAACATTATAAGATCTTGCTAATAGCATGCTGCATGCTTATTGTCTCACTGACCCTAATGAGATTTACTCCTTAGGTATTGAAATATAATAAAATGTATAAATGTAAATACAAAATCACTGTACTTGAATTATAATGGTTTCATAAAAAATATAACCACTTATGGCAGTTTAATGTCAAGTTATCATAACAAAGACATTGACAGATTATATTGTATTGCTGTCAAATTGTCATAACACAGATTGTTGTCTTGGTTAATGTCAAGTTGTCAAAACAAACAATGCTAACGTTGCACCTAATCACAACAGTCATAAACATAAAGACTCCTTCATGTTCATGACATGTGTCATGTCATGGTTATGACAGTGTCATGCCAGTCTTATGCACACCCCTTAAAATAAAGTGTTAGTTATTTTTAATTAGTTCTTTAATATGAAAGAAATGTGAGTTAAAAAGATCCAAGTTGAGTGGATTATTAACAGCCATGTCCACCACCAAAAGTCTGCTTATTATTTTAAGAAATGAACAAATAAATTTGTGAATAAATGCAAATGGGTATAAATATGCACATACATAAGCCAGGCCATACTAGTATGATGTCAAGAGGTGGTTGGAAACACAGCTTTGCCCCATTGCTGATGCGCTGTTGAGCAGGGCACCCCTGCTGGCCCTCAAAAAGACTCTACTACAACCCCAGTACCCCATTTGCAATCTAAGTGCACTGAAGGCACAGTTTCATGTTCTTTCCTCTGTTTGCATTGCGCTGGTAAAGGCCTCTGTATTCTGACAGTAGCAGGGCGCTGCGTTGAACTGTACACCGTGTCTTAGGACTGACAGGTTTGTTTGTATGCAGAACACACACAGCCACCACCTGGGGAGCGGCTGGGCCTCAGAGCAGAATAGGATAGCTCAAACTCGCTCAACTACAGTACGACTAGATGAACAAAAGCAGCTCTATATAGGGATACACAAATTACTAAGAGTGGTAAAAGCATACAGGGTAATGGCAACAATGAACAGTCTCCTCCAACTGTTCAAGATCCATTAGAAAAGGGGATCTATATTCAGAAAACAGAGGGGGAGCCTTTTAAAACACAGCAGAGGTAATGGCATTAAAAAGACAAGATTGATGTGTGAGGAAGGACTGACACGCATGAAGGACACGGGAGCTTGGCCTCATCTTCAAAGACAACAAGGACTGTCATAGCAGTGAAAATGGGAACTAACAGAATTATTTTGGAAAGTGGCTGCTAGGCTCTCAGCCAGCACTCCAACCACAGAATTAGAAAGTGAAGGGTAGTGACTGCTGCTGCTGCTGCTGCTTACAACACTGTTATAATATAACTGCCTCCTCTTTTTCCAAAAAGGCCACTGGCACAGAGCGGCGTGGGTGTCACCTAGGGAAGAGACATCACGTATTGAGGGGACCACACTTTTGGTGTCTTCTGAAGAGGTGGCCTTTTATGTTGTCATAGGGGCTGTAACATCCCCACAAATACTGCCTGCCATGAGAACTAAATACATAATTTTGAACCACCATGTATAATAACACAGACATGTCAGACCAACAGGTATTCAATTTTACTTTTTAAGCTGCTTTAAGCTGAATTCTGACCACTAGTGGGCAGATTTCAAAATAACCCCAGAGATAGTATTTCTAGCAACCTTATAGCAGGTTACCCACTTACCTAAATCCTCTCATTCAGCTTTATGAGCCTTGTCCTTTATTATGATCTGCCAATGAACGCTGAATAGTCCTACCTTCAATGCGAGGCAGGAAACCCTAATCCAAATCTTCCCCTGTGTGCTCCCTCCTGGTTAGACGAATAACCTAAAGCAATTCAGTCAGCAGAATCCGAAAAAAAGGGTTGCCCAGATTCTAACACATCATACTGTCTCCCATAGTCTTGTGTCCAGTATACAGGATGGTTCCTGTCCAAGAGGCCCCAAACCACCTTCTTTCAATGCAAAGTAGCAACAATATGCTATTGAGCTCCGCTTGGATGTTGAAGTT
Source organism: Perca flavescens (assembly GCF_004354835.1). Taxonomy (NCBI): domain Eukaryota; kingdom Metazoa; phylum Chordata; class Actinopteri; order Perciformes; family Percidae; genus Perca; species Perca flavescens. Next base: position 32,659,342 of record NC_041331.1, read on the forward strand.
CCTCAACCTGTGTGCTTACAGCAGAGGAATCATATTTTAACAACTTTGGGAACTGACTCATTTTGGATTAATATTTTAATTGGTGATTATCGTTTATATTGTTTCCATTTGGATACAGCTATAAGTAGTTATGGCATTGCTACCATCAGAAACCGTATTAGAAACAAAGTTAAGGGACTGTTCGTAATTTATATAAAAGGGCCACCGGAGGAGTTTTGGGACCTTCAGTAAAAATAGACTTGACCCTCCCTTCACCAGTAAAAACAAAAATTCTATGACCCTCCAAAATGATTGCGCAAAGAGGCATGACCCTCCCCATCAATTTATGGATGCCTTCTGTACTGGATAGCCCTTGGTAAAGATGTGCAGATGCCACTTATTTTTTACAGCCATGACATACATGGTTTAACCTCTGCATTCTCATCTTACACATCCCACTCCTCTGTTATGGTGTGGTGACCATTTCAGTAGATTTACTCACTAACATAGTTGTGGAAACACAATAAGCATGGAAACTAAATGCACACTTCGTGAATTACTGCATTACTTCAAATACTAAGTTACTCCTCTAGTAAACTAGTATTCACATGAAATAAAACAATAAAACATTGAGACCATTCACCAAAGCACTCTGGGTAACAAATTCAACACACAAACTGGTTGCCATGGACTCGTCACTAGGCTTCCTCAGTCATTGTATGTAACAGTCTATGATATTTTAGCACATAGGTAAATCTGCCGAAGCTGAACATTATATTCCAAAACATATATGTTTATTTTTAAAGCAGACATTGTAACAATTTAACAATTCGCCTTTATGAAATCCAGTTGCGGCACGGCTGTCTTGGAACGCAATAGACAGACGGTGGCGGAATGCCCCGACACCTAAATTCAACTAAAATGTAACAGTGAACAATCAGTGTTCAACCTACAGTCTGTTGAGATGCCTCTCCAAACGCAGAAACTAAGCGCAATCACATAAAACGTTAAGAAAAAAGATCCGTATTTTGCCGTAATCTAATGACACGAAAAAAAAGTTATCCACAGCAATCAGTAAATCCACAAAAAGGTAAATGATACGGTGTATCCAGCAAGTCCTAGTCACATTCACCAGCCAGCTCCAAATCTACACAAAGCGCAATCAATTAGTAAGCTGACATCAAATATATATACATGGCATTTAGGAAACCTTTATTGCAACATTGGCACGGCAAGATTTGCAGACATAGTGCAAGAGTAATTTCCATTTTTTATGTCTTGCTGCTCCCATCGTCAGCCAGTTAGGCTAATATTTTTTTTTACTAAAGCAGCATATGAAATCAGATGTATTACCTACCACCATTTAGTTTTTTTGTGTTATATATAAATATTTATAAACTATCTGGTCATGCCAGACATAATTATTCCACTCATTTAAAACAATGCATTTACCCATTTTAGCCACCAGGGGGGCAATGCTCCCTCTGCCTCCCGGCAAACTCATGGGTCAGACCCATCTGGTAGCGGGGGCCGAGACTGAGAGCTACATGGAATAATATGCACCAAACAAGCCATTTTGAAATTTTGCCGTTTCATGAATACAAAAGTTGTGTGACCCCCCCGACTATAAAATGTTGGGTGACCCTCCCCTCAACAAAGAATAAAAAGACATGACCCTCCCCTATTTTCCTCCAGTGGTCCATTCCATAAATACTGAACGGTCCCTAAGCAAATAAATCATGTTTCTCTAGTACGTAAATGCACTGGTAGTTTATTCATAAAATCTGTGTCCATTAGCATTTAGTCTACCCCAATTATTTTACAATATTATTTTCTGGCATAACCATCCAGGTGTTTTATGTGTAAATTCAAAATGTGCATTAAACAGTTGAACAGTCCCCCCACTCGCTTTGTATAAAACAGTGGTTGGTGCATTTTCTGGACATAGTTATGCTTGAGCTCTCTACAGCAAGGATTAACAAAGCCAAGTCGACTATAGACCTACGGAAAAACGCAGCAGCACAAGTATCAGTCCTAATGACCTCAGCATCACAAGAAGTAGAGGAGAGTGACTAGGCAAGGTGTGATTTTAGTTTTCTTGTATTATGGTTTGTTTTGTTTTTCTCAAGACCACGCAGAGGGTGGGGGGTGGGTGAGGGTTTGGGTTCCTGTTTAATTGTATTTGTTTGTTATGTATGTGTAAAAATGTATCATAAAAAAACCCAGTTGAACTAAAATGTAAATAATATTGAAAAAGATTACTCTGATGTCTTTGTTCAAATATCAGTGCTCAAGAAGTCACTTGGAACACATTATGCATACACTCAAACAGCAGAATCAAAGTAGTTAAATTTGTTTTACATTCAGACAGAAACGTAGGACTCATTTAGTAATATTTTTATAGGTCCCCGGAGGTCACTGTATGTGCCAGTATTCTTTATTGTCATTTATATTGTAATATCCCAAGGCCCGAGGAGATCCTTTGCTCTTTTTTTTAGATGGCAATCAGATGGTAATCAGATTACTTAGTCACCGTTTGCCCTGTGAACAGGTTTTGATACAGTGCAAATGATTTTAATTTCACCAGGCCAGCCTGTGAGACAGCTCTAGCCTTGCCTTGCTGATTGGTGAAGTGCTCTTTAATTGGTTTAAACTTTGCTCTCGCTGCTCAGGGATCTACACGCTTAATTTCAGCAAAAGGTCAATATCAATAAATCTGATGCTAGTGAAGGGGCGAAGGCGGAGGCATGGAAATAAAATGCTCCACACTCTTCTGTCTAGGACTGACCACTGGGAGGGGGAAGCGAGCTGACCCTGGTAACACCGCGAACCAACAGGGTGCTAAGAGAAGATTAGAATGTGATGCTCCGTCAGCCTACCCTCTTGTCAGGTGTTTATTGCCCATGACCTCCGCAAGATGAGGTCAGATTTTCATATTATGGCAAACCAACTCCTTTGGTACAATTGGTTGCAGTATATTCAACAACAGAATAATGAAATGGCCCAACAGGAAGAGGAGGGGCTGTATCAGCAAGTGAGGAGAGACGAGCCGGGACAGGTAGTGTGTCCTAAGCGGCGAAGTAGAAGAGACTGTGCAAGATTGTTTGCAGAGCAGAGCAGATGCAGAAAGAAGGAGAGTGATATGAAAGAAAATCTACTCTGTAGGGACCCTTCTTGTTGCATCAGCTCCTCTCTTATGTGAGCATTACAAAGCCCTAAAGAGGCAGGCATGAGACGCTCTGTGCTTTGGGCGCTCAGGGGTTATCCACACTCCATATTTGCCCCTCAGGATTTTACTCACCCAAATGGAGAGATGAACAGCACCACTGATTACATGTCTTATACTTTCTACGGCTCATCACTCTCTGATGCCCAAGTGGAACGCTCGCTCAACACACAGGCACACACTCTCACATTCTCACACAAACACAGACAAAACTAAGTTATAATCATCAACATCCTGGCTCAGAACTACCCTATTCATCAGAATAATCAGAGATTGTCACCTGTCAATCAGTTTGTAAAGTACTTCAGTTGAGACACACACACACACACACACACACACACACACACACACACACACAGAGCCAGGACTGTCCAGGTAAGATTAAAATAAATTACGACAGCTCTCCCTGTGCTTTTCCTAATCTGTCAGATGATTGGTCTAGGTGGTGGTGGTCAAAGCTTCAGCAAAGCAATGTGCACTCCTGCACAAAGGAGCCGAAAATGGGTAATTATTCCGTCTGGTCACCATGCATCACTGCTCACATGAACTCAGAGAAAGTCAAGACCAGCTAGAGGGGAACTACAAGGAGTCAAAAATAAAAACAAAATGAATGCCAGAACCATACAACACCAGCACACATAGTTTAGGGTTTCTGTTCATACTTAATTATACTACTAGCAAACTAAATAATCTATTTGTTTGTTGAATCAATCTTGTTAAACCGTAATATATATTTGGCCGTCTTCATTGTCAACATGTAATAAAATATTGTAGCATGGCTAATTTAAGTAGCTTGAGTAAACTCATCCCAGGTTTAAATTTTTTGAACTTTGTTGCTATCATATAGGCAACAAACTATCCATTGTATTATATACTGCTTCATTGTATATCAATGCCAATAAATCTGTGTGCTTCTTTATATTAATGGCTGCTGAATAATCGGAATCAGCCTACAAAATTAAAGAGATCCAAGGATATGTCAAGAGAGAAACATATGGAATATCAATTCATGGTGTACTAGGTATCAGTTCCTGACATTAAAAAGTACTAGTCAAAGTATACATTGTTATTCCTTGGCTGGGACCAAATGCAATGTGTTGAATGTGACACTCTCCAATGAGATAATTCAGTCCTGATGAATAATTTTCAATTGCAGATATAAAAAAAAAAAAAGTACAAGGAAAATTTAGTTTCTCAGAATTGAAATAGTTCTCCACCAACCCAGCAAAATGGATTCACTTGGAGCCAAGAGAGGTTACAAAAGTCCTTGCCCAACAAAATGTCACTACCCATGTGCTTTGCCAGCTTTGCGGCGATGATCATGTAATGCAGAGCTCAAGCAATGAGTAGTACCAAGAGACAGCTGTGTTGCATGTTTTCTACAGCTGACTGGACCTGGCCTCTAAACCACCTGCAGTGATTATTCCAATCTAATGACTGTAGGAGAAATGATCACCCAGAGCGCTTCCCTCTTGGTACCTTGCTTGATGAGTGCTTCATGAAGGCATAAAGGACACTGGGGATTGGAGTTTGTTAAAACCTTCCCCTTCCTCATATATCACCATATTGGAACACATAATGGGACCAAGGTGCACAGATTTCAGCTGTCAGGAAAAGGGACTTAGCATTATCTCAAGCAGTGATGATAATCCATGCTCACCTATGCCCAATCAGGAGATGAGAATATGTAATGACAGGCCCCAATAAACTTGAACCTCAGTAGCTAGGAGCCTAATAACATTTCATGTCCAATTAGGTTAGTTGACGCTGGTGCATCTTCCTGACACAGTCTCTTTTCTGTGATAGGCAGACTCTGACAGAGAGGGAGGAGGGATACCTCTGACTGGGTTGACAGACTGGGTCAAAATCAGCTCTCCAGTGGTTTAAGTAATTCTGACATTGTGTCTGCCTTCCTGTGTAACTAAGCCGAGCCACAATATACAGTGCACAGAATCATAAAAAAGTGATATTTTGCTTTTGAAACAAAATAGCCGAGGCATCGTTTTCACCACTGGAGTCCATCTTAAAGCGTAAATGCCGATGTGCATTTCAGACCAGGCTGAGAGAAGTCAGTAGGGGTGATGCCTCTGAAAATGCTTTGATAAAATGGGAGACTTGACCGGTGAGGCGTGTGATGCAAATTAAATTCCTCTAACAGAGAATCTGATTGAAGTCAGAGAGAAACTGACCAAGCTGAACACAGACCTCACAAGCTCATCATCCCAGCCTCTGGCTCCTTGGCGTGTAGCAAGATCTACCCCCTGTAGCCGAGCAAACACAGATGTGGCAGCCTCATTTAAATACCTTGCTCAGGGGGCTACAATCTCGTCCATGTTTCCCCAGCTGGCAACCAAAATCTCCTGTGAAAGGGAAATTTTAGTCTTTAGAGAAATTGCCTGTTGTTTCCAGTCGCTGATTTGCATGGTTTCAGTGTACACAAATATGCTTGAATGAGTGTGAAGTCAGTCTTGATTTTTTTTTTTTTTTTTTTTTTAGAGGGAACGTTGGGCTCAGCTCTGGCATTGCTTCGTTGAGAGAGAGAGAGAGAGAGAGAGAAAGAGAGAAAGAGAACTGCGGTGATTCTTAAACTAAATAGCAGAGCTATAGTGGTATGGTTGCCCTGTTCTCCATAAAACAAACCTGAGTAAAAACAGTAGGGAATAAAAATAAAAATCAGTGTGTCTCTACCAGATGGAGCCCTGTTTGGTAGATAATGCCCATCGCCAAGCCCCTAAGGTACATTAGCAATGCTTATTTAAACAGATGGGCTGAATATTGCCCTTTTAAATGGAATGAAATGGTCCCATTAGTGGGCCATGCACTCTACTCCTTCCACTTATTGTTTCCTACTGCTGTAAAACTCCGTCAACATTGAAGGGAAGTTGATTAACAGTAAGTGAAGCTGAATGGGTGGAAAGGTGGCAGCAGAAAAAGCACTACTGCTGGAAGCTGGATCAAAAAGACAAAATATACTGAAGGCATATACATAACATTTAACTCAAACTCTGTTTGACATATCTGCTCACACGTTTAGCCTTGTTGAGATTCTGCTCTATTTTTCTTCAACTCCACCAAATTCAGAGGGAAGTAGTGTGCTGTTCACGCTGCTACATTTATTTCTAAGCAATGGTTAGAAGATTCAAATATGTTTTAAAATCAAACATACAGTTGTGCTCATAAGTTTATGAACCCATGCTAAAGTTGAATAAAAAGAGGAATAAAAAAATCATCTTTTGGAAATTGATCTTAGTGCCTTAATTAAAATGTATTTGAAAAATCCAGCCTTTAAGGACACCAATTTTCTTTGTGAATGAATAATGTATCGTGAATAAATTTTGAAAGGCCAGTTATTTCATGGATCCAGGATACTATGCATCCTGATAAAGTTCCCTTGGCCTTTAGAATTAAAATAGCCCCACATCATCACATAGCCTTCACCATATCTAGAGACTGACATGGTATACCTTCCATAAAATCATCTCTCAATGCAAATCAAACCAGCTATTAGGCTAATTGAAATAAAACCATGCCAATCTCTAGGTACGGTGAAGGGTATGTGATGATGTTGGGCTATTTTAATTCCAAAGGCCAAGGGAACTTAATCAGGATGCATAGTATCCTGAATCCATGAAATAACTGGCCTTTAAAAATAAAAATCTGCCTGCCTCTATGGGAATTTAACATAGGGGTGTGTATACTTATGCCCCCTGTATTTTAAGGAAGAACATTTATTTATTTATGATACATTATTCATTCACAAAGTGTCCTTAAAGGTTGGATTTTTCCTGTCATTGAGAGTTTCTTTCTGGAAAAAAATAAACTTTCCATCTGGTGTTTACTATCCATACTCTAAGATAAATGAGTCTATATTATTAGCAGTTGTATTACAATTTGAAGACTTCACAACAAGACTTTTTGACAAAAGCTAAATCTACAGCTCCCATGGAGTTTTACCATCACTGCCCTTCGAATAAACATGGTCGATGCCTGCCATGGTCTGATTCTGTATTGTGTAAACCTTATCTTACAAATAAAGTTTCCTTTATAATATTTTTTTAGGAAAGCTTGGCTGCTCCTTTGCTGCTCAAGGCTGCAATGCTCGGACCATATTGAACCAGTATAGGGCCAGAGTATTTAAATCCATTAAATCTCATTTTATCATTATCGCATCATCAATCAGTGATCATGGAGCTGCAGGATGACCAGGGGCCTCATGTATAAACGCACGAAAAGCTTGCATACGCTGGTTTTGACGGACACTTTGTGATGTATAAAAAATGAACTTGATGTGAGAATGTGCGGCCTGTCACGCAAACCACTGAGCAGTCGTGAGAATGCCTTCCGCAAAGTCTTGTCTGGCTCTGTGGTGAATTCTAAGTGAAAAGTGCTGAAACTCAACAACGTTACAAAATAAAGTTTCCACTTCACTTACTGGCATACGTCTGTGACATTGTCTATGAAAAAAAACAAATATATGCACTGATAGGCCTACTCCATAAAGGTTTGATCATTTATGTGGATAATGTTTCACATCTTTCACACTATTAACTGTTTAATTCCCAGGTTACTTAACCTCTGTTAAACATGAGGACAGGAAATGAATGATAAATCCACTTATGAAATACTTTCAGTCATCCTCTGTATTTCCCATAGATGAAATATCGTACTCACTGTGCAACAAAAAGATTGGCACGGAAAAATGCAATAGTGTCTGTGAGTCTGTAGTTGCTGAGGCTCAGACAGCCTCAGGAGGCGGGAAGCTCGGATCCATCTCCCCAGGAACAAACGCTGTGTCGGGTGGGCAAACTCATGTAATGCGTAGTTGATCCCGTTTTTTGGTCTGCAGCGGGATAACCCATTGTGATTGGACAAAGAATGACATTGGGGGCGCAATTATAATAATTTCCATATTAATTTATGGGAGGAGGCAAGGCGGGGTCGGTCACTCGATCATGTGCACTCAATTTCACGTTGACTGTGATGTATAAAAGGAAAGGTGCGCAGGACCTGGCGTACGCCCGGTTTTATACATGTGAATATTTCTGTGCGTAGGTACTTTTCAAGTTTTGGCCGTAAGCCATCTTCTGGTATGAAAGCTGCACAGTCTTTTATACATGAGGCCCCAGGTTCTGTCTATTCACTGGTGGCAAGACGATTCTTGCTGCTACTAGTTAGGCGAGACAAGAAGGACACTGACTCACTGAGTAAAGCTACAGGCAGAGACAGGGTCTTTCTAGACTATGGTTTTGTCATCTTGATGTTGTGTCTTCAGGCACTGAAGAAGATGCAGAGCTGCGTTCTGACATCTGGCAAAAGATTCATAGCTCATTTTGATTGGCTGACAAAGTATATACCATTTAAATTTAATACAGTGTACTACAGAGGACAGAAGTTTAGCATACTGTAGTGTATGTTGGAGCCTGTGTATATCAGAACTAAATGTGTTTGGAAAAGCACACCTTATAATTTTTATTGTAATATGAAACAAAAAACACCTGTAAATTGACATACCAAAATACTTTTTATATGAATATTATGCAGGAATTGGAGTTTGTGTCTTGGTGAAGCATGGATGGTTTGACAGCAGCACCTTTCCTAGACATTGGCTGTCATTCTGTCAGGTGTACTATGCTTTTTTCAGGTCTGATTAAGTTGACAGCTCTCTCTGTACTGAATGGTCATTTCCTGGAACAATTGGCGGGATGGTTTCCTGCAGTGAACACTTTTATACATTCCCTGCCTGTACTTTAAATGAATGAAGTGTTACTGGATAGGAAATGTAGCTGGGGGGCATTGTGGATTATATATGTCAAGTTGGAGTCAATATTTCTTCCTTGCAATTACATGTTAGGTATGAGGTGTAGCCTACGTGTGAAAGAATTCAAGTGAGAAAATCAAAATGCTTAAAGCAAACTCAATTACACAACAGCATATCATATATGGAGATGTACTTGTTTGATGTACAAACCCCAATTCACCTGAAATTGAATTTGATGATGCCTGCAACACGTTCCAAAAAAGCTGGGACATGGGCAACAAAAGACTGGGAAAGTTGAGGAATGCTCAAAAAACCCTGTCCAGAACATTCCATAGGTGACCAGGTTAATTGGAAACAGGTGAGTGTCATGATTTGGTATAAAAGGAGCATCCCTAAAAGGCTCAATCGTTCACAAGCGAGGATGGGGCAAGGTTCACCACTTTGTGAACAACTGCATGAGCAAATAGTTAAATAACAGTTTAAGAAAACATTTCATCATCTACAGTCCATGATATCATCAAAAGATTCAGAGAATCTGAAGAAATCGCTGCACATAAGGGGCAAGGCCGAAAGCCAACATTGAATGCCCGTGAACTTCGATCCCTCAGGCAGCACTGCATTTAAAACCGACATCATTATGTGAAGGATATTACCATGTGGGCTCATGATGGGCGCATGATGTCATTTCCTCTGGGCCAAAGAGGAAAAGGTGCATCCAAATTGTTATCGCAAAGTTCAAAACCAGAGACCCCACAATACGATATTATCACGATACTTACAGTATGTCACAGTGTTATAGAAATTTTAATTATAGTGCAATATTCTTCGACATATTTCAATGTAGTTTTCCAACTTCAAATTATGTCCCCAAAGGAAAACTTTGTCAACGTCTGTTTTATCTAAAAAAGATTCCTGTTTGTTCATCTAGGCTGGGTTAATAACTCAAACTTGCGGAGAACCAAGACACCGCTTGATTCCATTAGACTCGAGCAGTTGCACAGTTACATTCGATCTGGTTCAGTAGCCTGGTCTCCTGACAGCTACCGAGTAGCTCTCACCGCAACCATTCTTCTACAACTCTTCAACAAATATTTCGGTCCAATCGTGCTGCTCGAGGTTTCCTGATTGATTCTACCACCACGCAAGTGGAGGCGCTAATGAGCTAGATTACTACACACACAGTAGCAGAAGAAGACCAGCTACACACACACACACAACGGAGCATACACCGATCACACTCAGCTTGAGCGAAGCACTGCCGGCACGAATGAGGTAAAAAGAACAGGAGTGAGTCGGTTCATTGACGTATGGCATTCGATTCTCCCGTTTCAGTGACACGACTCGGGTTAATTAACCGGCTCTTCGGTCAGTTTGTCAACACTAGTGCGCGATGGCAAGGGCAGTGCTTCCTCTGTCTCCACCGCTACTTGTTCAGTTAACAGGGATAGCGATGCCGATAAAGCGGTTGCAACTGTGGTTACTTTTCAAAACGCCACGCAGTCAACGCTCACAGCAGGCTCGCTGCAACATAATATAATGACGACCCGAGAGCGGCCGCTCTGAGAGATACTGTATGTGCTCCAGTAAAAACAGAAAGACAACCATGAAAAACTAAATGTAGAGAAGTTCATGGGAGCTACTGCAAAAAAACGGCAAGTACGAAAATACCCTGTCAGGTTATTTGCACATGTGCTCCTAAATACATTTTACAGAAGCAGGACTATTGCTTCCTGCTTGTTACAGTGCAGACCCTTTGCTGCTTGCTCCTGGCTCTGATTGCATATTTCTGCTGATAATCTTGCTTTTGCTCTGTGAGAAACTATGAGCAGCGGCTCTTGGATACTTATAAATCACTGGACTATACATTTTTTGTAGGCATAGAAGGCTATTGCCATATTTTTAAATTTTTCTGCGTGTGCGTGGCCTACCAATAGCTCAAGCCTGTCCTACAGTGACTGGAAACGTCGTACTTAGCTAAAGCTAATTAGCAGCAAGATGCCTCCCTTCTCCGAGGATGACTACTACAAACTCGTACAGAAGATTGCAGTTCTGGAAACCAAAATTCACCGGTTAGACGTAAACGTGGAAGTGAACGGACCATGTTGGAATGACACCACTTTACCATGGACCCAAAACAATGGACAAAAGCATGCTAACAAACGGCTAATTAGCACCAACAAGACTACAAAGAAACAGGACTGTGCAACGGGTAATATATCAACAAATGGTAGTCCTCCCTGGAACTCTTTTGGTGCAAAGCCTAAGAGTAAATGTTCCTGGGAAATGGGAGGATGACTAACAGGCAGGGCATAGTGTTGGGTTTGAAAAAAGTTTAAAAATTGGTGATGTTTTTAGAACAATATACTTTCAGTTTAAAAATGTATTCTATGTACACTGCAGCTGGGGGGAAAGGATGGCATCAATTTTGATTAGACCTAACCAACACTAGCTTCTAAAGTGTTGTGTTGATTAGGTCATGTCTATCATTTAGCATACAGGAGGAACCTCATTGTCCCCACACAGCAAACTGCAGAGTGTTGTTGTGTTGATCGGGTCATGTCTGCCATTTAACATACATGAGGAGGCACATTGTCCCCACAGGAGGAGAGCTTTTGTTTTACCAGAGTCTGAGCCTACCCCCATGCTGTCACAGACTTGATTAGAAGAAAAAGAAATGCATATCTCTATAAGGTTGAATAGAATTGACCCTCATTTGATAGTCTTTGGTCTGTGTTCGGGAGGAACCCCCCAACGTGCGTGTTAGGAGGAGTGGCCATCGCATCTGAGGCTATGAAGAAAGCCAATGAGATGCGCCCAACACATCACCATGCCAACAATGGGCCAATGGGAATAGAATCGCCCCCAGGTGCAGGGAAATATAATTCTGAAACTTGATGATTCAGGACTGTTTTGATGCGACCCCCACAAGGGGAAGCATCTTTGCAGTCTGCTGCTTGCAGCGTAATAATGTTTTGTCATGTACTGAGGTGATTTTGGGGCTATAAAATGTGAAGGCATGAATAAAAAGGGAGGCATGTTTTTGCCTCCCTTTTTAATTTTTTTTCATGTTTTATTGTTTTGACATGTCATTCATATCATTCTGTTTTATTAAATCTTTTCTTAATTGGACCCAAGCCTCTCCTTCCTCAGAGATTCAACGAACATGTCTCTCCAAATTTTCTAACAGTAGAGCCCTGAGATTTGTGATATGACTGGCTGGCCTACATTATCATCCAGGCAGAGCGCCTCTTCAACCCCTGTACTTAGTAGGATACAGCCGTGGCCAGCTGCAAAAGGGAGAATTAGCAACAAAATGCCTCCCCAACAACTGGGCGTGCAACTGGATAACAGATTTGCTCCACTGCGGCAGGACCCGGGACCGCCATCTGATGACCTGGATTGAGTCTCATTGTCCCACAGGAGGGTAAGGACTGAGAGCAATTAAAAAAGTAAAAAGCTCAGGGAAAGCTAACGATTATGCCTCAAACTCTGATTGTGGGTGACTCTAATGTAAAAGCAGTAAAAACACCAAAATACTCTGTTTTCCTAAAGACATGGTGTCTGACTTGGCCCAAAGAATCCTGGATATCGTAGCAGCACACCCAACTGTGAAGAACATTATACTGCATACAGGGTCACATGATGTTGTGAAGCAACAGTCTGAATTGCTGAAACTGGACATTATGGATCTGCTGAACACAGTCAGCTCCCTTAACGCGGAGGTGTTTATCAGTGGCCCTCTACCGGCAGTCAGAAGAGGAGTTGACAGATTCAGCAGACTACTGAACATATGGCTTTCAACTGCATGTACCGTCCATTCTCTGCAGTTCATTGACTTTTTCTGGGACCGCAGACATCTTTTTAAAGCAGATGGACTTTTTGTTAACAAGCCAGGAGTAAAGCTGTTCACCTCTAACCTACTTTACTTTCTGCGCCGCACATCTGCTCCCTCCGCCATGGACACGAGACAAGACGAATCTAAACAAGAGGAAGACATAAAGCGTGGTAGTGATCCATCACAGCCCCCACCTGAGCAAAGATTTGACCATGGGAGACCACCGAGCAGAGACAAGAAATCTCAACCTCCCTTTTCACCCATCCAACACCCCTCAAACCCCCTCACCAACCCCGCGCCTTTGAGGATCCGTATACCCCGCCCATGGCATCGCTCTCTCCACTCACCCTTTCCACTCTTTCCCCATGCCCCATGTTGGAGTTCACTGACCAGATGAAGCAGCTGGTACATGCTGGAAACAAATTTACCCCCCCCTTCCTTCTCCCATCATTCGCCCCCGGCATCAAACTGCCCCCGTTTTGACTCAATCACCGAAAGTAAAACGCCAGGCACCTCTGCCCCCCTCAAGGACAGCAGCTAACTCTGTCTCCCCAGACTGATAAGGATGCTTGTGTACAACATACAGCAAGCTTTAACTGATATGTGCCGAGTCCAGGCTGCACGCCTAGTGGCACTCATGATTCTTTCCAGGACAAGCCCGGTGTATTGAATTCTTCCTCAATTTATGTGAGTTAGTTGTGATAGACAATAGAAAAAGAATGGTGAATCCGCTAAGTAAGAAGAAGCACTTAACTGCCAATTTAGCATCCATTACTCGTCAGCCACAGCCTGTCCCAAAAACTGAGACAGATAATTATTTTAACACACTAACACTAGCCTTACTAAACGTCAGGTCTTTGGCTGGAAAATCATTTTTAATCAAGGATTTTATTATTAAGCACAATCTTGATTTTATGTTTTTAACTGAAACCTGGTTAGACCATAATAACAGTGCTGCTGTTCTCATCAAGTCAGCTCCCCCTAACTTCAGTTTTATGAGTAAGAATAGAGTGAATAAGAAAGGAGGTGGAGTCACCATTTTGTTTAATGACTCATTCCAATGTACGCAAATATCTTAACGAAATTTTGCTTCTTTTGAATATGTGGCTCTTCAGCTAAGGTCCTCCCCTCAAGCTATATTTCTAAATAAATACAGGCCACCAAAATACTGTGCAACCTTCTCCGATGACTTTACTGAACTGCTGTTTATAATCTGTCTATTAACTTTGACTGTGTAATTATTGCTGGTGATTTTAACACTCATGTTGACAACCCCCAGGACAGAGAGAAACAAAAGGTAATCAGAAAACGGTATATCACTGAAAACACCAGTGACACATTCATTCAGCTTTTCTCCTCCACACCCACCCTCTCTGGGGTCTCAGTCACTGAGCTTGTAGATAATTTCAATTGTAAAATTACAAATGTTATTGATGCCATTGCTCCCACTAAGGTCAAAGCTGTCTCTGGTAATAAAAGATCTCCATGGAGAAATGTCATACTGGTAAGAACAGAAAAAAAGAGATTGTCGAAAAGCAGAACGCAGGTGGCGAAAAACTAATCTCCAGGTCCATTATGAAACCTATAAAGAAAGACTTCGCATTTATAATTTGGAACTGACATCCTTCTTCTCTGACATTATTGCCAGAAACAATAATTCACGTGCTTTGTTTGCTACTGTTGATAGGTTAAAGCCTGAGACACACCAAGCTGATAATCGGCCGTGGGACAGTCTGGCGAGGTCAGTGACTCGAGCCTGTTCGGTGCGTTTTGTGCCGTCGTCCGTCCGAGGGGCCGCCTGCCTTCATTTTGGCCAATTTGACATGTATAATCGGCGGGGCGGGCACTACCAGCAGTCGGACTCAACTGACTCATATGATTGGTAGAGTGCTAACCCGGAAACGGGGAGCGGAATGAGCGTGACTAGAGTCTCGCAAAATCTGACGAAAATCTTTTAAACTGACCTTTGTCAATCTGAAATGAAGACAGATTCAGCAACTGCACGGCCTATTTCTCACTTAAAGGTTTTCAGAAACACGTTTCGGTGAACTATTTTAGTACAATATGAGATCGTATTCTGAACAAGCCGCCATGACAGTCTGTCTTGGAATTTCCGGAGAAACCTGACCCATGTGACGCGTTTGTCCAATCAAACATCAAACATTTTTGGGCTACAATACAGATTAGCGCTGCCTGCTGTTATGGAGACATATTACGTCTCATCACTTTGGGGTGTCTCGGGGAGACTAATCAGTCCAACTGCCTTTTCTGCCGATGGTCGGTGTGTCTGTGCCTTAGCAAACCCTCCAGTACCAGTAGCATCTGAACTTTTATTTACCAAGGCCTGCAATGAATTTGCCTCTTTCTTCAAAGACAAAAAATCAGTGCCTCCATATCAAGTATCAAGATATGTGGTGTCACAGTGTCCAGGCAAAACAAATTCCAATATGACACAATTTCATACGATCAACCATAGAAACCTGGAGGACATTATACAACATCTGAAAACCTCCTCCTGTTGCCTTGATATTCTACCAATGGGCATTTTCAAAAATGTTTAGAATTGTTTGGCTTCTGATCTTCTACAAATTGTAAACACGTCTCTTCTTTCAGGTATCTTCCCACAGGCCCTGAAAACTGCAGTCATCAAGCCACTCTTAAAAAAGAACAATCTAGACACATCACTAATGAACAACTATAGGCTGATATCAAACTTTCCATTTTTATGTAAAATCATTGAAAAAGCATTTTTTTCAAAAACTCAACCTTTTCTTGTCACTAAACAACAGTTTTAATGCCTTCCAGTCGGGTTTTTGACCACACCACAGCACTGAGATGGCTCTTGTTAAAGTCTTTAATGACATCCACTTAAACACAGATAGTGGCAAAATTTCAGTCTTAGTATTACTTGATCTCAGTGCTGCATTTGACATGGTCGACCATGACATATTACTAGACCGATTAGAAAACTGGGTTGGCCTTTCTGGCTCAGTACAAAACTGGTTTGAATCCTACTTCAAGAATAGGGATGACTTTGTATCTATAGGTAATTATGCATCTGAGCATACAAATATGTAGGACTGTCCTCGACTAAAGAAACTCTTAGTCGACTAACACTTACACGATTTTGTCGACTAATCAATTAGTTGATTTAATTGACAGAGCTGTGCGCTTTGAGAGGTGGTTAAGACTAGAAAAGCACAATATAAATGTAGTTAATTAACCATCTGTAAAACTGAGTTTCTCCACAATTAATCCTGCAAAAGCACCACTTTAAATCTTGTGTTTACTATAAATGTGCTCAGAAGTTTCTTGGAAATAAGTAATTAAGCATGAATAAGCATAAAAAGACTTATCAACTAAAGAAATCTTAGTCGACTAAGACCAAAACGACCGATTAGTCGACTAATCGACTAAGAGGTGGCAGCCCTACAAATATGACGTGCAGAGTTCCCCAAGGCTCCGTTTTAAAACTAAAACTAATAACTATTGTACAGAATGGTGTGTAATGGTGAACAAAAGGCCTCTACTGAGCAGTATAGAGAAAACAGAGAAAGCTTTGGGAGCTATTTTGACTGACCATGCCAGCTAACTAGTTAACGGTTAGCTCGCCAGCAACAATGGTTCCCCATCTAGCCCTGCGAGTAGCTCTGCATTCACTCAAATTCCGAGGTGTAGGTGTGTGTATTTGTGCTTCAGCATGTAACTGCCGTGAAGCAGTCAGAAAATGTTTTATTACAGCGATTCATGGCTTTCTTCCTGCCAGAGTGGCTCCCTCTCTTCATTCACTCTCTAGAGAGGAGGGGCCATCTTTGAAAGCTGTGTTTAACAATCACCAACTGACAAATCCTGCTTATTATACTTTTAATGGTATCAGATAATAAATAACAGTTGGAATCCCTGCTATATTACAAGCAGCCAATAACCCGGTCGCGCACGACCATGTAAACACCGGCAAAAACACGAATATGCTCATATTCCGTTTTTAAAAACCGAAAATGATCCCTGGGTTCACTCATGTAAACGGGTTATTCCGAATGTTTCAGAAACCTGAATAGTGACCTTAACCCTACCATAACCCGAAAATTGACAGCTTGTAAACATAGTCATTGATATCTTAATCACTTTAATCAGGATTTTTGGACATATAGGACTGAGCAGCACCTTATCAGGCAGTTACAGTGTTAGCTAACATTAGCCCAGCAGCCAGTGAGACAGAGCTGTCAACAGGATCATTTGAGTTGATATCTGATGTCTTCAGCTTTAATTATCAGACATTACTGACAAAATGTATATAAATATTATCGTATAGTATACAACTACATAGAATTCACTACTAAATATAATTCCACTTTTCAATGTAATCATTAGAATATTAAAAGTAATTTTAGTAGGCAATGCAGTTATCGCTAAATGTGAGCTACTGGTCTGGCGTGGATACTAACCTAGATACAGATTAAGTTCTTGAATTTGAATTCATGCAAAATGCTGATTACAATATTTGTCGGAGGCACAGCTGAACCCTTTTGAAACTAAGGGGTGTACTTGATTTTTTTAAATGAAAGAAAAGTTATAATTCTAAAATAATATGTAATTATATTATATCAATTATTATATAATTTTAGTTAGTAACAGTTTTTTGTATTGTTTATTGAAAACCTATAGTAAAAGAAAAGTAGCACTGGACTTATTTGACCCCCTCCTGGGCAATCCTGGCTCAAACACTGTAGATGGAAAGATAGATAGGAGTTTGTATTTGGTCCAATTTGAGCAGGATGGCTGTATCTGTGAGTGACAGGGAAGTGTGCGTGTCAGTGAAAAATGAGTTCTCCCCTCTCAAATATAAAACTTGGCTATTACCTTAATCGTGAACCACACTGATTGTGCATTTGTCATTCCGTTTGACGGAGCTTAAATAACATATAACCAGCTTTCAGACACACACCAAAATTACCTGCGCTTTTGTTGAGATTGTGTTTTTATGTCAAAATATAGACTGATTGATTGAGGCAATAAACACCCCTCCTCGGTCCAAGGTTAACCACTCTGCAGTGATGCAAGGTTTCCTAAACTGCAACTACTCTGTGATTTTAGCCATATCCCTCAGACTTCTGCCAGCTTGTGTCTGGAGGTTTGGCTGAGAAAAAGCTGTCTCCAGATGGATAGGGATGATATAGTCACTTCTCCTAGGCCCCCAGTACTCTAATCGGCTTTGAGAAGAGAGACTGATAGAGGACATCATTGTTTGTTGCTTGGTGTTTCAGCCCTGAAGGCCTCAGCTCCTGTGTACCAAGGCCAAGCATCTCACTGGCCTCACGCAATCCAGCTTGTGTGAGGCGCGATCTGTTTTTGCCCCAGGGAGCTAGCCACTGATGGAGCTCACCAAAGTTTGTGAAGTCATCCCAGACTCACTTCTTTCATGTCTAAATGTATCAGTGTCTCAGCAAGATCCAAGTATAGCCATCTGTAGAGGGGAACCCTTCGCAAAGCTGTTGTCTTTGTTCACAACAAAGGTTAGCATTCAATTTTTCCTGAGAAATGGAATTAATGTGCCACTCCTCTAACGTTAAATGTCTCTTCTTTTTATTGAATCTTCCAAACTGCCCACATGGCTTAAATTAAGTGTCTCATAAAGCTTCCACTTAAATTGTCCTCTAAAGCGTAAGCAAAGGTATTGCAGATTATGCCATTAAAATCTGTCGGGCTGCAACAACAAATCGATAAAATCGATGAAATTCGATTACTAAAAAAGTTTTCGATCGATTCGTTGTGTCGCGCAACTATTAGGCCACCTAGTCGCGGAGACAAAAAAAAAAAATTTAGTTAGAGCGGAGCGGAGCAGCGCGGAGTGAAAGAAAAGAAAAAAGAGCACAACGGGGGTAGAGGAAATACGGAGAGAGACCGGAGAGACCCGTAACGTTGTTCTGAAACACTCGTTATATCAGTTATTGTTGACAAATATAATAGTGTGTGGTGTATAAACGAACTTAACTTGCACTTACTACAATGATGGTAATAATTTAATGAATAAGTGTGTGTGTGTCTGTCTGTCTTTCTGTCTGTCTTGTCTGTATCTGCTATTTGGGTTACTTACCTTTACACAACTATTAACTAAAACAATAAGTATGCATGTATTGAGTTGATGTAAATTAATGCTTTTTTTTATCCGATTCATCGATTAATCGAAAAAATAATCGACAGATTAATCGATTATTAAAATAATCGTTAGTTGCAGCCCTAAAAATCTGTATCAAAAATTCCCCTGGCTTTTAAAATTTGTACTGGCTTTTAGAACTACACAATCCCACTATAATGAGAAAGCAAAATTACAAAGTCAAAGTCCCATTTCACCACCAGAAACAAAAGCCTGCATCTATTATTAATTTGTGATTTTAGTGCATCTTGCTCACCATAGTCTGTTATGTCACATTGTATTTAGCATTACCAACACTAAATTGTTCTTATGTGAGGTTTGCACTTTCCCCAGGTTGCTTAAATGTGATAGGTGTTGTTTTTTTTTAATAATACATGATTTACCAGTTTAGCAATGCATCATGCTTCAATGTAGGAGAGGTTCTTTTCACTGATGAATTTTTTATATAACTAACCTTGCCTTTGAAGGACCCATAACACTGTCTCATTATGAATAAGATGTAGTTGCATTAGTTTCACTTTGGCACCTGGGAGACTCGCGAGATTCAACTCACCTCATGTTTTGGCCCAAAGTAATGGGAGGGATGTATTTATCAATAATGCATCATCAAGATAAATGCAGAGCACTCCTGTTGTTTATTTCGAATATAACGAATACAAAGGCTTGCACTTTAAACGTCACTTCAATTGCCATATTGGGTTTAGTGAAATTATCATTCCATATCTGTACACATTTCACCAAAGAACAAAGAGTGGTACCCTTATTCAAAATAATTATACTAATATAGATGTTATCTATCAAACAAGGTATTTTATAGGAGTCTATAGTTAAGTGATTTGGATATTGCTGTTGTCATAGAAATACTCAGATGTTTGAACTTAGATTCAACCGTGAAGTTGTAATTGTCAAGTCTTCACTGCAATTTGTGACTGTGACTGTGTGACTGGTTGACCCATTCAACAGTGTATGCAACATTTCGGTTTGTCTACAATTAGTTTTGGGTAGTAACGCATTACTTAGTAACACAGTAAAAAGGTATACAATTTGGCCCTCACTTTCCGCTCTGTGCTACCTTTCTTAAATTCCTTTCGCTACGGAAAACAACAACAAACTTTGAGCTAGCAAGCCACATGCTAAAAATGAATAAAGTTTTGAAGAAAATTTGGATCGTAAAATAAGGAAGACCTGCTTGGTTCTTTCAGGGAATGATTGTACGATTTACAAGGAATATGTTTACGGCACCGATTTGCGGTATTGTTATGGACAAAATACACACGGTGATACACTAGTAAGAGCAAATTACGTTTATAACCATGTATCCAGCTAATCCAAATAACTTCTTTTAATATTTGATGTTGTGTTTTCTTTAGCGGGGTGCACGTGTTTCCACCAATTCCACCAAAACAAGTGCATTCAATGGAGTTATTTGTCTAGGACCTGTATAATATACTTTACATTAACATTAATTTCACAGCCTGGGTGCCTGTGTAAGTGTTTGAATGTGCAGGCCTGCATGTACACATGCCTGTCTGTGGACATTTATGTCTGGCTGCCTCAGTAAGTGTGTATGTGTGTGTTTGTGGCTATGCTGCTACTTTGCATGGTGACTCAATTCCAAAGCTGTGGCTGAGCACAGGGCTGTCCTTGGCTGTCACTTCTCATCATTTTATCGGTCAGTGAGACAGCTGAACAGAGGGCAGAGTATGAGCAGTGAGGAGATGAGGAGTCCTAGTGCTGAGTGACAGAATCTGGCATTGAGTGACTGCTCCCTGTTAGGACCCCTGTTGTCTTCATGGGGAGCCTGGCCCTCAAGGGGTAGGTATATAAAAGAAGAAGAGTAATGCTGCACATCTATGGTATGCACACGCACACACGCACGCATGCACGAACACACCCACAAATACACACACACACACACACAAAATTACCAGCAGATGCAGAGGTATTGGAATACATACCTGTACATGCAAATGGGTTTGCATACATGCAGATACTTGCACAGACACACACAATCCCACTGTTGTCTCTGTGCTATTGATATTCCTCACAGCTGTGGCCTTCATATACTTACAAGTCATCATAGGCTGCGTTCAACCACCACATATAATGGAACTCTGTAGCACTTCATTCCCCTCTTTCCTCTCAAGAATGAATTCCAATGCATGCAATAGTCTAGCTACATTTAAAATTGCATAAGAAAAAAAACTCCCAGACATACGGACAGAAACACACACCTATGCATTTAGCACCTCAGCAATTCAATAAACCATCTTTAAACTGAGAGGACCTTCAGCCAGAGAGGTCTGTGATTAATGCAAAGCATATTTAAAATGCACAGGGCGCTGTAATAAATGGTCCCTCCTTGGGATTATTAGGCATAAGAAAAACTGTTTTTAACCTGTGTATCAGCAAGATTCCCTTATAGCCCAATCTCTCTTCACAGAAAAACCATTGGCATCATCAGTGAGCAAGCTGCAATACACAGAGGACTGTGAACAGGAAAGGCAGCGGTGCCTGTCAGAGATTCAGCTCTTAGTTTAGAGGACAACAAAGAAACAGCCAGAGCATTCGGGCTTTCACATTCACTGCATGATCCAGTTGTGGATAACCTGGCAGTGCTGCTCTTAAAATGTAATAATCCCCGATTGGTAAGCAGTTATGTGTAGGTGAATTTCAATGAGACAAGGTGAACTATATTACAGATATTGGGAAAAAGGGGTCATTAAATATATAACACAGACAGGTATATCTACATCTTGCTCCTATTTTTATGTGCAGTAATCTCTAACAGACATGAGAGTGAAAAGTTCAGCATAGCCCTGAGTCCATTTTACCAACATACTATCAGAGGAAGCATCCACAGTGACAATGAGAGCGCACACTGAAAGGCAAAGTAATGCTACAATGCTTTCATGTGAAAAAGTGTGTATCGACACGTGTGTGTGTGTGTGTGTGTGTGTGTGTGTGTATTGCCATACTATCTTTCCGTAGCAAGATTTAATTGTTTTTTTCCTTTTAATACAGTAGAAACACACCACCATTCCATGCCCTAGTTGGGAGCTGTGAGAGGGTTGGGTGAGCGCTGCAAAAACATCTTAATAAGTCATTTCATTTTATATTCTGCCTTGAAATGTGATTTATAAGTAAGCACACTGCCAGTGGGATGAGGTAATGTCACCTTTTCCAATGCCTTCCCAGCTGCCTCGAGAGTTGTTTTTTTTGTTTGTTTTTTATTGGTATCCAGAGCATTACAGAAAAAAACATTAGCCATTAAAGACACCTTGCATCCTTCCCAGCACCCTTACCCTCTCAAACGCAAAGCAACAAATACACAATCCAAGGACATATTCACAAAGACACACAGAGACAACCAATAGAATCCACAGATCATCAGTATGATCAAAAAACATCTGGCCAACCTCACATTTCTCATGGATTTCACATACAGAAAATAAAACAACAACAATTGCCTGTCTTTTGATAACTTTTGCATAATTGTCAATAAAAGGTCTGTTTGGTGCCTCAAGAGTTTTCAGAAATAAATCTGACTTTAAAAATAAGTCAAGGCTACAAGATTAACTTTAAGCATAACACTGATAAAAGTGTCTTGAGTGTTTTTTTATTGCTGTCATTGTGCAAGTGGCTTTGATATATATTTTTTCTGGTTAAAAAAATGCTCTCCTTCCCTCATTTCTCTAACCCATATCCTTGTATCTTCCCGGATAATCTCTGCTGTAGGCAGATTAATCAAATACAGTATATTGATATATTTTACTGTTGCAAAAATACTTTACTTAAAGTGCTCATATTATGCTAATTTTCAGGTTCATAATTGTATTTAGAGGTTATATGAGAATAGGTTTACAGGGTTTAACTTTCAAAAAACACCATATTTTTGTTGTACTGCACATTGCTGCAGCTCGTCTTTTCTTTCTGTGTGTTGAGCTCTCTGTTTTAGCTACAGAGTGAGGCATCTGTACCATCTTTGTTGGGAGTTGCACATGTGCAGTAGCTAGGTAAGGACTACTACCCAGTCAGAAGCAGAGTATGAGGGCATGCCACGCTAGCAGCTAGGTGAGCATTGTAACGTGTGTAACAAAGTGACACATATTCGTCACCGAAGTAAAGGCCACAATAGAGCTGTTTGGAGCAGTTTATGAACAGTGTTTTCTGTTGGAGATGGTAAGTCCCTTTGGGGTGGACTTTGGCTTTTTCATT
Source organism: Perca flavescens (assembly GCF_004354835.1). Lineage (NCBI taxonomy): Eukaryota > Metazoa > Chordata > Actinopteri > Perciformes > Percidae > Perca > Perca flavescens. The sequence continues at coordinate 32,682,512 of NC_041331.1, forward strand.
TTGTAAATCTATAACGTGCACAAAAAATATATATGACAGAATAAAGGAAAGGGGAAATGCCAAAAAGCATAATATGAGCACTTGAAGTTATTACCTTCGCTCAGATCACAGCCAAAGAGTCTTGAAAATTGCTTGATAACCGGAAAACTACGGTAATTTTTACATCCATACCTACACTTTTAAAGGTCCCATGACATGGTGCTCTTTGGATGCTTTTATATAGACCTTAGTGGTCCCCTAATACTATATCTGAAGTCTCTTTCCCGAAATTCAGCCTAGGTGCAGAATTACAGCCACTAGAGCCAGTCACACAATGAGCTTTCCTTAGTATGTGCCATTTCTGTGTCTGTAGCCATTGAGGAGGAGCGAGGGGGGGGCAAGGTGGAGGGTGGGGGTGTGGCCTTGACCAACTGACACTTTGCTCGTTTGAAAGCCATGATGTCTCTCTCTCAGATCGGCCCATCTGAGCTTTCATTTTCTCAAAGGCAGAGCAGGATACCCAGGGCTCGGTTTACACCTATCACCATTTCTAGCCAATGGGGGACCATAGGCAGGCTGGGGGAACTCATATTAATGTTAAAAAACCTCAAAAGTGAAATTTCATGCCATGGGACCTTTAAGCAAAACTGATTCACAAAGACATGCACAAAAATCTACAAACAAATAAGGAGATTGCCTGCTCTAGCGTGGTCGCTGCAAATGACTCGATAACAACCAAGGGTTTGGCGATGGTTCCACAAAAGCTTGGTATCAACACAGATACAGTTCTAAATCGGTTTTGGGAGAAAAAGCCTGGAGTGGCTGCTTGACTACGGATTCAGAAGTAGAGCTGTAAAAATTCCAAGTTTTACGATACAATTAATTGTCTCATAAATTATTGAGATTAATAATATAATTGTTTATTTCGGTCAAATTTAAAAATATGTATTTATTTGACATGTTTTAAACAAAGTAAAGTTTTGAATGAATCCCTGGATACATCTTTTGTTATATATCACTGTTATGGGACCGAGATAATGTTATAATAACATACACAGCCTATGAAGTAAACAACATCTCTTGATTATCATAAAACATTTTTTCTAACTGTATCCCCCCTTGTCATTTTTGTTGCTATGAACATGTACAGTATAGGGACAAGTGCCAATAACTAACTATTTAAATAATATTAATACAAATACATAGTCCTAAAAATGTATGATTATGCATGATCATTATTTAATTAGCGGGTTTGTCAGGCATATTTCGGACCAGAAACACAAGCATGTTTACTTTCTCTGGCTACAGACCCATTGACATATATACAATGGACCAATAGACCCCGTTGCTCTGGACGGAGACCAGTGAAGGCTATTAAAAGCACTTTGTAAGCCATAACATAAGCACAGGCTAATTATTGCTAACTAACA